>NW_027526385.1:57438965-58038965 GCF_048455015.1 Haemaphysalis longicornis | reverse complement strand
TATACGGCCGAAGCTGAGGCAGTAAGGGTGTAGAATTTTTGCTTAGTTATGCTTGTCGCGTAGCTCAATAAAAAAATAAGGAAGCTCATACGAACGCGTAAGACTTGATGGTAGCGAAGCTGTGCGCAACCTTCACGACCATCACGAAGGTTTATGTCCCCAATTGCAGCCAATTCGCTTCTTCTTGGTTGCCGCAACGACCTTTACTCATTCGTTGTTGCTATAGTGGGAGCTTCTTTCATTTTTTGGAAAGCAATAATCGTTGGACATCACCTTGGAGGGCCGTACGCTATGATGTGTCTCTCGTTCCGAGCTAATGTTGCCAGGATTACGGCGAACGCTGGACCTTTGTATTTTTTTGCCAATCTTGGCCAATATTCCTTAGTGGATATGCTTGGCTTCCCAAACGTGCGCCGGGGACGCTGGGTGGTCGTTGTTATTGCTATTTTACTGATGGCACATACCCACGTGGGAGATTGGCAAGCACACATGAGCGCTAGACATTTTAGGGGGCAAGCTCCTAAAGCCGTGGGTATGTCCATCCCTTGTGTCTCGTGGTACGTGACCGCCTAGTTCGATGACTCATTCGCAGGTGGCACTCGCACGTGACTGACACTATAAAAGGCAATCGCTGTTGACGCGCTTGCTCTTTCGCAACGAGTCACCGGATGGAGGAGGTGGTTGTTGACAAGGCTGCGGAGCGGAGGGCGCGCAGGGCGGCGGCAGCGCGCGCTCGCCGACAGGATCCCGCCGTGCGCGAAAGAGAGGCCGAAGCATCTCGTCTAGAAAGTCGCGCTTCAACCGCGCGTCGGCAGCTTCGGGCTGAGCTCGCTTGATGCGTTTTGCAGCCGCCTCGCGAGCTCTCACTGCATCGGGGTTTGCCTGCCGATACGAGCGCTTGCTTGCAGCCTCACGGACCCTACAACAACAACAACAAACGAAAAAGAACGAAATAAAAGAACAAAATAAAAGTTGATTTGTAGAATGTACGCACACAGTCTTACGTCTTTCTTAGTGATGTAATGGGCGAACTTTCACGGGAGAGTTATGGTTACCGATGATCTCCCCCTCTCGAGCTTCGCCCCACTCATCATCATTCATTCCGTGGATATGGCGTGATTTTTTTTTTGTTTTGTTAACTGTCGGGTGGTCGCCGCGAGGAGCGCGCTCACGTGGGCGCGCTCGGCAATTTCTTGGTATTTTTAATTGCGGACACGAAAAATTGCGATTTGCTAAACAGCTCCTTTGTTAAAACGCTCCGTGTGATTACCCCTTAATACTTGTCGAATTCTTTATTGCCTACACTCTAACGCCATCGTGTGGTTCAGTTTCCCCACCATGCCCTCCATGGACCAATAAACAAAAAAAAATTTCCCCGCATTTCCCCGAGGGGAAGAATGTGAAAGTGCGAATGCACGAGTTGAATTTGCGCGGTTCGGTAATGTTCGCGAAAGAGAGATCACACACACACACACACAACTACAAAGAAAGAAAGATGCATTTATTCACAGACACCTATTTGTGTTGTCGTTATACTTGATTGCTAGAGCGGATCTCAGCCTTGAAATTTCGTGTCAGTACTCCTTTAAGCGGGTGCATTAGCCATTCTCACGCCCGATTCCTGGCCAATCCCCCACGTGGGTATGTGCCTTGTCAGCGGCCAGGCAGCGCGCGCCCATCTCCCCCCGTTGCCAAGGAAGACGAGGAGATTCCTGGCCAATCCCCCACGTGGGTATGCTATGCGGACATCGCCGGTGGACGCAGGTTCAGGGTCGCTTAAGAAGTGCATTCGCACTTAAAATTTCGGCGAATGATGATGTCGAGCATACGATAGGACTGAACACTTCTCTCTGCGATGTGCCATCACGAAATGCAAGCCTGACGTACAGGATAGCGCAGTGTTACAACGTGGAGACCATTTTTTGAGTCACTGGTACGCATGTAGCTCCCATTCACTGAATTTGCTTTGTTGGCGCCATGAGTTGGTCACTTGAGTGCATTGTAGGAAAGCTGAACCACAGGATTGCCTTAGAGTGTACGTGTGAGGTTCCCTCCCTCCTGCATTAGTGATGCCATCGAGCTCCTCATTACGCTCGTTGCGTTAATGAGCAACACGGCTGACACCGTTGTTTTCCCCGACAGATTCCAGCAAGTTTTCGTTATAACGCAGTACTGGGGACAGTAAACTGACTTCATTGTAAGCGGTACTTCGTTGAAAGCAGTAAGCAATGCAGTTTGAACTGCGGAGGACTTCCAATGAAGTGAGAATTCTAATAAAGCAATTTCGTTATAACAAGGTTTGACTGGATATTATAAAAAGACGAAAACAAATTGAAATTGGTATTGAAATTGCTTTATTTCCATAAAATATTCATGATTTTATGGTGGCTTTGTGGGAACTCAAGGCAGCTTGGCGAACCCTAAAATCCGCAAACGGAGGCAGCCGCAGGGTAGTGTGAAGGAAAAAAAAAGAGAACAGGGAAAATAAACTTTATTATAAAAATAAAAATACAGAGAGAAAAGAAATACCCCCCCCAACCCCCCCCCCCCCACCCACCTTCCAAAAAAAAAGAAATACGGCGCCAGGGACGCACAATTTAAGACACAGTTTACGAAACCTACAATCTCCCTCTCCATGAATTGAAATTATTTTCGATATAATTCTCGCTTCCGGCCTTTGTAAGCGTCCCGACACAAGTTCAGAGACCTTCGTCCGCTGTACTTGATCTTGTATTTGAGAGCCGGTCATTATTGGGTGTCCGAGTTACTGTCGAAGGGATTTCTAACCATAGGCTAGTAAACTTTTCTTGTAACTTGGGCAAATCTTTAAAGGACCTTTAAAGGAAACAACATGTCCGCTGTTGGAAATGACGGTGTACCTGTTTCTGTGAGTAAGTCTGTAACTGACATGCGGCCCTGTCCGTCCCCTGAACAAATGGAGAAATTCCGTCAAAGAGGCCACCGCAAGACCGTGCACCTCAATGACGTTTCAAGGTCACTGGCTCAGAAAGCATGCATTCCGGCCGAGAGGACTCAAACGAATCTTTAAAGGAAGGTGGGTGGTGGTTGTGGTTTGCGACGGGAAAATGAAAGGAAATTCACTGGGAATATTTTGAGCTCGGCAGGGAGCTCACCTGCATACAACCCAGTGCAGGGGAAGGGACGTAGAGGGGGAGTGATAGGATAAAGAGAGAGAGAGAGAGAGAGAGAGAGAGAGAGAGAGAGAGAGAGAGAGAGAGAGAGAGAGAGAGAGAGAGAGAGAGAGAGAGAGAGAGAGAGAGAGAGAGAGAGAGAGAGAGAGAGAGAGAGAGAGGGGGGGGGGGTATAAAGAGAGCTGTCAGTCCTAGAACGCTGTCAGTCCGGGCACACCAGTCAATCACTGCCCTCCGCGCTACAGCCGCTGCGTAAGGCCGGTCGTCTCCAGGAAATGAAGCAGATAAGTGAAGACTTCCCGTTGGGTTGCCGCAGGTCCCTTCGGGAACAGAAGGTCCTCCATGTCCGCGCTGAGAAGGCCTCGACGCTGGAACGCTCGGTGGAGCTCTGCTCTCGGGCCCGCGTGGTGGGGGCAAAAGCAGAGTAGGTGCTCGAGCGTCTCCAGTTCGGAACAGTCCGCACATGTAGGGTAGTCGTTGCGCCCGTGTAGGTGCAGACGCTCCGCCACATTGCAGCAGTTGAGCCGCATGCGGAGAAGCAGGCAGCGGGCGTCCCTGCTGATGCGTGCGGGCAACGGTCTGAGCGCCAGGCCGCTCACGACCCGAGAGTCGGGGTGCATCGTCTGCACCATGCGGGCCAGGGCAGTGCGAGCCTCGTCGAACGCGGTGACGTCTTGAGAGACTGGGGTGCCCTCTTGGTGGGCCTCGCTGGCGCGGACGTCGGCGTCTTCGTTGCACCGGATGCCACTGTGGCCCGGCAGCCAGTGGAGCCGCAGGTCGCAGCCTCGGGAGGCCACAGTGTGCAGCTTGGTTGCAAGGGAGCGCTCCGGGTAGCCGCTGCTGTTGGTGGGTTGATCGGCCGCGTGCAGCCGCAGCAGGGCAGTCCTCGAGTCCGTGAGGATGACCGCGCCGGGGTGGTTATGGGGCCCCCTCTCGAAGAGGAGGTCGGCGGCCAGCATTACCTGGGAGGACGCCCCTCCCAGGTAATGCCTTCCTTTAAAGATTTCCTTCCTTTTTTTTTTCAGTAATCAGCGCGCTTTATGGCAACGCCAGCTTTATAATGAAAGCACACTTTAAAGCAAGGCGACGGATATCCACGTGTCATCTGTTTTTTTTTATTTATTGCCTGTTCGCGACAATAAACATCAGTTGTTAGTACAGCGCCGTGTTTGTGTGATATTCCTATCGTCCTGTTCCCTGCGCTGTTTGTAACTCAGATCCACTGATGATCGTTTCTGTGCGTCTGTAAGAGACATGGCCCTCTTCGTCAAGTGACCGAGTAGCGAAGCAGATGAAGAGACCACAGCAGAAGCTCTGAGAAGCCACATGTGGCAAAGCGGTTCCTTATGGGCGCAGAGTATACATGAGACGTCATGTCTGGTAAGTTTTTCACAAATGGCAACGACGTCATCAGCGATGTCGTGAACAAAACAGACGTCAGTTCTGGTGGTTACGTCACACTCACTTCCCGTAAAATAACAGCCCGTGTCATCAATGCGTGTAGCAGCAGTGCGTGCGGAACTACTGGATACTGCGTCTGAACGGAGGCTGAAAGGACGCGAAAGGGCTTCTGACGCGAATTATCTTCATTGTTTGCTGAAATATCCAGTCAAACGCTACAACAGCTTCGCTAGTCGCTCACATTTTCACGGACTGGCAAGGCCTCATAATTTTTACGCGCGCATTATTATATGCACGGTTAAGTTCAAGCAAAATATCCAGTGGACTGTTTGACGCCACCCCCGCCAGGAACAATCCATTTTTGTCCGACGCGCATGCTGTGTAAGGAAGGAAGGAAGGAATACGTTTTTCAACATCGGGATCAGGTGTTGGGGGTGGAGGAGGCCCACAGGGCTGCCGCGACCGCCAGGGCCCGGGACGTGGTCAGGACTTGGCCTGACTCCCCTGGGTCACGCAACATCTGCTCCCAGTTGTGAGGGGGCGTACGGGTCTGCGGGGCATTCGCAGAGGGAATGGTAGTGAGTGTCGAGTGCCCCGCAGGCTGGACAGGTAGGGTCAGTAAAGAGGTGTAACGCCCGTAACGTGTAGAGTGTTGAGGAAAGGACCTGCAAACAAACAAAACGCGTCTTGCTCAGTTTTACTGAGCAAACAAATAGAATAATCAAACTCATAAATAAAAAATTAAAGCCTGGGAAATCTGTCGGAAGTGCAGAGCAGTGATTCGCCATAATGGGGTTTAGCTCCGTTACCCTCTCACTGTTACCATCCAATGCAATTAAATTTCCCGCCTTCGCAGTGCTCGCGCGCCCCCTGCCTGAAACTGCGCCAGCGGGAGTCCTGTTCTTTTTGTGCTTGCTGTTACTTCCCGCATGTGCCGGCGTTGCACCGCCACTTTTTCGCTTGCTACCATAAAAACCAACCCAACGAGCGTTCCTATGAACGCGGGCACTGCCGGTTAATTACGTATATTTTGCTTCAAATGTGCCTGCAGTTTTCTTTGCGCTAAACAACGGCGAGACGTATGACAAGCACCAATGGTTCACGAGTTTCGAACACGTCCGCTTGGCTTTCGAAGCCTCTGGGTTACGCCACAATGACAGCCGCTACGACGGAACGCCGTGTGGCTCTCCTTGGGTTCAGCGAGCGAGCTACGACGACAAGGCGAGCCCCTAAAGTGCATGCTCTGCGCTTAATAAACAACGAATACGAGTCATATTTCGGGGCTTTAACGCACCGAGGCCGCATGGGCTATGGAGCGCACCGTAGTGGAGGGTTCCGGATTCATTTTGGCGGATCTTTAACGTGCTCCGAAATCTCGCCACACGGGCATTTTGTTTTAAATGCAGAGCATTTCTTTAACTCACATGTAGCGTCCGCCGTGCGTTCACAACAACTCATCGCGCAGGTGCGCCCTCTCCCCCACTCCTCCTCTCCCGCATCACGCTACCCTCATCGCTGTCAACAACATGTCCGCACCCCTCCCCCTACACTATATAAAAAAAATAATACTTACCGGCGCCTGGTTCTGATCCCACGACCCTGCGGGCGGAACGCAAGGTACATGGTGCTCTACCCACTGCGCCACAAAGCCGACACAGAATGGAAGGCTACGAACGCGCCTTATATCCTTGACTCATTCAAACTACGTCAAGAAGCTGCTGATACAACGCATTCACTACCTGTGGGCGGAACGCGAGGTACATGGTGCTCTTCCCACTGCGCCACAAAACCGACACAGAATGGAAGGCTACGAACGCGCCTTATATCCTTGACTCATTCAAACTACGCCAAGAAGCTGCTGATACAACGCATTCACTACCACCAACTCCCCAAACACTAAACGTTAACGCAATACACCCACCCCCTATGCGACGCATTTACTCGAGTCCCCCTCGCGGGGAGATGGGCCCTTTTGTTTTTGGATTCCATCTCAAAAGCAGCCACCGCGGCCGGGATCAAACCCGTGTCCTTGGGAGAAACAGCAGAACGCTTTAGCCACTGCAGCCACCGCGCTTTGCTCACTTTTACCCAGCAAACAAGTATAATAACCAAATGCACAGATGAAAACCCTGCATATCTCTAAGGACGACGATGGGGGAACGCGAAGGTTTCTCGTGAGCGCTTCTTTGGTTGTCGTCTCAGTTTGGAATTTGACTCGTTGAGCTTTGACGTCAACTCGCGTTCAGTTTGGATGCAGTGGATTTGATTTTGACCCTTCGCCACTTGATTCTGCCCGAGCCTCGCGTTCAAGTATATAGCCGCAGTAAGGAGATGGGTTACATGATTTCTCAGTCTAATTTTGGCGCCAATACACCCCTCTCCAAATCCAAAGTGCTTCGACCGCGTAACTCAAACTACTACTTGGTCTTTTTCTGTAGTGATAAACCAAGTATTGATAAAGTTATTTCGATGACACGCGAATTCGATTAGCTTCTGGTGCTAAAGTAAACCTTTTGAAAAGCTCTGGACTTTGGTTCGGCTCATGGGCAACACCGCCAACCGAGTATGCCGGCATCCAATGGTCCCGTGTATCACCTAAATATCTCGGCGCTCCGCTGGACTCCTATAGCGCCCGCTATTGGCGGGAACGCACTGAGGCCCTTCGTAGTTATTCACAGGCTTTCTTTCCGCACAACCTGGTGATTTTTGGAAGGGCCCAAGTATGTAACATGTTCTTGGCATCGAAATTTGTCCATGTAATGGAAATTATTCATTGCGCTCGAAGTCAAATACAGCTATTACATCGGGGTTTCGCAACATTTGTGAGGTCGTCATGAAGCCAAGGAGGCGTGACGACCTTTTTAAACCAGTCTGCTCTGGCGGGCTGACCTTTAAACATCTTTTTGTACGGCAAATAGTTGCACGGTTCTTCTTTTTTCGGGACTCCACCCGCCCTCTTATTCGCGTTTTTTTTTGTAAGTTAGCCTCGCTGATGTTTTACCTAATCTTGTTATCTCATCATCATTTTTGATACGAACTTATTTGGGGGGGTTTATGCATGAAGAGGGCACTTCGATACTGTTTTTGTTGGTTTGTTTTCCCCCAGATTATATGTTCATTGTGCCTTGTGTTAAACTCTACAAGGACCTACAATTTCCATGCTTTTCCCAGCGCCACTGTACAGAACTGTTTGTTCAAACTTGTCTGGACAAGATGGGGCCTTGTCCGTTAAAGGAGCCATGAAGACAAATACAAGTTGGATTTATTAGAAAGACTGCTTAGTCCCGATAACAATGATACCAATATCATCGCAATCTTCGAACAAATTACGGAGATATTAAAGAAAACGTGTGAAGCAGTCGTGACCCCTAGCCAATTTCCCGCAACTTTTCTATGACGTCATGGAACCTTGTTTGTGCGATTGGCGGCCGCCTAACTGACCTGTCGCGACGACACATGACTGGACGTCTGTAATGGGGCCTCTAGTTGCATTTGAACGCATCACTTGAATGCTAACGTGAAGTTAACGCGCGGAAAATTATTTTATTGTTGGCTTGTATGACGTCATTCTTGTTCATACACGTCACTGTGGCGCAAAATTTGAAAGTTTTTAAAAACTTCTTGAGTTGTTTTTTTTTGTTAAAAACATCTTTTGTGGCTCTAATGGAACTGAGTGAGATACTGAATCCTAGTTCTTTCAAATTAAACGCAGTTGTATTTTCTCTTCATGGCTCCTTTAAATGCCGCTTTCTCACTCAACAAAAACGTTCTTCAATCTGCACACCAAAACTTTGCCTGTTAAAACGTGGCTGCACAACCTGAAATGTTCGTGTCTTCTGTAAACTGTCGCCTGTGCGATGCACCGGAAACAATTAAGCGCTGCTTCATAAATTTTAAGGGTGCCATACTCTTTTGGGATGTCCTCCGAATAACTCTTATTAAGAAGGATTTTGAATTGACTCCACGTAGTATACGTTATCTCGTATAACCCGCAGACGGTGATGTGCCATATTATTGTTTTTTCTGATCGCTCGGAGTAGTTTATGGAAACCGCGAATGCTGGATAGACACGTTGAGCCTATGGCTTCTTCCAGATCACACTTCTAACAAATGATCATTAACCTTAAAAACGTCTATACCCAAAATGATTCTCACCCTGACTGGTATCCCCTGTTGTTCACTGTTGTCCCGTTTTAAAGCAATTAAATGTACATAATTGCATGTTCATTGTGTTTATTCTTGTTTTTCCATTCTTTTTTTTAAGTGTTAGCGTGTGTTCGTCCGGTGGATTTTCCGTCGTTTTTCCTTTTCTTATTTATATTATTCGTGTTAGCATTTAACCCTCATCACATGTTCACCAATAATCTGAAGTAGCAAGCCCAGCATTATGAAGGGCTGACCTCTTTGGTCTCATTAAAGAACCTTCTCTCTCTCTTGTATCAATTCATTTCTATGTGTACATAGTTGTAAATATGTGTTGTAAATATTATTTCCTACATCGACCTGCAGGACAATGAATACCATGTGGAAAAAAATGGCGCAATGGGATATACGGCTGCCTAACACGAGGGACCCATGTTAGATTCCGGCCGCAATTTTTTTAACTTCACCCACCATGATCACCGATGATGATTATGATGATGATAATGATTGATGATGATTCCTATTGGTTTCCCCTTTGAAGCGGGGTGATGACATGTCATCTTACCAAAAAGGACTAATATAACCGTGTTTTACACTCTTGGTTTAATACTAGCGCTGCTTAAGGCAGGCACTAAAGCTTATTAGGCCCGAAATACTTTCTTTTCCCTGTTACAGGTGGTAACTGTCCTAGGCAATATTCCCCTCTCTGCTTTTCGTTCACCAGCATTCTAATCTTCTTTTCGTCCCCTCCACCGCCTTGAAGTTAACTTCCTCTCTGATACCCTTAAATCCTAGGGCTTCTGAAAGCCCAATATTCCCTTCATGTAGATTTGGATGGATACCCTCACATTCTAACACTATGTGCCGCATAGTTTTTGTTTCTTTTCCGCAGACCACACATACCCCATCATTTTGTGAATACTTCCTCACAAAACTCTTAGTTCGCAGGCAACCTGCTCTAGCCTCAAAAAGCAAAGCACTTCCCTGGGAATTATCGTAGAAATTTTCCTTTCTGATGTTCATCTTCTCAGCCCTGTACATCTCTAACGACGTTTTAGCTTCCATTTTTTCCCTCCATTCTGCCTTGCCTCTTTTTTGGTTACCTTGGCTGTTTCTTCAGGAAAAGTTGGCTTTCGAGCAGTGCGTTTTCGATGTGACATACGCCATCAGTAAGACGCAAAAAGCTTCGCCTTAATAAACAACGAATGAGAGTCGCATCGCGACACACAAGCTCACTAATACGCAACGTTATAAAAATCATCGCTGGATCGATGCTCGCGCTGGCCTACTTCAACGCTTGATCGCGACACGCCTTGGGACTGGGTAGCAAGAACTGCAAAAGCAGCACATGAGGCCCCGTCCTCCCCAGCCTCACACGTAATCCCATTGACATCCCCACAATCGCAGCGCATTATGGGCGCTCAGGAAACACAAACAGAGGGGGAGAGAGAGGACAGCTCAATCAGAAGAGGAAGAAAAACACGTAAGCGCCACCGTGACACTCTCGGTCCAGAAAAGACCACAGATGTCATCACCCCTTGGGGAGCGTCGTCCGTAAAAAGGGGTTGATCTCTGGGGACAAAGCGAGCCCACTCAGGACCTGCGGGACAGACCCGGTGAAAACTTCGGGTGTGGGCTCCGCGGAGCTCGTCGCAACACTGTGCAAGCAGTTCGCGCCCGCACCGACGACGACGACAAAGGATGAGCGTATACTAGGAGCAACAGAAGGGGATTCTCTCTCGGGAGCTTTACGGGGACGGAACACCCATGTCGACGACTAGCGACGACGGTTTCGAGCATCGCGGAGAGGGAAGACAATCGCAGGGCCTTCTTGGGGTTCGCATCCCGCACGGAAGCTTCTTCCTTCCACCTCAGAAGCCGCTGCGACGACAGAGTACTTCACAGGATGTTGTGGTCTCTCACAGCTGCGTGCAAGCCAAGTTCTACGCACAAGCGCGGATGCGTACGGCGGTTCTTCAGGGATATATACGCGAGGGAAAGTAGTCCAGCCTCAGAAGCTGTGCCTAATTAGGACAACCGAAAATTCTGTGCTGTTATGGCTGCTACAATATCTATAGGGACAGTTTTTGCTTGATGAAGTCCGTTCCTCTCTAAAATACGATAATCCTGTCTTCCATTCTAGTATAAAGCTGGCCGGAGCCCCCGATATTCTTCACGAAACTCCGCAGAGATCGAGCGGGTGTAAGCGTAGAAGTTGAGATCACTACGTAGCATGCGCGTCCCTCTTCCTGCGGCAGCGTTTAAATTCCTCCCGCCTTGGAAGCCGTCGCGTTTTCCAGGAATATACCTCTCAGACTCGAAGGAAACTGGCGAGCCATCCAAGCGACCATGGCTTGATAGCTGGCTGGCTGGCTGGCAAAGCGGTTCCGAGCGGAGAATCCAGTTCACGGGAGACGCTTCGGAAGAAGGGCCAAGACACGCAGCCCGCTTGAGGAAGAGGAGGGGAGAGGCATGCGTCGCAGCGGATAGAACAGGGCCCCTTTGTTCGCCATCTCAGCGTGCCGAGCCAACCGTCCGTGGCTGTGACACTGACGAATGAGCTTTCCAGCCCGGGGCCCGGACCCCGAGAAGAAACCCCTGCGACGCGTTTGCCCGCGGTCGCCATTCCACGGGGCCTCCTCCTTCTCCTCCAATTCCGGCCGTCGCCCAGACACGGCGCGCACAAGAACACGGCCTTGTGCGCCGTCCGCAAAACGCGCCGGGCGAGATAGTTCTACTTCCCCCGCTTACGAGGCCCTCCTGAAGCTTCGAAGACGATCACTGCAGACCGCGGCGAAGGGGACGGAAGGATGTTGAACGACCCCCGAAGACCCGAAGACCAGCGCTCTGGAAAACGGGGTGTCGCGGACGGCGGACGGGTCTCCTTTCGGAACTCTTCAAAGCTTCCCACAGGAAGGCAGACCTCTCGCGCTTTTGCCGAGTTAGGCCTAACAGCGCTCGCCGTCGCTCAGAGTGGGCGGTGATACGCCGAGGGGGCGGTGTGTTACCGCAGGGCGCAACAAGCACGGAATCGTCCGCCCTTCGGCAACGCAGATCGCGGGACAGGAAGTCGACGACGCGGCGGTATTCCCAGCGGTATAAGGCACCTTCGCCTCCGCCTTTCTCGCGTGCCGGTCACAAAGGAAACCGCTGATCGTCGAGCGAAAGGCCTGCGGGGGAGTCGTCGTAGAATGCGTGCGCGGCGCTTGCGGGGCGAGATTCTAGAGTACGATGCACGCGCGCCCGCCTGTCGTTTAAGAAGGGCTCGACCTGCAGCGCTCTTTTACCGCATGCAGGAAATGACAGCTCGCTTTTCGCACGGTGCCTGCGCCGCACTCCGAGCGCGCGCGGAGCCTTAACATGTGTGCGCTTGAGTACATGGGTGAGGATGTACGTAGTACTTGCATGCGTACACGTTTTTGAGAGTGCGAGTGCGTCAGTAGGTGTGTGTGTGTGTTTAAGGATGCCCGTCGACTCTCCCTCGTTAATCAACTTATATAAGCTCGCAGTGTGGATCGCGATGACGCTATATTCGATCGACGACGTTGACGTAAGATTCCACCTTCTAGAAAGAAGAACATGCATGGAGTAGCCTAGCGTGGGACCAGAACACTGCTTCGCCTTCGTTCACCCTTATCTCAGAATTCATGCTTAGTGAGATTGAACCAATGTTTTGGTGTCGCCCGTTCTGTTTAATGTAACGCGCTGTCTGTTCTGCGGACCATAGGACAGGGTGATGTTCCGCTTTGAGGTCGATTCTCGGGGTCGATTCTCGGGGTTGAACGGTAACTGCCTGGGTTTGAACCCCACCCGTTCTGAAGTGTTTTCAGATTTTTTATATATTTTGTTTACTTTACATGTAAAGTGTTCTCTCAAGTCAATTCTACGAAGTAATTATTGTAAATAGGAGTGGTATGGTATCTTGTAGTTTTATTTAGATGCATAATGCTCAAGCAGACCGTGAATACGGTCCACAGAATAGGCCCTGCCACACACTTGCGCGGGTGTGCGTGTCTGATTGGAAATAGAAAATTGAAATAAACCGTATCGCAGATGACATTTTTGAAAATCGTTTCCGAAGCCTGGTTAGCCTATGTAGTCATTTAAGCGCCCCGTTTTCGCTTTCTTGTTTAAGGTTTGATTACTATCGTTCGCTTTCGTTCCCACCGCTGTCAGCGCCTCCGTCGTCATCCCATATGAGGACGCACGCACGCGTTCGGCGTACGTCCATGCTTCTAAACACACTCGCGTGCACCACGCTCCAGAAAAGCAAAGAGAAACGACCGCCTAAGTGGAGCCAATGAATCAACTCGCCCCTGCAGTAAAACGTCGTCTGCCAGCGCGTCTTCCCGGCGTATTCTTCCAGCGAACGCCTGCAGCAGCGCAAGAGCTCGCGGGTGCAAACTCGTTAATGGGCCCGAGGCGGTGGTGATCGGAGGGCGTCGACAGCCCGTCCGTCGTCCAGCCATCTTCCAAGGGCGCCTTCCACCGCCCAACTGCAGGGGAACTCGAGCGGTTCTGCTTAGCGTCGAGTTAAGGCGCCCCCCGCCGCAGCCGCCGCTGGCCCAACAATGGCGTCCCCCTGTGACGGCTCCGCAAGGAAGCGGCCGCATACGACCCGGCGCCTGTGTATATACGAAGACCTATACGCGCGGGCGCCTTGGCATCAAGGCGAGCTCCTTGTGGGGCTCCGGGGCTGGCGCTGCGGAAACAAGGACACCTCTTTGAGCACGCGTTGGTTGGCTCGTTGCACGAAGAAGCCCATAGCACGGCTGGCCTGCTGGTGTGCAGTGTTGTTGGGGAGAGTAGAGGCTCAGCGAGCCGACCGGCGAGCTGCTCCCTACTATACAAGCAACCAGCAGAAGAACAACGACTTCCGCCGGAAGAAGAGGTCTTCTTCTGGCCGCGCGCTGGCCTGTGACGCTTGAAGGATGTTGGGTTATGGTGCGGCGAGGGCGAGGGCGCATTCGGTGCGGGATGAGGGGGCAAGCTGCCCTCGGTGATCAGTGACCGCGAATACTCGAACGTACACACGTGACGTTGTTCGGCTGGCTTTTTCGACGTTTTCTTCCTTTTACGCAACGCTGGGTTTGTTTGAATTGGAGCAGCTGCGTGGGCGTGGTTGCTTGTTATGAATGAAATCGCCGAAATGGTCGCGGTGTTCTTTAACCAGAGAACGGAGGAACAGATGAGCTTTGGCGAGCTTCGTGTGCGCTGTGCCGCTTCTATAGTAAGGGAACATTCCTTGGTAGTTCGCATAAATCGAAAACGATTCATCAATGTTCTCCTACCTCAAACAAGTTACTCTTGAACACTTTCATAGACCTGAATAGACCGCGCTGTTTCGAGCTGGATGTCACGCTTTCGCATTTCGTCTTGCTTTGTTAATCGTTTTTGTTTCTTCTTCTTACTTTTGCTTGTATCCCTTTTTACCACATCCTTAATCACCTTTGAGGTGTGAGAATTTTTCCATACGTGACGCGCGCTGCATACGTATTTTATTTGTGCACACACAAGCGACGATATGACGAAATATGTACAACCACGCGGTTTTAAACATGTTGACTGATATTTTAGGAAGGTCAGGACTCCGAGTAGTTTTACGGTTTGTATAGTAAGCCCCCGCTGGAAACAGCCTCCGAAAGCAACATAGACCATTGTTAGATACATTTCGTGGTTTTTCTTGCCATAAAAAAGGAAACGATCCTCTAAACCCATATGAACGAGTGGCGACTACCCTTCATGCGATTGACCAAGAGCACTCAGGACAGTTGGTCGCTAGACACGTCTAGAGGAACACTTGGTGCCGTGAAAATTAAAATGCATAAAATAAACGTACCTATCGTAAACGATGTTGGGGAAGACCAGGGTCGCGATGGAGGGATGAAAAAGAAAAAATCGAGGGCAACGAATGGGCTCGGCAAACTCATAATCTGGGTGGCTAGAAGCCGACATTCCGTTTCCAAGTCACTGCAGGTCGGGCACTTCCGGTGGGATAAATGACTTTAATTAAATGTGATAATTGGCTGCACTCCGCACCTAAACATGGTGCTAAACCACCCTTATTTACAAAATTAACGCTAAAAAATATAATATAAGTTTATTTTTCAATTTAAAAAAAATGTGGTTGATCCTTCTTTTATAGGAATCGATAAAACACGAATGTGAAATGCGCCTTCACAGGAGCATTTAAATGTTTATTGTGCATCGATATGAGCTTGCACATCGCTATTTATATTTCGTCGGTATGGCACCGTTAAGCGAATCAACATTAGACGCTGGATTACACGCGCCGGAGCATTGCGTAAATCCGATTGAAACCCAAGGCGCTCGCAAACCATGCGAACGAATCCGAACGGGTTTTCAGCGAATCGTTCGGTGAAGTCACGGTCCGCTGCAGCGAAAGGAGCATTATTTGCGGGTCGGTAGCAGTCTTGTGGGTGTGCTTGGCGAGCGACGTCCTACTGGCGGGTCGCATAGGCAAAGGTGCGACCACATTGGTCCTGCTCCGTGGCGTGTACTACTCCAGACGCTTGCGTTGCGACGAGCTGAGCTCGTGGAACGCGACGGCGGCGTTCCACAAGCTGAGCGGCGTTCTACATGAGCGGCGGACGGGTAAACACAGCAGCTTCCGCTGCTACACGCTGCTCTATCGAGGCGCCAACTATCGGCGCTCATTAGCGTCATGACGCACTACTTCGCTTCACCACTCCTAGACGGCAGCACCATCTGAATGGACAAGTTAGATGCAAGGTCATAAGGCGCGTTCGTACAGCTGCTACCCGAGCATGACTTCATGGCTCAGTCGGTAGAGCGTTTCACACCACCCGCTACGGCCAGTGTGATCGTGGGTTCCAAACCTAGCGCCGCCACGCCAATAAACTTTTTCTGGTGATGTCATTTCCGTGATGGATAGGACGTCGGTGACGTCGGCATAAAACACTTTCGTGTTAAAAATCACGGAAATATAATATGAAGGTAGAGTTGCTTGGGCTCGAACCGAGAAGGTAAGCGTTCGAAGCCGCGACGCTACCGGCAATAGGAAACAGAGCTAGAACAGCAAGCTTGTTTTAGCAGGCCATCAAGAAGACTGCGGCAGTGTTCAAAGCTAACTAGTAGTGCGCACCAGGTTTGTAGTTGCTGTAATCCTTTATTGTCTAGGGTAGGCCATGCGACCAAAATACGGGAAAAGGGGAAAGGCTGAGAGGAGTAGCCGGGTAGCCGAAATGGCGGAGAGCCATGCTAGGGTTGTGATCGTACGTGTCAAGTCAACTATTCCGACCAGGGTAGGCTGCGGTCTGCACTAATCTTGAGAAGCCACTCTCTAGACTTGGAAACGGAGTGACTTGGAAACGGAAACAGGTCGCTCGTCCTGCAGTGGACAAAACAGGCCGGCGACAACGACTACGATGATAAATGTACAATTTCGGCTTTTCCTGTATTTTATTGGAATTAAAGGGAAGCTGAAGCGCTTTCCAAAAAATTTGAGTTAGATTAACAGTTATATTGTTTCTTGCGCGCTGATTCCGAATATCACATTGAAATTTATCGTACATGAGTCCAAGTGGCATTTATCTTCCAAAAAGCGCGGCCCCGTTTGAAAGACGCGCGCTTTTCGTCTTTTGACGCCCCTGATTGGTTGCGCCCGTCATGACGTCAAAGGAGGACACCCTTCGGCCGCGCGGGTTGTCGGAAGCATTGCGAACGATCGCACGGTTGCCTTTGCGGCAATTTAGCTTGCAGTTTAATTTTCACACATGACTGGAAGTTTGTTTTATAATTTCCCGTGCTGTTGGTTCAATTATCTTGGAGCTTAAATTTGCTTTACACGACAGAGAACCCCAAAGCAGTGACTGTGACGTCGACTAGTGGGTTCCATCAAAATATTTTTGAATTAGGCAACCAGCATAGGGGGGTTTTATACCTTATGTTAATATTAGGTACTGCCTTAACTGTTTCTTATTATACACAGAACCATTTATGCCGAAGATTAATGGGCGTTTTATAAACAATCTACCAGCCAAAAGCACGTACGTGCACTGCGCGAAAAAATAGCGTTCATGCGCTGTAAACGTATATGCGAGACACATCTTGCCGGTACACGCATAAACCAACAAGCAGACTCTGCTTCCGAATTTCCTTTGTTCGTTATCGCCCACCCCTGCCCCGTTACTCATCCCCGTACACAGACCCACACGCGCGCGCCATTTCGGCAGCGGCGCTACGGCGCCTCCGCGATTGCTAACTGCACTTCGATGAGTGGCGTCTTACTGCTTCACATGCATTTATTCTGAAAACACTGCAGCGTACTAGTGCCTGCTCAGCATTATTGGCTGTAGTAGGGCTTGATTTTCGCATGTGCGTTGCGCATTATGCTACAATATTACGGCCACCTCGTTATAATTAACAGACCAGTCGGACAAGGAAGTTACGTTGTACTTACGTTACTTTAGGTAACAATCACCAAACGTTTGTGATAATGAATCCTTGGCCTGTTTCAGCATTTCTAGATTTAAGCATTTACCGCGCTAGTCGGACAGAGGCCGTATATTTACTCTTCGCTCCTAATTTTTTTAGTATCATCATTATATATATCACCTACTATCACTGGAGCACACTTGAGGTTCAGTGACAACAAGTGCTTGCCAGGTTATAATATGTAGCCACACGGAACCTTGGGCAAAAAATTAGGCCCCCGCAGTCAACAAATTATGGCACGGTGGTGGTTCGGAGTGGAGTTTTTTTTTTTTTTATTCCAGACAAACATCACCTTATCGTGATATGTATACTTGCAAAATAAGTAATCTGGTTGTCTTGGTTCTTTTACTTTGTAGGAATACTGTTTACCTCTTAGCCGGAAGAGAACTTCTATCAGGATTGGTCCCTTGTTTTAGTTTCGCCAAAAAATTGTTTTTTTGAACACTGTCCTGAGCCCATAGGGAAAGAAAACCGACGCGTTTAACGAAACAAGTATTTCCTAAACAAATGTGACTTGGTTTCTGGAATGGAACGAAACATCCCCGGCCAAAGTACAGCAGTATTCCCTATGCTTCCTAAATGTAGAATCTAATGTGAACATTCACGTCCGTCGCATCAAAAAAAAAAAAAAAAAACGCATTGGAGCGGTTTACAAAGTATTTAACGTAGTGTAGTATATTCTCTGTCATCAAGCACAGCCACCTCGGCTGTCGCTTCCGTATGTTATCAAGCATCCCGGCGTAGCATTATTCTGCTTAGGAACACGGCATGATAACGTATGCCTCGTTTGGCGTTCGTGCATACTTTTTGGACACGAAAATTGTACAAATGAGTACAAAGAAACACGGCGAGAAGAGCATGGCCGAGGCGGCCGATCCGGCCGGAAGTCCAGGTATGACGTTTTTCAGCCGGTTTTCGTCCGCGCTCTTCGGTCTTCCGGCATCGCGCGGCGAGATGGGGGCGGGGCATCGGGCTACTTTTGTTTGCGCATTGCGCCGCTTCTATTGCATGTATTGCGAAAATATTTCGTACACATGAACTATTCAATGTGTACTTGTTGCTAGTCAACTTTTCTTTTAATTCTAAAACCGCTTCACCTTCCCTTTAAGTGTGGAATTGTGTAGCGTTACGCTGTGTAGTTTATAATTATTTGTGTTGTGCGTCTACTGTAATTGCTACTATATTACTTCGAAAAATGTATAATCTTGTTTTAAGTGCGAATGCACTTTATAAGCGACCCCAAACCATCCACCGCCGGCGTCGGCGGCGTCGGCGTCCGCAGTGCTCCTCTATATTTAAAGAAGAAACAGCATCCGGCGCCAGGTATCGATCCGAGGACTTTGCGGGCCGCAGCCCGACGCTCTACCGAATAAGCCACGGACGCGACGCTGATATTGTCAGTAACGCGCCTTATATCTTTAACGCATTCAAACTACGTCGTCAGCGGCGTGCGTTGGCGACTCAGCGGCGTTATAGCGGCTTGATAACTGCGTGGTGTACACGTGATACTACAAACCCGATGGAAGAGATGGAAGAGAAGGCGGCGAGGCGGTGGGCTGCGGGGGCCGAGCGCAAGCGCCGCAAGCGGGCCGACAACCGTGCATTCGCACTTTCACATTCTCCCCCTCGGGGAAATGCGGGGGAATTTTTTACTAAATCGCCGTTGTATAGCCAGTTGTCATGTTTTGTTTCTACCGTTGCTGTGAAATGTTGCAATGTTACATGTCCGGTGTTGATGGCCGCCGTCAGGCAGAGTTAATCTGCCTTTTGCATCTCCTCCCGAGACATGGTTTGTTTAAATAAATGAAATGAAATGAAAATGAAATGATGATGATGGTGGTGGTGGTGACGCCGGCAACGACTACCCACGATACCTACCAGCACATGGGTTGGTCACGAATGAATAAACGCCGTGCGCTACGTGCTAGGAGTATCGGTCTAACTGTCTGCCATTACGGAGTGAGTGAGTGAGTAAAATGTAAGGAAGTACATTTCTCACTTCATGCTCTCGGCGACGGCTCTCGGTAAAAGGTCGCCTGACATTTCTTCGTATGCGCGCTTTAATTTGCTTCTTTTTGTTATTGTTCAAAACCGCGGCTGTTAACAGTTCCACGTTATCTATTGTCTCTCGCAGCTTCCCCGCCGAACTCACAGACGCGTCCGCACGATTGTGTAGATGCTTTGCCGTGCTCTACCCACGTGGCCCCTTTGTGTTTGTTGTTTCATTTCGCTCCTAATTTAAACACCCAAGTCCTTGTTCTCCGCGGTGAGCCGGTGGTGCTTCTATTGTCCCTTGTTCTCCGTGGTTCATGTGGGGTTTGTTTGAGTCTGTTCTGCCGTGCGCGGGTAGTTTAAACGACACTTTACAGGCCCTCGAGTGTGGGCACTTTGTTTCTCACCCCCCCGTCCCGCTGCACGCCATCGCGCGTGGGTCTTTCGGGTCAGTGATCCGACGAAGGGACGTTCGGACCACAAGGCAGAGGGTCGGTGCCCTTCTCCATGGCGGCTCCAGAAATGATGCACGACGCCCTAGTACCTCACTGTGTCATCCAAATGTCGGGGGCCGGAAACCCTCGTTATGACGAAATAGATACAGTAGACTCTCGACAAACGAAACCTCAAGGGACCGAAAAAAAAATTAGCAGTGGCTTAGCTCGCCTATGGCAGGACATACGTAGCGGGAGCTGAGGCTCAGCTGGTTTTTCTTAGCTTTCCTGGTTGTCTAAGATTACCTTGATTATCATGCGCACTGCTGCTTCAATGACACACACACGGTATACGCATTATGTGACACAAGTGTATTTATCAAGCGGCTCCGGCGCAGCGTCACCAATCGCCCCAGAGCTAAGCTGGTTCCACGGGCGCACACCGGTGTTGCTGCGACGCACGCGCCATCGGTCCCACACCCGGCCACCCCTGGCATGATCATCAAGTGGATCGGGCCGCCACGTGCGGAATGGAGGTCGGCGAAGACGCTGGGCGCTTGGGGTGTGTGAGAGCATAGCCTCATACACATGATGCTATGGTGAGAGCCATAGAGTTAATATTGCTGTGAGAGACGCCGGGCAGCGAGCAACTTTCTGTGCGCCGTGAGATGTCACTGCTCCTCGCGCATGCGCAGCACCGCTCTCCAGGGGCCACGCGAAACTGCTCAAGCTCGGCCAGTGTATCTCACGCTACAAAATTAGTTCCGTTTAACAGGAGTTCCGTTTGCTGAGATGGATGTGTGAAAGTGCAAAGTTTTGTACGCGCACACTCTTAATATCATTTCATGGAACTCTAAGAGAGAGAGAGAGAGAAAATGCATTTAATGGTAAAAGCGAGGTTAGCCGAGCCATATCGCTTAGCATGCTACGCCATATGAGGGAACGAAAACATGAAAGTCTGTGAACTGAAATAAATAAATAAATAAATAAATAAATAAATAAATAAATAAATAAATAAATAAATAAATAAATAAATAAATAAATAAATAAATAAATAAATAGATAAATAAATAAATAAATAAATAAATAAAGAACTAGGTAATGCACACAAGTGTTTAAGCACATACACAGAGTTTGGAAGTTAAGTTCATCACAGAACTTGTTCCAGGCCAGTACTACGCAAGAACACCAGCAGAGCTTTGGTAGCCCGTACGGCCTGGCGTGGGTCCGACCAAGGGCCCATAACTGCCCTTAGTTCAAGGCCTACGTGGTGTGGTATACACAGAGATGTTTGGAGAGTCTGCCTTGGCACTGTGAAGTTTGGACAGGTACAGATGACATGTTTGATGTCTTCTGTTACATGACATGTTGGACAGAGTGGTGAAATGTCCTGTTGAATTCACTAGAAGGTGACTGTAGCTGATAGTTTTTCAGAAAGCAGGAAAACTACAAGAGGTTTAGCCACAGCATTCACAAAGTTGATTTGGCAACAATGAGTCGCTATGCACTACAAAATGCATCAATTATTTTTGTTCGGGTCCTTGCAACTGCCGCTTCACGGAGGGTAGATGCCTCAACTACGGGAGTGCTTACGAGCCACCGAATTTAGAAGACGGCAACGCGGTAATGAAGCGCAAATAGAAGGCCGATGGCACGAACTAGGCGGCAGGAGCTGAGCCCTGTAACCTTGCTGTCTTGAATCGAGACGGAATGACTGGAACAAGAACTGCGTTGTTGTATTTGTCGCGCTAAGACGGCTGTCTACTTACCAGACGAGGCTTGCGAGGCCAAGGAGGCTTAAAAAAAAAAAAACGCCGGAACCGGAAAAGGCTGATGTTCATGGCAGTGGGTCCGACAAGAAGTTCCATTTCCGGTTCCGTTTACACGGTGACGCGTAGATTTTAGTTCCGATTACCGAAAGTGTTTATACGTTATCTGAATACAAAACCAACCAACATACAGGCTATAGTGTTCCGTTTAAGTGGCGATTCCGCTTATCGAGGTTCAACTGTATTTCTTTATTCCTAGCTTTGCGTGATATGCCTTGCCTTGATATATGCTTTGATAAGCCTTGCGTGATATGCCGGCAATTACTCTCCCGATCAACACCTTCTTGCCGGTATGCACGGGGAATTACCAGGAGTCACTGAGGCGTGTGTCACTTAAAAACCCGAGGATCAGGCGCAAAATGTCTCACCTGGCTATCCAATGTACTATATGAAAAATTATATCATCCAAAGAGTCATGCGGAGCGGCTCTCCTTCGAAGTTCCTTAAACAAAGCTAACCTCTCCGTCGCATCGCTCTCGGCAGTCCACAAGAAACTGTCCGATATCGCCTGTTACACAACACGTTGCGCACAGAGGGGAGGAGCCAAGGTTCAGCTTATGAAGCCACGCTGGTGTCCCCGCTGAGTTGGTCCGGATGCGGAGCAGTAAGGATGCCTCTGTCCACTTCATTCCTTTCGCAACACAAGGTTGGCGTTGTGGTCGCCAAAGAGATCTGAAGTGTTCTTTAATGATGTCTTTTTACAGTTCGCCGTTAGCCAGGAGCCACTTTCAGAAAACGAGTACAAGATGCCGCTTCACGGGCCATCTTGCCCGCGCCTTCGTTTCCAGGCGCTCCGACAGAGAAGGAAGTCACTGGAAGTAAACGCTAAGCCCGTTTTCATTTAGCTGCTGAAGGAGACGTAGGGAACGTTTGAAAGTTTTATCTGCAGGAAACCCAAGCTGCAAAAGTTGTAGGGATGACTTGGAATCCTTAAGAATTACCGCCCGAAGCGATTCGATCTTTTTCAAGGCCGCCTGAATTGCTATACACCCCGCCGTTGTAGATGATGTCCAATGGTCAATTCGAGCCGCCCAGGAAATGTTTATGCCAGGAATCACAAAGGCCGCTGCGCTGGTGTTTAATTATCTGTCGACATATCCGTCCGTCAACACGTGAGCACAATCTCCGTACAACCGCTTCAAGTGCTCAAGTGCCAACATTATCGGTGTCAACTGGTGTAACTGGTGTAAATCTCTTCGAGCGAATGCCCGGGATGGCGAACTGACACTCCAAACCCTCGAAAGACCACGGAGGGTTCAAGTGATGTTGATTCTTCTGCTATTGCGGGTAGAGAACGCTCACAGTGTTCAGAGAGGGACCGGCCTGGTAATCTGACGAAGGCCGGTCCCTCGGCCGAAACGTTATTAAATCTGTTCTATTTTTTTTACCGTGGTCGAAAACCGTTTTGTATATATATATATATATATATATATATATATATATATATATATATATATATATATATATATATATATATATATATATATATATATATATATATATATATATATATATATATATATACAGAAAGATAGGTCGGCAGTCTACAATGCCAAAGGAGGCATAGGGGTGTGGTTAGGCTCTTTTCTTTTCCACTACGGTTAATTAAGTAAACATTTTTTTAAATATACAGAAGAAAGAAAGAAAGAAAAACACGCGCCAAGAGTGGGGACCGAACCCACACCTTTCGATTAGGTCTCGAATGCCTTACCAATTCGGCTATCTGGGCGACTGTGTTCTCCTTCACTTTCTGGGGTATTTATATTTACTACAACTGTATCTGACGCTTGAGGGTGGTAGCCAGCGCCACTCAGACTACACGGGGAGAAGGGGAACTTCTTTTTCAACCCCCGGGGCGTGACTCGAAGGTCTACAGCCTGTAATAAGTGGGTAACTGGCGGGAAACCCTCTTATGCTACCTTGGCATCAAGGCTGCCAGAACCGAGGCCCTCGCTAAGCTTTCGCACGATAATATGGTTTGGAAATGAGGGGCTCGTTAGGAAATACAGAAAGAAAGGCCGGCAGTCTACAACGTCAAAGAAGGCATAGGGGAATGGTTAGACTATTTTTTTACCATTAGTGGCGTTACAATATATTTTTTTATTAATTACGTGAGAAAGAAAGAAAGAAAAACACGCGCCCAGAGTGGGGACCAAACCCACGCCTTTCCATTAGATCACGAATGCCTTACCAATTCGGCTATCTGGGCGACCGTGTTCTCCTTCACTTTCTGGGGTATTTATATTGACTACAACTGTATCTGACGCTTGAGGGTGGTAGCCAGCGCCACTCAGACTACACGGGGAGAAGGGGAACTTCTTTTCAACCCCAGGGGCGTGACTCGAAGGTCTACAGCCTGTAATAAGTGGGTAACTGGCGGGAAACCCTCTTATGCTACCTTGGCATCAAGGCTGCCAGAACCGAGGCCCTCGCTAAGCTTTCGCACGATAATATGGTTGCGTGGGCGCGTGTTTTAAATTCGGAGCATTTCTTAGTCGCACGATGTCGCGCTTCGGCGTCGGCGCCGTCCACACGCTCACTGCGCATGCGAGTCGCGTCGAGGCGCAGGTGCGCGTCTCTCCCCCGTACCCTCCTCGCTCTCAACAACAGGTGCGGCGGTGCGGGAGGAGCGCGTGTACCCCGTGCGCTTCCGTCGCTCTCAACAACAGCTGCGGCGGTGCGGGGGGAGCACGTCTGTGCGCGCATGCGTTCTAGCTACCCGTGCGCTGCGTCGCGCTCAACAGTAACGGCGGCAGGGCGTGTACACGTGATAACGGCGTAGTGGGTGCGTGGAAAGTTTGCGCGCTTGTGTACGGAAGTGTGCGCATGCGCGTCTCTCCCCCGTACTCCTCTCCCTCGAACGCGGGTGGTGCGTATATAAGCGGCGGAGCGCACGTTCGGAATTCAGTCAAGGGCGTCTTTGCTTGGCTTTCGCTTTGCTTGACTCGAGTAGATGCGATGGAAATAACGTCTTCACCAGTTACGCAATCGCACGACCGCTCCTCACAGACCCATTGACAGTGCACTTTAGCGACCACAAAGCAGTCATCCTCTCCGTCCAATACAACGACGGCACCAAGCAATAAAGACACACTTTAACTTCACACTCCTTGCCTTCGCTTCTCATTCATTCAATAAATAAGAACAATAAAGACGAAATAACAATTAAGCATTCCCAAACCATACCCAATTACGCAACATTCATGCGATACCCCCACCCCTCTGCGACGCATTTACTCGAGTTCCCCCCGTGGGAAGATGCGGGCGGGTTTTTTTCTTTCTTTCTCACGTAATTAATAAAAAAAATATATTGTAACGTCACTAATGGTAAAAAAAATAGTCTAACAATTCCCCTATGCCTTCTTTGACGTTGTAGATTGCCGGCATTTCTTTCTGTATTTCCTAACGAGCCCCTCATTTCCAAACCATATTATCGTGCGAAAGCTTAGCGAGGGCCTCGGTTCTGGCAGCCTTGATGCCAAGGTAGCATAAGAGGGTTTCCCGCCAGTTACCCACTTATGACAGGCTGTAGACCTTCGAGTCACGCCCCTGGGGTTGAAAAGAAGTTCTCCTTCTCCCCGTGTAGTCTGAGTGGCGCTGGCTACCACCCTCAAACGTCAGATACAGTTGTAGTAAATATACATACCACAGAAAGTGAAGGAGAACGCAGTCGCCCAGATAGCCGAATTGGTAAGGCATTCGAGATCTAATCAAAAGGCGTGGGTTCGGTCCCCACTCTGGCCGCATGTTTTTCGTTCTTTCTTTCTCACGTAATTAATAAAAAAATATATTGTAACGTCACTAATGGTAAAAAAAATGGTCTAACCATTCCCCTATGCTTTCTTTGACGTTGTAGACTGCCGGCATTTCTTTCGGTATTTCCTTACGAGCCCCTCATTTCCAAACCAATATATATATATATATATATATATATATATATATATATATATATATATATATATATATATATACATACATACATATATATAGAGAGAATCGGAATGGGAAATGAGGGGCTCGTTGAATTAAGACAGAAATAATAGTAGGCAGTCAAGAAAGCCAAGGAAACCAAAGGGGAACATGTTGTAGATCCGATACATTTTTTGAAAGAAAGGAAGAAAGTGGAGAAAAATTGTCCACCGGGTGGGAACCGAATTCACGACCTTTATAATACGCGTCTGGTGCGATGACCACTACTGTACCGGTGGGGCTATTTTCCCCTCCACTTTCTTGGGTATTTATCTCTAGGTAATTTTTTCCTCTGCTTGGGGGTGGTAACCAGCGCTACTCCGACTGCTATATATATAATTAAATATTTTATAAATATATAAATATAAATAAATAAATGTATATATATAAATATATAATTAAACTTTGTAGTGGGAGTGGGACCAGGTTTGTTCCGCTCAGCAGTCACCGACGAAATATTCCCCGTCTGTCCTAATACTGCCGATCACAGCTATTACGATTGCTAAATATTGTAACGGGACCGGTGGACAATGCCCCTTGGCGGCATAGCTCGGCGTTGAAGACGACGAGGAAGAGGGCGCGTGCAGACGGAGTGAACTCGGCCATGGCCGCTTGTAAATACTGTAAATAGCTCGCTCCTCATTCTTCGCCATGGTTCGTGTCATCTGTCCTGCCACCACGTTACAATATAAATTATTCCGAACTTTTTCTGAGCGTCCAATCAATCGCATACCTTTGGTAGCTTCAACTATTTCTCAATGTTCGATAACGCCGCCCGCTGTTCAAATTCATTCGCACGTTATTGCAGATTTTCCAAGGTAAGAATATCCTTAACGTGCTCTGCAAGCACAGCCACCGGAAGCTGTTGCATCATGCGACCCTTGAGAGAGAGAGAGAGAGAGAGAGAGAGAGAGAGAGAGAGAGAGAGAGAGAGAGAGAGAGAGAGAGAGAGAGAGAGAGAGAGAGAGAGAGAGAGAGAGAGAGAGAGAGACGTTATTTGAAGCAACCCATGTCCGGGCTGCCGAAGATGGGGTTCTGGTGGGCCTAGAAGGCACGTTCTACAAAAATGTCGGTGCCGGCCTCTTAGTGACATTGAGACGTCCAACTGCGGAAAAGTGAATTTTTTTTTCATTCGAATAATTACGCAAGGCAGAGTTCGGGGGCGGTTGTTCGCACAACTAAACACCGCGCAGTATAAACGTCTCAAAGCAGCTGCGCAGCTCTCACGACGGTCGGTCGGCCGCGCGCACGCTTCTTGTCGAGCCGTGACGGCAAAGGACACCGACGGCCGCGTTGCCGCCTCCTCCTACACGCCCCGAGCACGATACCACCCCGCGGTCATTTGGGCTCCGAGCCCACGCCGAGATCTGGGCTCGAGATATGTCCACAGCCCGTGGCGTCCAGATGAGCAGAGATTGCCCGGGGGTCGCTCGCGCATATGACGCGGGAGTTTTGTTTTAGATCTATAACGTCACTCTCCAGCGCGAGCTCTCCCTCTACCTCTCTCCCGCTACCTTTCTTTCTCTCTCCCAGCCTCTACTTTTTTTTTTCTCTCGCTGAAATTGTGCGCACTGACTGTCTAGCATAGTTTCGACTGGAAGAATATTACCGCGGAACTTGCAGAAACTCCCAAGGATAAATTGTCGAATAAAGGCTTTATACCCCTGCCACACTGCAAATTTAATGTCATTCCTATCGAATGTCCTATTCGTTCAAAATGACATTTCTTTGCTACCACACGAGAAAATGTAATGACATTCGATCAAAAGGACATTAGGGACAGAATGAGCTTGCGGAACCCATTACACTGCGTTTAGCCATCAAGTGTATTATCTCTACCCCAGACACTGGGTGGGAATGCTTACCGAAAACAGATTACTAAAGCGTCAGCAGCATTAGAACATTTTTACGCCTGTATAATTTTTAGTCATTTATTTATTCAAACTAGCTGCCATAATTGGCAAATGACATTAATTTTGTCCATGTAGCAGCGTGTCAAGAAAAAGGCATTAAGTCAGACGAATGACATTCCATGGGAATGACATGAAATTTGCCGTTAGCAGGGGTATAGAGAACGCTCTGCTAATACACACACATGCATTGCTGGAAAGACATTTAGCTGGGCGCCTTATAATAATAGTCTCGTACGACGGTAAGAAGCACCAGGGCTTCTTATTAAGGACCTTTATATGACCATATATATCCGTATAGAACGTTACGTAAAATGCCGCCTTCCCGACTACACGCACGTGCCTTGCTGCGAACACATTTTTAGGAACAATATAAGATGAAATAGGAGGTTGGCCTGTTGACTGGCTAATCTCCGCTCCGTCGTAGATATAACGTTACGTAAAATGCCGCCTTCCTGACTACACGCACGTGCCTTGCGGCGAACACATTTTTAGGAACAATATAAGATGAAATAGGAAGTTGGCCTGTTGATTGGCTAATCTCCGCTCCGTCGTAGGAGTCCTCCATGAAGGGTCAAGAGACGGCAACAATACGTTGGTCCCGGGGACTTTTATCAAATGCCTTAATAAAATCCCATGTAACTGTATAAACGGCTTTATATGACTTCCCAGTATTCAAGGTTGTTGTTTGTATGGGTTCCAAATGGAAGGGGTAGACGCTAAGTATTCAAGTGACAGCGGTTTTCTATTCAGCATTTGTTTAACGTTGAGCGGAAAAGTGTAATCTCAGATATAGTATGTGTCCGCTGCTCCATTCTCGTTTGTCGCTTTTTATTCAATAATCTTCGGAATCTACCCCCATCCGCCTGACGACTGAAATATGGGGAAAATCCGGAAACACAGTCTCCTTTAATTTAGCAATTAATATCGCTCACAACCGTACTCTTGCAAACTTTTCGAACTTGAGGTATTATCTAACCTGGTTAAATTCCTCGAATCGGACTTTTCTTATAAGTGAAGCTCGTCCTCACTTCCGGAGCAGCCACTCCTGCGAAACGCAGTTGGTAATTTTTGTGCCCAAAATTTACATTATTTGGATAATCGTTAAACTGTAGATTGTTTCTTTGCAAACTCTTCGAAGGCGTCCGCTAAAGTATGTAATAAACTGCTACACTGTAAACTAAGCCTCTTTAACATACATGCCACCCCGTTAGATGACTGGAGTATTTATTTTACTTAACCCACAACAGTTCGTTACCGTTAACCACTGTGACTGAACCGCAACTAATGTCACCTCTCGAGTTCCGCGAAGCTCGTTGCTCGGCCCATTGTAGTTCCCAGTATACCTTAACGATCTACCGAACCGAGTTTCGCCCCCTTTCACTTGTACGCCGACGACAGTTTTTAAAGCGAAACTTTCTATGCCTCACTTGAGCCATAGAGTGTACCATAATTTTGAAGGTACGTTGCGCTTGCTGGGAAGTTAGTGCGCCGTCTTCTCGTGAAAGTCTACGTTTTTTTTTCCCGTGCAAGTCTTTATGTTCACAGCAAGCGCAACGTACCTTCAAAATCATGTTACACCAACTAGCCCGACATCAAGCTTTAGTGTACCATAAAACGTGCTGCATCAAATCCAACTTCGCGCAGTGAGTTTTCATAAAAAGCGCTTGATGATGATGATGATGATGATGATGAGGTGTAGGTCGAAGAGAAGAAACAAGAAGGGAGATGGACCATTTCTTCTTCTCCTGCCGACGGTTCTCCTCTATAAGACGAAGATACTTAGAAAGAACATGCAATCGGCTAAACCTCCCGCTATCTGCTGCACTGATTTTGTCATTCGGGGCGAAGGAACTGGGACTCTGCCACGGGGATAACTTCGGCTCGCTTCCGTAGGCTGTGCTTACTTCAAAGTATGCTTGATTCTGCTTTTGAAGACTCGGAGCTCGAGCCCCTCCAGTACTCATGGAAGTGCAGCACAGGCCAGTCGCGAGCTTGCGAAGTCACCCTCACTAGCGTTTGCTGTGGCGTGCCAAATTTAAATTATTACTTGCACGGCTCTCATCTGGCCCCGTCACCGTTATGCGCTTTCTGCAAAGAACCAGAAACTATCGACCATTTCTTCTTCTCCTGCCGACGGTTCTCCTCTATAAGACGAAGATACTTAGAAAGAACATGCAATCGGCTAAACCTCCCGCTATCTGCTGCACTGATTTTGTCATTCGGGGCGAAGGAACTGGGACTCTGCCACGGGGATCTTTGCAGTGCGTTACACTCATTCATCCTGGAATCAGGCCGTCTGCCGTGCTAGACATCATTTGGCCCTGCTGGATTCTCCTGTCAAGTATGTGCGCGCCTAGCTCACTGCTTCGTCACAGTGTACCCCATTCTTTCTTCGTGTTTCTTCCTTCCAATTTCCATTAAATGGTGTTAGTTTTTACCTTTTTTATTTCTTTCTCTAATCTCCTTACTTTTATTTCTCTAGTCATCTACTGCTAATCCATTCCAATATTTAAATATTTTTCTTTCCCTACAGAAATTACGTAATTTCTTTCAGTAAGGCGCCCATTTCCTGGCCAATCCCCCTGACTATGTACGCGCCATTTCACTGTAACCACTAACCACCAGCCCGGGTTCGGACACAGCCAGAGGTGACGCAACCCAAGGCACGGACATCGCCACACAAGCCTTGGCGGTAGCGGGCCGACAACGCTTCGGCTCCGGTCTCCCGACGCTCCGCCAACCCACGTCTTGGCGGCTCCAGCGGCGATGGGCGCGTGCATTCGGGAAGCGGCATCGAACCTCGTATTCTGCTACGACGGCCCCCACAACGGCGACGTTCCCGAACCGACTCGCACTACGCCAGTCCCCCAGCATCCACCGCATTCACCTCATTCATGAACGGCCCGGCCATAGACGCCACCGTGGGGTCCAAGCTGGATTTGGCTGCCGACCGTCTGAGAAATTATCCGGCCACTAAAGAGAGTCTCTCTCTCTCTCTCTTTCTCTCTCTCTCTCTCTCTCTCGTGACAACAGCACGCGGGCGCCAGCTCTTCACAGCCGCGCAACGTTCCACTTAGTGTCAGCCGTTAGGTAGACCTGTTTCTGAACTCTATGTGGGACCGTATACATTATAGTAGGAGACTACTCAAATGCCTTCAGGACGTAGTTCTACTTTTTTCATTAACTCATCTTTTCTGTGTGTGGTTTTCTTTGCTCAGTTTTGTTTGCTTGAAGGTTTGCCGTGCGATAAATGTCTTGTGAAGGCTGCCACCGTTTCGCGTTTGCTCCTTCTCTGCCGATTGAGACACGTGACATGGTGGTGGTGGTGGTGGTGGTGGTGATGGTGATGTTGATGATGATGAAACATGAAGCACCTCAAGGGGGAAAAAACGCGTTCCGTGCGCGGAATCGAACCCTGGTCCCTCGCGTTATGATACCGACCTCTACCCGACTGCGCCATTCCGGTACGGTCGAAGCGGTTTGGACTTCGCACTTTGTCCCACGTTTCATGGGAGAAAGCATCGCGTTTTAACCATTTTTCTTTTTAACAAAGGGCTGTGATTTTGAACAGCATAGCTGTTTAAGCTGGAGATTGGTCAAGCGGTGTTCGCAACAGGTGTTCGCAAAACAATACCAAGAAAAAATACCGAGCGCTCGTGAGCGTGGGCTTCTTGAGGAGCGCCCGGTGCTCTCGAGGCTTCCGCGTGGGCTTGCGCTGCGGGAGGAGCTCGCAAAAAAAAAAAAAATAAAGAAAGAAACCAAGAAAACAGTTCATGTCCAAGTGGGGAGCAGGGGACAGGTGGCGATGGTGGGGATTTATTAAGAAAGCAGGGAAGAGAAAAGAACTGGGGATATTGTTGAACTTAACGGAGAGTTCACCCTCATACTATCCCGTCCAGGGAAGGGAAGGGGGGGGGGGTTCAAAGGATGGGAAGACAGAAAGAGGAAAGGAGGACAGCTAGAGCTACAGACGCCTAGTTCCCGAAGCCAGTTGCCGCGTGTTCTAGCGCGCGCTACGTGGTTCACTTTGATGGGGAAGGCTGCGGACAGAGCGATGCGGGCCTGCCAGTCATGGAAACCGCTCACTATCGCTTAGGCCGCCTGAAATACCCGGCGGCGCATCCCTCCCTTAGTCGGTGGCAGTCTGTGGCCTGGCGACTCTTGCAGTCCAACTCCTTTCCGAACCCCGTAGCCTACAGCCGCCTATACCCAGACCTTTACAAAGAGCAGTAGATGGAGCTCCGAACGAGCCAACCTGCAGCACATGGCATGGGCCTGTCCCGAGAAACGACAGCACACATCACAGACAATAGTGATAAGGACTCTGGAGCAATGGGAGGATGTGTTGCTCAGCTCCGACACAGAGACTCAACGCAGCCTTGTCCAACTGGCCGAAGATGCCGCTAGAGCTCACGGGCTCCTGGCCGCCATCTTACGGTGAAGGACCATCGAACGCTCCCTTTCGTCCCCTTCCTCCCCCTTTTTGGGCAAAATAAAGTTTTCTCATCATCATCACGGAAACCTTTCAGCGGCAAGTTCGGAAATCCATGTGAGGCGCAACAGCCGAGTTCCGGCGAAAGGCGAGGGGCCGCCACCTCTCCAGCCTTGCATTACTAGTGCAAGCTGCAGCAGTTTTTTTTTTTTAGATAATAACGAGAACTTTGACCCGCATACGCTGCGATACATATGTGGTGCAGGCTTGGAACCTCTTTCCCTCTCACAGTCACATCACATCACGCATACGCTGCACCTATAACTAGACAACATTTATACGTGGCGGGAAGAACTGGGCATTGAATACTTAAACATCTTTAATTGTAAGGGAATGCCTATAACCCGTACAGCAGACAAGTACTAGAAGTACAGTCGAACCTCGTCATAAAGAAGTAGTATCGGGCCAGTAAATCAGTTGTATCCGGTATCCGTTATATCCGATATTCGTTGTAATAGTAGAGGTAAAAACCGGCTCCAACAAATCGACAATGCGGCTCGAGCAAAAATACTTGAAACGAAAATGCATTTTTTGGGCTTCGAAATAAGGCACTGTAAATAAGGTAACCCTTACCTTTCTCCTTGTTGCATTTCGAGCTCATTGAACCGGAACATGAGTACGTGAAATTACAATGGAACAAAGTTCACTTGACGAAGAGCAGGCCTGCTTCCTTATTTATTTGATGAAGGACGTGATCTACGTCTGGTTGCTATACTCGTAGAACTGAGCAGGATAAAGTTTTCCACAGGGTCCACGAACAAAATGGCCTTTATACTTCAGCAACTTCCGGACGACAGGGTTTTCCCAAGTAGCTTCAAAGCCTCCTGGTCAAATGTTTATTCGTTATATCCGACATCGCGCAGTTCTCATGGGTTCACTTTCGTTACAGAATAATTAGTGTCATTGAAATAAAGTGTGACCAACCAAGGCTTGTATTTAGTTCGTTATAGCCGATAATTCGCTGTACAGGTGTTCGTTATAATGAGATTGAACTGTAGTAGTTGTTGTGGTGGTAGTGAAAGAAGAAAGAGGAACAGAAGAGAAGGAGGAGGAGGAGAAGGAGGAGAAGGAAGTCACGCGTAAGCAAGCAGGGCGACCAAACGCCCCGTCAAGCCAACTGGGCGGCGGCACAAGTGGGGGCGAAGGAGGCAGGGATATCGCGGCGTCATCTGAGGAAGTCACGGTGGTGTCGCTGGTCCTACCGCGGGGGCGGCCGTCAGGGCCGTCAAGAGGAGCCATGTCGGCGGTGCTTTGATCTGCGCGTCGTCGTCGTCGTTGCGCGACCAAAACACTGAGCGCGCCGCGGCAAACGTGCGCCCACCCCCTCCCGCAGCACGAACCCCAGTGGCGAGAGGAAGGAAAGCGTTGTAGCCGCGGTTCTGGGCCAGCTGATGCTCTTGCGTCGCCAGAGGCGGCGTGCACTGTCATGCGCGCGGAGGGGCAGAGATGCCGGGACTTGCGAAGAGGAGGGAAGGTTCGTAAGTAGAAAATGCCCGGCAGGAGGGAGCAGAATAAACGCCTTTACGAAAAAAAACTTCGCATCTCTTCCTAAGTAAAGATGAAAGGAGCGCGACAGCTTTGTAAAATTGAAACCGCATCAAAAATGCGTCCAGCCTTCGCTGAAAGTGCGTTCAATTGATCGTCAAACCTCCAGAGACCCAAATTGTAAACCAAGAACGAACCCACGCGCCGATTTATCGCGTACTAAGTAAACGCACGTATACGAACGATCTAAATGTATTCGAATACATGGTTAATGAGATAAAGGTGTATACTATTGTACTGCTTCTTCATGACCGATGCGTGCACTGTCTTATCTAGGACCGTTCCTTTTTCGCAATTTTGAAGTAACCGCTTTGGAAGCCTGGTTTCACGCACGCGACGTGTGTCCAAAGATCTTAAGAAAGCTTTTCGGCCGACCAACTGGTCTATGGGGAAATGCATTAGTTCTTTGACAGGACGCCATCGGTCCCACTAATAGAGCTTTCGCTTCAAAAACAGTGAGCCCTGGGTAAGAGTTTTTAGTCCAAGAGCCTTTGAGGTCGCCCGACTTCTTGAGAATCTCTTCACGAGCCAAAGCTGGTCGTCAGGGTCCTAGCGGAGCGCTCTGTTCGAAGTTGACCTAAATTTCAGTGTTAACTTAAAGAAGAAAGTGGCAGTAACCTAAAGTGGGATTACAGTTAGTAAGCGTATTGCACGTGCACAAATGACACGTATACCTGAGGTTAGTGAGAAGAGATGACAAGTTATTGTTCCTCACTGGTACAGACATCATGCTTCCCTTCTAAGTCTCTCCCTCTCGAGGAGGAGGAAAAGGATGAGGAAGAGGAAGAAGAAGAGAGGGGTCATCATGACTCAATACCCCTCTGCTGCCTCTTCGTCCATACACGACGGCGGACGAAGGATGGTGATAAGATAGGACGGTGGTCTCGCTTATGCAGTCGAACCTCGTTATAACGAACACTAATATAGCGAATCATCGACTATAGCGAACTAAATAGAAACTTCGGTTGGTCACGATCTATGTCACTAACATTTATTCTTTTTATAACAAAACAGAAACCGTGAGAAGCCGCGCGCAATGTCGGCTATAACGAAGAAATATTCCGTGCGTGCGATGCTCGAAACGCGAAATAGCTTAAAAGGCAAAATTAACAAATTAAGAGATTATAACTAAAGAAGTGGAAAAGTCCCTTTTGTGCGTGGACACTGTGGAAAACTTCATCCTGCAGTGCTGTGAAAAGCGGCCAGGCGGGCATCACATCCTTTTCAAATAAATGAGAAAGCAGGCCTCTTTTGTCAAACGAACTTTGTCCTGCTGTAATTTGTCGTTGTCATGCTCCGGTCAATTTAGTTTGATATGACACAAGGAGACACCTAATGATTACCTCGTTTATAGTAGGTTAGAAGCCTAGAATAATGCGTTTTTGTGTTTCGGTTTTTTTTGCGCGAGCCATATTTCCGATCTCTTAGGGCCGATTTTTACGTATACTGTTACAACGAATATCGGATATAACGAAATGATTTGCTCAACCGATACTACTTCGTTGTAAGTACTGTAGTTATTTAGTGAGTTAGTTATAATTGGTTGGTAAGCTGCTCGAAATTACAATGACAGTGTGCCGTAGCCTGCTTACGTGCGTACGGACACATTTGGCCACTTTTAGGTTAAGATTTAAACAACCAAACTTCTTATAGTTGCCGGGTGAAGCAGGACTTTTAAAGACGATATTCTTTTTTGGGCTGCTTAAACGCAGCAATTTCGGTCTGTCTGCGTGTCTGTCTGTCTGTCTGTGACTCGATTCAGCCACCCAGTCAAATTGAAATCGAAACTCCGCAATAGCCTTATAAATTATAATATAAAAAAGCCTTATAACATAAAAAATATATAATATAGGCTTTTTACAATATATAAAAAGCCTTATAATATAAAAAAAATTCCCCTGGTTCCAGAAATGCTTAGCGGCACGTGATCGCGAGGATGCTGTTAATGGTATGCAAAACAGATTTCATGCCTTGGGCTTCAACCAGAGCACGGGATATCTTTCGTCTCCTTTCTTTTTTACTTTAAACATGTCAGGTACGCCCGATTCCTCGGTGATCAGTATAGTCAGTTGGAAACCGGACTAAGCCAAGGCAGAATCATCTTTGGTGAAGTGGCGGAAAATTCGAATTAAGGGCCTCAAAATATCGATTCAAACGACGAAGTATGTCTACGCGGGGGGCGCGTTGGTGAACAGCGGTTCCAAGAGTACCGCCCTAACATTCCCCCACCTCCATTAAAGGAGAATGCCCAATTTTACTGCGCAAATGATGCATCGTGCAACTTTTGGTAATGCTAATTTTGGTGAGGTGGTAACATGGAATTAAATAAACAACAGTTTGTAATCATCCCCGTGCGGCGTGCGCCCCATGCTAGCGTCAAGCCAATAGACTGTGTACGAAATGTTGCGAGACATTTTCTCGGTGTTTGGCAAGCCCTGTGCCCCGAAATTATTTGCCTGCAGCTTTTTAAGCAAGTGTGAAAGCCCAGTTCCAATGTTTGTGACGCCGCATGTCACAGTTCTGTAGACGGTCCTTTTAATTTTACAACTTCGCTTGGCGTGCAGCAGCGCAACATGGAAGCCTTTTTATCTTTAACTGCTTGCTTTACTTATACCGCACAAAAGTATGCCATGAATGTTTTTACGCTTGTCTAACTATGCGTTCTTTGAAAATTCCATGCAAACGATTTCACTGGGGGTAAAAATTTAGAAATGCTGGAGAGAGAGAGAGAGAGAGAGAGAGAGAGAGAGAGAGAGAGAGAGAGAGAGAGAGTAAAGAACGTTAACTGGGGGCTTAGGACGAAATGCGGTCACTGACCAAGTCAAGGTGACCGCATTTCGTCCTCATCATGATACCTGACCAGACGAACTTTCGTCGAACTCTTGACCACATAACTGGGGGCTTATTGGTGCGTGATGGTAGAAAAATATCTCTTTTCCTTGCAGCTACCCAAAGGGTGATTAACGCGTGGACTTTATCGCATTTCTGCAATAGTATTGGCTATGATGCTTTGAAATAAACGTTTCAAATTACCTTTTTTATACAGTGTAAACAATTTTTCATTGATTTCTGACTCAGATTTCAGGGCAAACTCAGAATTACACGGTCATTATTGCACACGTTCCGTGTGTTCTCTCACAGGGATTTGCAATCTATCCTTGGACCAAAATCCTCGGAAAGGATTTCGGTCCAAATGCCTCTCCTTGAAGGAAAAATTATCGAGTTGGATTAAATTTAGCACGGACCAAGTTTTACTGTATTCATTAAGTGGTTGCCACCGAAGTTCTTGCTGCATTTACAAAACGCCACGTTTTCAATGGTGAGGCCCAGCGGCACAAACGACGAGGTCAGCGAGCGAGAACGCCCTCCTGCAAATCATCAAAGGAGGAAAGAGGTGATGAAAAGACCACGATGCGGCGGCGTTGAAAAACTTCTGACGACGCCCGCAGGCGCCACTCCGCCGTGGCAACGGACGTTTTGTTGATAACAGGGGGCCAAAATTTTTACGAGGAAGGCGAATTTGTTTAGGACCAGGGGAAGCGGGTTTCGAGCGTCTCCCGCGAGACCTTGAGGGTTCGGGCTTTGGTGTCAGCCGACGCGCTCGGATAAGCGGGACTATAAAATCTGTCACGAGAGCACGCACGTTTTTGCCTCCTCCCCCATCTGCGCAAATTACGATGCTGTTTCCCCCCCACGTAACGTTTGGCATTAGAGCAACACCAGAGCGTATTAAGAGCGCTTGCGTTGGGGGATTGAAATGCGGCGAACTTCTCAGATCGTCAGTTGCTACGGTTCAGGCCTTATGTGCCCCGCTGTGTGAAAAGGCGGTGCTTTTGTGTGTACAGAAAATGGCCGCAGGTGTGAAGGGTAAGAAAACACACGAATGTTGGAATTTCTGCCAAAGTTCTCATGCGCAGTAGTTTCGATAGAGTAAATCGATTAGCTTGGATGAAAAAATGGCCGCGTATCTGCTCCTCTCGTTGGAAATGTCAACGAAAGACGATAGTCTTTTGTGGACATTTGCCAAGTAAATGCCCCCCTTCTCTTTCCCGCTCACCTCTCATGCTGATCTTCTCCCGTCTCGTTACTCGCGAGATAACACGCTAGAAGTACGCTCAAGTCAATTTAAATTTACCGCGTTCAACTGCTCCATGTCGGGGGGCCTCGATGCCAGCGCTTCCGTGCGGCGGAGACGCGTGTGAATCGAGTCACCCTAATACAATGTTTATAGAACCACATTGCCCTGCTCCACGTGCATTCCAAGCGGAACGTGGCACCTATCTAGTGGAACCTTTCGTTGCATTTGCCACTTGATTTCTTAAATGCCGTCAGAAGCGATAGCAGCGCTGGCAACAGCAGGCGGCGGTTTTCTGCAGTTGAAGTATTTCATTTTCTATCGCGAAAGTCAAGCACCCATAAATTTTTAAATAAAGGAACACTGCGAATACCGCTTATGTATTGATTTTATCTCTTATATTTGCGTAATTTCTTGTTCTTGTTCAACAGTGTTCACAAGTATGGACATTGTCACCGGACTTCGACGTTTAGATTTGGCTGTGGGTATATAAGACCACTGCACAGCCTCCGTTTCACTTCGGCCGGGTGGTTGAATCGAGTCACAGACAGACAGACTGACAGACAGAAAAACAGACAGACCAAAATTTCTGTGCTTATGTAGACCAAGAAATACTATTGTTTTTAAAAGTTGGGTACATTGCAGTTTGTATAGGAGTCGAAACAGGGTCTTCAGAGTATGATTCATATGCGTTACCACGATGATACGTGCTGCCAGCGGCCGAGCAAGACTTAGAGATAGTGTGTACCACGTGACACATGAACATGTGACGGCACGGGAGTAGAATAAGTGCACCCCAGTCACGGAGAACGTTGATTCTGGAGGTGTGACGTGAAGTGTCGTCACTCTGCCTGTGGGAGTAATTCGCGCCAAAAACAAACGCACACACAGAAAAAAACGAAAAGGAAGAAATTCACGCAAAAATGATGTGGCTATAAAGACTTCTTTCGCAATTCTCTCCAGGGAAAGGCATACGGCTTTCTCCCTAAAAGCCCGTAAGCAGGCTTAATTTCCCCGAGGATTTTTTTCAGCACGCCTGAAATTCTGGACCTCTTCAAGTGACGAGGAGTTCTGTAGATTGGCAATTTATATTCCTGCGGGAAAGCCTTTTCAGCCGATTCAAGCGTCAGCGCCGTTATGTGGATGTTATAGGCTATTCATGTCGTCCGTGTGATCATCATCACCATCCTAAACCTTCTTTTAAAGGGTGCTCCACACTGCGCACACCTGTACTGTGGTGAAAGCGACAAAGGAGATTTTTTGTCATTTTATCTTGGCAAAAATAAAGCGCTACCAAGGACAACACCAGAGCGAGTCACATGTTTTAACACGAAAGTGTTTTATTCCGGGATTCACGAAGATTTCCATGGCGTCATATTAGTCGCGGAAATGACGCCAGTACAACGAATCAAAGGGCCTGTGAATGGTGCATCCCTGCACACAGGATCATCTTGCGGGGAAGCAACCTTTAGTACTAAAGAGTACGTTATACTTAGGGTTGTTCGTTTCGGGGTTTTATATTTTAACACGAAAGTGTTTTATGCCGGCATACACCAAGATTTCCCTGACGTCATATCCGTCACGGAAATGACGCCAGTACACCTTCGCCGAAGCGACCCATCAGCAGGACGTCACTCGCCAAGCACACCCACAAGACAGCCGCCGACCCGCAATTCATGCTCAGCTGCAGATTTCGCTGCACATTTCACTTTCGTGTTTTACCGATTCCTATGGCAGAGGAATCAACCATAGTTTTTCTTACTCCGAGCCGTGTCATGGTCCGGGGGTCCAAAAGGAGGTCACCCTCATCCCGAGTTGTCGGGGCGGCACCGGTTGCACCCACAAAGGTAGGAAACAATTACACTCGCTTAAATACACAAGGGGAACGGAGCACAGCCTTTCTGATAGGATAGTTGGTATGGCATCAGACGCACGCGTATTGAGATCTTGGGTCCGAATCCAAATCCAGTCCCAAAGAGAGAGATATTCGCTACAGGCATAGCTAGGGTCTCAGTCCTGGCAGTCTTGGTGCCTGAGGTAGCTTACGAGGGTTCAACGCTGGTTGACCGCTCGCGACACTTCATATACACTCTAGTATCGGCCCTGGGGTAAAAAAAGGTTCCCTGCACCCCGAGTCGGAGTGGCGCTGGTTACCACCCCCAAGTGGAGGAAACCATAAGACAAATACCGATGGAAGGGAAGGGTAGACTAGTCGGTATGGCATCGCACCGGTATTGTGAAGGTCGTTGATTCGGTTCCACACTGAGAGCATGTTTTTTTTTTACATTTCAAAAACTATCCGTTTCAAACGAATAAGTTACGAACCACCTTTCCCCCTTTGCTTTCCTTGGCGTGATTGAAGGCTAGCTAGCTTTCCTTTCTGCACACACACACACACACACACACACACACACACACACACACACACACACACACACACACACACACACACACACACATACATACATACATACATACATACATACATACATACATACATACATACATACATACATACATACATACATACATACATGCATACATGCATACATACATGCATACATACATGCATGCATACATACATACATACATACATACATACATACATACATACATACATACATGTAGAAGGCATGCCCTAATTGTGTGTTTGCGTATATAATAAAAAGGCAGGCAGGAGCTTCACTTGCTGCTGTTTCTGGAACATCATGATTCCGTCGCGCCAGAAGACGATCAGAGCGACGAGCAAAGTAGGCATCCAGAAGACGCAAGGATCGTGTTTCGAGTCTCGCTCGTGCACGTGTTTATGCGGCCGTCTCTTCCCCGCCTGCATAGCAGCGGAATGCAACACGCTTCTCGAGCGACCGTCACCAAGGCCCGCGGCAGAGAAAACACACTTTGGACGAGGCGCAGGCGGGTCCCGAGTCTCGGACTCGGATGCTCGCACGCCGGAGACGTCAGACGCCGAGACCCTCCGCCGCCTCTCCACTCGCTCGCCTGGCCGGAGCGGAGGCTGTGGGCGCCGACGTGGCTGACGACACCCGGCGCAGCGGGGGACGTCGCTTCTCCGCGGATCAGTTCCTCGGAACTGGATTTCGTCTGCCTTTCTTGTTGCTTCTTGTAAACGATCACGCTGGTTTGTGTTAACTTTGCTCTGTACCCTGAGCTGTGGTTGGCAAGGGTCCGAAATCGTTAACCGACGACGGCCGCTGCTTCCGCGCTGGAAAATTCATGTGTAAGCTGCCAAATATGTTTGTTGGAGATTATTGGAGGCAATATTCTTTCTTGGGCCACTTAAACTCGAAAATTTTGTCTGTCTGTCTGTCTGTCTGTCTGTCTGTCTGTCTGTCTGTCTGTCTGTCTGTCTGTCTGTCTGTCTGGTGCGGCCGCCCGGCCAAGAGTAGAATAATTCTTGAACAGGACGCTTATATACACCGAACACTTCCAAAGTGCTAAATCTGGTAGTATAGTTCATACTTGTGAACATTTTTCAGGGAGAAAAAACATTAGGTGTATTTGAGGCAAAACATAAACACTTAACGGATACTAGCAGTGTTATTTTAATTAAAAATGACGTCGGTGTAATTTTTGCGATACCAAACACAGCAAGACTCGTTAAAACATATTTTAACCACAGACAATAAAAAGGGACTCGCGCTCGAGCTTCGAGCACGTGGCTCGGGTGGCAAGCCGAAGAGTACAAAAGATCCCAATAGACGGCGCACCAACAGGGCGAACGCAGCAAAATTGAATTTAATTCAGCAAATCTCGATTGCGTTCGCCATGATAGGGCGGATACAGGAGCGGAAGTGCCGGAGAAGTTGATTGGCGAGATAGGATAGCCAGTTACGCGCCTCTTAGAAGAAGAAGAAGAAGAAGAAGAAGAAGAAGACTAGGTAACAGCAGAAGGCTATCGTCTTTCTGCAAGATTTGCAGCGAAGCGAGCCGATGCGCGGACAACTATAATGGGGAAGGCATTGTTGATCATTTGCCGAAGCTTCTCGATCTCCATGTGAGTCTGTTCTCGAGCCTGGATCACTGGTCGCACGAGAAAGAATGAAACACTCTAATACACCGGAGTAGTGCTCAAGGAAATTCTTCCTCAAGAATGGTCTCTATAAAGCAGTTTGATTCGTGATTGACTAAGCCCTGTATGGGTCAGTGATTCTGTGACAAGTGCGAACTGACTTTCTAATGTGACAAGAACAAATGTGTATTCGAAGACTCTTATTTTGATAACGTTTTCCCTTTTCCCACTCTCCCCCATCCCTTCAGGGTCTTATGACCTCCTCCAATAAACAGCCAATCAATCAATCAAACTCCGAGCAGTGGGAATGCGCGTTGACCAGCTCGGACCTGCAAGAGCAGCTAAGACTGATCCAGCGGGCCACGCGAGCAGCGGCGGCGCGCGGCCTCCTGAACTGCGGAGGCCACCCACCGTTTTTTTTTTTGTTTGTTATTATTTTTTCTCAATAAACGTTTTGCCTCCTCCCCCTAACATGGTCGAAATATTTGACGTTTCGGCTCTCTCCTATAAGATTTGTTTTTAGGATAAAAAAATCGGGATTGTTTCTTCTTTGTACTGCATTGGTTACTTTAATTATATCGCAACTTGTAATCACAGGGATAAAATTTTTTCTACCGGGGAGCGTAAAAACCCTCGTTATAACGAAATCCTTGGAATACGAAACTCATTCCGTTAGAAGCGAAGTTGATTTGCTATACTCAACTGCTGTTGGGACCATCGAAAGCTTCCTTACTTTTCGTGTTTCCCATGATTCTTCACTGTCCGGATACGTGTGATGTATTTTTGTCTTCGCAATTTTGCCTGTCGCAGTACTTTCCATTGAAGACTTTTCGACGTCTTTGACTATGCGTCCCCTTATTGCGCAGTGTTATTGGCAGTTCCGCTGAAGCAACGGTAAGATAAAATTTACAAAGAAAATTTAAGGTGAATGGCTCTTTGAAATTCATCAGAACACAGCAAGTGATGACAATGAAAAATTACGCTTTTTTGTAGACCACTTATTAAGTGTCGTAAGCGGGATTTGTAATAACGTTTGGCCGAAGATAAGCACAGGAGTAATCTGTCAGGCTTTTTTTGGACTTATTCAGGTCCCAGAGACTTTTGGTTCCGAGCGTTGTTTGGTTTGTAGCTGAGTTAGTTCGTATATTGCATAAAATGAACAGTGCTAAAACGGGACAAAGAGAATAGGAGAGCACCCGTGTTTGTTGTTCTTCCCTTTGTCGCATCTTAGCGCTGTTCAAGTTTTGCTTATTTGGTTCCAGAGTCTACATCAAACAGGAAAAATTTGAGTTGGAGCGCTCAGCGTACGTACGCACGTACTTACATGGTGTTCCCTGATGCGTGGCATGCATTCTGTCCTATACTAATAAAAACTATGGCTGCAACGACAAACTACTTGGTAGAAGTTAAGGCAATTAACGACAGTTATTTTAGGGTCGAAGCCCCTTATGGGCTGGGGCTGGTGGCGTCTCCTGTCGTTGTCGTCGTCGTAATCGTCGTCTTATGTATTCACTGCACTAAAACACCAGGAAACTCGTTTACGCCTCGCGCTAGAACGTGACGCGTACTAAACAAACACCGGGACACTCGTTTACGCCTCGCGCTACAGAGCTTTGTGTTTCAAGAGACTTTTACAAAAAAGCTGTATACCTCTACCCCCAAACGGTTTCATTTTCGTTGGCGAAAACGCCAAGGCGTCAAGAATACACTTATACACTGCATGCTTCGCCCTTCCCCAGCTTTCACGTTGGTGGAGGTGGCCCGTGATTTTTATGTTTATTTACAGATTTATTCATTACCCACTATTTAATAAAACCCCATGGTTGAGCTTCAGCATTCACCACAATGTATTTGATTGAGAAAATCATGCTGCCAATGAGAAAAATTTGGCGCATGCCAGCAACGGGCCCAAAAATGGGGTCTGCGGTGCAGCACTGCTCAATGCAGAAAGTCAGTTTTGGTGCCACAGCGCCGACCAAAGTTTTGTGTCAGATCGGACACCCTCATTCGCGAAAATTTAATTGTTGGCTGCACGGATCGGTCGATCAAGTGAATTGTGGTGAAGCTGAACAACACGATCGCGTTAGAGTGCAAGTTGCAAGATGAGCTCGCTGTCAGGGCTGATACGGGCCGCACCGAGTTTAGAAAATAGTTTTAGTGATAATGGACCATTGGATGGATTTAGGGAATAAGGCAATATCCAGAAATATGCGTTCGTATCTTTACATTCCGTCGCTAAATCGCGGCAGAATGTGCTGGTCGCTCACGCCATCGGCTTAGCAAACGCGGTCAAAACAAGACAGACCCCCTGCCGAGCGTGTAATTTGCGAGGCCACGCTTTTCAGGCCGGGTGATCAGGGTTATACCAGGAAACCGGACCGGGCGTCCCACGGTTCGCACACTACGACACGACACCCGAACACTAGTGTGTGCTGGAGGAGTTTTTTGCGACGAGTGACGATAGCTGCAACAGAATTAACCCAAACTGCGGCTCTTCTCTCAGATAAGAAGTGCGTTTAGCAGTGCGCAACCTATATTAAATAGAAGCCAGGCTAGGCGAAAATGACATTCGGTGGTCCTGTGTACGCAGACAACTCATTCGGAGCAACCCAATGCGCATGCGCGAAAAAATCTAGTTGGAGTGGATTTAGAAATAAGGGGAGGGGGACTGGCTGGGTTTATAGATGACGCAGCCACACTCTTGTGTATACCGACAGCGGTGAGTGTGAACGGCGTATCGGAGGAAACGAAAAAGAGCAGTGCGCGCGCGCAGCGCGGTACTGCGTGAAACGCAGCTCAAGCGACAGCGGCGGCGACGCTGCGGGAGGGCGGAGCAACGTTAACGTGGAAATGGCAAAGACCGGCTGCACGTTACTTCGAAAAGGGTAGGGTACGTGTGAACACCGGGCGCACGTCACCTGTACGGATTGCATGAGCTCATCTTTATGTTCGTGTGCGTTACTATAGCAGTGTGTATAGATTTAAAAGATGATTTAGAAAACGCAATATGTAGTACATTTTCCACTCGCAAGTTCGGACCCAGATCACACATGTTATTAACCCACTGTGCAAATCCGTTGGTCACGATTCCTTGGTAGATCTTCATGCAAGTGCGTCACGACCTATTGCGGCCTGGATCTTGTCACAAAACCCAAGTACAGTAAAGTAGGATGCTATCGCGTATACAACAAATGTCCCAGTTCGCGGGATATGTCCTCCAGGAACCATGCTACTTCCACTCCGTTCTCAACCTGATAAGCCCACACCACCGATCTCATTTTTCTTTTTTCCAAGAGAAGGTGGGCGGGGCCAGGACTACCGCGGGTTACAAGAACTCGCGCAGATTCGTCATCGCACGTGCCAGGCGGGGAAGCCACGGAGCAGAGCGAAGGAGGAGGAAGGGCGTCGCTTTCTCTTTGCTCGCGTTTGCGACGAGGGGAACAGTATAAGGAGTCGGGAGAGGAGGGAAGTGCAGGCGAGAGCAATTAGTCGTCGGCGGCGTCTGTCCATTTTCCGCGCCACGTGACCTTTAACGGTGCCGCGCCGCCATCTTTGACGCGTGGACGACGACGGCGCTCATCATCATGGCGGAGACGACGGGACGCGATACATGATCGGGTTTCAAAAAGCCCGCCGCTCTGCAGCCGGGTCGCTTGGCTAGTCGCGCGACTTACCACGAGGAACGTTTCTCCGGGGACTGATGCAGCCAGGCGGAGGAGGCGGCAGAAAATAAGCGCGCGTTTTTCGAAAGCGTCGGCTCTGAAGTGCGCACCATGCCTTATGCGTTACGGATTCTTGCAGCTCTAAAGGGATGCCGCGCTCATGATGACCGGGTTTCGTCGGTCGCGTCACCGGTCATCAGGCACGGTAATTTAGGGGCGGTTTGTGGTTTCCAAAGAAGATGTTGCCTCAAAGTGCCCACAGTGTCAAGGTTACACAGCAACACAAGGTCACGTGACAATAAAATACGATTTGTACAGGTGCAAACGGCAGAAGTAGTACGAGATCTTTGTTTTTGTTTTTTGTGTTAGGGAACCTGTAACGGTCTTCTCGATCGATGTATGAACTAAAAACTCGCTTTCTCTCTTTTCTCTCTCCCTCATTCTCGGTCGATTATCCTTACTGAGACACAACCGATTCCCGTCTCAAGAGTTGATGGTACATTAGCAGGTTCGTGGTCGGCTGTTTTATTAAGCTTACAATCAACGCTGCTTCGAGTATTATTAGTATTTATCAGGCTTCGTCTATTCCCTTGATAGGTGTGCTGAGGGAATTCGGCCTCAATCACTGACGTCAGTGGGCCGAACATTTAGAAGGGAAAGAATGTTTTTCGCTTGCAAAATGGCTGCTGGTAGGCGGCTACTTTGTGTCATATATGGTGCACATGCTGTCTCATTCTAGTTAGACCCCACATGCCAAAATTAGATCACTATAAGCGTTTCTTTTGCGCAAAGAATTAGTGCGCTGGAGGAGAAGAGAGGAGGATTTGCCAGAACAATTTGTGTCTTAACAGGGAACGCATATAACGTCACTGAGTGAAGAGCAGAATAGGTAGGAGGATGAGTAAACTCTATTTAACCGTTTCGGTATCGGGGTCGTCATTTGACGACACCACACAAAATATCATCTAGAGCCTTGAGAACAAAACCAAAACTGCTAGTTCTCTGGGCGAGAGTTCTGTGAGAAGAGAATTTATTATAAAACCACATATCAGCACGCAGCGATAATTGGTAACAGCGCTGCCCGAAAAACACAAGAAAAAAAAAACAGTTTCCAAGTACTCCAGGCAGCCTACACTTTGCACAACAATTGGCAAAAGTTCTTCAAGAACGCCTCACCATTGTTGCGTTTTCGCGGAGCCGGACCATATGAAAGTGAAGACAGGGTAGGACGACCGGGCGGATAAAGAAACTGAAATCCTGGTGTGTCAAAATATTCATAAATCTGTAAATACTAGCACTACCACCTTTAGTTTTTTTTTTCTGTAGCGTTAGGGTGTCCTAGCTTTCGGAAAAACAGTTTTTTGCTCGAAAGAGAAATTTTAATTACCTAATGACGTAATTAATTGCCATGCAAGTAAATTAATAAATGCTTGCACTGTCAGCCCAATTTTTTGTTTCTGCGCTTCAGGGGTCCAAAGCTGTATGAAAACATGCAGAAAAACAAATTTCGCTCGAAATAAAAATTCCAGGGCTGAAAGGGTTACTACCCTAGTGTACTAGGTGGGTGATTTCCTATACAATGGTACCCTGCTGCTCGTCATGCCCTGGTTACCAGCCTTATCCGGTCCTGTGGGGGATCGAAGAGTAACGAGAGAAGGATATTTTGAGGAAGGACCTAAAATGGCCCGTGGCGTGTATGTCTTTCACCTTGTGTGCCTTTAAAACTGACCACGTCACGCCCAAGTAGCAGTTCCAACATTCTTGGCGCCTTCCCCCTTCCGTTACTACACTGAAAAAGCCTTGTTTATAAGTTCATTAACTCCTCCAGACCAGTTACCTTTGATGGCTCCAAAAATCTATGGGACTTCTTTCGCCGCCACAGGCGTGGGCAGATGTCCGAACCATGAAAATTTATGGCGGGAAAATTCAAAGAGCAGCGCTGCGCCTTTCCCCTGAAATCAGTGTTTCACCAATATAAATAAACAACAACAGCACGAATGAAAAAAGGGCCATATTAGACATTCAAGATTATTCAAAAAGGCGGGTGATGTCCAGCGGCTACTTTTTAATCCCCAGTGATGGATGCATGTATCATCCAAATGAGATTGTCCTGGCACGCGTCTGTTAGCGCAAATGTACCAGGAACTTACCATGCGAACCCGCGAAATCGAGCGTAAACAACGCTCCAAACCACAGTAAGTGTGAAGACTGAAAATACTCTCGTTCCCCGATTGCACTGCAATATGAAATGGGATAAAGCCTTTGTCCTGTGTCCTTTCGTTGGACAACTCACACATTTGGCGTCCAACGTGGAGCAGACATTAGAGCCTCGTTTGTAACACGTCATCAGTCCGCGCCGCAAAAGCACCAGACGCTGTTGCGTCATTGAGGGTCGCAAAAAAAACAAGAAAAAAAGAACAATGCCAGGCGGCTTCGCACCCTAGAATCAGAATGGGTGCCACACACCACCCATTGAGCGAGTCCAGCCGTATACCCAAAACTTCCAACAGCAAAAGCCTCATCGTATCCTCCATCTCACCAAAAAGGTCGGGGTTCACGGGCATGACCCCACCAAGGCAGGTAAAACCGACCTCCTCCCCTTCCAAAGTGTAAACCATACAGTCGTTTCACTGCGTCACGCGCGTACTCACACGCATCGCAGTATCGCAGTCCCAAGAGGCGTCTCCGTAAGGGCGGGACAATGCTCAAAAGAAACCGCACTTTTTTTTCATCCGCCGGTCAAATCGACCCTGCTTGTTTGTTCGGCTTCCTCTCCCGCAAATGCGTCGTGATTTCCCGGCCCAGCGTGCACGCCGCGCACGACTATGCCGCGGAAGCTTTTCCCAGGTCGCCTACACGACGACACGGAGACCAAAGCGGCTGCTCCTGGCTGCTCGTTCTGGACGGAGCCTGTAATCGAAAATGTTGGTACGCGCGGCGGTCACTCCTACTCCGTGCGCGACTCCCGCAAGCGGCTGCGTAATGGGCACCTACGCGTAAACGTATATACGTGCGATATCCGGCGCCCCGCTGTCCGGTTCCCGAAGGAGGGACGTTATCGGCGCGGTGCGGAAAGCGCCCGCCGGGTCGTTGCTTTCGCCACGCGTCGACGGGCGTTGCGAAAGCAAGACCACGCAACTATTCGTTTTTTTTTTGTTGTTGTTGTTGTTATGGCGGGCTGGCCGGACGTTCCATAAGGCCGAACGAAGTCACACTTCGGCCCGGTTGAATGTAGTCGTGCACGGCTTTCATTGTTTCTCGTATTTTACCTAATTAGGGTGTTCCCAATGGTGTGAGAGTTGAGGCTTGCTTCAGCGAATGGGTGCGTATGAAAGAATTGGTTTGATCAATTAGCGAATTCAATAAAACAACGAAACAGATGGTCGGAAAGAGATTGAACATACGAATCGTATGTTTAATCTGAATGGCAAAAAAACTCTGGTTGATTCCTTTGTCACAGGAATCGGTAAAACACGAAAGTAAAATGAGCGGCGAAATCTGCACCTGAGCATGATTTGCGGGTCGGCGGCTCTCTTGTGGGTGTGCTTGGCCAGCGACGTCCTGCTGGCAAATCGCTTCGGCAAAGGTGTACTGGCGTCATTTCCGTGACGGATATGACAGCAGTGAAATCTTGGTGTATCCCGGCATAAAACACTTTCGTGTTAAAATATAAAACCCGAAAACGAGCAACCCTAAGTATAACGTACTCTTAAGTACTAAAGGTTGCTTCCCCGCAAGAACACGCTGTGTGCAGGGGTGCACCCTTTAAAGGCTGCTTGCTTCGTTGTACTGACGTCATTTCCGTGATGGATATGGCGTCAGTGAAATCTCGGTGTATCCAAGAATAAAACAATTTCTAGTTAAAAAGCAACACGAGTGGGAATAGGAAGAAAAAAAATCAAAGCCCCTTTCTTAGAGAAAGGTGTTTAACACTCGAAAATTTCTCCCATACTACCTAAGTCAAAGTAACAGTCCAACATCCAAACTGCTTCAACCGTCACGCAATGGCACAATTGGATAAACGTCGGCTTCACACTCAGGTTTGATTCTGACTACGGGAAGCGTTTTTTTTCTTGAGGCGGTTGATGTGCCTTTGTAGAAACCCATTACGCCTATCATAATCATCATCATCATCGTTCTGTCAAGCCCATGGTGCAAAGTTGGCTTTCCTGCAGTGCGTTATGTAGCGACACCGAATTCTATCAGTGAAGCAAAGCAAGCTTCGCTTCAGAAAAGAAACAGAACGTGAATACAGCCGAAACTCGTTATAACGAAGCTGTATCGGATCACTAAACTAGTTCGTTATATCCGATATTCGTTGTAACCGTAGAGGTAAAAATCGGCTCTAATAAATCGGCAATCTGGCTCGCGCAACAATCCTAGATAAAAAAAACGCACTGTTTCAGGCTTCGAACCCACTACAGGTAACCCTTATCTGTCTCCTTGTGGAATTAATAAACTAAACACACCGGAACGTGAGATCGTGAAATTACAACAGAACAAAGTTCGCTCGGCAAAACAGGCCTGCGTTCTTATTTACTCGAAGGAAGATGTGGCCTCCGCCTCGTGGCTTTTCGCAGTCTGCGCGGAGTGACGTTTTTCACAGTGTCCACGCAATAAAGGGCATTTTCTACTTGTGAAGTTTTTCAAGCTACTAAAAATGTTTATTTTGCCCCACTTCTTTGAAGTTTTGCTTTCAGTATGCTAGCTGTCTAGTTTTGAGCCTCGCGGGAACTTCGTTATAGCCGATATCGCGCGGCTCTCGACGTTTCGGCTTCGTTATAAGAATAGGTGTCATGAAAATGAAGCGTAACCAAACAAACTTCGTATTTAGTTCGCTACATCCGATAATTCGCTATATCACTGTTCGCTATAACGAGGTTCGACTATACTGCCAAACGGGAGTACGCAATGTTTCCATTACTCCTCATAAAGCGCAGCGCGAGCGACGTGCGGATGTGCTCCAGGTACGCCTTGCTTTCTGAGGGCGCACTGAGTTCATTACGTGTTCGAAATATTGACGTAAGGGCAAAAGCTCCCGTCAAAAAAAAAAAAAAAAAGCTTAAGTTCTTTTTTTTTTTTTTTCGTTCTGTGCTTTGGTCTCTTTCTGGCTGGTGTGACTGCGCTCGAGTCTCACTGACCCCTTTTTATTTTGTTAGCTTATATTAATTAATTCCTAGACAGATTTATCGAAAGTTTACTTGCACATCATTACAAAATAAGTGTGGCCCTTCTCGCCAATAGTTTCCTATTGCCTGTATTTCTTTTGTAGGTGGCCTCATAAAAGCGCATGCGCTCACAATTCAACTATTGTTTTAGTAACCCAAAAGCCCCCTTTGGGCAGAAACTAATTTAAAGAGCACGGAATTTACTGCACACATGGACAACGAAGAATATACTTTCCATGTCTCCCTCCGTCATGGAGTGCGCCAGGGTGTTGTACTATGCCCAATGGTGTTCAGTCTTAGCATGCCGGAAATTTTTCAAAGAAGTTCCCGGCGTACGCCTCACGTGTATTTTATCAGTTACATTTAAAAACCCTTTAGTTTGGACGCTGACATTATGGAATCGTTTTATTCTCTTGGGGGGGAGGGGGGAGGGGGGAGGGGGGAGGGGGGAGGGGGAAACGGCCAGAGTTAACGAACCTCGCAAAAATATTTCTTGTTGATACTAAACTTTATTCCACTCGTTGATGCGCTGACTTACCGGAAGCAGGAACTTCCTGCCTCGTCGGCAGTGGGGGAAAATTACCAGTCGCGGCTCGACAAGACCACCGGTAAACGAAGACCAGCAGCGACCGAAAATGCCGCAGAATCACGATGAACTGATCCGTAATGCACGACGAGCTTAATATCATGCCTCGACCACAACGCAGATCACAGACCCTTGAGCGGTGATGGCAGGCGATGCATTGGGTGCGCGCCGACACCTCCTTGGCCAGAAAGCCTTACAAACTGCGGACTTCTTATATTCGTGACGCTGTCGTCGTCTCGAATAGACCTCCATAATGACGTTGTTCGATGTCGGTCGCTGAAGCGAGCGTAGTCTTTTCTAAGTCCACCCACTTAACGAACTGCAGTTCCTAGGTATTGTATCCTAAGGGGTGTTACATCCTGAAGCGCAAGAGCACACGCTTAACTGCGATAAGAACAGAACGCAGGTCGGTCGGCGTCTATCACTTCCCCGTCTGCCAAATCGTGGACGTGTGAACCGCGGTCACAGGAGGCGTGCGGGAAAGCGTTGCGCGGCGCTTTCTGATTCGCGGTATATCGCGGCTCGGAATCGCCGCGCAGCCCTAATCGGCGCCTAGAGACCACGCTGGGTCGAGTCACTGCTCACGCGCGCGCGCGGGGCGGTCATCGAGAGCTGAGGTTTCGACCACGGCCCCGCCCCTCGGCAATCACAGCGTTTAAGTGCCTCGTCGTCGCCGACAAGGATGCCGACTGCGGCCGCTGTACTGGCTGTCTCCGCACGCTTTTTGTGTGTGTAGATGGGGGTGAGATACGGAGAAAGAAGGATGGCAGGAGAAAAGAAAGGAATGGAAAAGGGGCAGGCATGATGGGCAAGGAAACATTCAATCGAATGCCGCCGAAGAGAGGACATTGGGAACATGGAGAGTAATGTTTTGCTTTAGTCTACCAATCATTGGAGGTTACCGATTATTAAAAAAAATTGCACCATCTCCCCAAAGGGAACTACGTGGTGATGCAAAGCAGAATTGTGGGCGTCCATTCAGCTCATCGGACGGTGCAGCGTGTCTCAACCGAAGCAGCAACTGAGGAAGCGGCGCTCGGACCGGGTTTATTATATAGAGCAGATGGAGTGGCGAGGGGGAGATGAGAGAGGAGACGCGCATGCGCACTTATCGCGCATATCTAGAGCCGTTCCTTCTCCGTGATTTTCAAGTAACCGTTTGGACACAAATGGAAGCCTGGTTGCACGCAGAGAATTTCGGTGGACCAACCGGTATATGGCGAAATGCATAAGTGTTTTCACAGAACGCCATCGGTCCCAATATGAAAGCTTTCGCTTTAAAAAAAATTATTCGTCAGTGCTGTGGTGTTGTGGATAGGGCCCAGTGAGAAAATGAAGAGTCTGGGCGATAGCCACGATTTATTCTCATCCATATGTTATTCGCTAAAACCTCCGTGATGTTATTAATGAATGACCGAGAAGCATGCCAGGGTTCCAGACTTCCGGTCGTTTATAATAGTCCGTTGATTTTGTTTGCGAGCTTTTAAGCGAAGCTTACATGGCTAGAGTTACGTGTCTTTTTGATGCGAGGGAACGAACTCCCGAGGTACCACATGTCTTTGAAGCGCAAGATATTCTAAAGTCAGAGCGTTGGGAAACGAACGTCCCGATGCCGAGCCCGCGGTCACCACCAAAGCCGCACGCGGCCTGTTCGGAACACAAACTGGGCCTCATACTTACACGTCTCATCACTCAGACGTGCATTTTGACTAGATTAGTAGTCGACAGGTACCAATTTCAAAACCGGTAGAGTCGAAATAAATGTGCACGCGTTTAAGTATGGGCCTTCCTTTAGGAAGACCGGTGTCGACGTTTGAGTGAAACACGATTTCCTCGTCACTTTCTTGTAAATTCTGTGTCGCTTTATGTATTTTGCAAAAAAAAGTTTTGCTGGAGCTATTGCTACCCAGGGCGTTATTCCCCCCAGTGTCATAGATGTCAGCAACGAGCGGACCTGGCGCACATGCTATGGCAGTGTCCGCAGGTGGTCACAAATGGCCGCACAATCACTAACAGTGAACAGTGGGAGACCGTGCTGCTCAGCTCCAGCCCGGAAGATCAACTCTGGGCCGTCCAGCTGGCTGAGGACGCTGCCAGAGCCCAAGGGCTCCCGGCCGACCACTGAGCTACACAGCTGGCAAATTAAATAAAGTTTACTCTCTCTCTCTCTCTCTCTCTCTCTCTCTCTGGTGACCATCCACCCTCACAAAGTGGAATTGCTCGTGATTATGATTTGCTCTGTTTTTTTTTTTGTTTTTTTTTTGTAGCAAGGTGCTAAGGTCGCTCTACCCGGAATTTTCCGCATCCGTCACCTAGTGGAAAAAGATTGGTCGCCATACCGCCCTGCGAAAGTGGGTGTCCAGCAAAGCTGTTGTAACCCACTACAAGTGGTGATAGAGGAGGGTATGAGAGGTTTCTCGTCGTCTTGGATGAATTTTCGTATGCGCTCGGCTGGTGTCATTAGATCAGGCTAACCTCACTGGTCTTCATTAAAGTTTTTTTTTGTTTTCTCTCTTTCAGGGTACACAGTGTCGGCCCTCTTTTCTCCTGTTGTTCAATGCCGCCTCCATGATCATTGGTCAGTTCGTGTTACGTGACATTTGTTTAGACTGCGACGGTTCCTTGGCGCCGCCATTTTGTTGTTTATGCGTTCAATGCCTCTGCTGCACGACAACTTTCGATTGGCAGTCGAGCGCTCACTTACAAGGTCGCCCCATGCATTTACAATGGCACACTCGATAGACAATTGGCTCGAAGGCCTTAGGAAGACCTTTGAAACAGCTGTGTAGCATACGAATTCGTCGATGAACTCTGGTAGGCTTAGCTTATCCTCCCTGCTCCGCGGCTGCGGGCGACTGACGTTTCCAATGCGAATCTAAGATAACGCGCGTAACAGCATTTCAGCAGCAGAAGTGTGTCCGAAGGTGCCGTTTTGCTGCATCTTCGGTACGGTTGTGAAGAACGACCCGGTCGAGGAGGAGGAGGAACAAACTTTTATTGAAAAACAGGACTTTTGGTGACGCTGATGGGTGGGGTCCCTAGTCCAGGACTCCACTGAGTCTGGCCTTCTCCCGGGCCTGGTTGACTAGATGAAGCTGGTCTTCCAGGCTCGAGCTGGCCAGGGCTGCCTCCCATAGCTCAAGTTTTTTCTCTGGTGTTGTTTCTTCACGCCAATTGCTGTTGCACTCTCAGGTGATGTGGTATAGTGTGGGAGTGCTGCTGCAGGTTGGACATTCTGATCGGTATTTTCCTGGGTAAATAAAGCTATACCTGTGGAGGTTCGGATAAGTATTCGTTTGAATCTGTCTCCAGGAGGTGGCTTCCATTGCGTTTACCTTTTTGTGAGGGGGCGGGTAGAGTGCCCTGGCTGCCCTGAGTGCTTCCGGTCTTTCCCCATAGCCGTTGGAAAGTGGGGTCAAAAACGGCGTGCTGTCACCCGCCCGGTCGAAGTTAACGGTGAGACCGTAGAGGCGGCAGTCTCGCAACACTGATGAACGACAAAATGGCTGCCGTTGCTGACTTGCGTGCCTCAGTAAAGGTACTCTAATACCTTACCTACTGACCCTACGCTCGGCTTCTCCGGTGGCAAATGCTGGGTCCTGCCTAGCCTGACGCCTGCACTCGGCGTCTTAGCCCTTGGCGCTTAATTTTGCTCACGGAGATGAAATCGTTGAGAGGTAGAGGTACACAGCTTTGCTGTAAAACTCTCGTGTCTTTGAAGCACGAAGCGTTCTATAGCGAGGAGTTGGAAAACGAGTGTCCAGGTGTGTTTTTTAGTATGCGTTTTTGCCCACGGGGATGAAAGCGTTAAGGGGTAGAGGTATACCACCTTGTTGTAAAAAAATGTATTCTACTCATCAATCGTCCCTTGTCGTCACGTGAGTGAGTGAATGAGGAGAAATTCCTCGGGGAGAGGTCAGGGATTGATTCCTCTCGGCCAGGGGTTACAAGGAGCGACGCCGGGGAAGAGACGGATGACTTGCAACGACATGCAAGTGCACGCTAGTGCAAGTGCACTGCAAGTGCAAGTGTAAGTGCAGGAAAGGAGGAATGATGCTAGTCAGGAGCGAGGAGCTCGTCACTAATATTTCTTCCGATGGAATAGTCACGATAATACGATCAAGTGACGCTTAGCTTCACTGCATTATCATGATACCAGAGATTCAACCCTCTTGTCAAAACATTTACACCTAAATGGGACTGCTATCCTGTCCAATGTTTTGCCTCTTGTGTACACTGCATATATAATTTTATATACTTGGCAAACACAGGATATTTCAGTGTTTATGTCTTTCCATACGTGTATTTTTCACTCATGGTTTCTCAGCACCTCCGTGATCCTTCTCAATACCACTCAGCTTGGAGTAGCCAGCTGCTCCTTCGATTGGGAACTAACGTCTCTTGCTAACGAAAGGTCCTGCAAACGCTTGTCACTTGCATGCGTATCGATTTCACATCTCTTTGTCTTTGGTGTCCGCTTTCTTGCAGTTTTGTTAGCATTGTACAAACCGATGTTTCCGAGGTTCACGAAGGACTGCCCTTGGTCGGTATTAGGAAACAAAGATGTTTGGTAAGAGGCGCATAAACCAGCATTTCTTGCATTTTAAAAGGTCGGATCCATTCCTTGCCGCCAGGGAAGATTACCTTGGGAACCAGCCATGCGCCACTTCTGGTATCCCTGAACTGGCATGTGGCGGGACGACAGCAGATGCCGACAAAAATTTGCTGCGATTAAAAAAGAATGAAACGCTAAAAAAAAAGGTTACGAGAAAAAAAAGATTGAAAGGCAAAACATTGACCCGAAATCAACTTCGATCATCCTCGCGCGTTGCACAATATTCGACGATTCCGGCTCGGTACCTTCGCGTGACGCTTTCCTCATCACGACGCTACAGCCTGAAGCTAACACAAGAGCACCACGGTCGGGATCCGTATGCCCGCAGAGGAGTCCACATGAAAAAAAAAAGAAACCATAAGTGATAGCAAGCCTTATTTTCACCTGCTGAATTCCACTGGCCACACGCACGTTATGAACATTAGCTAAAGCAGTAAAAGTAGGAAATGGGAGGGTTAGCATAGCCTGGTATTGCATAGGGGGCGAAGTGGCTACCTCTCCCAGGTAAAATGGGACACTCGGAGACACCTTTGACGGGCTTAAAGAAGAGTAAATATAATTAGAAAATGTCCCTACGCGGAGGCCTAAACAAGAAATTTCTGACCAATCGGGGCCGGTGTGTAAGACGGAGGGCGTCCGCGGTCAGGCCTTCTCATCTGTGCGACGTTGCCTGAGGCGAGCGGTTCCGTCTCTGTGAGGCCGCGAGCGCATAGTAAGGAGGAGATGGTGCGTGAAAGGGTACAGGAAAGAAGGGAGAGGGAGAAAGAGACAGAGGGGGAGAGACAGCAGCCCATTGCGCCACTCTCAGTTCCCTGCTGGCGCCAGTATGAACACGGCCGGGGCAACCGTGGCCCGAAAGCCTCTCGCGCATCATTTATTATACACCGCCGGAAAACGCGCGCGCCTCCAGACAAGCGACAAAATAAACTCTCGCATTCCTCCTCTCCGCCGATTCACCCTCTCGCCCAGTTTCTCCACCACCCTCTGCTCCACAGACTCTCCAAGGCACCCGAGGGGGGCTGCGTGCGTCACTTGCGCGTCTATTCCACGCGTTCCCGCGGCGAAAAATATTTTAAGCAAGACGAAACTAAGTTCCGCGCATCGCCAACGTTTGAAATCGCCGGTGCGGTGAATTCGTGAAAAGAGCTTCCCGTGTTGCGCAAACGACGCTATCTTCGTCACTTCGCTGTTTGTCGTTTCCGTCCTGAAATGCGACGAATATCTGCCTCCAGCAATATACTGCCGCGTTAACGAGAACACGCAGACGGTAGCCCGCATCACCGTAGTCACCCATCCATGAGGATGATGATGCACATTGTAGTGTATGGGGCTCGTGCACTGCAGTTTCACGTAAACATGTGGCGCCACCTGGTAGCGGCGGCGGAAGTTTTTCTGAAGAACAAAATGAACATATACAGCAGTTCGCCACGGCGCTCAATTTCAACAACAACCGGAAAATTATTACACAATTACCGGGTTTTATTGCGTTCACAGTTGCAATATTCATACAAATATTCCATTTACGGCTTCTGCGGGAATGCAAGCTGAAATATTTTTGAAAGAGCCCCTCTTCTCCAATAAAAGCAGACGACAGTACACGGATCAGCTTCCTGCGACGTCGACGGGCACAAAGCACATAGTACCCGAAAAATAAAGAGAACTGATCCATAGGTGCATTTGCGTATCTGCACGCTACTTGGCGTAAGACCACTGCGCAAATATGCCGCGTATCCAGCGAAACGGAACGAATGCTTATTTTTGTTGCTCCTCAAATATAGCCTCTGGTGTCAGTACAACTGTGTACGCATCAGAAAATACATGAAGCATCCCGTAATAACGCATGCTTCTATTGTGTGTAGTCATACCAGCAAAATATGAAGATAGCTTTAAAATGAAAACATTAGAAACGTAAAGGTTTACGCTACACAGCGAAACAACAATAAACAGATGGACACACACCAGCCACCATTCGGAGGCTCGCATCTAGTTTTATTGAAACGACGCTCAAATATCTTGAACATGTTCCTGTACAACTTGTAGTTCGCGTTTCTGCCGCAGTAGGTGAAAGGAAACGAGTTCAAGTGGAGCTTGTTGCGCAAAATATTTTTGCTGAGAAAGATTATAACATGCACGAGCACTATTCACGCTGGCATGTAGTTACACAAACATCGCGTACAACTCTATCACCTTTGAAACAATATCCATTATTCCAAATGGTATTTTGTTTTTCATCGGCACTCCGAATGCGAGAGGAACCATTTGTGCACAATTATAGCTCCTGTTCTGCGCTCTACCATAGCTGTGCCCGTGGCGATTGGAGCGATAAACAACAAAGTAAGTAAACGCTTGCAGGCTTTCGTGAAAGCTTCCTCACGAGCATCTACGCCCAAAAGTATTCGCACATGAAGTACGCGTTTATGAACCTAATTTTTTCTGAGATACTTTTCTGAGCCCATCCAACGAACTCATCGCAGTTTCAGCAGTTTGAGGTACAGTTTAACTGAACAGTTGCATTTTCAAATACCTGCCTCTACAAGCCTGAATCTTCGGGCTCTTGAAGCCGCATATCTTTGGTGTCGCAACATTACACACGAACCTTTAGCCGCGATTTCACACACACAACGGACTTATCAAATCACTTCCTGACACGTACAAGGCACAGTGGAGTTTACACGGGAGCAATTCGCTTCTGCAAGTCCTGGAAAGTCCGGTCGCTGTTCTTCTCTTCATTGAGCTGTCCGCCAAATGATAGCACTTACGCCAATCATGCATGTTTTGACGAGGACCTGCCTAAAGGCTGAAGCCTAACTGGCCCACTGGCCGAACAAACGAAATCGTTGCCGGCGCCGCTGGAACATTGCGCCGTAATTTAATATTCTTGCGCGGACGAGGGGCCCCACAGAACAGGAGCACAGGAGTGTCTCCATTGGTGGAGCGAACGCTGCTACTCTCTCACACACGTATCGCTTCCAGAAGGCGATGCACGCACACACGCACGCACACGCTCACTCCTGCAGCACTGTTTCTTTTCGTAAGTGGGCTCGCGGTTCTCGCCTTTTTATTTTTATCTTTCATTTGGGCGACGCCGCTGGTGCTGAGTTGCAGCCGTTGTAAAATGGTAACGTGTTCCTACGGCGCGGAAACAGACCCGCGCTTGCCTACAATCGATTTTGTTTTGGTAATTCGCTTTCCTGTTGCCATTTCGAAACATTTTCTGTTTAATAAAGTACCGTTTGGCTGTTTGTATCGCGTTGCAGAAGAATAGCAGCTAGTCTTTCTTCCTTGTGCTGATATTCGTACACTACCGAACGAAACGCTACGCAACGTCGCCTGCTCGCGGACTCCAGAAGTTATGTTTTCGTTGTCCGCATGATGGCGCGGAACACAGCAAATCAGTGGCGCCACCAAAGCAGTGCACGAGGCCCATACCCGTGCTGGAACAAAGATGGCCGACGCCAGTTAAAATCACCTCGTGATCCTCTACCATTGTTCATGTCACCTCCGTCCTGCCGCCTAGTAACCTGTTTGGTGGTGTTCTTTTTGGTGTCATCCCCATCCTGGCCCCAGCTTCGCACCGTCTCGGCCTGAACGAAATCGTCGAGTGTCCATGGGCCGCGTCGGGCAGCCCCAGCCCCACCGAGGCGAGCATTCGACCATGTTGTCGCCCGCCCCGGGTCCAGCTGCAGCTCGCAAGCAGCCAATCAAGATCAGCAGAGGTCCGTCGAAGAAGCCATGTCCCCAGCCCTAATCAAAGTACTGGAAGTGTTTGTGCACTACGTTCAGCAAACATTTAAGATTTAGAAAAAAAATTGAAAAAGTGTTGCCGGGTTCCTTTAAATCATCTACCATATGGCTCGTGTGAGCTCTGTCCTGCCGCGACATAACCGTTTTTCTCTGAGCTTTGAGAGAGATGGAGGGATCAAATTTTATTTAAAGCGGCCCATGTCCGGGCTGCGAAAATGGGGTTTTGGTGGGCCTGGAATACGTTCAGGCGGGAATTACGCAGGTGTTAGGGCCCCGCACGTGGGCAATGTGCTGGGCGAGGCGAGGCCAAAGGATGGGGCGAATATCAGGCGGAGGAGCGGCCCAGCTTTCCCATGAGTATGGAATGTGGGATGGCAAAAGGTGTGGATGAAGAGGAAGCAGGAAGGGCGGTGGTGCGGAAGGAGACCAGTATTAGTGAGAAGGGAAAGAGGCGGGGAAGAGTCCCATGCTTTCTCATTCGCTTGCACCGTGAAAATAAACTCATGATCACATCAGTAAGACTCGTTTTTTTTTTCGTAGTGGGACTAACGAACCACTGATTGAAGGTGGCTTTAAACGGCTTATTATGTGCTTTGCATACGCTAAACCACCCTTGGAGTGATTGCTTGCATTTTTTCCTCACCCAACATAATACCATCCTTTCCGAAAGAAAGTCGAGAGAAGCGCGAAAGCTTAAAGTGCGTCCAATCGAGCGTCGAACCTTCAAATACCCCGATCGCAAACGGTGAACAAACCAATGCTACGATTTTTCGCGCACTTAGTAAAGGCAGGTACGAACGATCTGAATGTATACCGACGCGTGGTTTATGACATGAAGGTATACTATTGTACTCAATCTTTATGACCGATGCGTGTTTCTCTTACCTAGAACCGTCCCTTTTTCGCGATTTTCAACAAACCGTTCTGACACAATGGAAGCCCAGTTTCACACAGGCGCCGTGTGTCCAGAGATCTTATCAGCGCTTTTCGGTCGACCAACCGGTCTATGGAGAAATGCATTAGCTTTTGGCAGGACGCCATCGGTCCCACCAAGAACGCTTTCGCGTTAAAAACACGCGGTCCCAAGAATACGCATGCACTCAAATAGTTTATGCGGTATATTCACTTCGCGCTGGCCTGGTTTGTTTGATTGATTGATTGTAGGGTTTAACTCGCCAACGTAACGCAGGCGATGAGGCGCACCGTAGTGGAGGGCTCCGGATTAATTTTGACTGGTACACACGGGCGTTTTTGCTTTTCGCCTCCATCAGAAAACTGGCGGCAGCGACTGGGAATCACATGTTCACAATTGGTGTTTTTATTGATTTCAGTAAAGCGTTTGACTGCCTGAATCACAAACATCTGCTAAAAAAGCTCTCCTCGAATGGAATTCGTGGTATACAATTATCATTACTCAAATCATATTTGAGCAACCGAAGCCAATCTGTTTGTATAAATAATCACAAGTCAACTTTTTTGCCGATAACTTCCGGCGTACCCCAGGGAAGTGTTTTGGGTCTGTTGCTATTCATCACGTATATAAACGGCATGGTTAATATTGGTGAAGGGATAAAATATGTGATATATGCGGACGACAGTACTTTGCTCTTTACTGGACCCGATATACATGACCTAATCCATATATGCAATTTAGCACTAAAGGAATTAACAACTTGGTCAAAGTTAAATAAATTAAAAATTAACCCTGCAAAAATCAAAGCTATAATTTTCTGTGCTAATAATAAAAAAGTTAGCTCGCATCAAACCATATACATCGACGACCAACCTGTAGAAATTGTTAAAGCACACAAAATTCTTCGTGTCTATTTTACTTGCAATCTGAGCTTGGAAAACCATGTCGACTGTCTCTGTAGAAAACTCTCGGCTGTTTGTGGAGTTCTTTCTAGATACCGTTTGCTACTTCCACTAAAGGTTAAACTTCAGATTTATTATGCGTTATTTTATTCCCAACTAAATTACTGCTGCTTGGTATGCACCACGACAACAAAGACTAACATAACGAAACTTTTCCGCCTCCAGAAGAAAATGATTCGACTGATTGCAAATATTGAACGTCTCCATACAAAACAGGATGCACTTAAAATACATAACATAATCAAAATAGAACATATTTATGAATTTCGCTTTATACAGACGTATTGTTTTTCTTCAGCTAGCATCAGACATTTCTTAACCTCCCTTGCCGATCCACAGTATCAGAGTGCAAATATACAAACACGTAGGCATGAGGTCTGGAATATACCTTATTTTCGTACCAATTATAAATTACAAGTGTTGGCCCATAATCTTACCTCTGTTTTGAATAAGCATCATAATATAGCCAAATACACATACAAAGAAGTCCGTAAATATTTCTCAGAGCTATGATGATGGTGACGTTGAGAATAGAAACACTGTTTTGAATAATATTGTGCTCACATATCTTGATCTATGATATTGGTGTTTCGGCTATATATTTTGATTCTTGCAAATGATATTCAAGATATCACTAAATATCACTGGCTGATGTCACTAAATTTAAATAAATGTAATGTAATGATTTTTAGCCGTAAACGTATTAACTCTGATTTTCCGTATAGCATAAACAGTAACTTGCTAACACAGACGTCGTCGTACAAATATCTTGGCATCATTCTCACTCCCAATTTGTCTTGGTCGGACCACATCTCTAGCATATGCGCAAAAGCTTCTCGATCACTTGGTTACCTACGACGCAACTTACGCAATTCCCCGTCTAGTGTTCGTAAACTTGCTTTTCTTACATTCGTCCTTCCACAGCTAGAATTTGCTTCTTCTATTTGGTCTCCTCATCAAAATTATCTAATTGACATGATTGAGTCTATTCAGAATCGAGCTGCTCGTTTCATATCATCTAATTACGACCGATACGCTAGCATCACCCAGATTAAACATGAATGCTCCCTTCAACCGTTACACACACGTCGCTCCTTAGCACTTTTATGCCTATTTCATAAATATATTTATTCCTCGAGATCATCTGAGTTTAATCTTCACCACCCAATTACCATGTCACGTAGACTGCACAACCAGTTCAGCTTCTCACGCATTTATGGTTCCACGCATGCCTTTAATTCATCTGCCCTCCCACGTGCAGTACGCTTTTGGAACGATCTCCCCGACGTTATCGCATCTGTTTCATGCCACGAAACCTTTCGACGCCGTTTATCTGATCATTACGCACCGTAATGCTTTCACTGTACAATTTTTGTATACCTTTTATTTTATATGTTTCTGGCTTTTAGCGATATTCATTATCTCCGAAATGCGCATGTTGGCTGTGTCTTTCATGAATTCCTGTACCTTTGATTGTATACATACCTACGTGCAGTAGCTATAATACCATTTTTGTTAACTTCAGTTCACATTCTTGACGTGTGTTTTTCCTTCTTCAAACATTTTATTTGCTGTGTTTTGACTTCTTACTTGTGTTTATTTTCTTGCCTTGTGGCTTTTTTTTTTGTTTCTCTGTCGGTAGTTCCCCTTTACAAATTATGTGCTCCCCCTTACGCTATGCCCTTCCATGGGCCTGTAAGGTATCCTGAATAAATAAATAAATATGAAATATTGTATGTTGTTGTCTGCTGTCTGTTTTATTATGCAACATTGCGAACCTTTCTATCAAGGTGTAATGTATATTGCTGGTTGTACGCTTGTTCTTTCACTAAGTTCAATGTAAGCTTGTATTTGTGTTTTTGTTCGACCGTGCTTGTCGTTGCACCTTACCAAACACAGGGGCAAGGACCTTTGTGAAGCTGCTGCATGGCGGCTTTTTGTTCTTGCCCTAGCTTTCGTGTTGTTCTTTGTTAAGAATGCTGAATAAATGAATTGAATTGAATTGAACCTGCGTCCTCGTGCTCAGCAACGCAACACCTTAGCCACTGAGCCACCTCAGCGGGTCTGGGCTGGTTCGGGGTAAGAGCAGACACAAACACTGCCGTTTTCATACTTTATCAAAAAAGGCAATTTTTTTATCTTGGATTCGACGTTCTAAACCGATCGCTATAGCCTCGAGGAACGCTGTATAGTCGAAAGCTGCTGAGATATAATTTACGTCCAATCGCTAGGTTCCTTACGCGCAGTTAATCGGCGGAAACGATGCTGAACACACGCAAACGTTTTTTTTTTTTTTTATCTCTCCTCCTCTGTGATTCCTCCTTATGGTAATGCGCTTTTTCAAGCGGTCGGTCATCGAGCCCCGTCTCCGCTTTTTCGAAGGCCGGGGGGAGGGGTCGCCAAAAACGACAGCGTATTGAAGGTTATGGAAAGAAAGAACAGGAGAAAAAGTAAGTATTGCGCTCCACGGACCACGCTTTTCAGGCGATCGTATGGCGTTGTCGCGTGAATTCGGGCAGTGAGTATTGGGACAAGATTTAGCCGCAGAAAAGCCGCGGGATAATTTAGTGGGCGCCGAGCGGGCTGCGTGGAGATAGAGAGCGGAGGTGAAAATAAAAAGCAATCCTTCGGCGCCTCTTGAGCGGCGGCTGGAGGCTGAGCGCATTCCGGGAGTCACATCAATACGGCTGTGGCGATTCTCCGTAATGAGCCATTTGTTTTCAAACTGCGGACAGAAGACCACCGGCGGGTTATGTATTTTGTAAAACTGCGTGTCCGTGTTCCCGTTCGCTTGGCATGTAACGTCGGCGGCAGGAGACACCGATAAACCGAAAACAGAAATGAAGCACCGGAAACTAATGTTTATTTTAACTTATCACGTCTGCTCCGCTCACATTATGCGTGATTTGCGGCTGCCAAGAAAGGGGACGCATCCCTAGAGTTCATTCTTATTGCGCATGCGTTTCGATGCGTGGTGTGGGGCCGATATGGCGTTCCGTGACGAGATAGACCGGCCTACGTAGAGGTTGTTGTTTGCTAAACTGTCGCTATAACGAGCTCGCTTTATACGAATTCTTGCTTTACTCGAAGTTTTTCTTCACGGAACCAACTGCAGTTCAGGGAAAGAAAACAATATCCGATTTCAACGAAGTACCGTTTATATCAAAGGCACTTTGCTTTCCTGACGACTTAGTTAGATATAACGTTTATTGTATAGGACAGGAATTTGTGCGGAATAACCTGATAGGTGCAAACCGGGTATTCCTGTCGACGCGTTATGATTGGGGAGGTAAGGTTCTGAACTTGACCCGGGGGGTCTTCGAGGGGGTTGCATGGTAGGTGTTGTCGATGAGAACCGTGTGGGAACCCGAAGCCGAGAAATGAGCTTCAAGACGTGGCTCAACTTGAAAACCCTTTTCGCTGTCTCGACGCAACAAATTTAGTATTGAGGGATGTGAGGTGCACCGCAGTGATGGGTTTATTATTAATTTGCATAATCCAAGTGCGTTACCCTGGAAAAGCGATGACGATGAGTCGATGAGATCGTTTAATCCTCTTACCTGGGGTACCGGACGTAATACTAGGAAGACTAGGAATTCGTAATGCTAGGAACAGCGCAGAGTGATGAGCTTCCTGGAGTTGGCCTACATGACCCAACCCAGATTGAATGATGATATTGTTTCTTCTTGGGAGGAAACATCATTACCTGGCACAGTACCATAATTTCAGAGCTTTCAAAATGTATCGGCTACGGATGTTCACCGCCGAGTGTACGGCAACCCTTCGAAGAACTCTCTCGACGGAGGCTGTGGCTATCAACGTGCGTTTTTGTGCGTCGGATGCCACTAATGTCACACCTCATCATTTTCTCAGAAGAGCCTTTTTCAAAACGTGGGCAGTCATTCCACATCGCTGTTTTTCTACTTTTGTATAGTTCCAATTGGCCGGAACACGGGGAGGCTCGATCTATGATGGTAGCGTGAAATTAGTCACCTGTGACTTCGATATGCGTTCTCTTTCGGAGAACTGTAGTGGTGAGTGTACCATCGTTGCTCAAAAAGGCTCAAAGAAAGAGAATACGCAGTTTGTGTAAAAATACAGTTAACCTGCACGCCGTCCAAGACCATAATTACAGCCGGAGATTTTACTATTTTTACTATTTCTGAGACAGAGACAATGACTTGTTTCCGCCATTTGTTTCCAAACGACTTTGAACCATCGCTTTAGACAGACCCAAACGTAGCAACCACAAGAAACAGAACATGCATTGACCATACTTGTTTCAGGCATCACGTCAACTGTTAAGTCTAGATTTATATAATTTCCAACCGAAACAAGATGGGTGACGTTGCCATTTCGGACTATTTAAACATTAAACCTAAGCACAGTGGCACTCCAGTGTACACCCTGGGGTACCGCACAGACTCTCAGGCCAGTCACAGTGCGAAAATTGGGATGACTATCAAATTGTTGTTTACGCCGACTGAGCCGCAAACGGAACCGGTAAAGTATTGATTTACAGTAGTGCTGTAAACGTGTTCACTATGGCTCAAGCGTTGAGTACAGCCCGACACGCGAAACCTCTGATACCACACATGTCGGTTATACAGAAACACGTGTACTGCCTACTGAGCGGAGGAAAAGACGGCGTTGTTTAGTTCGACGCGCGGTTGGAAAACGTTATCTAGAGAACGAACGTCGAAGCTTAAGCAAATCGGTAAGGCATTATGAGAAGATGCGATCTTTTCTGCATCGAAACAGCAAACAAAGTGGCAGCGGCAGCCGCGATGTCGCATAATTCATTCCCGTGGTGCAAGCGCTGTTCAAACATTGATTTGGAACGCGAATCACGCACTGATTGTTGCCACGACACCCACGATGTTCGACAAAAAATGTAAACATCTTATTGCGCTCTCGCAAACCGCCGGCTGTGGATTTGCATTCTTCTGCTGTCCCATGAGCGCGGGCTTCCACAAGGAACACAACGCGCGGCGCTGTCAAGAAACGATGACGTCATGTTTTCTTTCCTTTCACGGTGGCATGCTATTTCAAACACCACAGTTGCACGTAACCGTTTACAGAACAGCAAAGGTGGATGAATAACATAACTAGTTTTGAGCTTACATAGACTGATTAAGAAAGCTGAGTTTTTTCCTATGGCTAACGACGGTGAAGAGGCTCATAAATGGCGACATTTCATTGTGCTCTCACTGTTATTGGGAAGTTGCCGGGTGTACACATTATGTTCATATCCTCATCATGAAGGCTTGCCTGTACGGAGAGAGAGAGAGAACGATCTTTAATGAAGTCTGGCGATGTTAGCCGGGCTAAAATGCTCAACTTGCTATGCCAGCTCATGACGTGATGAAATGATGGCGATGATGTTCAGAAACGTTGAGTTATTCACGGAGACTGGTCTAGTCCGTTGCAGGTACTCTATCAGAGCTTTTGTAGCCCGTAAAGCACGTTTGGGACATATGCCCACGGTTCTAAAATATCCTTTCCGTGGACATTCAGCTGCCTGTAAAGCGTACTTCACAGTAGTCATGCTAATGGTCGTGTGGAAGATATATACCCAGGCAGCACAGGACTGTTCGGCCTAACTCAAGCCGAAGTAATTTGGCCAGCGAATTTCTATCCCGTCATTTTCCGGCAAAAGTGTTAGGCCCGTGTCCAAATGTGGGAATTTCGGCCGTGTACAGCCGTACTCCCGTGGTTATTCAGCGGCCAGTCTCTGTCGGCGGCTCTACCGGCTTAATTTCACACGGCCAGATTCCAGCCGCAGAGCTCTGGCCATTCTACAGTCACCAGGGTGTGGCCAGACTACGGCTACCAGAGGACAGCCGAGATGCGGTCGTCGGACTCCAGCCGGTGTATACAGCTACCGGAAGGCGGCTGACGAAAGCCGCCGGAGTTCGGCCATGCTACGGGCATTGGACTTCAGAAACACTACGGTCATTGTAGTGAGGCCAGTGGACGGTCCCTGCAGAAGGAACAAAAGAAGGAACAAACCTCTAAAGAAGTCGTTTTTTATTCGTCCCCGAGTTGTACTGTGACGGTATTAGAACTTCGTAGTTGAAAGACTGCGATGGGAAACGGGCCCGGCAAGCATCAGCGTCGCATCATGGAAAGAAATGCAACCGGACCTGAAAGCTAAAAGGAAAACCAATCAACTTTCGAAGAATATTTGCTTCCTATCCAACGGAAACAGTTTTTCTTATAGGGACCCAGAACGTTTCAAAGCGGAATTTTGATATCTACTTGCCTTACGTATGCTTCCAAAAGGAATGCCGACAACCACGGCAGTCGTCCGCCCGACAACGTACTTTGTACGGTACATAAGGTGAAAAGAGGTAGTTAAAACTTGCCTCCTGGTAAAATAATAATAACCGATCGTCTTTCCTATTCCTTTATCCGCTTTTTAAGTCACTCATTGAAATCGGCGGAGCTGTTGGTATACGTACTGTAGTGTCACGTTTAGACACCACGTGGCGCCACCTTTGAGATTTTAGAAAGTTCAGGGCCAAAGTGAAATTGTTTTCCCCAATTTATTTAGAAATTCCTTCTCGTCACCTACCCTCCCTCCCTCCACACACACACACACACACACACACACACACACACACACACAACACTGACTAGACAGAAGACATGTACTGCAAAAAAAGTGGTTGGCTGTCCCTTTATGATGCTCGCGCTAGCCGCCAGGGGCGAACGCTGGCTTGGAATTGCGAATACGCATTTGCAAACAATCGGCAAAAGGGGCTTGAAGGCTGCGGAGGCCTTCCATTCTGATACGGGTTTTGTCAACTTCACACCGTCCTTCTCTGGTAGTTTGTGGATTTCTGAAGCACCCGCAACTAGCGATACCACCTAGTTGAGGAACACTCGTAGCACGGCTTTTTCAAAAGCGACTCCACTTTGCGACCACTTGCTGGCTCATCCAGGTCGCCGCGGCGTCGCAGCGACGCCATCGGTGACTCCGATGAAGCGCGTTTCGGCACAGTACAGCAACTCCACCGGTCTGCCCACCGCGTGTATATATATGTTTATATATATATACCTGCGTGCACGCAGCCCCTTCTTAGCGGTGGCGACGTGTCCCGACCCACTAATGCCGCGATTTACGCGGCAATGAAAAGCAGACGGAGCGAATAAACGGACGGAGAGACTAAAAAGGATAAGATGAAAGGGGGGCGGTCGTCTGGCGGAGGTGCTACCTGAAACCGGAGAAGCTGAAACGCGAAAAGAAGTCGCGAAAGGAAAAGAAAAAAAAAACTGGTAAGAGAAAGAGGAGAAACAGGAAAGCGTATGAAATATAGCGCAGTCGCCCCGCGTTTCCTTTTAAAAGCCGAGCACGAACGTCGTTGGCATTAGAGAACAGAAATATGTATCTGCGAAGAAGAGGGTTCGGAAAGAAAAAGCGAAAACGGGCAGCAACTGACTCAACGCCACGCTGTGGTTACAATGCCTCAGCACCGTCACTCAGCTGTTGAAGGCGTTGCCTCCGGAACTGGTTGACTAGATCGACTGCAAATCAAAATAGGTGTTATCAAGTGAGGGGTTACATGGTTTCAAGGCAAACAACGGAGTGGATAGGTAATTAACAGGCCTGCTTTCCGGGGAGGTGTTCGTGAATTTCGCACTAGACGTCGGTTTGCGTGGTGCTTTCCGAGCAGCGATGACTGCAAACCGAACGCGCGTGTGAGAACGTTAAATACGTAAAATTATGGCGATTAAATAACAAGAGCTAATAGGATGCTTGCTTGAATAGCCTTGGTTTCGTGTCGCTGCCTTTCTTTTTCTTTCGCAGAGGCGCCTTAGCAATTTAGGTGGTCGCGGACGAAGATAAGACTGCCTATTCGAACGGGAGGGAGAGGGTGCGTGGAACGGAAGGGGGAGGGCTGACTGCTCTTCCGACGAATATTTCGCGCAGCCTCTCGCGGTCATCGGCTGTGGATTCCGCGAAATCGAGCAGAGTTCGTGCGACGTCGTCGTCGGACTTAAAAACGAGCTTTTGAAACACAAACAAAATGTGTTAAGAATGTGCGGTTGGGAGAGTACGTGTTGTTTTTCTTGCAATGCTTGTTACAGATGCATGGTGGCGACGATAAGTGAAGTTAGACTTGCAGTAAATAACGAGAGGACGGCCACTTCCTCATTTCTCCCCCCTCTCCCCTCTCGGTATTCTATATTTTAGTGATTAATTTTTGTTGCGCGAGATGTTTTCTTGAAAAAAAATTCACGAATCTCCACGAAGTGAGCATGACGAGTGGGCGAAACTACGGCGCGCCTCATAGCCCAGGTAGCGTCGGCGCGTTGAACTCCACAATCGAACAATCCATTGTGCTGTGAACTAATTGGGGCAAGTACATGAAACTTGTCATAATGATAGAGTTGTCAAAGCGGCCAATTTAAGTATAATTGTTTTTTCAAGATACCTTCATTAAACTGAGAGCTAGAGATCATTTTACACTACTTCTGGGGAGAACACGTGCGATTCTTTGTCAACGTGACCCGATAGACGCAGGAAATTTTGGAGAGAACCTAGCGCGAAACAGCTTCGCTCTAAAAAGACCGGTAACACCCACGCACTCCTTATGGGTTGGTGATGCGGAAGCGTCAATGCCCATCTGAATGCTTTCCGCCTCGCGTCATCGAAGGGATTTTTAGGCGCGCCCTTTGAGAGACGCTTTCCTTTATGCTCCGCCTTAACGCGTCGGGAAGGCTTCGATCGGTCGCGTCGTCTTCAGTGTGGGCTGACTCGATCACAGTCTACTTTACTTTGTAGGCTGTGGTTGGGAGTGGCCTTCACGAAAGCCTACTCCTTCCTCATCGGGATGGCCAGTAGTGCTCACTGCGACGCCTGCGAGGTTGAAGAGACAATCGAACATGTGCTTTGTCGTTGCCCGCAGTATTCATCGCAAAGACGCGTTTTGGTAGCCGAGCTCAGAAGATTGGACAATCAACCGTTCACACCAGAGACTATTCTAGGACAAAGACCCCTACAATCGACTTCGCAGAAGGCAACAAAAGCCCTTCTGCGTTTTATGAAGGACACAGGTTTAGCTGAGAGGCTCTAGTGCCCACGAAGGGACTAAAGTGTGTGCGCGATCCCGCTCCTATCCCCCCTTTTTCGCCTGCCATCTCTTTTATCCCCTGAACACCCCTTCCCCAGTGCCGAGTAGCAATCCGGGCTCTAAGCCTGGATAACCTCTCGGCCTTTCCTTTCGCTTTTCTCCTCCTCCTCCTCCTCCTTCGATCGGTCGCCCACGCGTTGATCTGCTGCTCGTTTATGCCGTCCCGTAATGGGAGAGCTGACGACGATGGTGAATTTCGCTTCATTTATGTTCGCTCGTTTGGCATCATTTTTCCGATCCCTCCATGGGCGGTGTACTTCCGTTAATCCCCCCCCCCCCCTGCCCCCTAATGCATGCGGGCACGCATACAGGAGCTAGAGGTAAACAGCTTCGCTGTAGAATAGGAAGTGTGGTACAGACATGGACCAGAGAAGAAAAACGAAATGAAACAAGCGCTGACTTTCAAATTTTGTTCGAAGAAACACACCGAGGCCGTCAAATAACGTCCTGAATGAGCAGGATGCAAAAAAAAAAAAAAAAAAAAGAAAACGAAAACGAATCACAGGCAGGGCCAACACGCGGCATTCATCAAACTGGCAAGTTGGGGATATGACGACGTCATGAACGAAACGATTATTGGCGCCGCAACTGTTTGCGAGTCTGCTGCCGCCTGGCTACTTTCCTTGCGTTTTACCCGCCACGTGATCTGAAGTTGGGTGAGTGGCATGTCCAGCTCCGCCTGGTGCACCGAGCGTTAGAAACTCCCGGGCCTGCTAAGTTTTGGACTGAGAACACCACCCGCGAGCATGATTTCCAATAATGTTTGTTGTCCGTCTACACACAGCTTGCCGTACTATCTCCTAGGTGAGCCTATCTACAAACGTGTCGAACGTGAACTCCAGCTTGTAGCCATGGTCAAAGCAGGAAATCCTTACGTGTCCACTCATTGCTTTGTGCACGTTGCAGGCGCTACGTTGTATGATCTGCCCATTTTCCCTCCAAATTGCTAGCTGCAGGACAAGAGTATTAAATAAACAGCACCATCAATGCTCTAAACAAAGCGGTTTTTGTGTTTCCTCGAGCAAGAAGGTAAGCGTCCGTCCTTGGATGGATAATCCACTTTCATAGTATGTGCTTGCACGTGCCGTTGCAGATGTTTTGTATAAAATTTATCGTTGCTGAAATTGAGACCCATGGCGTCCACTACGTTTCCACTTAGATTCGAGATTCTAACCTTCAACGCGATGTCATTTCGTGGCAGGTGTGGCAAATGCACAGATGGCTCTATTTTTACGGCGCTGGGGTTCAAGTAACAGTATGCTCCTGTCTGAACGTGACTGTCCCAGCTCTCACTCTGTCTCGGAGGCCAATGCGTGACTAGCGCCGTCGCCATGGTAACGAGGAAAGCGTAAGACAGGGGTAGCCTCGTTGCTATGGTTGCGCAGAATGACCTGGGTGCAGCGAATCGATTGTGCACAACGTTTTAGAAGCGGTTTTTCTCAATCTGTTTAGACTTTCGTGTTATTTTGGGATTGTCTTTGGTTCCATGCAGGGTGTTTGAAGTCATTTGCAGCATCGCGTGAACCGGTTTTGGAAACAGTTTTTAAAATATCCTTGGGAAACAGCGCGAACTAACAGGGACACAATAAGAAAGAAGTGGACAGGACAAGCGCTGTCTTTCAACCTCTGCTGTCAAGGTTGAAAGACAGCGCTAGTCCTGTCCACTTCTTTCTTATTGTGTCCCTGTTAGTTCGCGCTGTTCCCCAAGATGCAAGTACACCAACTCGTCCAACTCGCCACCCTGCTTTTAAAATATTGACGTACTCGCATCAAAACGTGATCAGGTGGTAGCTATGTCATCACAGTTCTGCTGGTTTTAAGGTGCCCCAAGTTTTATAACTATCGAATCGAATAATCATCTGCTGATCTCCCCCTTCTTTTTTTTTGTATTTGGGTCACTAACAAGGAACCGCCAATGCGGAATGCATGCTTCTACAAGAGTGTCTAACACATTCATATTTAAAGCGCAGACAGACGATACACAAGAAAAGGACAACACGAGCGCTCGCGTTGTCCCCTTTTTGTGTATAGTCTGTCTGCGCTTTAAATATGAATCAGATCCAACTAGCTCAACTTTCCGTTCTACTGAAGTGTCTAACCAACGTGACATCGATTGCCGCAAAGAATTCCACTAATTTGGTTTCTTGAGCTGTGTCTCCTGTGAATGGAAGAAGTGCGACCTGGCACCCAGAAAGCGAAACATTCGAAGTTCCGGAGCCACAGCGGGGCAATCGCGCGGGCGGAGTTCGAGACGGCGAGACTGCAAGACGAAGCCAAGCCAAGCCAAGCCTAGAAAACAAAAATAAGGCACAGGGTGTATGACGGCCGGAGGAGGGTGTTTGGGGGGTGGGGGGGTACTGGCGGCGCCGCCATCTTTGTTTTTCCTGTTAGCACTAAATTTCCGGAGCCCTTAATCCGGGCCGACCGGCAGAGTCAGACGCATCGCACGCGCTTAGCAACGTTACGACATTCGGCGGCGTTTCGGCTTCGGCGTGCGCCTTTGTTTTCTCTTTCGCTTTTCTTCCCGGCGCCGCTGCCCGGCGAAGCAAATCGCAACGAGCGGAGAGATTGGGGGGGCCCTTTTTTATGTACGGGCATATCCCCCCTCGAAAGCGTGGTGCGAAGCTGACTAGCGTCTGTCTTTTCTCTCCGATCAACCTCTTCCGAGATGATGGCGTCGTTCTCGAGGCATTCGTCCCTCTCCGGCCGCGTGCCATCGTCGCATCAACTTTCACCCTTTCTCTCTTACTCGCTATCTCTTTCTTTGTACACCCCCTCCTCTAAACCTCGTCCCGAACACCTCATAGGTGAGAAGGCCTGAGTGTAACTGTCTTAGTGTGTTTCAAATGATCCAAACCATTAGGACAACGCCAACGCTCATTCCTGTATCCAACGCCCCTGCCATCGCCTACTGAAAGTAGTGTGTATCGGTTAACGCATTTCCTTCGCCGACACACCAAACAGGCCTTGTTTGCCCTGAAGGCGTTTCTCTCTAGCCCGCGGCGGCGACCAAGCCATGAGGCGTATCTTCTTTCTGGGTCGCGGGCCATATTAGGCGCAATTTATGATTCATAAATTGACCGCTTACATACATACGTCCTGGTTCGGAAACGCGCTGGCGCGTTCCGTGAAGGCCAGCGGTATGGCAAGAGGAAGGAAAGAAAGAAATGAAAGAAGAAGGAAAGCGAACGGGGAACGAAGAAGCGCAATGAATTAATAACCGAACGAAGGACGCCGCGATGAGAAATGGCCGAACGATAACAAGGCTCCGCCTGAAGGGTCTCGGGTTGCTGTTGGAGTCCGGCGAATTGCAGGAGTGTTGGCGCCTTGCTCCCTGGGGGTGTGTATGTGCACGGGGAGACGGAGACGGCTTCCAGGGAAGAGCAGACGCACACTTTGGGGTGTGTTCGCACTCAGCGTCGCAACACTGTTGCGTTGGTGCGTTCAGGTCGAGTAACAGGCGCTTGTAGCCCAGTTTTACGTGGGGCGCAGCTGTTCGAAAGAGGTGTTTGAAAAAAAAAACCATCTGGGCACCTAATACGTGATTTTAAGGCGAAAACATTAGGGCTTCACTTATAAGTGGTATTCATTGACACGTTTATCTGTCAATTTCTTCGCTTGGCAACACTAGAAACGGGCCCGCACGCCCAAGAAAAAAAAAAAAACACCTGCGTGCGTCGTCTGCCCCGTTTCAACCCGATTCTCAACGGTGGTGTCATCAGTTATGTCATTAATCGCACTCACCCTTGACTCGAGGCATTACTTTGCATTCGGTGGGGTGAAGTTTGGAGTGTCCACCACACATCATGTGCTTAGCACGGACAAGTACCGCCATCCCGCGGAGCCCCACGTAACCAGTGACCGCGCACTGACATGGCTGCCTGCATGCGTGCCTCGCCAGTGAATACAAGCTATAGCAACACTTTTAAAAGACTTCCTCCTTTTGTCGTCGTATTTTTATCTGTTGGCGCTAGTCATTTCAACTGGAAGATTGCGACACTACATGGCTTAGCTCCCCAGAATCGTAGTTCTCCGTGGCTGGGGTGCACCTGTCCTACTCACAAGCCGTTACGTTCATCTGTAAGGCCTCGTGACGTCAGCGCCGATGCACCATAGTTGCCTCTTGTTCGTCGCTTGCAACGCGCGCTGGTGTGGCGCGGTGGTAAGGCACTAGGCTTGGCTACTCTGCACATCCCGTTTTAAATTCAACGTGAGATCTGTCCTATATTTAAAGCTAATTAATTTATTTTATCTAAATTAGTGCCCATACATAATTTGGCGCACATTGTGGCACTTTTGAAAGCGTTTTTTTTTTACAGCGAAGCTGTTGAGCAAATCGCTTGTGTGTGGTGTCCGCAATTAGAAGTACCAGAAAAATGCCGAGCGCTTGTGTACGCGTGCCTCGAGCACACTTCCGTCAAGCCAACATTACCCACTTAGGGAGATAGGCGCCACAAAAAACCCCAGCGTTCGTCGTTTCGTGGCAACACTTGCGCGGAACGAGAAAGACACGTCATAACGTACGCCCCTCATTCGTTCGTCCTCGTGTCGTCGTGCGCATGCGCTGTATACCGTAGAAAAGCTGTGACTTGAATGTCGAAACTGCTGTATGTGATCATTGACTTCACATGGTCTGGCCGCGGATAGTTCGCACGGCCAAGGAAGAGGCCGCGCTTCGAGACGCTCGGCGCGCAAAGCATCCGCTAGAGACGGTAAGTCGCGCTAGCAGATTGGCGTACGAGAACGCCGACCAAAACGATGAGCTCACTCTGGCCTTGCTCAAGATATGGTCATTGAAATGCCATGCCGCCAACGTCAACCACGACACCACAACGATACTAAAACTCAACTATGTGTCCATCAATATGTGAACCTAAAACAGCTTCGCCATTCAAGTCTTGCGCGTGAATGCAAGCTTCCCTGAATTCTTTTTTTCATCTTTACAGCGGCAGCCATTGGTTTTACCTCACAATAACGCCGTTTTTTCACAAGTTAGGGCACTCAGGTATTCACCTTGAATATTGCGAACTCAGTCTTTTGGCTCGCTACTGGTCGGGCTGTGAAGAACGTACCAGTGAATCTTCAACAGGTGTACCGTAGTAGTCCGCCGGCTGGCCACACAACGCCGAAGCCGAAGGCACTTCTTCGCCTATTTAATTGTTTAATTGACAGCAGATCTTTTTGCTGGTTGGCCGGCGCGAGAAAAATCATGTGAGATAGACAAAACACACATATTAGTTGTAAGAAAAACCAGCAGTTTAATTTAATTAACCCAGTTATTATTAACCCAGTTATTATCCTAAAAAATTGGCCGAGTATCTGCTCCTTTCGTCGCAAACGTCGACAAAAGACGATAGTCTTGCGTCGGCATTTGCCAAGTAAATGTCTTCCTTCGTTTTCCCGCTCACCTATCAATGTGTTCCTCTCCCGTTGCGCTCTTCCCAAGGGGAATACGCTAGAGGTTTGCTCAAGTCAATTTTATTTTACCCCTTTCCGCCCCACCAGGCCAGGTGCCTCGATGCCAGCGCTGTTGTGCGGCGGAGACGCGCGCATCGAGGCACCCTACTTCAGCGTTTATAGAACCATGTCGCCATTTACTCCATCTACGGCGCCCTAGTCCACGTGCGTTCCAAGCAGAACGTGAAACCTGTCTAGTGAAACCTTTCGTAGTTGTTGCCGCTTGATTTCTTAAAATGTCGCCAGAAGCTATAGCGGCGCGGGCGACAGTGTGATTTTTTTTCTGCAGTGAATGTAGCATTTCATTTCGCAAAGATCAAGCATCTATGAATATTTTTATAAAGGAACACTGTAAATATCACTAATGTATTGATTTCCCCCCTCATATTTCAGTAATGTCTTGTTCTTGTTCAAAAATGTTGACAAGTATGAACATTGCCACCGGACTTAGTCGTTCAAATTTGTCTGTGGGTATATAAACCTATTGTGCAGCTTCCGTTTTATTTCGGCAGGGGGGCTGAATCGAGTTACAGACGGACATACATACAGACAGACAGGCCAAAATTTTTGAGCTCAAGTTGCCCAAGAAAGGCTATCGTCTTTAAAAATGATAGCTTTAAGAGAATGCAATTCAATTGTAAATACAGCGTACTCCATGTGCACCCACACTCGCTTTATCGGGATTCTCGGTAAAGCTGGACGAAAGTAAAACTAATTAATTAGTTTTACCTCGACTCAGTGCATAAATTATACGTGCAGATTTCAGGCTTAAAACAAACTTCCTTCTGCGTTGCGATAAAGTTAAGGGTGGAGGAAACGAACGAAATCTGGAGTGGGATGCAGGCGATAAATCGTGGTTGCAGTCAACTAACTAGGCGCAAAATTTTGAGTTGAACGCGGAATGGGAAAAATAGAGAATTCGAAATGCCAACAGCGGCGGGAAAGCAACATGTCGGTGCCTCATCTGTCTAGAAAAAAAAAAAAAAAAGCATACAGTAAATTTTGAAGTCAAGTTACAAGCTTCGCGATTCTGGATATGTAAAGTGCGCGGTAGACAAAAAAAAAAGCTACAAACTACACCTTTGCTTTATTAGAAAAGTTGTATGGCTTATACTTAACTCCAATTTGGTTCTCTGGGAAACGATGCTTCTATTGCAGAGGAGTCAATAATTGGAGGAAGGTACCATTTCAAATTACCCGCTTTTTTATCGAATGGCTTACAAAAACGTCCTGTGACGTCGGTGGAACAGGAAGACAAACTTGCAAGTTGTTATACTGACTACGGGCCATATTCTCGACTGCACAAATTTCCAGGCACTTCGCCAGGTTTATTATTATTATTTTTTTTTGCGTAAGCACGACGTAAGCAATCAGTGACGTGGTGCGCATATAGCTATGACGACATGCGGTGTAATTTAACGCTGCATTCATAAAGATCGCAACCAAGGTATCTAATATTGCGCATAAAAGATATAAAAACACTTGGCACGTACTATAAAAATTAAGACGGTAGCTACGGCTGGCAAGAGAAACACATTTCTTCAGGTCAAAATTGGCGTCAACACCACAAGGCGATCGAGTAAGGTTGATCCAAAAGTGACTGAAAGGGTGATGTGGAGCTAAAAAAACATCAAACAATTTTTTTACCCTATCTATTTATTTCTTTCGATCGCTTTTAGTAACATAGTTGGGCTCTCTGCTTCAGTGCAAGTTTTGTTGCGTTGTCACCTTCCCGGCCGCCACCACCGCCACGCTATCGTCTGATTCTATGTTACAAGTTATGGCGTGATCACACAAAAAGACGGCCGTGACATTCGCTTGTATGACGCATAAAAGCAGCGAAGCGCTACGCCTGATAACCGCGGAGCGCACCGATGTCGCCGATTCACTCATTCGTCAAGCTCGACTACAATCAGCGCTGTAATAAAAAAAAAAAAAGACTCTCTTTTCTTTGTTATTTTTCTCTTGAGTTCGATCATGTGACCCAGCAGCTTACTAGGAGACTAAGAAACTCTATGCTAGGAGAAGTGTGGACAAATGCCATGCATTGGGTTCTTTTTGTCATGGAGAGGCTTGTACTGCGCTCTTATGTTACGGTTAGTGCCAAACATAAAAGCAAAATACTGCACGTTATTTGTATGCTCTATGATTGCTGACTTGGAAGCAGTTGAAACTATAATTTGGTTCGTTAGGAAACATGCTTTAAACAGCGCGCATGCGAAACTGCGCCTGCTGCAAATTCCCGGACATTTCTCGGAGCCGAAGGTAGGCTAAATTTTTTGCCCTATTTCGCAGCAAAAGCAGCCGCCATTTTCAAGCTGTTACGTAACATTACGTCACTTTTACGCAGGCTGAAGGTGCCAATGTGTGACGTGTTCGTTCCCGCCAACTGTTTAATTTACGTCACGCCTTCTCAGCCAATCACAGATTATTACAAGCAGTATTGTTGTTGAATAGCAAAGACAGGCCTACGTTGTCGGGTCCGGTGCATTTAGTCTAGTTTTTCATTGCCGGCCAAGAATTATGCGTTTCAGTAAAGAGAAATAAGGCAAACTTTAGAACTGGTGCCCGTAAACGTCATGAAACGTCAAAATGACGACAGCACACACAACCGCTTTGTCAACCGGAAGCACGTGACCAAAATTGAGAGCCAATCCGAAAAGACTTCCGGCAAATTGCCCAATTCCCAGGGAATTTGTGCAGTCGAGAGCAGCCCTTCGGGAACCGGAAAGCGAGCTTTTGCTATTAGTAAAACATAGTGGGGCCTTCACCTAGTGCATAAATGTTCCCGCGCTTGCTCCGGGCGAAGATCTTCGAGCAAGTTCGCACTCAAATTGACTCTGCAACACTGTCGATAAATGCTTTCACTCTTTCCTTCGCGCTTGCAAGCACTGCGGAAGCTGCAGTTATCGCCAGCACGAAGCAGCACTGCGTGATTTGCTCGTCGCAGCAGATCCGCCTTCCGTTTGTGTATTGCTTTTGTGGCTTTCTTTTTAAAGGGGTATCGACTGCGTTCATTGCTGCAACTGAAGGAAAGCCGGCTGTAATGACGTAATTACAGCGATCGCAGTACGCCAAGGACCGGGAAAGAGAGAAAAATCTATAAGTTGAAATAAAAGTGCGTCGGGGTTTCTTTAAAATTACACAAAATGAACCCATCCATATTTTCGGGGGTGCACTGAGTGAACGGGCTAGCCGAATTTCTTGTATTTCTTTCAATTTTGATGGCGACGCACTGTCACTAGTCCCACACAGAAATGGCGCCCAATTCTAATTTTGGTGGGTTTTTCACCAACAAATAATTGTCGGTTTTCGCAACGTTTCCACTGCGGCCACGTATTAACTGCCTTATTGCTCTATAAAATGGTACAGTTCTAAATTTCAAGCGCGGATGCGCTGGGGGGGGGGGAACCATGAATCCCTGCCGTCGGGAGGGGGGGGGGGGGGGTTATGGGAAAACCCCTTCTTCTGTCTTGCGCTTGGCACGAATTTGGATTATTAAGCGGTTGTTTGGAGTTGCTTTATTTACTATGCCTTAGCACGTCTGCGAGCTACAAGGCAGCCGATATCCTCCCCGTTCTGTGGTAGCCGTGAGGGGTGGCAACTGTGTGTTCGATGAAAGAGCAGGCACTGCGTGATCGTACCTAACGTTGGCCATGCCGGAGTCAAAGAAACGTATGACTGAGTGGTTAATATGCCGTGGCGAAAGTTGCAGCTGACGAAAAAAAAAAAAGTCAATCGTGCTTCGACGAAAGCAAAACCACACGACCGATACGGGAGCCTGTATCCGTCTTATCTTGTCTTCGTCCACGACTGTTTAGCGCCACGTTTTCATTTATATTCAAGTATGAACCAACTCGCTCAGGAACAAGTTTTGTAAACTGTAGCTGAGGGTCGGTGCACCAGTTCACCACGAAAGCTACGTTATCATAGGCACGCTCAAAAACATTTTCAAGCTCGTCAAAGTACTTATTATTTGAAATAATGGTAAAAGAACAAAACGAGAGTCTTACAAGTTTCCCTCAAAATATTAACATTGTTGCTAACTACCAGCTTGGCCTGCAGAATACATGGAAGCGTTCTGGCAAAAATACGCTTTACTTTCTTTTTCCTCCGCTTTAAAACAGCCTGTTTTATTTTTCATTTGTATCATAACACACCATTCTTTGCGTTTCTGTGGCACTGTGTTCGGATATACGGCCACTAAAATGTTTCAATCCAAGCCAATGACGAAACTAAGGGGAGCGCGTGGTGTAATGGCGGCCCATGACGACACAGACGGCCTTGATATGAGCCACATAGACGCTCGCGCCAGATTCCTCTCTAGTGTATATAGTTAGAAACTCTATGACGGGAACCCCCTTGAAGGGGATATGAAGACAAAATGCAAGTTCGGGCCTTAAAAGAGTGCTTTGTCCTGATAGTAACGATAGAAATTTTATCGCAAACTTCAGGGGAATAATCAAGATCTTACGGAAAACATCAGAAGCAGTGGGGACTACTCAGACACTTTTTTGCGACATCTCTGTGACGTCACAGAATCTTGTTTGTGTGATTGGCGTAATGTTAGGTAGTGCGTAATGTTAGTTGTATGTGTTTTAGGGGTGCAAGAGCGTCTGCGGCCAAAGAGGACCAGGCTCAGCCTCGCCATGGTGTTACGTTCAAGAATCATTCCTGGGCGCCCACTCGAAATATATTTTTGGATGCCTCGGCTTCAGCGAAGTTCGGCTTAGCAGAAAGAAATATTTACGATCTCTTCAGTGTCCGGTGACGAGATCCTATCGCACGCTTGAAGAGAACATGAGGGTTCTGCTTCAGCGCTAACGAATACAAGCGACCAATGCTCTTCGGTGCTTTCTGGGTCATCAATGATCTTTTTCTGTGGGCTGGAAAGGATTACTAAGAGACCCGTTATAAATCGTCTTCTTCAGTGGAGAGCGCTAACTATTCCGTTCGTTTTAGCCAGAGCGGTCTGGATACGCGTTAACAAAAAGCATACAACCTGTGAAGGATCCCGAGAGAAATAATGCCTATAGCTAGCAAAAAAGGCGAGCGCCGGTCAGGCAACACCTGGGAACGCGCATAAGGACTCGCCTGCCGAGCGGAATAACGCCGAGCCAGCATGTAAATATTTCCCGCGTATCTGCTTTCTTCGCTGCAAATGTCGCTGAAAGACAACAGTCCTCTACCGCCCCTGCCACGTAAATGTATCTGTTATCTTTCCCGTTTCTTCACCTTTCTTCCCCTTTCTTCATCTTTCTGTATTCCGTACTGTCCCGGTCCTCCCATGATAAAAGCAATGGGGGTTGGCTAAATTTAATTCATATTTCCCGGCTTTTCTTATGGTGGCGAAAAGGATAACCTCCCATGTGCACGAGATTTCGGCACACGTTAAAGGTCGCCTGCAGGTGGTCAAAATTAATCCGGAGCCCTCCACTACGGTGCGCCTCATCGCCTGCGTTGCGTCGGCACGTAAAACCCTACAATCAATCAATTCATATTTCCCACGTTCGCATTGCTGGTACGCCGGCTATTGGGACCGTTTGTTACTGCTTGGCGTCGTGGTCTAGCCACGAGCTTGATGCTCGCGAGCGCGAGCCCTTTTTGTATTTTAAAATTAAAATATTCTTCTAACCCCGTTTTTTTTTTTTTGTCTTTGCTAACGCAAAAATGACGCCCCCGTCTATTCTAGTATTAACTGAACAAACGCAGCCACAATATGCCGAATGTTTATTTTTTGTTGAAAAATATGATAAGTATGAAGTATGGTACCCCATTTAGTAGTTTGGTAATGTTGTGCATGTATAAAAGTCTCGTTCAAGAATTCTTTTAACTTTGGACTGGGTGGCTGAATCGAGGAACAGACAGACAGACAGGCAGACAGGCAGACAGACAGACAGACAGGCAGACAGACAGACAGACAGACAGACAGACAGACAGACAGACAAACAGACAGACAGACAGACAGACAGACAGACCTCAAAAGTCACGTTTAAGTAGCCCAAGAAAGACTATCGGTTCCTGTACCTGAGCTGCGCCGCATCTTTCGTCTTCCCTGCTCGCCGTTTTGTGGGTATACGTTGACTGTGGGGTTTAACCAACACCAACTGGAAAGGGACTTTGTGTTGGTTTAACGCGAAAGAGCTACAGCTGCTCCCGCGAGGCGCGCCGTAGTGGAGGGCTCCGGATTAATTTGGACATGTGGGGACCTTTAACATGGGCCGAACTCTCGAACCACGGGCGTTTTCGCTTTTCGCCTCTGTAAAAAAAAACTGCAACTGCGGCCGGGGTCGAACCCGCGTCCTTGGGCTAAGCAACACAGCGCCTTATCCCGTGAGCCACCACGTCGGGTCTGTGGGTTCGTGTGAAGCGGTGTTGGTGTGGACATTCATGAAGGTATACGGTGAGTTTATGGTGCGGTAGAACACCTGGCGGAACCCGGGTAAAACATGACAAAAATTATGTTCGCGTCACGCGAAATACGAAAATGTAGCGTCATTTTCCCGACGCGACTGATGCATTCAATCGCGCACAAAATCTCCCTTCTGAATTTATTCTGTAATAACGTTACAAATGGGATTCGTGGAATTGCTCATATGTTGAGTGGGAGGGAACAGCATTGCACCCCGATGCTGTGCTTGTCTCGGTTTGCCCGCATAGTATTCTCGGACAAACCAGGAAATCATGAAAATTTTCACGGAGAGACAGATAACGGCCGTAACTCTTGTTTTGTAGAAACCTTCCTCAAACAAGTTATTTGAAAATCGGTCGCGAAGACGACTCCGTCAGTACGCCGAATTTCATTTACTTTTCAAGATTACGCACCTCAGAATGAAGTTATAAATTCTATGCTTGTACAGTTTGGGATCCGCACACTAAAGTTAACATTAGCAATCTCGAGAAAATTCAAAGAAGAGCTGTACGTTTCATCTATTCCAAATATAGCCGCCTTGATTCCGTATCTCAACTAATGAACACGAATAACATCCAAACTCTTGAACTAAGGCGCAAATTTCTTCGCTTGAAGTTTCTGCACCAACTGGTTAATAAAAACCTCGGATTAGATAGTAGTTTGTATGTGAATCCACTCTCAACCAGATCCCGTCACACCCAAGGCAAATCTCTAACCCCATTTTTTGCTAGGACAAACATTTTCAAATTTTCATTTTTTCCCCGAACTATTGAAGAATGGAATTCGTTACCCGTTTCTGCACTTTCTACTGTTGAATCCCTCGAAGCTTATTTTAGCCCAAATGCCACTGTGCTGAGCTGATGCCTTACCCTTGTTAAATGCATTGTTCTTCCTTTTATGTTTTTTTTTGTTTTTATCTTTATACCTTGTATTGTTCCTTGCAATCGTGACTCAAGTATTCTTGTATTTTGTAGTTTCTTGTCCACTCCCGCTTGGGCTGTCAAGCCTGCAGTATTAAATAAATAATAATAATAATAATAATAATAATAATAAATATTGTGAAAGTGGCGTCTGCTGTCAGCACACGGACTTCAACGGGAGGAACACTGACTGCTTCATGTTGATCGGCTAGAATAAAACCTTAGTATTTGTAACCCTAGTAGTATGAATCCCTCCTTCACTCGAGCTTCCAGTCGAGATCTTTGTAAGCGACTTTTGAATGTAAAAGCATTGCGGTATCCTCCACTCAGCCGAGCCTAGAAAGCACATGGAGTGGAGTACACACTCAGAATACGGCCATAAGTTTAATTCCTCTATTAAACTAACACGTTTGCTTAATCGCAAATTACAAACAACCGCGGTTTGTTTCCCGCACTGCTTGGACTGAGCCCGGAATCTGTGGTCATCCTTCTTCCCAGAGTGTAAGGACACTGATTTTTTGTTCTTTCCTGAAAAGAAGGATGACATGAAATTTTACTTTTCTGCCTACTCATCTGATGGTCACCTCTCATGAGTAGCTGCCGCTATTCGCCCAGCAGCTCACGTACGTTAGTTCAATTATAAGTAGTTATCGTGTCGCAATGAGGGGTCGACTGTTGTGATGATGGTGCCGCTGCTGCTTGACGCACACACGGACACATTTCGCTCGTATTTCACATCGTATTCGCCGATGAACAAGAGCTGAGGACAGGGAAAGACACGACGCTGGGAGCTTCGATAGGAAAAGCTACAGCATACAGACGCGGAAGCAGTTGCAGTGACGACGTGCGGACGATCTTGGAAACAGTCACGCGACGTCGTAGGTCGAGCGCGGCGCCAGGCCGGCCGACCAGTCCGTATCGCGCGAGGTGCGGCTTCGTCTTCTGCGTCCGGTTCCGCGAGCGACGTTGAGGGGGGAGGGGTCAAGGCTTGCTTCTTCGGCGATGGCGCGCGGGCGTCAGTCGAGTACAAAGGAACTGCCGGCTGATTTAGGCTCTGTCGGCAACGGCAAGGGTGTGCGGCAGTTCTCTAAAGAACCCGCCGCGCAGACCGCTTTCTTTTCTTTTCGTACTTCGCTTTTAGGCGACCTTTTCGGGATCGTCTGCGCGCGTCCGGCTGAGTGTCGTCTGCTGCCATCCGCGGTGGTCATGGCGGCCGCACACGCGGCGCTGACAACGTGTTGCCGGCGTTTAATACACAAGGCCCGGAACAGCGTACACGTTTGGCGTGACGCAGAAGGCCGTTCGAGCAGTAAGCATTCTTGGTTACGGCGGTGCCCGCGCAACAGTCGGAGAGGAGGGCTTCAGCAACGCACGGAGCGGAACATTCAGCGTGCGGAGTAGCAGACGACGCGGGGAGCGGTCGGTAGGGTACCCGCACAATCCGGAGCGTTTGAACGACGAATCGCAGATGTTTGTGGGGCAAGCAGGCCGCGTTACCAGGCTAAAAACAATAAACAAAAACAAAACTCATCGTAGGAAGCATCGGCGAATAAATGTGGTTGGTGTTACAGTCTGCGAGCCTGCGTTTGTTTTATATTAGAATCTGAAAGCACTAATCGGACACGGCAAAGCCCATATCAAACATTCGGTGTGAACGTTCGCATCTGTGTGCCTCATCACGAAGCACAAAATGGATGCTGCAAGTATACAGCTGGTCAGGTACTACTCAAATCAATTCTCAATGCATGCACCATACATACATACATACATACATACATACATACATACATACATACATACATACATACATACATACATACATGCATACATACATACATACACACACACACACATACATACATACATACATACATACATACATACATACATACATACATACATACATACATACATACATACATACATACATACATACATACATACATACATACGTACGTACGTACATAGATACGTATGAACATCCCTTCTAAAAATTTTCCTGGCCAAGCCAAGGGCTTCCGAACAACAAAAAAATCAAACGATAGGGCTTAACCTTTAACTGTGACCAAAGCATTTAATGACAGTTCAAAAATAGAGGCGTATTCTAGCTTTCCGGCATAAAACCTTTAGGCCTTGCTCGAAACGTACATTTAATTTTTTCCGGCCTATGCACATTGGGCAATACCTAGAAAATGTTGACAAGGACTGTACGTACATAGCAAAAGTTGTGACGAATAAGCAGCAGCAGCGTACTATAAAGTGCAACTCGTAACACCCACAGGGATCCGTAACAATATGTACACCTCCCAGAAGTCTCCGAGCTACGCAGGTTGTAGAAACATGAATTTTTGAGGTATCGGCATCCTGTACATAAAAAAAAAAACATTGAAGCCCCTTTCTTGGCGGAAAGATGGTGAAAACGCGAAGGTTTCTTTCATGCAACCATAGTCAAAGTGTGAAATCCTAACTGCTGCGACAAAGTCGGAATGGCTCACTCGATAGACGTCGGCTTCATAACGCCGGGGACCAAGGTTCAGTTCCGACCACGGGCAGCGTGTTTTTTCATCATCATCATCATTATCATCATAATCAACATCATCATCACCATCATGTGTCCTTTGTGAAAAACCCATTGTGTAAAGTGGGCTTTCTTGCAGTGCGCTTTGGTGGTACGATCTACGGCTCAAGTAAAACACAAAAATCTTCCCTTTAAACATACAAACTGTGCGCCTTGAAGAGCCCTGAAGGATACTTTTACGGAATGCATGCATGAAACAGAAACAGAAATTTCGTTAATGTATGAAGCTTTAATGTATACAACAAAAAAATTCCCTGCATCTCCCCGAGGGGAAGAATGTGAAAGTGCGAATGCACGAGTTGAATTTGCGCGGTTCGGTAATGTTCGCGAAAGAGAGATCACACACACACACACAACTACAAAGAAAGAAAGATGCATTTATTCACAGACACCTATTTGTGTTGTCGTTGTACTTGATTGCTAGAGCGGATCTCAGCTTTGAAATTTCGTGTCAGTACTCCTTTAAGCGGGTGCATTAGCCCTTCTCACGCCCGATTCCTGGCCAATCCCCCACGTGGGTATGTGCCCTGTCAGCAGGAACAACAACAAGAATGAGCCATGGGGACGCGGCCAGGCAGCGCGCGCCCATCTCCCCCCGTTGCTAGGGAAGACGAGGAGCGCGCGCACCCGCAGCTGTTGCTATGCGGACTACGGCGGCGGACGATTCAGGCTCGCTTAAGAAGTGCATTCGCACTTAAAACGAAAATTCGTTTGTACGGCGCACGTTGACGACATGTTCACCCAGAACGGACTACGTCCCCACCAGGACGACACACATCCACTAACATCTTACTGCGGTTACCACTGGTAAAACGAAATGCGGAATGAAGCAGCAGCAAAACGCGGAACGTTTCAACAACAAAAATGTAACGCCTGAAGCGTCTGTAAACCGTTGCAACCACGCGGTAGCCCGCTTCTACGAGGAGACTTCCGTAGGACGTGCCTCCAAGAAGAAGGTTCTGGACTTTGCCGCTCGGCGCAAGTTGCGAATAAGATTCCACGCTCACGCACACACACAAAAAAGAAGAGTCAGAAGTTAGACCACCCAGGCACTATGGGTTTGGAGAGCCGCGTATTCTGTTCGCATTACTGTGGGGCTGTGTATAATATACGTAGTGCGCCCCGAGCAAAGCACAGTTTCCCATGTGCTTATGTAGGAGTCACGCTATAGTCTCTGCACGCTTCCATTTTGGCGATGTTATTCTTGCTCCGGGCTCTAAGTCCTGCTCGTTAGATTAACTACTCAGATTAGGCGCACAGCTTAGCGGAAAGTTTTCGCGAAGATGCGTTGCAAGAAACGTGCGTGCTACATTCTAAATTTAAGTGGTAGTTTTTAACGGGAGTGTTTTAAATGCCCCAGTGGGCAGCAAAATCGCCTTCCGGCATCGGGAACAAAGAACGGTTCTTAAAGTGGTCGACGGAGCAAAGAGAATAAAAGTAAATTAAGCGAGTCGAGAGGAAAATAAGGAAATCGTGACAGTCGAGCACGCGTGGCCCTACACCGCAAAGGCTTAAAGGGACACTGAAGTGATATGTAAACATTGCGGGATTACTAGCGCAAATTGTAGTCCGGAGTCCCCAGGCCATGTTTCGACCACTCTAGGCGCGTTTACGCGATTTTATTTAGTAGAAAAACTAATTCGAAAACGCTGTCCTCCTCTCTTTACGCTCGCCCATTTTCTGTGGCGTTTTCGTGTGACGTCAGGAGGGGATGAGCTGGCAATTGGCTGCGCCACGGCTGCGCTACTGCACGGCTCCCCGGCCGACAGAGTCAGTCGGCCCAGCGTTTCGTCCGCCGGCCGCCGGCGGGTCGTTGCAATCAAGGAGGTTAAAAAAAAATTGCTTGGTCGCAATTCGTTCGATTAGTTGAAACGAAGCCAGGACACGTTTGTGAATGGAAGAATGTGCCTTTCTTTACTTGGTTTGTTTGTACACTGTATCTAGCTCCAAGTCAAGGTCGCTTCACACAAGCGCTGCACATGCGACGCTTCGCTGACTGGTACGCCAGTAGGAAAATATAAGGCCTCTTGAAGGCGGGAGAAGAGTCAGCAAAGTCAATATAGGTACTAAGCAAATAAAATCAACTGATATTTTTACCGTACAGCGTAAAACTAGGGCGCGGGAAGCACTTTTTTGCGCTGGGCGAACAAGCACAGCGGTCAGCAGCACGACTACGCATCTGCGAACGCTTTTCCGTCTACGAAATGCAATTGCTAGACGTGAGCTACTGTGGAAACTTGGGCGACGCTTACTGCACGATCGCAGTACAACAAATAGTCACCTAAGCGGCTTGAAATGCCAAAACTAAATAAAAGTGTAAACTGGTTGTACAATATATACCCTATATTAGCAAGGCTTTCGCGTCCCGCTCCGTAGCCTAGCAGTCTGGGGCGCTAGGACTTCACCGTAAATGTTTTGCGAGTCACGAGTTCGAATCCCCGCGGGTGCGTGCTTTTTTTTTTTTTTTTGTAAGTTAACTTTTTTGTTTTCCGCCGATGTTTTCTATATTGAGTTCACCTTTTTTTGGGCCGCAACGTTCATGGCTACACGAACTAGTTCACAAAACGCGCGCAGGCTGGCACTGGCGCGCTAGCGAGTTCTCGTTGGCGTGCTGTTGCCATAAGCACCGACTGCTTGCAGGCAGTGGGCACAGGCCAGAATGAACAAACCCTTGGCCTGGTGCGAACACGCTTTTTACGATACAGGCATGAGGGAGGCAAGCTCCAAATATGGGGGAAAAGCGCATGACATTTGGGCGTCTGCGGGTACGCGGAGGGCGTTCATGCACTGCGTAGGTCTCGGCTAGTGAATGCTACGACTACAAGCCGTCCTGGGAGGCTTATCTTGTGCATTTTACAGCCGACAACATGGCAGAAGCGCGGTACGATGATTACTGAGATACTGAGAATGCCCATCCAACAAAGCCATTGGTTATGTTTTACAGAACCGAAACCGAAACCGAAACTTGTGTGATTGCTAACCTTGGGCATCGTCCAATCACGGCGCCCCTCCTCTCAACGTCACAGCCTTAGTTGGTGCGGCCGCCGCAAACCGCGCATGGTAGTTTTTCTTCTTTCGAGCTTTGTAAAATAATTACCGATTTGTCAACCGGATAAACGATGAAAAGTGTGCTAATTTGAGCCAGTCTACGCAGTGCAAGCAAAAACGGGAGCTTGACAAATTCACTTCAGTGTCCCTTTAATGTCTCTAGGTGACTCAAAGTGAACCTAATGGAGGGTTTGATGCTTTAGACTTAAAACTTACCATCCCTTCTTAAAGGGACAGACAACCGATTTTTGTCGAGTATATGTTCGCTATCCCAAATGAAAGGGCATCACTCCAAACACCTTAATCCGAAACGGTTTTGCTGATAGCGCCCTAGAACTTTTTAAATCTGAATTTTTAGATCTACGAACCGTATGTGTCCCGTCGAAAAATTGTGCTGGCAACCATGGCACCCAGTAGCACGGCAACATACGTTTGTCGGTATGCGAAATATAAAGTGGTATTTAAAAACTTGCGCACAGATAAAAAAATTATGAATTGAGGGCTTTTTTATTTCTTTACGTGCTTTTTAATCATGCACTGCAACTTTTTTTTTTTTTCGTTATAAGTCAGCCACGACGCCGACAGCCAAGCCAAGTTTCCGAAACCGAAACAGAGCTGTTCGTTACACGTGATTAAAGTTTTGCGCCGCTTAGCCGCTCTTCCAAATGGCATCGCTGCACAACTTGAGTGAACGCGAAAAAAGGATGCTGGAAATTATGCAACAACAAAAATTGGACCCGTATGCGATGGGCCCCGAGAAACAGGTATCATCAGACGAAAGTGACAGCGAGCCTGATTTTGACGACGGACCGCCGTCGCCAGATCCTGCGCGTCTTCAAAATACCGACTGGTAAGCATATGCAGGCCATAATGTTTTCATAATACATGTATATCACATGCTTGACGTTATCAATTAAACTACAGGTGCAGCTGCAAGAACTGCGTGGTAATGACGTATGCATACGAGTGCATTTGCTGCCGAGAATTACCGCAAATTTGTACGGAGACGTGCGTGACCTACGATCCGTACTATGCCATACTCTGCCTCGACCCGGTAGTCCTGCGAGTGGCCTACGTCGACGTCCGTCTGAACGGTGAAGACTATGGCGTCGAGGACGAACACAGGTCTGTACAATTTCAGAGTGATCCTGCAACTCAGAGAACAGGCATTCTTACACTGCTTTTGTTTCAGGAAGTATAGGCACACTGCCTACAGGCAGTTCACGAGGTGGATCTGGGGATACCTCGGCGTCGGCATCCGAAAAGTTATTCCCTCCTGCGCGGTCCATCGAATTAGGGAAACGTTTCCCTCTGAAAACTATCAAGGTTTTCAATACCCGCCGCTAGTGTAGCTCCGTAGAGCAGCTCTGAAAAGCAGTTCTGGCCAGCTCTGTAGAGCAGCCTTTAGCCGTGAATCTTTTCCAGCGCCTCTAAAATAAATGTTCTCGATTGGAGAAAAAAAAAAAAACTTTTCAAATGTGATCTGCCAGCATGAAATATGCCTGAAAATAAGATACTACAGAAACTGAATTCCTACACTAATTGGCAACTGCTCAGAACTTTTGAAATCCTACACTAATGGGCAACTGCTCAGAACTTTCGTAAACATGTTCACAGAAACACCATAGGAGACTTTTATTAGAATGAGAAGAGAACGTCTCGGCATACAAAAAACATGAAACAAGGTGCGGAGGCGAGTTTTCCAATGGCCAGTAACAAGAACACAAGATGTTCACACAAACACCATAGGAGACTTTTATTAGAATGAGAAGAGAACGTCTCGGCATACAAAAAACATGAAACAAGGAGCGGAGGCGAATTTTCCAACGGCCAGTAACAAGAACACAAAATCGAGCAGCAAGAGCAAACTTTCGGTTCTTGGGTCCACAGAGTCGCATTATTATTCGCTAACAGTGTCCCATAACCACCACATAGGGCGACATTACACTGTTTGAACTTATCAATATGTACATCAAACGGGGAGTAAATAGACCTAGAAAGAAACGTCCATCAGGTTGCCACATCACATTTCCCTCATTTTCATGGCTTAGCACAGGTGCAGTTTTAGCTTTCTGCATTTCAGCTTCCCTTATAGTAGCACACGCACAAAAATTTTCACCTCAGAGCATTGGAAGGAAGCAGCCGCACAACAGGTGAGACGGAATGCGCTGCACAGTGGCCAACAGTGTGGCTGCATGCTGTTTGAGAAATCAATGAAAAAGAAATTATTTGTCTGTCAAACTGACAAGTGTGGCCCAAAATGAATGCGACATGGATGTGTGACATGTGCGCTTAAAAATGAATTGCTGCAGTTATCCTCCCTCTGCCCCCCCCCCCCCTTTTTATTTTCCTTGTTCTTCCGGGTTTGACCAGTGTGTATATAGCTGGCGCCCCAATTCAATAAACCTAATGGGTCGATTGTAAGCGCATGTGTTTGTCTTCTCGTTCCGTCCCATCTTTTCTGCTGTCACCTTCTTGTGAAGTTATGTATTAACCAGATCAAGCTGCCACTCTTATTAAGGCTCCTTTGAGCATTTGACTGGCAAGAGAGGATAAAAGCACACAATACAACATGGAACACCACATGTGCACTCCTATACTCGGTGACAACTTAAGAACGGCACCGGTAGTTGCCGCTGTGCCTTATGACCGTAGCCGGATGTTTCTCCGCGCGGCGCAAGTAGGGCGTTACTGGGAATATTTTGAACATGGCGTGAGCCGTTCCCGTAATTTTTTGGACTCAATATGCATATAAACGACTCCAGTGACGAGAAACAAACTGCGTGAGACAAGGCAGACGATATTACGCATTCATAGCAAACCCCTTTCAAAACGCGCGCGCACTGACTTCACGGGTCCGGCGCATTGGCGGAGTGATCCACTACATGAGGTGGTGCCGTTCTTGAGTTGTAACCGAGTATACCAAATGCTATTAAGGCCATTCCCATTTGCAATAAGGAATGAATGTCAAGCAATCTTGCAAGAAACCAAGGAAAAAAAAAGCAGGCCACAACATAAACGCAACATGTCAAAATGAAAAGGTCTCAGCTTCTGAAAAGCACCACTGATGCCACTGTGACACATGCATCACCCTTCTTATTGAAAACTATGCTTGTGCTTTTTTGTTTGTCGCGTTCAAGCTCAACTCTTTAGTCGCGGCTTATAAAGAGGTGCATTTACGTAATAAAAAACTGTCGATGGAAGCCCATTTACCGCCTCCTCACGAATATTCTGTGCTTTAATGTATGTTTTACCAACATGTGTGAGTATACACAAACCAGACCACAGGCAAGTAGCTTCAAAGCATATGACTACTTTAGTGTATTTGCTGTTCTAATCCTTTCATGTTCTTTGAAAAAAAAATAATTTTGGTATGCACTACTAATACAAACAAGTACTGAACCTTTACAAAAAAAAAAGCCATTCCACTCTGAAAAAGTGGATGACCAGCGAAGCTGAGGTAACGCAGAATTTTGAACAAAGATATGAATTCTTAACGGACATCATACCGTGACCAGCCATTCCACAACACCATTCAATCTTGGTAGATGGTCTAAAATTGGGGGGGTAGCTGTATCCGTTCTTGGTGGAGAATTGAAGCGTAGCAACAGGCTAAGCACAACCCGCACACTTAGAAATCTGCAACGTACACACTAAACGCAGCCTCTGCATTACAACACAAAGGATATGAAATTCAAAATGGGAAATGGTGACCTGCCAAGCAAGAGCAAGTGCAGTGCCAAATGAATACAAGCAAACATACAAGCAAATGAACAAACACGCACACAATTGCCTCGCACCTCAAAAAAACAAATGTAGACACACAGACACCTAGTGCTTCTTTTTGCCAAATCGTTTCAACTTTTGGCCAGCAGGATGAATTGAGGGACAGATATACAGGCCAAAGTTTTTTCACCTAAGTAGCTGCCCAAAAACTATTTAAAAATGGAACAGGGAGCAGGAAATAGAATGGGACGGCACGCCGTCCAGTCTAATTAATTCCTTTCTGCTCTCATTGCTCAAGTCACAGTCGAGGCACGAGCAAACTCGGTCACACAGATGTCTTGAAACATCTCGACCTGGAATGGGCCATTGTTTCATACCTTCCTCAGCAACACCAATACGAGCTGCACAAACACACACCCTGACGAAAATGAAACAATATCTGCAAGTCGTAATGGCGGAAAAGTTTTCCCGCACCCTCTACCACCTAGATCGCTGCAATCGGTTGCCCTTGGATTAGGGGTCAAAATCCTTAGCAGTAAACATGAAAACATGCAACAATGGGCGTCTCAACCACCGGTGTCTCAGCCTCCTGCTTTGGGTTCGCTGCCAGATGGAAGAGTATCACGGGCCGCACGGGGTAGCTTGCCAAGAAGGTGAGATCCTCAGCCTGTAAATCAGCTGTTTTCATGTGTGACCAGACTGCGATGTCCCTTGCAGCACCTCACCCTGCAAAGGGGGGCAGAGGTGAAAGTGTACCAAATGTTAACTTTCTTGAATTAACTTTCGCTAAGGTCGTTTTCTTGCTTGAAGTCGAACGGTCGAATAATAGCTTCCGTACAATTTATAGGAGAAGGCAAAAACAAACTGTTTAATTATTGTCTTGGGGTAGTAAAAACTGACAAATGCGACTGGGTGGCGCCGTTCTTTTTTCGCTCACATGCGCTTTCTCGCGATCCGCTCAGGTCTCTCACCACACACGCACACTCGCTGACACTCAACGCTCGACTGGCTGGGCACAGTCCGTCTCGCGCCCCGGTGCCAGAACACTCCTGTGTTTATGACCTACGGAGCGGCGCTCCGTAGGTCATAAACACAGCACACGGGACGGCGAGCAACGAGGTGACCGTGGGAGCACGTTTACCAGCTCCACGTAAGGGGAAACAGAGGTCTGAAAATATAAACAGAGCACTGACACTAAAATAAAATACACAAGAAAACGACCTTAGCGAAAGTTAATTCAAGAAAGTTACCACAATGTAACAAGCAGAAACACACGTGCATCAACATTGACTGGTGACATCAGGGTCGGTATTCTGCGTGGTGTTCGTTTCGAAAATATTGCCGCGACTTTATTATTGCAGGCGCAATCCCTGACCGGCTAACGGGGCTGTTCCTTGTTATGGGTATGCGCCCACTGGTGAGCAGAGGAGGAAGAAGTAGTCCGAGCTCGCTTGTTCTAGCTGTGGCATCGCCAGTGCTTGCCGGCACAAGTTCGCCATTTTAATAAACGTCTTTTACTCTCCTTACTGGAGTTCATAGCTACAATATCCATTTTGTGTCCATTTCGTCTGGACGCAGTTGCATTTGTGAGGCCTCTGACCAGTGAGAGTGCTGCATCACATTCGGACGTCTGCATTAGGCAATTAAGGCTCACTTAAAACACACACTTCGAAACGGGCATGAACTGGACAAAACTGGGAATTCTGCCCCTGATGTATGTTACAGAGAGCACAAAATAAACACAATCATTTTCCTGGTTCTTGACTAAGCGTGTGCCTTGATAAGGAACATATCCAAGCTCTGAAAGTGTCCCTGAGACAATGGAAGGACTTGGAATACTCACATAACAAGCGTCCAAGGTGCTACTTCTTGAACCGCAGCATTCGCTTGGCCTTCAAAACATCTATGTGGAGGCGAGGGTATGCAGCAGACATGGGTGCTGGTTGGGGTGACACCTTCCGCAGCTTCATGAAGCAGTAACTGTGCAGGGCACACTCTTCCATGCTGGCTACAAGCAGTTTCTGGACATATTCTGAAACGTCCAAGCACAGGAACATGATACACAGTTTACGGCTACTCTACACCACAAGCAACACCATGGCCAGTATTTTCAAATAGATCGTTAGCAACTGGTTGCTTCTGATTCTAGAACACAAGGAATTGCAGAAAGGAAAATACACCAAACCAGCTTACCGTGTGTTGCTTTGGTCTTTACAGGGCACAGCACTTCCCGCCCTTTGCATGATTTCGGCAACTTCCTGTGAAATTGGGGGTTGCCACTTGCATCCGTGGCCTGGTCTCGGACGACATTCTCGTTGTGGTGGAGGATGGCAAGCTGTGTCCTGCAACAATGATGTGAATGAAAACAGACTGCACGTTGCAGCACAAACTGAGAGAGCAGCTTTACAAAGATAAACTGTTAACACCACTGCACCTGGCACGCATGACACTTGGTGTGTATGCAGTTGACTTGGGAGCAAACTGATTTATCAGAGAGTGGAAGGACTCTAGGCATGACGTCTGTGATGCTGTTGACAGCTGTTCAATGTCCTTCAGCAGCCGTGGGTTCAGGACAATGCTCACCAGCTTTTGGTAGGCAGGTGTCCCTGTGAGAATAAAAGTACACCATTAAAAAGCAGTCTCCCTTGGCCAAGCATTGTTAGCATAAGAAGTAAGTAAATGTATTCGCACCGGGATCCAGCCACTCGTGGGGAGGGAGCTCATCATGCAGGCATCTGTGAAAGGGCCCTTCATGCCCATCGTGCACATTTATTATGTGCCTTGTCAGGCCTGCAGGTATGAACATACATTGCACACATGTAACAAAACGGTAAACAAATATGACACCTCTTCCTCAAAAGTAGCGTCACCCGTTTCCCTCAACGAATTCCCTTACAGCTAGCATTGCAGAAACTACTGTGCCTGCATGCTGCACTTAGTAAAAACGGTTTCATAAGTCTTTATGCGATTTCGAAAATTACAAAAAGTTGTAAAAAGTTAGTTCTGGGTTTATCAGCATAACTGCAAGTGGGTTACACCATTAGGTGGCCATAATGCTCAATGTATGGTATCTGCTATTTTGTGTAGCTTGCTACTTACTTTTCCAGATGCTCAAACGCATAGTCACGTCGCCTTCTGAGAGTGCAACACAGAAGTAAAGGTGGTTGCAAATGTTCCGGATCCAACCACGCAGGGACGAGCACTCCTTTCTTTTCGAAGCAGCGTCCAGCTTTTTTTGGAGTCCTAATGGTTCAAAGAAAGCGCAAATTAGTTTTGGAAACGTTCCAGAGCAAAAGCTCGTGGACAACCAGACAGGTAAAAGAGAAGACTAGCTAAGCCACAGTCTGTGAAATTGACAAATGCTTACAGTACGTAATACTAAATAGGTAGGGCAGGCTTTCGCGTTCACCTGCATTTGCACCACCAGGTAAAACATTGCAATGACATCAACACTGAGAAAAAGCGTACTGCCTGCTATGAGGCATACTATTTTATAGTAGTTGGAAAAATGCAGATTTTCGCTTTTCAAAAACTTGGGCTGGACAACACTTCCCACATACATTAATTTTACATTTACATGTTCTTGCTGCCTCAGTGTTTCAACAGTTAGGGAAGCTCCACCAATCGCACTTCAGTGTTCTTAATTGGTGATGTCATCATTCATAATGTGATAAAGTGTATGGAGCAGCAATACCTGTTTTCATGCTTGCAGAATTTTCTGTAATAATAAGCAACTGCTGCTACTGTCAGTGGTATGTTTGTACTCAAGGCACTATAATCGAGTAATACACACACACACATCACCTCTCTCCACCACCTTAAACCTTTTGCTGGAACACCTCAAAATATTTAACACATCTTTAATAACTAGACAGCTTGGCTGAGGAATAGGGTATTTTAAATTTAAGAACTGCCACATGAAGGTGAGCGGGTTCAAAAGGGCTGTCCCCATCCCAAAAGTTTCATGATGGGTGAAGGGGGGGGGAACAAAACGCAAGAACAATATCAAATGGCACAAGCGATGTCAGCTGAGCGAAGACGCCTAGCTTGCTACGTCAGATGAACACAATGACGATGATAAAGTTGCTGATGACGTGCACATGTTTTCAGTTATTGACAAGGTCTGTTCAAGAAATATTTTGTATGTCACCATAAGGATGGACAAAGCCACAAACATCTCCTGTTGTGAAATAAATGTTACTAATAATTATTGTTTTGTCGTGAGCTACGCACGAACGCAGCAGTGGTTCGCTAATGGGGTCCACGGAACCCAGGGGGTCTGCAAGAACATTTCGGAGGTCTGCGAGGCCCTCCCAAATTCTTCCACTCTTTCCCCTCCCCCACCCCCGTTCTTTTCTCCTTTTTGCCAAACCTTGATTGCAACAAAAATATGAGGCTTCGCTGCATGGCTTTTGTGTTTAATTGTTTCAATTTCTTTGCATAGGAGATGTTTTAAGGTTGGCTTTTTTCCACAGCATGCTAGCTATGCGGAAAAGCCAGACGTACAAAAGGCAGCATAGAGGTGTTCAGGCTGCAGTAATCCCTCGTTAACTCGAAGTAGTAAAAACCGGGAAACATTTCGAGATAAGAGATATTTCGAGTTAAGCAAAACGCCGAAAATGTTTGCCCAGGTCACTGTAAAAGAAAAGCCAGTGCTGCCAGGAAAAGCTCCACTGCACGAGAGAGCTACCGTAGTAAAGGCACAAAAATTCGCAGGGAAAAAAAATTCCATGATTAACCCGACTTTTCTCTCCAATGTCAGAGATTTGCACTGCTTTGGGCGGGATATCTTGGTCGATATTTGGAAGCGTCCGTTGCACAGACCACTCACTACTCAGCAAAACTGAACTCAAGACGCGTCGCGCGCAGATCGCAGGGAAAACAAAGAATACCAGCTCGCACATGCAAGGGCTATGTTGCGTACTGACAGGTGCACGCTGCACACGCCGCCCCACCGCGCATAAGTCGCGCACAGGTGCGCACATGTGATCACTCCCACAGTTGCTTGACAAGGCGGATAGGAAACGGCTGTGTCTGCAGGAATTTCAAATTCGCCCTTCACGACCGCGTTCGGCATTATAGTAAGAGCTAAGCGTTCGCACGGAGCCCTCGTTTCCTGTTGGGAGTGGACTTTGCCTTCTGCCCTCCAGGTCAAGATTTCGAGATATCCGCTGTCCCCTCCGAAAAACGTTTCGAGATAAGAGGGGGCAAATACATAGCACCTATGGGAGGTTAATGCACGGCGAAAAGAAGTTTCGACTTAACCGATATTACGAAATATGCGAGTTCGAGTCAACGAGGGTTTACTGTGCTTTCAGCAGCAACAGCAAATCGTGGTACAATATAAGTAGGGTTCTGCGTTTTCGAATAAATCCGATAAAATCCGAAAAACACTCGCCGGTAAAAATTTTGCGAATTCGGATTTATCTGAAAAACTCCGAATTCAGTGAAAACGAGACTACCCTTTATCTTTGCCTGGCATCCTCGAACAACTTTTCCCATTCTATTTTCATGTTTCCACTTTTGTTCGTTCCATTGACATTGCGCACTGGATTTGCTAGGTCTTCCCATATCTAGTGCGAATGTCGAAAGAGCATTCTCCATGTTTCGCGTGGTCAGTCGGAAGGAGCGTGCTGCGGTGACAGGCACTAACATTGGAAAATATGCCTGAATATACTACAAGTTGTAAATGGATGTCACCACGAATGTTGCAAATATTGACTCTGCAATAAAAATGTCTCTACTGTTTGATTTCTTTCATTGTTGTACATGGCACTTCTTAAAGATCAATACTCTACTACCGTAATAATCCGAAAAACTCCAAATTCTGTGTACTCTGAAAGGACCCTCCGAAAAACTCCGAATTTGCAAAAATAAATAAACTTTGAAAACGCAGAACCCTAAATATAAGACACATATAAAAGTCATAAAGGTGCGAATTGAATAAGAATAAGGACCACTACAGCTGCAGCTGCTGAGTGTTTCACGTTATGACACGAATCAACAATATTTTCTGCGGGTTCCCCCATCACACTTGCTAGTGCAAAAGAAGCCCCCCCCACACTCATGGTTCAGATACACTGCACTAAGTTTAAAGGCCTTGAGTTGTGCTCTTACTGTGATAATCAACTATCTTGCAATGGCCCTGAAAAAAAAAAAACAATCTGATGGTCATTTGAAGTAAGCTCATTGCATTTCAAAGCTTTAAATTAATTGAGTCTTTGTATAGTAAGTTTTTTCGTTTAGTTTTTCTTTTTTTGCTTATTTTCCCTTTATGTTCTACTTCTCTCTCCCCCTCCTCTTCCCTGGCTGGATATGATTTTGTATGTTACCACTGTGTATAAGCATTGAAGAGGTTGGGTGAATGTCTAGGAAGACAAGCATTTGTATATGTCCGGTTGCAAATGATTGGAATTTATTGATTGATTGATTTGATTGATTGTAGGGTTTAACGCGCCGACGCAACGCAGGCGATGAGGCGCGCCGTAGTGGAGGGCTCTGGATTAATTTTGACCACCTGGGGATCTTTAACGTGCGCCGAAATCTCGTACACACGGGCGTTTTTGCTTTTCACCTCCATCAGAAAAGCGGCCGCGGCGGCCGGGAATCGAACCCACGACCTCGTGCTCAGCAGCGAAATGGTTGGAATTGCTGGCTGAGTGCTTGAGTGCGAGGCCTGCAGAAAAAGGAGCCAGATGAAATCGTATTGGTCAACCAACCCTTCGCGACATGCCAGCTATCAAGCTCGTGCTCCACTTCAGGCTCATGGTCCCGCAGATGCTTCCTGATGCTGGGGTGCCTGTCAGTTGTGATGGCAGCAATCTTGAGGTCAGCCCTCCGCAGGTCATCAAGTCCCTTAACAAAGCCTGCCTTCTCCATCTGGGAGCTGCTCTTCACATCTGGTGACTGCACCACAGAACACACACAAAAAAAAAAATGCCACCTTAGCGCACTGTTTGTGCCGCCTTCCACGGTGCAGGCAGGCTCATGAAAGAAAAAACAAAGCTCATTCTTGCCTCTCCAACTTGCACCTGAATGGAATGGACCACCTTTGATGTTTTGGCATCCACAAAATTGTATGTGAGGTATTTCGCCGAGTGACCAGGGGAGTCGCACCTTCCATCCCCAAGCAGGCGAAGCTCCTGTCCTTTTAGGGTGACAAAAAGGTCTGCCTGTTCTGCCTTCCAGGCCTGTAAAATGACAAATCCCATACAATTCCAGTTCTTTAAAGGCACCTCTCTGTGTCTTACCTTCTTTATGGCTGGTACAAGACAGCCCTTCTGGTAAACCATATAGCATGTCTTAGATGGCACACTAATGTTTACCGACGCCAGCAGACGCAGCACCTTGGTGGGACTTGCCCCACCGAACATTATTGCCGCACACAGCAGAATGTTGCCAGCAGCCATTCCATTCACCAGTGGCTGGCTGTACCACACTTTGTAGTGGTCACCGCATTCAGCGGTGATTTTCAGAAGTGTGCCCTGGACATGCGTGGTGACCTTGCACCGTTGACTGCACTCCGCACACCTCTCAAACAACTTGAGCAGAGCACTCTCAAAGACGATAAATTTCCGCTCAGCATGGGGCAGCTCAGTGGTGTCCCTGCAAAAAGCACATTGAGTTGGGGCATGCTGCACAGTCTAGGCACTTAACATACTCCTGCATGCTGTTGTCAGGTGATGGCCTGAAGCTCGTGTCCTCGCGGTCCTCTGCAGCACTTTCGCAAAAAGAGGCAGATGATGTCGACACATCCAGCTGCTTGTACCTTTTGTGTGCTGGCGTTGAGGCAATTAAGGGTGCAAAGTCGGGGGGAAGGGGCTCAGCTTTGCTGCCATGGCAAGCGCATTTGCAGCATTTCTGTTGCTCGATACTGCTGTCGGTCTGCACGGCAATGCTCCTACGGTCGACCTGAAGCAGCCGATTAGCCTGTGTACCTAGAGGAACCAAAGCATGCATTTGAGTTTCCAATCTTGGCAACATTTGTTGTTTTTTTTTGTATCTTCAACTCTCTTTGCAATGCTGTTTTTTTTTTGGAATTGCGATTTTGGGAGTTGTAGTAGTACACTAATTTTTGGGTGACCCGACTAATCGCGCTAGGCTTCGATGCATGTCAGTGAAAACGTACAGTTGGCAAAACGCTTGTCTATAACGGGCGAGCGGTGTGCTCCGGACTGCGCGGGAGACATCTAGTGATAACGCCTGGTTTGAGACCGGTAGAATGTGAGCATGCGTGACCCGCATCAGCGTGATGGCTATTTCCCTCCTCGCTGTGCCCGCCGCCTTGGCTTCCGTACCCTCTTTTGCCGTGAGAAGCGCTGCCTGCTCTTCCGGGCCGGAAAACAAAAGTGGAGACTACCGATTGTTAGTACAGCGTTGGCTGCGTTTATTACGTGCGACACCGCTTAATTTTCGCAGCGCACTACGGAATTTAGACAGGAGTTGTTTTTTCTCTGTATACGAGAAAACTAACAACAATTGCCAAAAACGCATCGCTGCCGGCATTCTGGAGTGACTAGGTATCAGTCCGTGAACGCTTGCACAGTGCATTAAGTATTGTGGCGTTAGCCCGTCAACAGTGACGTGGAAAGCCAAGCTCAGACACCGGATTGTGGTGCATGCGATACTCATGCAGCGAATTGGCGGAACGATGATGCAGTGAACAGCTGTCCGCCAAAGCTAATGCAGAAGAGCACGCTAGCGTGAGTGATCTCCCCTTTCGTTCCCCAGCCCGGCAGCACAGGCATGCAGCGCTTCTCACGGCGAAAGAAGGTGTGGAAGCCAAGGCGACGGGCACAGCGAGGAGGTACACAGCCATCACGCTGATACGGGCCGCGCATGCTCACATTCTACCTATCTCAAACCAGGCGTTATCACTAGGTGTCTCCCATGCACTCAGGAGCACGCTGCTTGAGTGTTATAGACAAGCCTTTTGCCGACTGTACAAATTCATGTGTACTGCCTATGGCTCTGGCACACAAGATAAGAGCAAGACATTGCTTTAGCCACAACTTTATCTTGATTCGCAAGGTGAAATCTACAAGTTCAGCATAAAAAAATTGGCTTCAATCCACGCGGTGAAGGTCCGGCATGTGAGCTTAGTGATTCCCATTTAATACCAATTTAAACTAGTTAGTTTAGTAAGTTTGAGAATTGTGAGAAAGCTGAGGGAACTTTTATAACCGCCATTTATCAGAACCAGTTCTTACTTTCACCTGTTGTAACACACAACCGCATTGGTATTCACCAATTTAGAAAACAGAGTCCCATTCGGGGCAATCAGTGTGCAAAAAGTAGCGTTTCTCTACCGCTTTGCAAACCAATCCGTAATGTATGTTTGCCGCACAACCACTTGATTCCGTCGGGTGCGGGTTACCCTGGAGGTGCTGTCAAACAAGTTAAGCCGTGTAATGGACACAAAGCTCCACCAAAACAGGCCCACAACAACCGTTGCTAAAGCAGACGACAAAGTTGACGCCGCCACTGCCGGCAAGCAGGCACTTCCGAGCAGGGAATGCTGGGTAAATTCACTGCGCCATCTCTAGTATGCTTCGTGAGTGAACACCCCCCCCCCCTTTCCCAGCCGCCTTTGCCGCGTTGGGAGTTTGTTGTCCCGCACGCCACAAAAGAACATTGGCTGGTAGAGCTAGCAAGCTTTGCTTTAAAAGGCACCACATCCACACCAGCATTGCATGTAAACCACAGGAAACATTTCATGCAGACATTTCAGCTTTAGTTCTTTACCTCTAGATGTGTACTGAGCACTGCTTTCCGACAGGGCATTTTGAACGGCGTAGATGTGGTCACCACATGACTCTGCCTGAAAGAAATAAAAAGGCGAATGTATAATAAGTGCATCCACCTGGGCATGTGATACCTGAGTCCCCACTCTCGCGGTCCCACACCACACTGCACTTGTGCCAGCACACAAAGAGCCATTTTAGTATTCGACCATGACGTACCAGTTCAGAGGTGTGTGCAGAGCCACTGAAGCTGTCACCGACGGCCAGGCATCTAGCAACATCGTCCAGCTCCACGACGCTACCATCAGCTGAACTGCTTGGAAAGCCCTGCATATCCAGACAATATATGAAGCCAGTCATCAAACCATGGTAAAAATGAGTGTAAGCTAAACCTGAAACAACTTCCCGAAAGCTCTAAGACACAGCAGACACTTGCCCCCCCCGTGCCACACAAACACACAAACCTCTACCACAAGAGCACGAAAACCATTTACGCGCTCTACAAACAAACATTCCCTCATCCTATCTGCCTCCACCTTTTTAAACATTATATAATTAGATGCCTTTGCAGAGAACCCGCAAGCTACCCCCATTTAACAAAACTTGTTGGGGGGCTAGTTGGTTGATGAGTCTTAAATATGTTTACCGCAAAAACCAAAGACGGTGCACAAGAAAGGAGACAGGACAAGCGCTAACTGTAACTTAATGGCCGCGAGCCAGGCGAGTCAAAGGCCTGGCTCGCAGGCCTTATATTTAAGATTCATGAACCAAACATATTTAAGAATCATAAACCAACTCGTCCCCCACAAGTTTTGTTAAATTAGCCGTCACTTTCTGAGGGCTCCTTTGTATCCGTTCCCTGCTGCTCTTGCCTGCTGCCCTGTTGCCTCAACGTGCCAGGCAAGGTTAATCGCCTTCAATCTCCAAAAAGGACTTATACCAGCTGACGTGAGTGCTCTTTTCAGTTACTGGAACCCGCCGTTTAGCCTCCTCAAACAGATGTGCAAACATTTGAAGTCGGAACTATGGCGACAAGTTCATCGATTCAAAGACCGGTTACGAGTTTTGTGCTATGCCTTTTACCCTGCCTGGCTTGCGGCAATTAAGTTACGGTTAGCGCCTGTCCTGTCTCCTTTCTTGTGTACCGTCTTTGGTTTTTGCGCTAAACATATTTAAGAAAGCTACACCATGTTGTAGGCACATGTGACAATCACCATGGATTCCCCCCAACCTACAACTTCCTACTACCTATCTTTCGGAGAGTGCCTTGGTGAACACCGGCCTGGATTACCAGCTTCGGCTGGCCTAGAGGGCTGTCAATGCCTCCCACACTCAAAGCATCTTGGACTGTGGCTGCCTCTGGCAAGCTCTAATACAAGCTCACCTCCTGGAATCATTTATTCTGTCTCTCTCTCTCTCTCTCCTCATGCATAATTTTTGCAGCCAAACAACATGCATCTCAAACCACAGCCTTTGTGAGGATTGTAGCATAAAACAGAGCAAAATTTATAATGACGGTAATAATAATGATACCAATCACTCAATCTTCAATTATTAATCAATTATTATTCACTTATTAATTATTAACGAAGTAAACAAACAGCTAAAGTGACGGAACAAAACTTTGATACGGTGGGTTATGAAGGTTGGCTCTCTGTGTTAGTACAGAATAGCAGAACTCCTGTACATCTCATGCTACCTACCAGTTTAGAGCTGTCTGCACAGTTGCTAAGGCTGGAACTGATGACGAAATTGGCTACGACGTCGTCCACCCACACGTCGTCGTCTGTCGTCTCCAGAAGGGTGCCATCGCCTACGCTGCTGGGTAGCTCCTGCACATCCAGGAAAGTTATGAACCTTTATGAAATGAAGTGAACGTATGAAGTGATCCCTTATCTGCAAGTTATCAGGTGCTGCAGAAAAGCCATTAAAAATAAATGAAACCAACCGGCACATGTAATTCGCTTTGCATAGTTTAAAATTTTCGGTGCCACAAAGACTGTTGTTGCGGCTACACGAGTAAGCGTGTTTTTTTTTTTTTTTTTTTTTTTTAAGTGCGCCGCTCGTGCTTCGACCCTGTGCGCGATTCTGTCTGCCCAGAAGTTGTTTCGGAACGGAGTGCATTGCGCTAGCGAGCACTCCGTCGCGGCACGAGCTGCGCCGGGTAATCGCAAGTTCAACTAAGAAAATTGTGTTTGCATAAGTAAGTGCCACTGGCTTTTCTGCACGGTAGTTTCTATGCTGCGCAAACTTGAATAAAAGCAGTCGTTAGCAAGTGCATTCGCTCGATGTTAAAGAAATGTTAAACATATAATAAAAACAACCTTTTCTTACCTTGTCAAGGGTCCGGAAAAGGCAAACAGACGGCACAGCATCGCCCTTCAGTCTTTTCCTAGTCCGCTCGCTTCTCTCCGGACAGTAGTAGTCCGAGGCGCGAAAATGAGCAGAGCAGACGCGTTCGTAAGGCGACAATTGGTAGCCCAGAGCCGCTTCCCACTGCCTTTTCCTGTTTATGTCGACTGGCAAGATGTGGAACGACACGTCTGAGTTGCGCTTGTAATAATTCGAGCAACTCGTCACTGCACAGCGAGAGGAAGGCATGCTTATGCAACGAAGACGTCAAGAGAAGCAGACAATCAAGCCACCATATTGCGCCAGTGAGCCGTGGCAGCTGGCATCTGCTCACCGAAAGAAAGCGAAAGCAGCGCCGCTTAAAAATTTTTAAAAGAATGTTTAAAAATACAGATACAATTTAAACTTATACAAATGCTCCTGGTAAAAGGTTTTCAATAGTTAATAAGCGTTTCAGCAGTTTTAGTAGCGGCAAGGTTTTCAGGTCACGTGACAGGGACACATATAGTAGTGTCAAGTTTCGACGCTGCGGACCGCCACCCCGTGGATTTTGGAAAGTTTAGTGCCAAATTAAAATTATTTCCGCTAATTTGTTTCTAACTTGCTTGTGGTTACCGGGCTATATAAAACGCTGGCTGTCATATGAGCTAGAGAACATATACGCGACAAAAATCGGTTGTCTGTCCCTTTAACTAAAGCTGGGAGAAGCGCGAAAGCTAGAACTGCGTCCAATCGATCGTCAAACCTTCAAAAGACCCAAATCACGAGCGAAAAACGAATCCACGCGAGAATTTTCAGCGCACTAGGCAAACGTGTGCACGACCGATCTAAATGTATACCGATACGGGGTTTATGAGATAAGGGTATGCTTTTGTACTCTTTCTTCATGATCGATGTGTGTTTTGTCTTATCTAGAAGTGTCCCTTTTTCGCGATTTTCAAGTAGCCGTTTGGACACAATGGAAGCTCTGTTTCACGCACGCGCCGTGTGTCCGGAGTTCTTATCAGAGCTTCCGGGTCGACCAACCGGTCTATGGGAAATGCATTAGTTTTTTGACAGGACGACACCGGCCCCACTAAGAAAGCTTTCGGTTTAAAAAAGGGTGACAGCCGGTACACGCGGCTTCACATGGAATGAGTTTGACGTCGCTCGTCATGTCATTAGGCTCAACATTAAGGTAAGCACCCATTAAATCTGAACATATTCCGCCGTTTAGGTGGATTGAGCGGTGAGGATGGCAGCAACCGTGGGAAGCTCACGGCAGATTCACCATTTCTGCTTTGGCTAAGACGTCAACATGCCCGTCCATTCATCTCAAATACCGGCTTAAGGAGTATTATGGATCAAATACCCGCGCAGCGTGAATGGCCAGTGACGATGATACGCTGTAAAAGGATTTACACCCTTTCTGTTTATAACTAACACCATTACACCCTACAAAAAAAAACAGGGGAAAACATCTTTTGGAAAGGTGTAATTAGTGATAAAACACCCGTTAAAACCGTGTATTATGGTGCTTTTGTTAGGGTGTAAGCTATTTAAAACTAACACCATTACACCCTATCAAAAAACAGGGGAAAACTTCTTTTGGAAAGATGTAATTAGCGATTAAACACCCGTTAAAAGCGTGTATTATGGTGCTTTTGTTAGGGTGTAAGGTATTTAAAACTAACACCATTACACCCTATCAAAAAACAGGGGAAAACTTCTTTTGGAAAGGTGTAATTAGTGATAAACACCCGTTAAAAGCGTGTATTCTGGTGCTTTTGTTAGGGTGTAAGCTATTTAAAACTAACACCATTACACCCTATGAAAAAACAGGGGAAAACTTCTTTTGGAAAGGTGTAATTAGCGATTAAACACCCGTTAAAAGCGTGTATTATGGTGCTTTTGTTAGGGTGTAAGCTATTTAAAACTAACACCATTACACCCTATCAAAAAACAGGGGAAAACTTCTTTTGGAAAGGTGTAATTAGCGATTAAACACCCGTTAAAAGCGTGTATTATGGTGCTTTTGTTAGGGTGTAAGGTATTTAAAACTAACACCATTACACCCTATCAAAAAACAGGGGAAAACTTCTTTTGGAAAGGTGTAATTAGCGATAAACACCCGTTAAAAGCGTGTATTATGGTGCTTTTGTTAGGGTGTAAGCTATTTAAAACTAACACCATTACACCCTATCAAAAAACAGGGGAAAACATATTTTGGAAAGGTGTAATTACCTACTAAACACCCTTTAAAAGCGTGTATTCTTGTGCTTTTCTTAGGGTGTAAGGATGTCATAAACGACAAAGCACCGTACATGGCCTTCTCCTTGGTCTTTTTTTCCTAGGCTGTAAGGGTGTTTACAGTGCTTAACAGTGATTTCATTTTACAGTGTAGCTGCTATCAGAGACTCACGGCAGCTTTGCCAACTACCAGTCGCTGCGATGTCATCAAGCCCACTCGTACAAGCACCCTGCAGCATTTAATCGCGCATCAAGTCCCCCTCATACACGGCTCATAAGATGTGGTAAAGTGTCGTCGGACTTTGATTACGGCGGCAGAGACAGAGAGGAAAAACTGTGGTTGTTATCTTTCTCAAAGGAATCGGTAAAACACGAAAGGGAAATGTGGAGCGAAATCGGCAGCTGAGCATGATTTGCGGGTCGGCGGCTGTCTTGTGGGTGTGCTTGGCGAGCGGCGTCCTGCTGGCGGGTCGCTTCGGCGAAGGTGTACTGGCGTCATTTCTGTGAGGGTTATGACGTCAGTGAAATCTTGGTGTATCCCGGCATAATACACTTTCGCGTTAAAATATAAGACCCGAAAACGAACAACTTTAAACTATAACGTACTCTTTTGCACTAAAGGCTGCTTCCCCGCAAGAAGACTCTGTGTGCAGGGCTGCACCCTTTACAGGCCACTTGCTTCGTTGTACTGGCGTCACTTCCGTGCCGGATATGACATCACTGAAATGTTTGGGTACCCTGGAATAAAACACTTCCGTGTTAAAATTTGGTCGACACTTCGCCCTGCGAAAGGCGATGTCCAGTGTTGCAAACTACAACAAATGGTGGCGGGGAGGGTATTAAGTGTTTCTGCTTGTCTCAGCGGGCTTGTCGCTTGCGCTCGGTTAGTGTCCCTAGATAAGGGAACAGAGTATCGGCACTCTTTTCTCCTATTGTTCAGGGCCGCAGCCATGATCATTGGTCAGTTCGCATTGCGTGACATTTGTTTACACTGCGACGGTTCATGGGCGCCGCAATTTTGTTGTTGATGCGTTTTAGTCGATCAACTCGGGTAGGCTTAGCTTGCCCTCCCTACTCTGCGGCTTCGGGCTACTGAAGTCGTTCCGAATGCGAATCAAAGATAACGCGTGTAACTGCATTTAAGCAGCAGAAGCGAGTCCGGAGATGCCGCTTTGGTGCATCTTCGGTTATGTTGTTAAGCGACCCGGTCAAAATTAATGGCGAGGCCATAGATGCGTCAATCTCGCAACACCGATAAACGCTAAAATAGCCGCCGTTGCTTACTTGCCTGTCTCAGTGGCGGCACTCTAATACCTTATCTACTGACACTACGCTCGGCTTCTCTAGCGGCATATGCTGGGTCCTGCCTAGCCTGAGGCATGCGCTCGACGTCTTGCACATGAACTGCTCTATTTAGTCACAGTATCCCCATAGAGTTTCTTACAATATACACTAGAGAGTAATCTGGCGAGTGTCTATGCGGCTCACATCAGGGCCGTCTGTGTAGTCATGAACCGCCATTACATTATGCTCTCGCCTTAGTTCCATCATTGGCTTGGATTTAAACGCTTTAGTGGCCGTATATTCAAACACAGTGCCAGAAAAAATGCAAAAAGTGGTGTGTTATTATAAAAGTGGAAAATACAACAGGCTTTTCAAATCTAATGAAAAAGGAAATAAAGCGTATTTTTTTCAGGAACGGTTGCGCTTACTTTTCTGCAAGCCAAGGTGGTAGTTAACAACAATGTTAATATTTGGGGGAAACTCATTAGAGACTCTTATTTTATTAACTTTATCATTATTTCATATAATAAGTTCTTTGAAGAGTTTGGAAAGCTTTTTGATGAGCGTGCCTATGAAAACGCCGTCTTCGTGGTGAACCGGTGCACCGACCGTCAGCTACAGTTTAACTAAACTTGTTGCTCAGCGAGTTGGTTCATACTTGAACAAAAAAAGAACCTGGCGTTAAACAGTCGCGGAAAAAAATCACGCATCTCCACGCCGTGAACGACGCCGAAAGTGCTAAGCACTGGGCATCGTTCAAGTACGTTCAAAATAGCTCAAGTACGTTTTGTTTCTTTGTTTCGTCAGCTACAACTTTCGCGGCGGCATATTACCCGCTCAGGCATACGTCCTTCGACTGCGGCATGACCAGCGTCAGGTACGATCACGCACTGCCTGCCTTTTCACCGAACACGGCTACCACAGAACAGGAAAGATTTCGCCTTTCTCGTAGCTCGTAGATGTGCTAACGCGTAGTGGAAAAAGTAAATCCCAAAAACCCCTTAAGAATCCAATTGTCATGCCAAGCCCAAGCCAAAAGCGTGGGTCTTCCCATAACCCCCCACGACGACATGGACTCCCAGGTTCAGTTTCCTCTCTAGTATGCTTACTAAGAAACTCTGTGACTAGTCTTTCCTGTTTTGCATAAATAAACGCAGGCTTCACAGTCTACTAGCTCAATGTTTTGGACTTGCCTGTTGCTTATCCAACTTTTTGTGGAGAGAGAGAGAAAGAGAGAACTCTTTAATGTGGGCTGGAGAGGTCAGCTCTGCTAGCGGCAGTGCTTGCTACGCCAGATGGGGATGATTACAATGCAGTGAAGTGAATGTGAGAGATCGGGAAAGCAGCAATAGAGAGAAAACAAAAGGTAAATAAAAATGGCACGCAATGTAGTGCAAGGAAAAAAACCTGAAACTAAAGTTAAGGAAAATAAAATAAAAATTGAGCGAATGGAGCCCAGGAAGCGCAGAGCGCTAGCTAACAAGAAAAAGGAGTCAAAGCGTACACGACGACGCAAACGCGTACAGACGTAGCCATGCGCACAATGGAAGAATTACAGAGTTTTGTCTAGTCCTGAATCTCGCACAAAAAAAGCAGAGGAATTTTTGTCCCTAAATACGAGTCATTGTTGTTGTCCCAGGGTCCAAGAAAGTGACACAACTGAAGGCTTGCTCCGCGTCGAACACGAGACAGGCAGCTCGCCGCTGTAACTCGCGCAGCGGAAAATCGCGGGCATATACACAACAAGTGCTCGGTAGTCTCGCGCGCAGCGCACGTGGGGCACAGTGATAACTGAAGCTTCAGAGGCTGCATGGTGTCAATGTTTTACGAAGTCAAGTGCCCTGCAAATTTTTTTTTAACAGCGAAGCTGTCTTGCGCTGCGTGCTGACCGAAATTGCGTGCGCCTATACACCATTTTCCTTGCTAGAGGTGGGCGCCGCCATTTGCTTTTTCTGACCAGACGCTAGCGCCGTCTATGAAGCGACCGCCGAAACCTCCGCGCTGGGCTGTTAAGTGCGCCGTTCTTTGCGTGCGTCTGCTCGGTATCCGTGCATTACCGAGTGAACCTTAGTGGTTTGGCGTTAAGTTGGCGGTTGCAGCAGGTTGCAGTGCTTGTGTGTGTGTGTTCTGTTTTGTTTTCATCATCTGCGGACGGATTTTAGGTCCTAATTTGCTGCCAGAGCGGGAAATTCCGACCCCGGCTGTTGCGAGCAGCAGTAGCAGTGTGGTGGTGGTGCCGGTGGTGCTCCGCAGTTCCGCGAAGCATACGGCACCGACTGACATAGAAATCGATATCGGGGAGTAAATATGTGCTTTCAATGCCACCGTGCTTGTTATGCTCACCGATTAGTCATGTTTACGGAAGCGCGGACGTCGAATGCGGAGCGCGCACAGCATATGTGGGTCACGGTGATCCGTGCTCGCGATGGACTTTCGACGAGGCGATTGCTACGCTGTTGACATTGCAATGCAATATAATCTTTCTTAACTAGACTTATGACGGTTACTAACGAAACAAAATTACACGGGCGGAAAAATAACACGACCGCACAACCAGTCAAATTACTATTGGAAGGTTGAGCAAAAGGGTTGACGTTCGGGCGAGTTCATATCATGATCACGATCATGATTTACCTAACTCTGCGCAGCGCATGTGGACTTTCGCTCGGAGCCCACCTTTGTGAAACCGCTGCTTGCACCACAAATGCTTTACGCCACCAGCAGTAACTGTTCTGTAATTGTAATACTTTAGATTCCGTGGCAACGCAAAAGGATTAAAAGCTTTTCCTTTGACGGCGTTGTGAACAGGTTGAGCTATTTTCCAAATGCAGCGTTCACGCGTATCTCGAGCTGCGTTTCCACATTTGGCTGCCTGCTTATCCTGCTATCGACCAGCAGTGTGCGATGGAGAAAGTTACCCTTTAATATCGTTTGGCAGTGTAATGCGTTGGCCTGAAAAAAGTAAACAAAACGCCGTGATTTTAAAGGTTAGATTAGATGAAAAGGGGATTGTTTAATGCCAATCGGCTGTAATGACCAAACAATATATGGTATTTTAAATTGACTACAAGGAACCATAAGTTATTGTAGTGTTGTATTGTATCGGCGCTCGTGAAAGATCCCCAAGTGGTCAAAATTAACCCGCAGCCCTCGTATACGGCGCGCCTCATCACGCATGAAGCGTCGGGCGTTAATCACCATAATGAATTAATCAATCAATCAACCAACCAACCAATCAATGCTGTATTGTAAAGGATAAAGTTGCTTCTAACATTTCAGGGGGTTCCGTTCCATGTCGCAGCTTTGCGTGTGATAAATGGGTTTTGCTCCGTCTGCTTGCCGTCCAAGTGCACCCAACAAACCCTGGAGTTGGTCGTTGGTACAAAGTCGTTGCGATTTATCAACGGAATCCACCGATATCTCAACTCGGTGTGCGTTGGGAAGCGATGCCGCAAAAACACGCCGCAACCGCACTGCATTTTCTCCAGGCAGTGTCGTGCACATGCGTGCTGTCAGCGACTGTTTCTCGCTTTCTCTGGTTGTTCAATAACCATACCACCGCGCAGTGCTGACCAAGCGACGTTTGCGCCTTGAACGGCATCGCAGCATTGGCTAAAACAGTTGAAAGTTCCGCAAAAACTAAGCACACGGTGCGAAATACTCCTGAACTACGCAGCGGAGCACACCGCGCCGAGCGATGTTAGCAGCCCAGCGCGCTCAGGCAACGCTGGTCGGCCGCCTAGAGAACTGGTTTGAGAGTATTTTCCTCCTCTCCCGGCTGCTTATGGAAAATGGTGTATATCGGTTAGCGTCGACAAAGAATTGCATGCACTCGCTCCGGAGATAGTGTTAAATGCTCTGTAGCTCTCCGCCTAATGTAAATATCGCCGAAAAAAATCTCGCTGAAATTGTCCGTTAGGACGACTCTATGGTTACGCCGAGTTTCGTTTACTTGTCATAGTTATTTCACAGTAAAGTTGTAAACGTTACATAATTTCTTTCTGTTGTCAGCTACGCAGCCGTCTACGGAGAGCGTATGCGGCTACAGGAAGCTGCTGTCACTCTTATTTTATCGAGAATATCCCAAAACAAATTATACGGGAATTAATTTAGAAGAAATTCCAAGGAGCGTATGTGAATTATTTATTCGGTCACGGTGTAGTAAGTCACCATGCATGACACAATATAGTTATCCAGCAATAAACCTTCGCTGTTCTTTCATCTTCACAGTATTGAAGGGGCTCTACGTGTTTTCTAAAGACTATAGAAAATTCTAAACGCTGTAAAAAAATCGCACCACCTTGTCCGTGTCACGGATAACTATGCAAAGACCAGTTACTACCTTCAGTGTAAGGGCATGTCATCATTGCTGACAAGTTTTTGAATCCAGGATTGACTCACGTTCTGCGGCATTTGCGGTTCCTCTATATTCACCTTGCCATTGATGACAATGCCAGCGAATTATGTATTGTTACGGGAAAACAGTATGAATGTTAAATTGCGTTATGCACACAGTAAACTGGTCGACTGCTGGCACAGGCACAACCAGCGACACGCGCGCTAGCCCAGTCCGAATATGAGCATCGTCGTCGTCTTCTTCATTTTAGGCTAAGAGACTACTGGGAAACAAGTTAAGAACGGCAATAGCTCATATACGGTATCACTCCGCCCAAGCGACGGACTGAGATGTCAACGGGCGTAGCGTTTTGAGAGGAGAATGCTACGAATGTGTGATATTGCCTGCCTTTTCTCACGTAGGCTGCTTGTCGTCACTGCGGTCGTTTATAAGCATATTAAGTACAAAACATCACGGGAACGGCTCGTGCCATGTTCAAAATATACCCAGTAACGCAGTACTCGCACCGCGCGGAGTAACATCCGGCTACGGTGATGACGCACAGCGGCAACTTCATTGCCGTTCTTAAGTTGTACCCGAGTATACGTCTTCCTTTCGGCGCAGCTTCGTGGACAATACCCAAACCGATAGGTTTGCCTCATGGCACATAGCACAACATCTTGTTACAATATGTATCCACTGAAAGCACTGTACTTAGCTTTGCGCGCTACACGCCAATGGCATGGGCCGTTGCCGCGTAATTGGCGCGTCGGCGCACGTGTACACTGTTGGCGCGAAGTCTCCGCCCAATCTTCAAGGATGGATCTTTGCGGAATCTATACTTCGACAACTGCTCTTTCTTTCCCGCACATTCGAATAGTCGACCAGGCTTTCAACTTTGCATTGCAGCACATCTTTCACAAACAAACATCGGCAGCAGCTGAGCGCGACCCGCCGCGGTGGCTCAGTGGCTACGGCGTTGTGCTGCTGAGCCCAAGGACGTGGGTTCGATCCCCACTGCTGTGGGTGCTTTTCAGATAGAGGCGACCAGCAAAAACGCCTGTGTGTTCAGATTTCGGCGGATGTTAAAGATCTGCAGGTGGCCAAATTAATCCGAGGGAGCCCTCCACTATGGCGTGCCTCATGGCCCATATGTACCTTCGGTGCGTTAAAGTCCAAATTTTGAACAGCTGAGTGGAATCAGCGGGTTCGACAACGGAAGAAACGCATTGTTCCCGAGCAGGGTTCAGCCCGTACTAGAGCTCTCAATAAATTACCAATAGACCAGCAAGGAGATTCCTTTCTGCACCGACTACATTTTGATGTTACGTTTGCGCCTCTATTGTGCCCGTAAAACATAATCACCACACTTTGTGGATCTCTAAATGCCGCCGATCGGCCACGTTCTACTTCACTTATTTGAATGCAACTCGCCGTGCGAACATCGCCGTAGTTTGGACATTCGGAGGGACGCCCATTCAATGTAGAAAAGGTACCTGCGTTGTGCTGCTGAGCACGAGGACGCGGGTTCGATTCTCCACCTCGGCGGCCGCTTTTCTGATGGAGGTGAAAAGCAAAAACACCCGTGTGTACGAGATTTCGGCGCACGTTAAAGATCCCCAGGAGGTCAAGATTAATCCGCAGCCCTCCACTTCGGCGCGCCCCATCGCCTGCGTTGCGTCGACGCTTAAACCCTACAATCAATCAATCAGAAAAGCTACCTAATCCTTCGTCCGCTTATGAGAAACAAAGGCTAAGGCACTTTTGGGCTTCTAAAGAAAACTAATCTTAAAGCTTCCCTTTATTGCTCTGTAAACTGAATGCTTTGTTTCGGAGAGCGGGGTAAATGTGGATCTGTGCAACGTCACTGAAATTAAAAACCTCGTCCGGGATGCAAAGTGGTAGTTCGCGTCACAGCCAGCTCTGAATGCAATCGGATTCTTTGGACCGCTGTTTTTGGAGCGGACTCATTGCGCTCTTGTCCTATATTCGTTCATAGCTGTAGTAACCCTTCGTACTCGGAGATGTCAGTTCTGAGTGTTGTAGTTTATATAAGCGCTGGGTTCAGAGTAGCTTCAGAGGCAGTGCTTGGGATGGGGTTTCCGTGTTCGCTGTGGGCGTTGTGGACATTTTATTACATTTTCTGCATGCGGCAGCTCGTAGTATATATATGTTTTTTTTTTTTGGTTGGGTTACGTAGAATATCTGGCTTAGGTCAAGTCAATATTTCAAGTCTTTTTCATCCTTTTTCTTCATCTAATAAACAACAACGCAAGGCGTCGTAGGAATTTTCACGCCAATATATCAGGATACTCAGATTCGCAACTTGTTCCACTCAGAAAAGCTTGGTGTCGGGCTAATTAGCATCGTATTATGGAGACAGACAACAAAAAAAGAGGCACAGAAATATTTTTACTTTTTGCAGGCATACGAGTCAGCCACTACAACCCACGTCACTCAACAGGGAAAGGAAGAAGACGAAGCGGAACTTTTCCAGTGAAAATTCTCGTATATTGGTCCGAAATCCTAACACAGTTGCAGTTTTCCGGATCATCGCGGTTCTATCAGAAGTGAACGTTTTGGAGTTACAAAGTTCAAAGCAAACTATTTTCGCATAGCTAATTTTGAAGGAGAAAAATGGTTTGGCAGCAGGGTCAATTTTAGCGCGTTTCTCTATCAGCGGACGCATGGAAACTGCCAGCTTTAAATCTGTGGGAAGAAAGTTTTGACAACCAACTAACCAAAAACCTTTGAGAGTTCTGAGAAAGAGAAAAATAATGATTTATTGGAGAGTTTAGCTCCAACCCCAAAAGGAGCTGGCTACTCCAAGCATTGGAGTATACAAAAGGTACAATACTTGTCTTAATGAACCACAAGGTTAGAATAGGTACATTGAAACTGCGGCGGCTGAAAGATTGCATGCGCCCTCAGTAACCACTTGCTATGTATAGTAAACACACACACAGACACACACACACACCACGGATATATATATATATATTTATGTTTAGGTATTTTCGTTATAAATTTTTTTTATGTTTAGGAATTTATGTTTAGGAAAAAAATTCCTAAACATAAATACCCCAGAAAGTGGAGGGGGAAATCGCCCCGCCGGTAGCGTAGTGGTTATCGCTCCAGACCGGTATTCTGGAGGTCGCGGGTTCGGATCCCACCTGGCGGGCATTTTTTCTCCATTTTCTATCTTTCCAAATTCTTTATCTGTTTCAATGACCTACAACATCCTCCCCTTTGCTTTCCGAGGTTTTCTTGACTGCCAACTCTTATTTCTGTGTTATTTTCAACGAGCGCCTGATTTCCTATATATATATATATATATATATATATATATATATATATATATATATATATATATATATATATATATATATCACGATGTCGAATCGAACCGAAAACCGGAACTGAACCGACAAAGAAATAACGGTTACCGGTTCATGCCGAAACGGTTCGACCCTCCGTTGTTGATATTGCACAGTCAATGCAATTCAGGCCTTTTTTTCTTTCACGTATAATCAACTTCGTACCCGCTCGCGCACTTTCCCCTCCAAATAATTGAAAATTATCACGCTCTATGTAACAACAGGGGAAATGAATGAGCACCAATGTAGCAATGGTCTGTTGCGTCGAGAAGGGCGAGCGTGGTGCAAGCTGACCAAAAGCAATGTCCTTCTCGGCAGCTCGCAGGGGATATAAAACGACTTTGCCCTTCCCCAGCTGCGACTTTATTGGAGCAATCAGGCTGTAGGAGTGCTCCACTGCGCAACAGCGAAAGCCCACACCCGATGTGTGCGAACTTTTTGCTTTTCATAATTTGTTTAAAAGGTCCGACACACTTGACAAGTGTGACCGCATCAACTACTCAGTGGCTAAGCCGTTCGCTGCTGACCACAAGTGGCCTCGATTTCCCTTCCCCACCACCATTTTTCTGAAGTAGACGGAAATCGAGAACGTCCGCGTATCGAGATTTTGATCCATGTTTAATATCACCCGCTGGTTAAAATAAGTCTGCCGGCCTGCAACATAAGCTGCGCCTTGGAGCAGAGATATAGCACGGGGCATCAAATGCGCCAGTTTTTTAATAAAAACTGTGTTTACACGAAAAACAACAAAAAGGAAAAGGCGAATCATGTTATTTTAAAATATTACGCAAAAAGTAAGTAAAACCGAATAAGTAAAAAGCACCAAAACGTGGATATAGCTCTATACTTTTCTTTGCCTTGCCTTTCACAACCAAACGTATCATGAATGCGAAGGAAGTGAGTTCCGTGGTCAATTTTTGAGGAGAGTACAGTGGACAAGTTCCGTTTTTTTGCAGATACAAATAACAACAGATATGTCAGGGAAAAGTGTTAAGGAGCGCACTTAATCCCTTGGCAAGAAACTACATCCCTCGACCTTGTCTTGGAAGCAGAAACAGTAATAAAGCAGATGACACGTGCAGAAACGCAGGCCGGTACCTAACGCTGTCCCATTCGCCCAGCGATCATCTTTTCTGCTTGTTCTGCACTTTTGCCTCTTTCAAGTCTGCTTTTTTTTCGAAGGTGCACTTGTACTGACTGCCCAACCCGCTACATTACTTCCACTGCTACTCGTTCCGCAGTGGAGTACTGCTGCAGAGGAATTAAAGAGCGTCAACCTAAAAAGTCCAATCTCATGCTCCGCGCGTCAAATTTCCCTTTCATTTTGTAACAGTACAGTATAATCTGTTATAAGATTCCGCAATGTACACACGGAACGATGGCCGGGAGTCAAGCGGTACGATGACATACTGATTGTAATGCACAGATCCGGTATAGCTATCACAAAAGGAATTGCAGTGGTCAGAGCAATAATGCAGTGACTGAGCGTTAACTAAAACTCACTTTTAACAAAAGTGTGGCTAACATATTCGATAGGGTGACAGCTAACAAATTATTCAGGGTGACCAAATAATCTAATTCGACGGTATTGGTAGTATTTATGTGCCTGTTGTGGGATTTTTCTGTTTTCTTACAAATATAAGAAATGTGCGCCATTGGTATTAACCGCTGGTATTTGAACACGCCAGTACGCAGGCCTAAATTTAAGGCTTCAAGGTTAGCGTGATGGGCGATTCCAGAGCGACGATTGCGATTCAACAAAAAAAAGGAAAGGGCAGAAAATATATCCAACCGTCATATCTGTTGGCGGTGGCTTTATAAATAGTCGCTAGGACAACATAAAGTCTGGGCATATAGTCATAACCGATATACATCTGTATACAAACAATACAAAATGGCCATGATGCGACACAGGCACATAACACCATTCTGTGTTTCCACACTCCTTCAGAGGATTGTGCGCGCATTTAGCAGTGTTCGCACATCTTCGTCACTTGAAAAAAATTCCTTAAGGCAAGGAAGGCTTTCGTTTGGTTGCGACCATTGTCCCACAGACCCAACAGCTTATGCAAAGATGGGGGTATCCGAGATACCAGACTAAGCTTGTCACTTTTTTTTTTCCGCTCGGTCGCATATAGAGGGCACTCAAGCAGGACTTGATGCACATCTTCAGTTTGGTGTCCACAAGCACAGCAGGTGTTATCACCAAATCGAATACGATGAACGAATTTATTGGTATAGGCCACGTCAAGATGAAGGCGATGTAATAACGTGTCAACCGAACGACCGAGATAACCGCACACAAATATGCAAGGGACGGGTCTGCTTGTTAGTACAGCGAATAACGATATTTATCGGTCAACCTTATTTCCAAAGTAATGTGTGTCCTCAGTTTTTTCAAATAATTTTTCATATCAGCTCTGGCATGGCGCTCACGTGGAATTTTTTTAACGTACATTGAAATGTAGAAAAAACACCCGAGGGTCTCTTGCTAGTGCATCAGACCCCCTTAGGGGTAGCGATAAGTTAAGGTTCACGGCGGGTATGGGTGGGAAATAGCAAGGAAAAAATACTGGGTTGGGATATGAAATGCATGAGAGTGTCCCACACTGCCTTCGCTAAATTATGTTGGTAGGAGGGATGAAGGAGATAGTTTAAAGGGGCCCTGAAAGGCATTTTGAGCACACTAAATGAACTAGCGCAATCGCTAGATTGGGTCGCCAACGTCACCTGTGCCAAGTATTACTCTTTTACGCGCAGCGGAAAGCTCACACTTTTGTTGCAAAGTTTGTCGCTTTTTTCTCACCCTTTCCTTCGTGTTTTTGGACGCCGCCATCTTCACATGTCTACATCATCGATTCCCAGATGTTCGTCATGAGCTAGACATCCTGCTATTGGGCGGCTTTTTCACGCACTTCCGGCAAAGAGATGAGTCGTCTGCTCAGCGTCGGCTCGCCGGCTGATCTGCCAGCAGAGTGCCGGAGTGCTTTGACATTTTACGACAAACGAAACAAGTGTAAACAAACGCTTAACCGTTTGTATTGAATGCAACACGGCCATAACACGACGTGGATTTTACCTTACGTGAGTACGTACCATAAAGAAAGTCCCGTGGCACTTCTTTGGTGCAATCGCAGCGAACGCCCTGAGCCGAATGCCCGGGTTTGACGCGTACATTTTATTCAACTTCAAAACAATCCAGAGATGCGTTTCGAACGAACGCAACATCACAACATGCGTTGCAAGTCTGAACCGCGATTGACAGACGATGAGTTGCCTCCTCCTGCCCGTCGTAAATTCGGCACTCACCTCACACCCGGTTTGCGGGGACGAGCAGCAAGTCAGAACTCTGGCGCGCAAGCGAGAAGGCTTTTAGCCAGGCACACTGCACATACCCCATGCGAGGTTGAGTCGTACGTCGTTCGAGAAAGATAATCCAGACCATGGGAAGCACTATCCACCCGCAGAAGTACAATGTCGCATTTCATCGCGAAACGAACGCGTCCACAACACACAGGAGGCGATGCACACACACACACACACAGCTTCTGTCGCTGCATTGGCTTAGCTGCAAGCTTCGTTCGGACAATCAGCGATGCTACGACGATACAGAGCTGCGTGAGGACGACGTGCTAACCACTTCCCGTATTTAAAAACACAGGGGCAAAGAACTAGGTTCATCGGAAGCAAAAAATCTTTCCTCCATTATAGTGCCTGAAATATATACTGGCTAGTGTGCCGAGGGCGGGCTCCAGGCGGGCGCCGGGAGCGATGTACGCGGCCGTCTGCCGCTTGGGGCGCTGCCGTGCGGGAGTGTGCGCGTTCATCCGGCCCGAGCAGATCGCGCGGTTACCTCCGAGCTGCGTAGCAGACGGCAGCGGCAGAACTTTCCATTCCCGCTTGCGACGAAAGCGAGCGAAAGCGACGGGAATTCTGTCGCGCAACCGAAATTTGTCCCGACCATTCGACAAAAACGATCGTCGCGCGACAAAGCGACGGAATTCCTGGCGCTCTCACTCGCTTTCGTCGCAAGTGCGAACGGGCCTTTATGCGCAATCTCCGCCCCACATAAAACAAGCTCTTGCTTGTCGCCTGAACATACGGTTGATATCTGACTACGTTACACTGTGCTTGCCAGTGTATTTAAACGATGTCACTAAGTTTGAAACGTACGCGCTCGGCGTGCAGCTTTGTAAACGCAAGCGGTTTCACATACGCACGCTATTTTGCTGCTAATAGAGTTTTAGTACAGCGTTTGTGGCCTTTGCATACGCTAAACGCTAAATTTTTGCGTCCCGCTACGTGACACCGCGATGGGAGTTTTAGTAGAGCGTCTCATCAGTTTTGCGTAGCGACACACTAATGCATACGGCGCCATCTGTCAAATGTTTTCCGAAATGTCTCGCCGGCTGATCTGCTAGCGGAGTGCCGGAGTGTTTGGACATTTTACGACTATCCAAACAAGTGCAAACACGCTTTCCCGTCAGTGTTGAATGCAACACATGGGTGCAGCTTGTCAGAACACGGGTTCTCGCTGATCGAGTGCAGCGTTGGTTTGCTCTTCGCCTTCACGTTCATCGCCGCTGATAAAGCGATCCGATCCGGCGCGTTTTGTGCACGGGTTCTGTGTCGGTTGAAAATGTCTTTTTTCACATGCCGCGGGTAGTAGGAATTACAATCACCGCAAAATAACACCCGGCACCAGCGGGGCCACATCTGAGACCGCGCTTTTTGGATAAACAGTGCGCGGTGCACCAAAGGGAACGAGCGCACGATTCTCCCCACGCGGCTGCGAGTTCGCCGCCGATACCAACTGCAGCTACGTCAACCGCGAAAGGGCAAGGCCAGGCCGCACACATGCGGCCAGGTCATTCGTTCGCTTTTCCAGCCTGTGTCCATGGTGTCTACAGAGATGAAAAAGCCGAAAGAGCTGGCCCGTAGCAGACGGCAGTCTGTGGGAGCGCAATAGCGGAAGTACGTCACCGCTGAGGAGCGGAGCATCATGGGAGGGGAGGCCAACAGCGAAGAAACAGTTGAAAGGAGGAGGAAATACGGCGCGACGATAATTCGCGGTTTTTGATTTACGATTTCTCAGCTAATACTCATCGCTTTAACAAAATTCTTGCAGGAGGAGATTGCTAATACATTGCTTTATTTGGTTACATGTACATCCATGCATCGGCGGAAGGCATTTCAGGACCCCTTTAACTCTTTCGCTACCGCGCCTATCAAAATCGATCAATTTGATCGATACTTTTGGGAGCGCCTTTTCATAGCGTTCCAGGCGTTTCTCGAACAAGTAAAGCTGTTCGGAGTTAGATCAGAAAATGGCCTTTCAAAATCAGTTTTGTTTTCATTTTTGCAACGGAAACGTGATTTTTGACGCGCTTTTGAATCACCTGATTGTGGAAAAGGGGCGTGGTCATCGCGCCTCAAGGCTACCAACGAAGAATGCGTGCAACTCGTAATTACTCTGCACCAGCGCTTGTTTTTTGCTATCAGGGCGTGAATGGGGAACTAGCAAACGATTTTCAATCGTCAGGTTCACGCTCTGACAGTAATAATCCCAGAAATCGGCTGAAAATGTCAAGCAGTGCCTGGTTGCAAAGCTACTTTATGATTTTAGGCAGTTTTATTGCCTTTGCGCAAGTTGTCCTAAGTACTCTGGTAGTTCTACTTACCCCAGGACCATTCCCAAACAGTTTACAACAGTTTCGGTTTCGTTTCTGCATCGCGAAATTCATATTTAGCGCAACTACGCAGTTACCCAACTTCAAGGCTAACTGCCATGGCGCCTGAAACGTCCGCGACTGATCCTCGAACAAAGCACGCCGCTCCTCATTTCCCCCCACCCTAACCCGATTTCTGCGATAAGAACTTCAGATGCAAGTCAAAAGGTCACACCCAGTCGCCAGATATCTGTTCCGCCGAGGACAGCGCTTCAAACCGGCCTTACACTGCCAGCTGTTCGCCTTCTAGTTTCGTTTTCATGCGAGGGTATATCCGGGTGTCTAATGTTGCTGCTTAGTTGAACTGTCTATTCGGACGGAGTCTCTGATAAGTTTTTGTACTGTTTCATTTGAAAAATGTTAGGTGGCGCTGCAATAGAGGAGGCTCGTTGTGCTGATCTTTTTTAGCGCGCGACTGCTACTCGGCCAAAGATCGCAGGGGACGATTCTAGCTCATCGTACCTCATTTTTGCGAGCAAGGCTACAATTGCGAGTAAGAAGATGATAATAAAGCTCAGCTTTATGTTTTGAGAGATAACTGACCGTGAACGACAACAAACATCAGCCACGTAGTTCCGTTTTCAACTTCATGCATGTTTTTTTCTGCATCGCGTGCTTGTCCCAAATATTGTGCTGGCTGTAAATGCAAAGTCAGCCATTGACAAGATGTTTTTACGTTATGTGGGGGCAAATTGGTGCCTCTGATAACGTCAAACCGCCAGATTTATTCCAAGGAACCACCCAAAATTGCACAGTTTGAATTAGAGGTTGGGCTTCACCGCATTACACGAGCACCGTGCGTGCTAACATTTTTTTTTTATATCTGAAAAACTGTTCCGCGCAAGTCGACATTTTTTTTAGGGTGTGTTTTTGAAATGTTTCCCTGCAAAACGTATATTCTAATTTTTTTCTACTACCGGTGGTTTGATATACACAACTCCTTTTTTATCATTTTTTTCGACAACTTGACAAAACTTTTGATTTTGATATTTTTTTTCACAACTATGATATATGAAAACCTTTAAAAAACTGGTGTTATTGGAAAGGCCGTTAAATAATCTGCATTTTGTGCTCCTGCAATTAGTGCCTAAATAATTTTTTAGCAGAAAAAAAAATGTTTTCTTGGACCCCCCAAAATTGGTCAATTTTCTGCGGTAGCGAAAGAGTTAAGGAATTTGGTCGTAAGGTCGTGTCTAGGAGAATCTATCTTTCAGTTTGAAATCGAGGGCATGTCCAAATAATGTGTTTAGTGGTGTCCGGAGTTTCACAGGGGTTACACATGCCTTTGTTAGGTGACGAATGAAAATACGGTTGTCGTTTTGCAGGGGAAAGGTTCGTAAGTGTCATTAGCTGTCTTAGGCGGACTTGTTGAGAGCGAGAATAGTTGAATGAGCGGTTGCTGCCAGTTCGTCAGCTCGTGAATTTCCACTTATTCAAATGTGCCCGGGAATCCACTGAAATGGTATTCTCTTAGTTCTTCCTCCTTGGTTAGCTGAGGGTGGCGTTGGGGCAGGGTAACGGAAATCTTGCAATAATGGTGGGGATGTCGTGGTAGCGTGATGGAACAGCGGGTGCTGGAGGACCCAAGTCCGTGGATTTAGAACCTGAGAGAAAGGCAAGGTGTGAAAAAGAAATTAAAGAGTAATATTAAAACGAGGTGAGAAGGAAACGTTTAGATGTCGAACTTATAGATTTCTCTGTCTACGAACCCCAGGAACGATTCTCGGTGTCTTCAACTGTTAAAAGAAGCGAAGAACAATATAAACGAGGCCCCTTCTCACTGAAGATATTGTCCACTAATTCATTCATCTGTAAACAATGGTGTTGTATTTTTTCCGTCGCTGTATTCGCACAGTTTACCCTCGTTTCGTGCATCATATCCAGGTCCCAATTCCTTTTGTCAACTTTCTATACAGTGCTCGCAGTTGATAAATATGGACACAGCTTGGCACGCGTCGACTTAGAGACAGAGATGGGTTACGGGTATTATATATATATATATATATATATATATATATATATATATATATATATATATATATATATATATATATATATATATATATATATATATATACAGACAGAATAAGGGTTGCCAGTCAAGAAAACCTCGGAAAGCAAAGGGGGGAATTCGGTAGGTCATGGAAACTGATGAAGAATTTTTTGAGTCAGAAAGAAAGTGGTGAAAAAGTGCCCGCCGGGTGGGATCCGAACCCGCGACCTCGAAAATACCAGGCTGGTGCGATGACTGCTACGCTACCAGCGGGGCTGTTTCACCACCACTTTCTTGGGTATTTATGTTGAGGTATTTTGTGCTTCCTGCACTTGGGGGGGTAAGAAATGTCAACTGGTAATGGCATTGGTAACGGCACTTCGGAGTGTAGTGTGCGTGTGTGTGTGTGTGGGGGGGGGGGGGGGGAGGGGAGGGTGCAGGGATCAGCATCGCCGGATGGACAGAGCCCCCATCCGAGAAACACCGAAGAGGGCTCGGGCCCCCGAGCCCCCCCGTAGTCTCCGCCTATGCTTCGACGCGTAGCAGTGAAAACAGCAGCTTCGCGGTCTGTCTTCCATCTCACCATTCTTAAATGAAGGGACCCCGTCTCGTTTTCAACGCAACTCAGCGGAGTCTCAGCCTCAAAGACATCGATGAAACAATAGCATATTCCAGAACGACTAGGTGGTGGTGGTTTTCGTGGTGGTGGTGGTGTAGTTGAATCAAGCGGTTGCCTTACACGACATGCCAGCAATTGCAGAACCCCCAGAAAACATCGCGCCGGAGAAGTTCAAGCGGGGCGCCTCGGGGAAACTCGCAGGCGAGTTGTCTTTCGTCAGGGTGAGAGGACGCCACCTGCAAGAGTAACGGTGGGCTGAAGCTACCATAAAGAACTCTTAGGGTGAGGTCTAAGGCGCGGTAAAGCGTCGACATCTAGTGGCGGCTAGCACAACGAGGCAATGAGCGCGTTTCTGAGAGTTTTTGAAAACAGTGGAATGTGATTTAAACTTCAGACAGCGCACTGAAGTGAGCATAAGAATCTAGTCGATGTGCGCTGCCGAGGGGGTCAGATTTAGGCATAAAATGCATTTAGCAGCGCGCACTGTATCACAAATATTTGCGGGTGTGCACGTGTTTACCTCTGTAATCACCTGTGTAATCTCTCTGTAGTTTTACCTCTGTAATCTTCTAAGTATTTTTGCCTTCCTTCTTGTTTGTTGTTCATACCCTATTTACCTCGACGAAGAGCCCCCCCCCCCCCCCCCCCCTTCCTTGTCCCTTATGTAATGCTCTCGGGCGTTTAAGGGGGAAATAAATGAAAAAATCAATGAAATAAATGACTGCGTGAACACTTTCAGCCCGTATTTGAAAGGAAAATGTCATTAGACGCTTCTGTGCCTTGAATCATCTCCCTACCGCCTCTGAAGAGAGATTATTACTACTCGAGCGGGACTTTTTAGTGATATGACAGTATGATTTTGTTTCTTTGATTGGAAGCTTTATGCGGGCGCTTAAAGGTATAGAAGAGTAATTAATCATAATTTGTAAGTTTTCCCGCAGACCCAAACCCTGGCCCATTTTATTCTCAAAATCTCCAATACATTTACTGACGCTCGGAAGATGCAAATTTTCTTTCTTTTTTTTTTTTTTTTTTCACAATTTAGTCTCTAAACCGTGCTTCAATCCTTCGAGAGCATCAAACGTGCGTTTTCCGCGATGCTTTGGTGTATAGCGGCTAAGCTCATCGCATGTTGAAGGGAATACATATAAAATTGGCCGAGTATCTGCTCGCTTCGCTCCAAATGTAGTCCCAAGACGATGGTAAGCTTCTGCCGCCCCTGCCGCGTAACTTCCTCCTCTCTCTCCCCCTCCCACCTGTCGCCCTCTTCTCATCCCTTCTCACTGCTCCCATGACGAATGCAACCGAGGTTTGTTCAACCCAATTTTCCCGAGTTCGCATAGGTCGCGCTCCAACTGTTGAGACTGCGCGCTACCTTGTTTATCTTTTGTTTTTGTCCTGCATGAAACAGCACGACCTCCAGCTTTAGCTCTTCTGTTTGTGTTTGCTTTTATCTATCCTCCCATTCACCACGATTTTTAGAGCGTAGCTATTTTTTGTTTCATTTACTATCATAAAAACAAATACAGGGCGCATTCCTAATAAAAGAACGCTCGTACTTTCCCTAACTTACTGACACTTTTTTCTGAAGTATGTCAGCGGTTTTCTTTGCGCTGAATAATGTGGCTACGGATGAGCCAAGCCAGCAGCTTTGGTACTTTCGAACTTCCCTGCCTATATATACCCCATTGTAATCAAGCACTCTTTCACGTTGGTCCACCGATCCTTGGTCTATATCGAGTGACAGCATACAGACAGGCCATGTTTTTTACGCTTTGGTTACCCAAGAAAGAGTCCAAAACGCCCTAATAACAATGAAACACGAAATAAAAGGACGAATAAATGAGTGAATGAATGAATGAATGAATGAATGAATGAATGAATGAATGAATGAATGAATGAATGAATGAATGAATGAATGAATGAATGAATCAGTAAAACACTATAACCCATCGACGGGAATGGCAAGGCCACTGTATTGCAGCCTAGGCCTTGAAGGTCGTCCGGTTCCAATAAAATCAAACAGTATCCAATAGAAATCAATTTATTTGAACAGGCCTGGGTGATAATATAGAATTTTCGAAAATACAATGTAGCCCATTTTACTACTTAGGGGCGAAATTTCCATTAACCCAGTCATAGCTATTCCGAACCCTATGATAAAACTGTACTTCCGGAATTTGAAGTGTCTATGTCCAACAGTTTCGGCTTTGCATTGATAAATCAGCAACTTAATCAACCATCCAGCAAGGCCGTCTGTCTGTCTGTCTGTCTGTCTGTCTGTCTGTCTGTCTGTCTGTCTGTCTGTCTGTCTGTCTGTCTGTCTGTCTGTCTGTCTGTCTGTCTGTCTGCCTGTCTGTCTGTCTGTCTGTCTGTCTGTCTGTCTGTCTGTCTGTCTGTCTGGCTGTCTGTCTGGCTGTCTGTCTGTCTGGAACTTGTCTTTGTAGATATACTTCATATATTTCATCGCCTACAACTTGCAGATAGCTCAACCACACCACTGTACACTGAGGTGATGCAAAAAGCCTACCTTTGGCATCCTTGGAAGCGAGCGAATGACGCTTGGAAGGAAGATTATAGAATAAATGTACAGATACTGCAGGCAACAACGCATAAAACGAGGTAGAATTGGAAGTGCATGCCCGACAGTTGCGGCTGGGCGTTGATAAATCAGTCAGTCAGTCAATCAGCCAGCGGGCAGCTTGTCTGCCAGCGGATCAGGCAGCAACCATCCAGAAAGATTGTGTTTGTCTGTCAGCCGATTAGGCAGCAAACCGTCCAGAAAGGCTGCCTCTCTGTCTGTCTGTCTGTCTGTCTGTCTGTCTGTCTGTCTGTCTGTCTGTCTGTCTGTCTGTCTGTCTGTCTGTCTGTCTGTCTGTCTGTCTCTGTGTGTGTGTGTGTGTGTGTGTGTGTGTGTGTGTGTGTCTGTCTGCCTGCCTGCCTGCCTGTCTGTCTGTCTGTCTGTTTGTTTGTTTGTCTGTCTGTCTGTCTGTCTGTCTGTCTGTCTGTCTGTCTGTCTGTCTGTCTGTCTGTCTGTCTGTCTGTCTTTCCGTAAGTCGGACAGTTCATGACTTGTTTTTATAGATTTACTTGCCCACAACTTGCATTGAGCTCAACCACACCACCCCGCATTAAGGTATTGCAAAAAGCCTACCTTTTGCATCATGGGAAGAAAGCGAATGACGTTGGCAAGAAGATTATAAATAAATTATTTTACATATATTGAAGACAACAACGAATAAAACAGGTCAGAATAACGAATAAAAAGGGACAATAGAGCTTATTAACAACATACTGTCATTTATTGTGTGCAGGCAGCATGAGCAAGACCCGGAAATTATATACAAGCGAAAAGAATATTTTAGCTGTACAAATGCAAAATCATCCTTGCCACAAAAGCCACAGAAGGCCCGTTTAAAGCGTAGACCTGTGCACACATTCATCAAAAACTTCAATGCCGTCTCATTTCCCACTCTGGACACTTTCGCCATTGCAAATTAGATGCACCATCCCGGGAATGGGCGCTAAAAAGAATATGTCTGGGCTTGTTGCAGTTGACATTCGGCCACATTAGCCGGCTATACTCAGGCGCAAACCAAATTTTTACAGACGGCTCATGTACGCTTGATGGTAGTGCTTCTGGGATCTTTATCTCGTCCACTGGACAGATGTTCTCTCATCGCCTTGAGCGGGTAACGTCATCAATGTCAGCCGAGCTTCACGCCATCAAGGAAGCCATCCTGTACATTCTCCGCCAACCGCCGGGGCAATGAACCATCATCACCGATTCCAAGGCAGCCCTCCGAAGTCTACTGCGCAGCGACTGCTTCAGCATTCTCGAACATGCCTCTCGTGAAATAACTTACTTGCACCACCTAGTGGGCACCAAGTGACATTTCAGTGGCTTCCAGGTCACTGTGGTGTTCCAGGGAACGAGAAGGCAGATGAAGCAGCTCGCTGGGGCCTTCAAATGCATAATATGAGGAAGGTCTTCACCAAGCATGATGCCTCAGCTATGACGAAGGCACTTGTTTTAATGGAGCGGAACCATCTCTGGTCTCTTCCAGAGCACCATTATTCCTTCTTGCACTACGTAGACCCCGAGCTCAGGATTAAGCTGCCAGACTGACTTCCCCGCCGAATAGAAACTTTATACCACCGATTACGCCTCAATGCATCGCTTCCAAAAACATACCTATCTCGACCTGGTGGAACCTCGAATCCGTACTGTGATAACTGCGGATCGCCGGAAACCGTGGAACACCTACTGTTAGAGTGCCCAGCTTAAATAGTCACAAGGTGCCGTTTGGAGCAGAAGATCGAGCACCTACGCCCAGAACCAATCAGCTTAAAGGTACTCCTCGGTACATGGCCCTCCTCTTCAGCTCAACGCAAAGCACTAGTGGCGTTATTTGAATACCTGGACGAGATCGGTGTCACTGAACTGATTTGACATACTACGGAGACCGTGATGTTCATCGAACTGTTCCCACAAACTCCACGATGTCTGCTTTTTTTTCTTCTTTTCTCCTCGTTCTTCCGCCCTGTTATCTATAGGGCCTTTTCTACCGTCCCCTACGCATTCCCCCGCCGGCCAGCATGTCAGTGTAGAGATTCTGGCAAACCTCTCGGCTTTCTTCTTTAATAAAGAGCTTTCTTTCTCTCTCTCTCTCCCTCTCTCTCTCTCATAGATCCCATCCCCATTTGAAGATGATATTATATTATGTTAGAATACAGTTGTTGAGGAACAAATAGCTTTGGATTTCCTTGCAAACGATTTAATCGCCCAATTACAACGCCAGACATTTCACACATCTTGAATCGCTACAGTACACCATATGAAGTGCATACGACCTGAATATTTGGGCCCTAGTTTAGGTGGATGTGCAGGTGGTGCTAGTAATACGCTCTGTATAACACGTCCTGTTTATTTTAGTTTTGTTTTTTGTTTTTTTAGAAAAAGGAATTCCAGTCTTTTCGGTCAGTGTTTCAAGACATCTTGATAAAACTTTCATGGAATACCCCGAGTGGCATAAGTTGTTTCCAGAGGCTCTCTGAATATGGTTGTTTACCGGTGGAGTAGGTCAATGGCATCATAGCAGAGGCTCTTACAATACTGCGGACGGTGGTACACAGGACTGGAAACCATCCCTGCGTGGCGATTGGAGAAGTGAAGTGGCTTCTGGGACGACAGCCTCAGACAGTACCTGTTGTGTGTTTATACCACACCATCCAAGGACCTCAAAATATGCAATCGCTGTAGTCCTACGCTCAGCACAGTTGCTGGAACCCATTTTTCATCCAAATGGAGCCAAAATGGCTCACCAGATTTCGATGGTTGCAGGAGAACCGTGTCTTTGTCTCCATGGACATGCTGCCGATTTTGGCACGTCTGTAGCTGTCTGTGGTACGGGTTTGGTGTGCGGCCGTAATAGCCTTGCGCGAACTGTCACAAGTGTTGTCACCTTTTGAGCCATCAGCGTCTCACCAGAGTCGGAAGGTCAATATATTAACCTTCCGACTCGAACACCGACCTTACGGTCGGTGTTCGAGGAGCACTCCGAAGAGATCATGGTCATTTTATGAAGCCTTTGGAAGAGACGCTTTGATTGCTCGCACACATCGTTCTAATTGCTCGTTCGAACATTCGTAGTGCGGTGATGACGGACTGCGATAAGCATTTAATGTCTTATTTAAAATTGCGATCTCCATGGAATCGAATGGCAAGCCTTGTTCGCTGAAAATTTATTGATTTATACCGAACCGAGAACAGATCTCCTTTAGGGTGTTCATGAGTGCTGTTAGTGTGGTGGAGTCGAGACCAGATTGACCCCACTGTCCTTAGAGGCGTAATCGGTGTCCTAATGGTAGTTTACACCTGCAAAGTGCAATTCGTGACCAAGTCTGCCTGGACAAACTTGGTGCTGTTCGATCAACGGGTTAGTGAGAGTTGATTCTTTTGGTATGTAGTGCAGTTCTTTACCAGTGCTATCATAGTATGGCCAGCGCGAGCTCTCTCTCCTTAATTAGTTCCGCGCGTGCCCGTATCTCCGAATACCATAATTTTTTTATCCTTCCTCAACACTGCACTCAAACAAGCGACCTTACAGGGCTACTCAACTGCACGCTCACCGACCAGTGCTTTGGTCGGTGCTCTTGCGACGGCGAGGACGACGTCTTACGACGACGAAAGACGAGGACAATAAAATTGGCCGCGTATCTGCTCCTTTCGTTGCAAATGCCGTCAAAAGACGATAGTCTTTACCGGCTTTTGCGAAGTAAATGCCTCCCTTCGCTTTCTCGCTCACCTCTCATGTTGTTCCTCTTGCGTCGCGCTCCTCCCAAGGTAAAGACGCCAAAGGTTTGCTTAAATCATTTTAAATTTCCCGCGTTCCACTGCTCCAAACCGGGTGTCTCGATGCGAACGCTGCCGTACGGCGAAGACGCGCGTTAATCGAGGCGCCCTACTTCAACGTTTATAAAACCGCGTTTCCCTACTCCACGTGCGTTGCAAGCAGAACGTGGAACCTACCTAGTGGAACCTTGCCTAACTGTTTCCGGTTGATTTCTTAAAATGGCGCTAGAAGCTATAGTGGCACGGGCGACAGCAGGCGACGGCGGAGTGAATTCTTTTTCTGCAGTTGATGAAGTATTTAATTTCGCAAATGTCAAGCATGTTTGATTTTTTTATAAAGGAACACTGCAAATATCACTTCTGTATTGATTTGTTGTCTCATATTTGCGTAATGTCTTGTTCTTCTTCAACAATGTTGACAAGTATGAACATTACACCGGACATAGACGGGTAGATTTAGCTGTGACTATATAAGACTATTGCGCAGGCATTGTTTTGCTTTGGCCGGGTGGCTGAATCGAGTCACAGACAGACAGACCGACGGACAGACAGATAGACAGACATACAGACAGACAAACATACAGACAGACCAAAATTTCTGGGTTTAAGTAGCCCAAGAAAGACTATCGTCTTTAAAAGAACCGAGCTGCGCGTGCTTGGTGCGTCAGCACGGCACGGGCAGTTCGATTCCGAAAGCCTGCCACGCTGGTACTCTCTCTCTCGCGCTGCGCTGCGACCCCGCGGTTCCCGACAGCATGTTTCGGCCGCCCACCGTAATAGACACGTCATTTCACCCTACGTGACATTCGCGTACAAGCCTTCACGTCACGGCACCGCCGGCTGCTCTCCGTTCTATCCCTTGTACTTTCCAGCCCCTGCTCTGCCCTTCTACAGACCGCTCTTCAGTCCGCTGGGTCGACCTCTGCGCATGCGCGCGGAGCGACTGCATGTGCTGCCTGCGCCCGCCCGCTCAGCCGTGACCGCCTCATTTCGTTGCTATCCTCCCAAGAACATGATACAATCGCCGCCATAAAGATTTCCACTTCGCCCTGGTTTTTTGAATCCTGCTAAGACCGGTGCCTCGCCACTTAGGGATGTCTTCGAAGCTGCGGCCGCGCTACGTCAGACCATCCAGGGTGGTCCCATCGAGTCGCACACCGACATATCTCCACGTCGTTCGACTCAGACTGTATTATGTAATACCCCGCCACACCACACACGGTCCCACGACTGGCGAAAGCCTCAACGGCGCCAGGGGTTGCGTCACGGGGACAGCGATGACGCGAAGAAAGACGCTTTTTCAAAAATAAAAGGCTTGCTTACTGCATAGAGTTTTACTCTAATGTATACTAAAGGGAAATCTAAGGCTGCAATCGCGTGCCGTCGAGGGCGTTGCCTTGGCAGATGGAAACGTTGCTCTCCTACTTGGCTTGGCTTGCCACATGGATTTTTCGAGCTCCTAAAGCTAAAACCAACGAAAAAGAGTAATATTTTAAAGCGAAGCTTTCTACGCCTCGCTCGTGGCGTCGTCGCCTCAAAACGCACCGCAGCAAAGCCAATTTTCTCTGACAATGATGACGATAATGAGCGAAGTGGAAGATGGCTGAAACGCGACGCTTCCGCTTGTCTAAAGCCAGTGTCTTCAAAGTCCAAAGTCCAAGTCCGAAATCCAACTGGTTATATGCCCAAAACGCTTTGCAGGAAAGCCAACTTACACGATGGGTTTCCGCAAATCAAGCGCGCCTCAAGGAGAAAGACGCTTCCGGTGGTCAGAATCGAACCTGTGTTCCGCGCGTCACAACGGCGATGTGTATCCGCGATCGCGCCATTCCAACACGGTCGAAGCAGCTTGTATTTTGGACGTTGGCTTTGACTAAGGTTGCATGACAGAGAGGGCTTCGCGTTTTCACCATCTTTCTCTTAAGAAAGGGGCTTTGATTTGTTTGTTCGTCTTGCTTTATTGTTCAAAAAAAATCTCTGAGAAATGAATGTCTTGGGGCTTCAATTTTCTATCAGTGAAAGAGCAATAAAAATCTTTAAGCAATAGTGGTATTTTTCTTTCGAAGCCACACACAACTTTAAAGCTTGTCTATGTCATGCCAAGTATCGATGGAACGCTTCTTCGCGGTGTATGACGGCACGCTCGCTGAACGGCGGCTCACCCAGGCACTAGCGCCAGGTTTTCCTCTAGTAATATAGTAGTATACACTTGTGTAAAAGGCTATGGCCTACTGGGGAATACTGGATCCGCAGCTTTTAGATGCAGTCCCCACCTCCAAAAGAACAAAGATTGATCTATTGATTGATTGATTAAATAATTGTAGTATAGTAGCACTGGCTTTTTTTGTGAGCAGGAGAAATATTATAAATAGCGCATTTAGTGTATTAAACATCGTCATCGCGTGTCTCCGCTACAACCTTGTCATCACTTCTTTAAAACTCGGAAGTAACGTTGAAATATTTCATGAATCTACTGATTTCGGTTCTTTTCCTTTACAGCTCTACAACAATGCTACAGGAAACAAAGCACCATATTTAACTCGTAAACAACTTTCTCAAAACTTCCTTGTGCGAACTGCAACAGTACGTAATCATTCTCTACAGAGACTCATCTATGCACATACATTATTACGTATGTTGGCCTCGGAGCCCCTACACTGTAACATAATTTACACCCTTATGGGTGCCAATCACTGTCCATACACAACATCCTTACACCTTCTCAAAAAACAAGAAAAAATTACACCATCTTCCCGTGGGGAACCATGAGGAGGATGCGAAGCATCATAGGGGTTCCGTGTAGGTTCCAGTGTGTTGCCATTATGTTGTTTCGTTTATCGGAGCACGAATGGGAACGTAGTGTGTACCCCCCATGTAGAGACAGAGAAATATAGAGAAATGTAGAGACAGCGAAGAGACCGACACCCGCGTTACCTGATCGAACACCTCCTGGTTCTCGCCTTTCTTTATAGCGTGCTCACGCTCCTACCCCGCTGCCCGCCCTCTTCGTCCTCTTCTCTGGTTGAGCTGCAAGACGCGTGGCGCTTCCCGCCACAGCTTTCCCACGGGAAATTCAACATCCTCCTCTAAAGTTTTCAGTTCGTCATTTCCGTTGACGTTCAGCTTCGCGTGCCTTCGTTGTATCAGTAGCTCCTTGACGTAGTTTGAATGAGTAAAGGACATAAGGTGCGTCCGTAGCACTTGCTCCTGTCTCGGTTTTGTAGCGCAGTGGGAAGAGCGCCACGTACCTCCCGTTGCGGCCAGACAGTCGTGCGATCGAATCCGAGCGCCGCTAACTATTTCTTTTTTTATAGTGTAGGGGGAGAGGTGCGGATGGACGGACGACGGACGACGAAGCCGAGAGCAATAGATGCTTCGCATCTAAAATACCCTTGAAGGTGTTTTGTCGTTTATACCACCCTTTTACTCCGTCAAAACACAAGAAATCACCTTTTTACGGGCTGTTTTAACGTTAATTACACCCTCATGAAAAGTGTAATTAAAAGGGTCTGTTTTTCGATAGGGTGTAAGGGTGTTACCTATAGAACAAAAAAGGGTGAAAATTATTTTACAGTGTAAACCCTTCTATTATATTCAAGGTCTTTCACCAAATAGCCATGCGGCTATTTCTACACATGAAGTGCGTCATGCCACGAGCTACTGATGAACGGACTTAATGACATTTTTTCGGAAAATCACCAAAGAACGCTCACACATTAAAAGATGATTGCTTCATATTACTCATTTGCTTAATTACACGAGACTTTAAAAAATATGAGAAATAAAAGAAGCAATGATAAAATATTGGGGCGTTTAGTTGCTAAAAAACTATTTTTATTTTCTTGCTCTAGGATGTTCAGGTATTTTAGGGACCTTAGTTCAGGTGGGGCACTTCGTATTTCACTGAGTGTACAAAGCTTTCGAATTTCGTTTAAACGTCGTTAAGAGGCATAATTTAGATAAACTAATCACTTTCCTTCGCCTGGTACTGCCTGGTACTGCCTGGTACTTTATAACCCGATCAGTGTTCCAAATTTTGAATAGAAATTTTGCTGTATAACATTGAGGCAAATACATCCCAGTAATCACCATTTATGGTGGACGTAAAACGGCTGAGCGCGTGCCACGGTGGATGAGCTCCTAGACCGGCCTCCAAGACCGCCAGGTACTTGCAGCACTCTCGCGGGGACAAATGTTTGACTGTAGAGCTGTTCCACAGAAGTGTCCACCAGGGATACCCTGGACAGGGGTGCCAAGAACAGCATTCCGAATGAAGAGTAGCATCCATCGCAAGACCCTTGCCAACCTAGAAAGAATTCGAAATTTACAGGAGATACATACTGAGAATTTTCCCACAATAACAGGGCGCCGTTCAGTGACTGGAACGTCGCTTATCTGGTAGGTTTTCCAACACGCATGATCTCACCCAACCACACGAGGACCTACTCGCACAAAACCTAAACCCAGTTACACCCAGTGTGAAATCTGTTGAAACATCGAAGCTGCAGTTCTCTTCAGCCCGCTCGCCCAAGAATGGCAGCGCCGTCGCCACGCAAATTCTACGGTTCGTGAAAATTAATCGGCAGCTAAACGTCAGTGGCGGAAGGATCCTTCTCCTTTCCCTCCCGTGGAGGGAGGGAGAGGAACACACCCCTGCGAGATTAGTGCGCCCTCTATCGTTGGATCTGGTAACGCGTTTCTGCGAGGCCACCGGCGGCTCTACGAGCCTGCTCCTACCCGTGCGTGAGGCACGACCTTCAGCAGATGGACGAAAAAGCTCGGCCTACAACAGCTTAGCTCTTAATATCGGAGCAAAGTTAAATGACTGCAACGTCACCTATCTCGCAGGTTCTCCCATACACAGACCAACTCACACCATATTAACACATGATAATGAATATAAACAATTCATATGTAATAAATAGATGACCAGCTTTTTTTTAACAAAATGATTAATTTCCTGAAAGTTATCAATGCTCTTTACTCTCATCATTACTGATACGGTTGCAAAAAAACGCCAAATTTAAGAGAGTATCAGCTAGAAAACCATGATATCCCCTCGATTAGCAGTTTGAAACACCCACCAATTTTAACGCGTTAGAGTGAAGTAGCTTGTGATACCTACTGGTAAAATAAACTTAGTGCACTACTAGATCTGTAGATATAACCAGGAAAAACAAATCCGAATTTCGGAATGGTCTTGCAGAAAAACCGGATTTCTCCCCTATTATCATTGTGAAAAATAGCACCCGATGTTTACCCCCCCATTTTAATAAAATATAAAACCTGAAAACGGACAACCCTAGATATACTTGTACGCGACCTTGCGCTTGTGCGCTAGCAGCACGAGCATCGCGACTATCTCCTTTTTTGTGTGTATGCTGCTTCGTATGTTCACTTTCACCTAGATATCACTCTTGCCCCATTTATTTCTTGGTATAAAAAGCAGGGCAAGATGCATGAGGACAACAAAAAATGAACGATGGCACAGCGCTAACTGAGTAAGTGAGAAAGCTGTGCCTTCCTTCGTCCTGTCTGTCTGTCTGTGTGGAGATGTTTAACAGGCAACGAATGTCTAAACTACTTAGTCTGAAAACACACTTCATGGTTGTTAACATTGTTCAGCAAAAAGAAATCGTTGGGCATAGTTGAAGCAAAGGCTTTTTATTTTTATTTTATTTATTCTATTATTTTACACCAGTAATTTGGTTATTGCCGGAGGGGATACGTATGATAAGTACAACAACGAAGAATGAAGACAACAGACGACCATATCAATGTTCAACAATCGAAGTCTAAAATGTTGGACTCTAGGTGTTTCATAAAATCAGCGTATTCAATCATTTTTCGAGGCAAAAAATTGCATCAAGACACTGTTCGGCGAAAAAATTAATACCTAAGGTATTCGCAATGTTCTTTTAATTTAAAATGCATGACTGCTTGATTTTTGCCATAGCAAGCTTTAAAATCCACGTTGAAAGGTTCCAGTGGATGGCGCGCAAGCCGTGGAACGCGGGAAATTTGAATTGATTTTAGCAAAACTTCCCCGTGTTTATCATCGGAGGGGCACGGACGGGGGAGGAAGAGCGTGACGGGTGGGCGTGGAAGAGAAGAGGGGCATTTAAATGGCAGGGACGGTAGAAGACTATCGACGACATTTGCAATGAAGTGAGCAAATATACGCCAAATTTTTAGATCGTGTATTTGAACCAACTAGCCCAACTTGCCATCTATATATTGCTGGTCCTTCATTTTAAAGCGTAGCCCTTTGGCGGCCGGTACCTGGCGGTGGCGAAGACGCTGTCCGCCGGCGTCTGTGTATTTGATGAGCGAACGAAGCAGTGAAGGCAGAAAAAAAACGGAGAGGAGCGTAGGCGAAGGGGGAGCGGGAGGGCGGCACGCCATCTCTAAATGGCGTTGGGCACGCACGGCTACGGCGTCTTCTCTCTCACTGCCGCGCCTTCACACTTTTGCCATGCGTCGCCGCCAAGGAGCGCCCTACATTTCGCGCTTTCCCCAGACGCTCATCCGAACCACATGATATTTGCGCGGGAGGTTCAAACGCGATTTGCAACAATAGGCTTGGATGCGGCGACGTGCTGTGAGATAATGCCATTGTAGCGCGCGCCGCCGTGCGTTCGCTGATCACGTGATCACTTCCTGCAGAGACGCAGCAGATATGCGCCGTGACTAAGAAGACTGCAGTTCGCACTGTGCACAAATTTCGCATTGGGGAGTACAGTAATCGTCTGTGCATTTTTAGGTCTACATGTGAATGTTGAAAATCGGGGGCTATTTTGAATGCTTCGAAGCAGGAAGGAATCGGATTTTTAACGGAAGATCATTAAATGGGCCATTGAGCAAAACAGACGGCGTCAGCGTTGCCTGCGGCAACAATACGGCATTGAAATTCCCATTGGTTCTGACGTGCCGTCGTTTCTAACCCGAGCTATATGCGGCGCACATGTAATGGGGGAGGGGGGTAGGGTTAGCGCTAAACCCGCCCATCTAACCTTATCTTATAGCAGCGCAAAACTCGTCGTAGGAGCATTCACAACGGCATCCTATTAAACGTTCAGGTTTTCGCATTTCCAACTTACAAGAATCGTTTAGGCATCCTCGGAGTTTTTACACCGAAGCTTTCTAGATATGCTTAACTGATGGCGACGTTGCCCCAGAACACGCTGTAGGAAAGACAACCTTTATGACGATGATGATGATCTTTGGCGAAGGGGAAAATGGTTGAATCGCGAAGCTTTCTCTGGTCGAAAGCCAATGTCTGAAAAGCCGAAAATCAAAGCCCAAAATCGAAATCTACGCTCAATACGCGCTGCACAAAAACCAACTTACACAATTAGTTCCCACAACGGTATATCAAGCGTCTCAATAAAAAAATCCTTCCCGTGGTAGGAATGGAATCTGGGTCCCTCGCGTTAGAAGCGGCGTCTATCCTATTGAGCTACTGCTACTCGGTTCAAGCACTTTGGATTTTGAACGCTCACTTTGACTCAGGTTGCAATTTCTCGTGGCAAAAAAGAAAACAAACAAACAAAAAATTATTTCTTTTGCAGCGCGCAGCCAGAAGGGGCGAAGACCGGAGATGCCGAGCGGAACGCGTTCCGCTCCCCGCTAGCAGACGACGCTCGCTTTCCTAGCGCAACTCGCAACCGCAGCGCCGCGGTGGCGAGAGTTGCGGCCGGCCGCCTTCTCTCCACGGCCGCGGCGGGGAGATACGGAACTGAAACTAAAGCGTGGCAAACTGTTCGCATGGCGACGCAGTGAAACATCCCCCTCGCGAGGGGCACGATCAAATGCAGGGCATTTCCGGGGGCGCACGACGTTAAGTAGTTTGCGTTACGTTAATGTTGTTGCACTTGTGGCAACTGCTGACGAGAGAGCGCTCGTCAGCAGTAAAATTGGCAGCCTCGGCGCACGTTGAGTCCGAGAGAGGGGAGAGAGTGTCCTTGAAACGTGCCTGGGCGCGCTATCGAATGTTGATCGCGCCGATAGCGAAACGTCTGAACCGGGCATGTCGAGGCGAGCGATGCGGACTACTACGGACGCCTAGAACGGGTGAAATCGTGAGTTAAATGCTCTGCATTTAAAATACTGTGGTTTATTCCTCTGTCATAAGGATCAGTAAAACACTTAAGTGAAATGTGCAGTGAAATCTGCAGCTGAGTGTGATTTGCGGGTCGGCGGTTGTCTTGTGGGTGTGCTTGGCGAGCGACGTCCGCTGACGGGTCGCTTCGGTAAAGGTGTACTGGCGTCATCTCCGTTACGGATATGACGTCAGTGAAATCTTGGTGTATCCCGGCATAAAACACTTTCGTGTTAAAATATAAAACCCGAAAACGAACAACCCTATGTATAACGTACTCTTTGGTTCGAAAGGTTGCTTCCTCGCAAGAAGACCCTGTGTGCAGGGATGCACCCTTTACAGGCCGTTTGCTTAGTTGTCCAGGCGTCACTTCCGTGACGGACATGACGTCAGCGAAATCTGCGCGTAGCCGGGAACAAAACACATTCGTGTTAAAAAACTTTAACGCAACTAGCATTTACGACATAACCAATAGCAACGGGGAAAAGGATTCCGTACGCACACTGTATCTGCAGGCTTAGTTGTTATAAGACTAAGAGCCTTTGCAAAGTTGAATTAATCTGGATGTAACTGGCACTATTTCTGGGGGTTGATATGGGTACACCAAATAATGTTCTTGAATGAGCTTGTGTTTTCCCCATTCTCTGCAACAATCCCCGGCAAGTTAAGGCTACTTCTAATGAAGATTTTGAAGGCTCTCGGGGAAATAAGGAATTCTTTAAAGAATATGTCACCATGGTCACTTTCACGAGGTGCATCACCCATGCTGAATGGCAGAGACTGGGCGAGAATCTCGATAGTGACCAATACATTGTTCAACTGGAAATTGACCATCGGTGAACACACGTAAAAACAGGAAAGGCAAGAATTACACACTGGAAAGCTTTCCGAGAAGAAATTGACCAATAATCAATAGACACAAACATGGATCTCGAAGAATGGACGACGACAATGGTTGAAAAAGCCAATAAATCCGCAAAAGAGATCCAATTAACATCTCAGAATTCAGAAGAGGACCCTCATCTCTTACATATTTGGAAGGCTTGCCGAAGCTTTACATGGGGGTGGGCAAAACAAAAGTGCAAGAAGCTACAGAAACGCATACGCTTGTCAGCTGGGAAAACAGAACTGGAACCAGTTATGTGACCGTCTACAGGGGACACTCAGTACCCAAAGAACGTGGAATATCCTCAAGTCACTCATCCCCGACACTGGATCCGACTGGCCGCTCCTCCGATCATCCCCAACACTGGCCGACAAATAGAGCACCTCATCCACAATTTCCCGGGCACTGAAGAGGATGTCCTTAAGGCGGCAAAAAGAAACTCATTGCTCAGCAAGACCAAATTGTACCCCTTTCCCCACCCTGATTACGGGGGTGGTACCGAGCTTCGACATTGACACTCCATTTACTAGGCCGAGCTGGATGCGGCGCTCGCCAAGTTGGCAAGGAACACTGCGGGAGGAGCGGACGAGATTACCAAGGGGAACTCCTGGAGCACATGGTTCTGGATCGCCTAACCCTTCACACAGAGGACAACAAAACAAGGATCTCCGACTCCACTTACGGTTTCCGCCCATACTTATTGACGCAAGATATTCAGCTACAGATCAAAGAATAAGTCATTGACAACCTCAGCACGTTACAAAAAATCGTCATTCTGGTGCTTGACGTTAAAGGTGCGTTTGATATTATATCGCACGAGCCCATACTGACTCGCAATGTGGGGTCAGGGCCTATAACTACGTTCGGGACTTCCTTTCGTCCGGACGGCGACAGTGGGTCTCGGAAAGCTTCAGCGGTACAAATTCCAGGTCCCAGCAAAAGGCACTCCACAGAGCTCAGTGATCTCACCATTACTTTTCAATATCGCGATGATCCAACTACTTGACAAGCAAAATACAATACCTGGCCTTAGACATGCCTTCTACGCAGATGACCTCACGTTCTGGTCAACCAGAGGGTCAACAGGAAACCAACAGGATTCCCTGCAGGAAGCCGTAGATCGCATCGAGGCATACGTCAAGTAGTGTGGACTTTCCGTCGCCTCAGAAAAGTCGGAACTTCTGGTAATAAGAAAGAGTACGAGGAGCAGACCGCCAGTGGAAGTACCGGACCCGGAAGTGAAGCTTCATGGCATCGCTATCCCAAGGGTCGACACACTGTGGCTATTAGGCCCCACTCTCCAAAAGGACGGAACAGGAGCTTTTACACTCCACAAACTCCAAAGCACCATCACCCACATAGCACACCTGGTCAAGAGAGTTGCGAGAAAAAAGCACGGACTCAAGGAAGAAAGTACAATTAGGTTAATACAAGCATTAATTATCAGTAGAATTACCTATCGTAATAGACATTTAGGGCTAAAAAACGCCGAAGAAAAGAAACAACATCCTCATCAGCCAAACCTACAAATTGGCACTAGGTCTACCGGCGAAGACTTCGACGGAGAAGCTACTGCAACTAGGGGCACATAACACGTGGGAGGAACTTGCAGAGGCACACAGGGTTAGCCAAATTGAACGGCTGAAACTTACAGAAACACGTCGCGCCACTTTACGCCGTCTCGGGTATGAGGTAAACGTGGATTCCCAAAACCAAAAAAGGCGCACCCCACTTTATATGAGGGAGTACATCACGGTTGCCAATACCCCTCGCAACATGCACCCTGTTTATCACAAAGGAAGGAGAAATGCCAGGGTAAAGGCACTGCAAAAAAGCCTATGGTAATGATAGCGGAACGAGGTACGTGAACGCCGCAAAATATTCAAGCAAAAACCATGCAGCACACGCGATAACCGTGACCAACAGCAAAGGAAAGGAGCTAAGCTCGGCGACTATCACTACTTACTCCGCAGAAGAGCCAGCGATTCCTCTCGCTACTACAATTATCACTAAAGGTCAAGCTCGCATGATTATAATTACGGACTCCCAAACAGCCTGCGGAAATTTTCAGAAGTGTCGTATCTCCACAGTAGCGCTTAATACTCCTGAAGCTAAAGAATAAAAAAAAAATATGATGTACCGCACATATACATCGTGTGGACACCGGCGCACGAGTTTCTGGAGGGTAATATGGCGGCTAATGCCGCTGCCCAAGATCGTTCCCACCGAGCAACCACCGCCACCCTCACCACCGTCACAGAAGGTCAAGCCACTCGGCGTCGTTGCTCCCACCTGTCCCACGACGCACCAGGGACATATCGGAACTTTACAGATTGAGCAGGCGGAAATATCCACCTCCTCATCCATAATTCACCAAAGAAGAAGCAACGCAGTTAAGAAGACTCCAGACTAACTCTTTCACACCCCTCCCAGTTGCACATGATCCATCCCAGTCAGTACACGACTGCAAATTCTGCGGCACCACCAACACTCTCTACCACATGGTGTGGGAGTGCAAGGGTGTGAAGGAACGCTCGGAGGTACTGACGCCATCGACAGAGCAGTGCCAGGCCCTGCTGTCCAGCGAGGTCCTGGATGACCAGCGCAGCCTGGTGATCCGAGCCAGGCAAGCAGCTGAGGGCTATGGCATCCTGGTCCAGGGACGCCACCCACCCTGGATGGTCAATGCTACTACAATGACGATCATCCAGCACTGAATTTTTCTTTTATAGGAATCAATAAACGTTTATTCCTCCTCCTTTTCTAATAAAGCTTTTGAAGGCTGTCGATGAAATAATGATTTTTAAAGGAATATGTCACCACGGTAGCGATGACGACGAAGAGAACGTTATTTAAACAAGAATATTGTCTGCTGTGACATTTTCAATTGCTTCCGCTTTTTGCGTGAACAGAGCATGTAGAGTAAATAGGGTACATACTTCATTGAAGTTTGGTGGCGGCTGCGGGGTACGAAGCCTCGAGAACGCAGTTTCGAAACCGACAGTATGTTCAACAACCGCAGAGATTTATGGCACCAGCGATTTGGACCTATTCTGCCCACATTTGCCTTAACCGTGGTCCCATTCGTGTGTTATCTGTGCATTCCTGCGTCTCATATTGTTTTTGTGCCTTTTGTGTGCCCGCGTGTTGCCGCCATTTTCAATCTTTCATTTCTATATATAGTAGCAAACAAAGATCGCTGCCAGGCTGACTTTTCTGTATTATTAATGGAGTCCCTCCCTCGTTCCGAAACACCACTCTTACTCCGGCCGTAGCATTGCAGTCAGAAATAAGGTTAAGTTAGGTTCTCTTCAGTGTCACACTTAATAAGGACAGGAAGACAAAATGCAACTTTGTTCAGCTTGGAAAAAGTAGAATTTTGTAACTCACTCAGCCCAATTGCGTCCACGGAAGGTGTTTTTAAAAAAATGCAAAAAAGAAATATTGAAAAACTTTCAAATTTCGCGCTACAGTAACGTGATATGGGCAGGGGTGATGTAATATGGGCAAGTAATAAAACATCGTTTTCAGTAAATTAAGTACACGTTAGCATTTAAGTGCTACGATTAAACAAAGTTAGAGGCCTCACTGCAATCGGACAGCCATGTTTTTTTTTTTTTGCTGTGCGTTGGGTCCGCGGCCGCCAATTACGTAAACAAGATTTCATGACGTCATACGGAATTCGCTGTAACGTGGAGTCGCCACTGCTGCGCCTGTTTTCTCTAACATCATCGTTATTTGTTTGAAGTTTTCCATAAAATTTGTGTCATTGTTATCGAGACAAAACGCTCTTTTTAATGAACTAAACTTGTATCGTCTTTTCATGGTACTACATCTATCTGAGAGCTACGCCGTGGTGTCTTTAGTGTAGCTCAGAATCCTCAATACCACGACCCAGAGAGAGAGAGAGAGAGAGAGAGAGAGAGAGAGAGAGAGCAAACTTTATTCAGCAGCTCAAGTCTGATCCGCGGAGTTATCAGTCTTCGGGGGAAGGGGGTGTTCCACGGTCCTGCAATGGTGGTGCGGAGATGCACATAGAGTTTCAATGTGGGCAGCCAACAGGTACCACAGGGTGGCCCGTAGGTTTTCGATGGGAGCGGCCCAGCTAGACCACGAGTAGGGAATATCAGGAGGAAGGGGTTGGTGGAAATAAATCTGGGCGACGAGGTGGCCCGTACACAGCGCCAATATGTGTTCATTGTCCGGATAGCCACCGCATACCTGACAGTGTGGACGGCCTGGTGACTTGTGCATGTAGTGGAGAAAAAGATCCTCGGGGAAGGACCATATCTGCGCCTGCGTGATGTATGTAGCGTGTCTTCGTGACATGAATTTAGATGGGGAGGCAAGTAGCATTCTTGCTGTCCGGAAGTTGTCGAGATGATCGCGTCGCCTTTTGTGATGCATTGCTCTATCCTCTTTTGAATTGTATTCCTCAGGCCACGGCTGATGACTGCCCTGGAAATGAGCGTCGCGAGCCAGAGCGTGAGTTCGTTCATTACCCTCTATGCCTTGGTGTCCAGGGATCCATTCGAGGAAAACGTTTAGGTGGGGATGAGCTCGCATGTATGCTGTCAGCATACCTCGGCAAAGTTGGCGCGGCTCACTCAAACTCACTCACAAATTTATTTTCGAATCACCACTCACTCAAATTCAGACTCATTCCTGAGCAGCACATCTGCGCTCACTCAAACTCAAAGTCACAGTGAGCTCAAAACTCAGAACTCACTCGGACTCAAAACTCAAAATGTACTGAAAACTCAAAATGTAATCCAACTCAAAATGTACTCAAAACTCAAAACGTATTCAGTACTCCAAATGTACTCAAACTCAAAATGCACTCAAACTCAAAATGTACTCAGTACTCAAAATGGACTCAGAACTCACTCGGTCTGAGGCGTACGCAAACTCAGTCGGGCTCAAACTCACCATGCCACACTAGCCTCGCGCTCACTCAAACTCAAACTAACGTGTGAGTTTGCGCCCAAATGAGTCTGAGTGAGTTTGCGCCCAAATGAGTCTGAGTGAGTCGACTCATGAGTGAGTCCGCCGACCTCTGGTTGTCAGGATAGTGTGGACGGGGGAGGGAATGTCATTCGTTGCGAAGCATCGTAGTGCTCCCTGGCTGTTCGTGCGGACTGTATAATGGTCGGTCCGATGCTTGCGAAGTATAATGGCTAGTGCAATGACTTGAGGCTCTGCAGCCCGCGGCGGCCGCTTTTCTGATGGAGGCGAAAAGTAAAAACGCCCGTTTGTACGAGATTTCGGCGCACGTTAAAGGTCCCCAGGTGGTCAACATTAATCCGGAGCCCTCCACTACAGCGCGCCTCATCGCCTGCGTTACGTCGGCGCCTTAAACGTTACAATCATCATCAGGCTCTGCAGCTGTGAGCGAGGGGACGTTGACGTGATGCCGTACCGGAGCTGTGCAGGAGCCAAACGATGCCGTAGTCGTTGTGTGGTCCACAAAACGGGCGTCCGTGTAGTAAGCGTCATGGGTAAGTTCGGGCACATGTTGAGCGCGAGATGCTCGACGTTCTTGATCTGTGGCTGGGCTCATGCGTTTTGGTATGTGTAGGACAGTGATTCTTGATATGCTCTCCCAGGGTGGCGGCAAAGAAGTGATGGGTGGGGGGGGTGGTCGGTGGAGTGCCCGAGGGCGCGAAAAATTTCTTGCCCTTGCACTGAAGTTGTTAGACGGTGGCTCTGAGCTTCATGATGAACTGAGGCTTTTTCTTCAAGAGTGTTGTAGAGGGCAGCGTCATTAATTAGTGCCACTGGGGCGTAGAGAGGCACTGCCATTTCTATGCGGATGCATATTCTGATGGCTGTTTCTAATTTGTTGGCTTGTGTCCTGATAAGGCGCTGAAAAGGGTAGGCATACATGACGCGTGAGAACCCCAGGGCTTCGACTACTTAGCATAATTCGTGTTCGTGGAACCCTTGATGGTGTCGCGTCACGCGGAGGAGCATTTGGCGGATATGGTTAATTTGGGAAATGACGGATTTGAAACAGTCTGTGCTTTTTGCGTCTTGTTGGAAGATGAAGCTTAAGACCTTGATGAGGCTGCGGCGAGGGATGGGTAAGTTGTTTACTGCCAGGGGGATGAGGATGCGATATTAGTTAGTTTTCTTGGGTCTGTTGTCCAATACAACTACATATTCTGATTTCCCGTTTGAGCAGGCGAGTCCGACGTCATGGCGTGCCCGCTGGTGATATTGAGGCCCTGTTTTAATGTGTATTCCTGCTCGCCAGGGCTACCCTTTGTGCACCAGAGTGTGACGTTGTCAGCGTATATGGCGTGTTGAAGATTTGGGATAGCGTTCAGCTTGGCGGTGAGATTCTTCATCACCAGATTGAAGAGCGTTGGTGATAATATGGATCCTTGTGGTGTGCCTCCATGAAGTAAGTAAGGCCGAGGTGGTTTCCCATCGGGTCCCAAGATGCAGATGCTGCGGTCTGTTAGAAAATTTTTAATGTAATTGAAAATCCGGACACCCGGTGTAGTTTCCTTGAGGCTGAGAAGTATCGCGTCATGCAGCAAATTGTCAGAGGCTTTTTATATCGACTCCTATGATCGTGCGTAATTAAGCTTCATTGGGCTGTGCTTATACGTCCTCATGAATGCGTTTGGCAATGTCCTGTGTGCCCACACACTTTCGAAATCGCACCATTGTGGCTGGCAGGTGGTGCGCGGGGTGAAGAGAACTTCGAAATTTTGAAATTTGAAATTCAGTTTCAGTCTTTCATTCACAGAAAAACCAAGGGAAGAGGCGAAAAGGTACACACCAGTACCTGGATGGTTCCCAAAACCTCATGGCCCCCGATGTGACCAATCAATGTGACCCGATGTGGCAAGTCCCGACGTGACCAATCCCCCGAACTACCGCTATGGTCGATGCGAGAAAAGGTCACAGCCATGGCGGTAAAATCGAAGGCCCCAACTGAAAGGTGAGGCCACGTTTGCGTAGGCGTGATAACAGCGACAAACCGTAGCGCTGACCAAGCTGTGCGCCTCTGCTACACGCTTGGGCGCTACGGATGACAGGATGATCAAACAGCCTTCAGTTCGGAGATGATACCCCGAACAGCTCGGGAACAGCAGTCTCTGGATCCAAGGAAACCAGCCATACCAGCCCGGATGTAGTCGTCCACGCGGTAGAGTTGTAGTCGTCCACGCGGTAGCCTCTCCACCTGTCGAGTGAACCAAAAATTACAGGCGATGGTAGCACGAAAGGTGCCTGTGAGCTTTTAGGGGCGCAGCCCCCTTTACCGTTCGGGCTGTCGGCGTCTCCTGTCGTCGTCGTTTCATTTAACCACGCTACTAAAACACCGTTCTAACGCCTCGCGCTAGAACGTAGCGCGTACTAAAAGAACACAGCGGGACACTTGTTTTCCAACGCATCGTTGACTTGAAGTTAACTTATTGGTTTTTTTTCCAAAAACCAACGAGTCAACTTCAAAAAAAAAATGCGCCATCAGGGATTTGAATTTGCGAATACCAAAGCAACGGACCTCAGGCTCGAGACCACTCGGCCACAAGGCAGCGCTCTTCCTTCGTCGCATCTATCGGCGTTCTGGCTATCCTTCCTGTCCCACCTGTTCTTCCTACCCATCCATTTCTCATTCTTATTGGGAATGCACCCCACCATCTCATTCCCTACCCCTCGCCGCCATCACTTCCCGGAATCTCTGGCTGTCTCCCCCGTCGACAGTGAACATCCAAGCTGCCAAGGAAGCTCTCTATGAACATGTGGACCGGGGCCGAATTCTCTCAAACGACCGTGGCGTCTCTTTGAAACGACGGGGTAGCGCCATGCAAATGCATGTGTTCTGGGGTTGGGGCCGTCGCTTCGGGGGAAGCTGTGCACTCAGTGTGAGCCGCAGAAAAGCACTGTGGTAAGGAAGCGAAGCGACAAGTGAAACGATGGGCGCCAGTGGGCGTCGCTTCGCTTCCTTACCACAGTGCTTTTCTGCGGCTCACACTGAGTGCACAGCTTCCCCCGAAGCGACGGCCCCAACCCCAGAACACATGCATTTGCACGGCGCTACCCCGTCGTTTCAAACAGACGCCACGGTCGTTTGAGAGAATTCGGCCCCGGATCGTCATGAACGCTCTCCAGCATTACGTGGACCCGGTGAGTTGAAGACTATAATCTGGACCTGGACCTAAGTTCTGGGGGCAATAAAGGGTGTTCTTTTTTTCTTTTGGGAATATTGTATAGGCTGTTTATATTTTTATTTAGTTTCAGCATTCCCAGCAGCTTAGATGACCATTACTTGAATAACGACGGTGCACTACGCGTTCCCCAAATTCCCACGAAAATCTTATATCTAGAGACTGCATTCCTTAGGCTTTTAGAGAAGCGATCGAACATGTGTGGTCGTGCTGCTGGCCGCTGCGTTAGTTCAACCAGAGCAGAAAGTGCTCCCCGCACCCCTGTTCTACGCTGTAAAAAAGAGTTTCAGTTGGTTTTAAATCTTTAGTACATATATTAACTTCGCAGACTCTTCTCCGGCCTTTAATTGGCCCTAGATTTTTCTACTAGCGTACCAGCCAGCGAAGCGTCGCATGTGCGCTTGTGTGGGGCGACTTGGACTTAGAGCCTGATACAGTCTACACACTAACAAACTAAAGGCACATTCCAGGTACAAACTTGCCGTGGCTTAGTTTCAATTGAGCGAACGAATTGCGACAATGCGCCGGCGGCGGGCCGACTAAACGTTGGGCCGACTGATTCTGCCGCAAAGTCGGCGAGCCGTAGAGTAGCGCAGTCAAGTCAAGACATCTCGTTTGAGATTCATGCGAAACGTCATAGCAAATCAGCAAGGAGGCATAGACGAGGACACCACTTACGAATTGATTTTTCTGCTGAATAAATTTGCGTAAACGCAGACAGAGTGGTTGGAACATGGCCTAGAGACTAAGGAATACAATTTGCGCTAGTAGTCCCGCAATTTTTACAAATCACATCAGTGCCCCTTTAACTCGAGTAAGACTGGAATGTTTTATGTCAGAAAGCTGGCTGAAGCGTTTTTTTCTTACTGACATAAAATAATTCGTTCACACTTAACCGTTATCTATCGCTTCAAATTTTTTGTGCCCCTAATAATTTTGGCTAGGCCTATAAATTAAAAAAAAGCTGCACACGCAAAGTGAGAACACAAAAGAAAAGTATACCTTCTTCATTGATGAACAATCCTACGTCAGCGCAATGAATCTGACTAAACGTACGTAGTTTGAAGGAAATCTCTGAAGCAGTCAGTTCGACGAGTCTATTTATTACCAAACTTCACTGAATAAAATTAAAATTGTCCCTGGTTTAAGGGAATACTCACACGAAATTTTTTGTTACGTTTTTTTTTTTCGCGGCTATAGATGCCTACGAGCCCAGTAAACATGGAATGGAATATTAGATTGTCGAACGAAGCATAAATAATTACGCACAGATACATTTATACCTGCCAGTTTCGGTTTCGGTGAAGCGAACACCGAGGCAACCGCTATGGCAGGAAGGCGCATTTGACATCACTGTTCTCGTCACACCGCAACCGATGCCAGTCTGGGGGCGTGCGCGTGTGCGCCACACCGGCCCGACCGGCCGCAGTCGCACGTGACGTCAGTCCCAAGAACTGTGACTTGAAGCACAACGCGCAAAGGTGCGCGCCAGCAGCATCGCGGCTGCCTAGATACGTCACGGGCCCGCGAGATCCCTGACTTGGGCCGTTTAGGTCGTATTGCAGATGACGTCATGAGATTGATTGATGGCGCGGATGAGCTTTCTCGTGCGCGCAGAGATTAAAATTGATTGAAAATATGTTCTACTGAACGGTTACGATTAAACTGACGTCACGGCTGCTTTTGTCTGTATTATTGTGTATTTCCCACTCCCCTCTGTAACGCCCTCGGGCCCTGAGGGTAACACAAATAAATAAATAAAAATAAATAAAAACTTCCGAGGGGGTATTTTTTTAGGGGCGAAGCTCCTAAAGCCATGGGTCTGTCCATCCCTTGTGTCTCGTCGTACGTGACCGCCGCATGCTTTCGGAGATGTCGCAAAGTGGGCCGCGTTGCACGCGCAAGAACCGGCTGCAACCGGCAGCGCAAACTCGGCACCGGGAGCGCGAGCTTGTCTGTGTTCGCCAACGGAGGCGCGAGCGCACGTGCACTGCGAGGGGGAGATCACGCAAGAGATCACGCCACGAACGCAGGCAGTCGTTCGCGGAGATCGAACGAGACGCAAGGACCTTTGCTCGTTTCCTCTCGTCTTGTTCGGGCACAATTTCGCCCTAAATAAAAGTTCTTTCTTTACCGTTGTGTCCCATCCTACGTGACAAATTGTGGTCTAGGTGCGGGGTAGTCCTCGATGGCGCGGGGTCTTTCACCAGGTCTGGGCCTGGGAGCATTGACTCCGAAAATAAAAGTTGATTTGTACAATGTACGCACACAGTCTTACGCCTTTCTTACTGATGTAATGGGCGAACTTTCACGGGAGAGTTACGGTTACCGATGATCTCCCCCTCTCGAGCTTCGCCCCACTTATCATCATTCATTCCGTGGATATGGCGTGATTTTTTTACATAGTTATTTGAGCTTTGACATTTCGTGTCAGTACACCTTTAAAAATTTGTACTTAGGAAGAATGAGTTGTAGCTTTAATCATTGATTTCTTAGATTCCCATCCTCCTAAGCACTCGCCCAATTCGCTTTCGCTATTTCCGATCATTAACTAAAAGCGGCAAATTAGTAAATTAGCATATTGACGCACTGCGCAAATGCGCGTAGTTAAGGCGAGTTCATTGAGAATGACATCACATACCCGCCACAGCGGCACAGTGCCTAAGGCGTTGTGCTGCTGAGCCGAAGGACGTGGGTTCGATCCCAGCCACGGGGACTACATTTTTGATTGAGGCAAAATGCTAAAACGTCCGCGCGTCAAAATTTAGGCGCACGTCAAAGATCCCCAAGTGGTCGAAATTAGCCCGGAGCCGTCCACTACGGCGCAACTCATACCCCAGGTGCAGTTTCGGCGCGTTAATCCCCACAATCAATCAATCAATCAATCAATCAATCAATCAATCAATCAATCAATCAATCAATCAATCAATCAATCAATCGACGGCCTCACACACGTCACAATCGTAGCTGAACTTTGCGCCGTGCTGTTACCAACCTTTTCCATAGACGGTGGATCCCACGTCGGTCAGGGATGTCCTTCGAGGTGGAAATCCGGCCCCATGGCGTCCCACGATGAAGGGGTCAACAAAATCAGCTTTCACAATGATCTCAGACATGGAAATCCATCTGGACGATCATTGTGAAAACCAGTTTTGTCTCGGGTTTGAAGTGATGGCGCTTGCAGAGGCGACTCTCCCCGTTCGGTCATCCCGTTCTGCTTTGACACGGACGGAACCGGAAGCAGCAACCGTGAAACCTACGCTGGAAGCAAGTTTGAATTTTCCCGCTCTTATAGGATTGCGTCATTTTTTTTTTACGTTTTCTTAATGTCACGAGAAGGACCGTTTTTGTGGACCGGTGAAACTTCGACCACTGCTGGTACGGAACAAGTGGGCCTAGATGTTGGCTATTGCTTTTCGACAAATAGTGATGGTCTTTAAGCAGATTAGGAAAGTTCACACGTCGAAAGTTGATTTTAATTTAAAAAGAAAAACGTTTAATGAGCCCACTACCTAACAAAAGTAGTAAATTTCTTGATTAATAGTACTTCGAGAGAGGAAAACTTACCAGTCCTTCAAAAATACAACTAGCAGATTCTTCTCGGCGCGTCTGCGTGATTGGAGAACATCGTGTGACGTCACGGCCCCTTTAACCAATGACAGTTTATTCTCTTTTTTTTTCTGGAATGAAGCTTCACGTGTTCCTCTGCAAAAAAAAAGAAAAACGGATAGGAAGTGCAGCAGCAGCAACAGGAAAGCAATACGTGCTATCTTAACACCTTACGATAATTCTCAAGAATTACACAAATTTCAAGTTTACGCAAAGTTTTCATGAGCCTACTGCCACTCATCTTAAAGCATGTATATAAAAATTGATACTTAAACGTAGAATATACTACCATTCAGGTGACGCTCTAAAAGGAAAATAAAGCTCATTTTATCTCTTTGTTTACGTAGCGTAACAACTGACGGTGCGTCCTCTTTTGCTTTCTTTGTTTTACTTTTTATTTTGCGTTTTGTTTTTATTTTATTTTTTTTGGCGTATTTACAAAACCGACAAAAAAAAAACAACGGAGCCTATTAATTCAAACAGTTATTCCATTATTCAACCAATGCGACGTACACCACAAGAAACGGTACCGCCTTGTCAGCTAAAATGTTCTCCTGTAAGCAGGCAGTTGACACTGCACTGATGCAAATAAGGGAGCACGCTGTACAGGCGAGTGGTTTTGCAAGTTTCAGCGCGAAACGCGTACCTCTAGCGTGCAAATATTGGTTGGAGAGTAATAGCAGAGCGGAGAGCCAGTCCCGGTACGGTAAACGGTACATCCGCGCATGCGCACTACGTTTTCCTATCTTTGCGCACGCGCAGTAGCGCCGGTCGCCTGCCGTGTACCGTACAGGGACCGCTTCACCGCACTGCTATAACTCTCTATAGTTTCTCCTGCCTATCGTTCGTTCTGCACAGCAATTTCCGAGGATATTAGGCCGATAACGTCAGTTTTGACAGCGTTCAAGCGTCACTTGATAATCGTAACGGCTTCCTCTTCGAAGGCCGCGCTGCTTCGCTAGCGCCTACACGATGGCAATCTCAATACTGCGAGCTTCCGAATGCAATAAACTCCGCCAACTGGAGAGAGTCAAAAAAAGCGAAAGTAGAACAACTGAAAATCAAGCCTTTTATTTTTCAAAGAAAGCAAGTAGTAATTGTTAATACCTTGCTACATTTTTGCGGATAAATTTGCCATATGTTGTCCGCTGCAACAATCCGGCATAGATATTTAAACAGTAAACACAAAAGATACCCCAAGAGTGGGCGGAAATTTTTAATTAAAAAACCAAAGCAATGCTCTCGTTACAGAGATCTTCGCTGTTTTCAACTCCATGCCGCTTATTCTTGTTAGATGGAGAACTGCGTAGCCAACGGACTAAATCTGCCGTAGTCTTCGGGATATATCGAACCAATTAAAAAATCGATAACGCGTAAGCAATATTCAGAACATTAAAAGATGCACCGAACTTTTTTTTTATTCAGCATGCACGCATTGTAACAAACAACCCCCGAAATTTAACCACAATAACAAAAATGTTTACCAGCACACGATGCCACAAGTAATGAACCTTGGCACAAATTAAACAATTTCAGAAAGAAAAATAAACAAAACCTAAATTAGGCACAGCCGAATGACAGAACCGGTTTCGGGGCTGAAGAATGAACGCGTGTCCCTGCACATGCAACTTGAAGGTGTGCATAGAGAAGCTAATGTTGTTCGGGAAATAATGCTCACGCCCATTTTACGAACCTTAATAAGTAATTTTCCTATGATTTTATGCGACAAATATTTCCAAACAAAATTCCTCTACTTTCTTACTATGTTAGCAAAACAAGTGCTTTCCACAATTCTTTGTAGCTAGTTTTTCAAACATTTTATATGAGCTACCCTCCGGCTTCCTAATAAATAATTAAGACGAAGGTTGCTGCAGACTAAGCAGCAAAAATCATAATGCAACCGACTTACAACGCGCAAGAGCAATGCACCCCCAATAAACGAGTTACGCCAACTGAGTATAAGAGAAGCAGCTATCGAACGAATAAAAACAAAGTCCCCAAAAAAAGAAACACGGATTTTGGCTCCCACCTCTTGTAAGGGCATTGCACCCGTATTCACCGCAGCTCGGGCCGCACCCCAGCGACAACAAGGTGCAGGCGACTCGAAAAGTTTCCCTCGCCTTTCTCAGGTGGCGCCACTAACCCTCCGCGTACGTTGCGGAAGCCGGGCGCCACTAACCGTCCACGTAATTGGTGAAAACTGAGTTTACGTTTAGGACTACTCTCTTTTTCAGATTTACTTTGTGTTCTGTATCTTCCTCTGAAGTACAAAAAAAAAAGTGGGAACCTTCAAACGTACACAGAGAGGCTACTTAGAGAATGTTCACTCTACGACTCCCCGTCAGAAACAGTTTTGCCAGTTCCGTGTTAGAAATATATTCTATAGCGTCAGCCATCACGTACAAGCTAAAACCAGTCGCCGAACATCGAACCCTTACCAAAAAGCGCGCAACCACGAGGAAACGCCGTTCTGTCGATGCGTGGTGCGTCTTTTGCTCGTTTACGGTCGACGCACAACCGCGAAGTGGGAACCAAAAAAAGAAGAAAAAAAACGAAACGCAGGAAAATAAACAATCACGGAAATCTCGTCACGCTTGAGCTGCATTCAATTACGGGCCCGCTATAGTACACGGGTGTGAGGAACAATTATCGACTGCGCAACAGGTCTGCGACAAAACCCCACCAGCACGCCTGTGGCGAGAAGGGCGAGCATCTATCTATCCATTACTTTTAGCATCCTTAAAACCCCCTTCTCCGCTTACCGCGCGTTGGCAGCACCGGCGCTGGCAACACGAGTTGGCAGCGCGCAAAGCGCCGTCTGCTTGCTGCTCGCATTCGTAGAAGGCCTCGCGACTCCACGACCACCTGATGGGGGTCAGCTGTCTGTGAAACCAGAGGAGCCAGAACAGAAGGAAAAAAAAAAAAAAAGAGGTGGGAAGTACAAAACAAAAAGCGGATTAAAACCTGTTCCGGAAATCCACTTTAGCGGTTTGTTTGTACACAACTCATCATTTCTGCCTTTTCTTTCTCGTGGTACTCTCTTTGACAAGACTATGCGACCGTCTGTTATGGAGGGGAGAGGAGGGGGAGGGGGAGGGGGGGGGGGTAAAAAAGAGAATGCCGAGAGGCACGTGTTGGACTAGCAGCTGAGATCGCAGCTGTTTTTTCGGGCCGACGTCGCAGAACGAAAGAGGGGCACACACAAAAACTAAAAGACGATAATAGGCCATGCAAGCACGCAGACGTTATCAAACACAACCTCCCTCCCCCCCCTCTCCCCTCCTTCCCAGCCAGCAACCGCCCTTTCGCCCGGCCAGCATTCCCTGGTCCCCTTATTGCGGCAATTTCCGGTTATTGCGCAATGATCCGGGGAAACGCCGCGCAAAGCGGACCTCTCCGGCGTAAAATCAACTTCGCCTATTATCCCGGGGCGCTCGATACACGCGCCGCTGGAGAATGCAGTTGTTTAAAGGGCGGTGCGGAAGCACAGATGCGATCCGCTCGTGACATTTGCGCCAACCGAACAGCGGGTTTTTTTTTTTTTTTGCAACCTCATGTGCGGTTCCCTGGGCCTTTGCGTTATGCGCGCTATACATTTCATTCCTGGGCTTTTTCCACTGATATGTGTCGCATCGCACGGCGAGCGTATAGAAGCTCGGGCTTTGCGGCGGCTTTCCTTTGTTCCCGTTCGGCTCGGTGAGGCGGTATCGAGTGCTTTGTCCCTTAATACACCGAGCCTAGCTTTCATTTCTGCGTACAAGCTACCGCCACTTTCTTTACTGCACTGCAACTTCTGTGAATATGCACGTTTCTAATCATTTGTCGCAGCTGTAGAACATGTTAACCCGCCGCGGTGGCTCAGTGGTTAGGGCGTTGTGCTGCTGAACACGAGGACGCGGGCTCGATTCCCAGCCGCGGCGGCCACTTTTCTGATGTGAATGAGTGCGTCGTTATTCCAATTTGGCAAAATATTCCCACGATTGAACTCCGGCCAAAAGAGTAACAAACATTCCCGTGCCGGAGATAGTGAAATTTGTGCTCGCGAAGTAGACGTCAGAGGGAACAGCCGATATAGGATGGTGTAAACGTTTGGGATCGTTTAAAAGTACTTCACGCGCCCATTAACACAAGCAGGGGCTCTTGGTTCCTCGACGTCATTAAACATCGCAGGAAACAAAAAAAAAAGAGCCAAGGAAAGCGCTAAATGTGCATCTAAAAAGTTGAATTTTTTAGAAAAAATCCCCCGGCAATGGACGACCTGTACCCAGCCCTGTTGATTAGATGCCAATATGAAGAGCAGCACACCACAAGACTGCGATATAAGCAGGCACCCGCCGCGGTGGCTCAGTGGCTAAGGCGTTGCGCTGCTGAGCACGAGGTCGCGGGTTCGATTCCCGGCCGCGGCGGCCGCTTTTCTGATGGAGGCGAAAAGCGAAAACGCCCGTGTGTACGATATTTCGGCGCACGTTAAAGATCCCCAGGTGGTCAAAATTATCCGGAGCCCTCCACTACGGCGCGCCTCATCGCCTGCGTTGCGTCGGCGCGTTAAACCCTACAATCAATCAATATAAGCAGGTGCCGAGGATGTATACGAACGCGAGATAACAATAAATGAGGAGCCAAAAATGTCGAGGGGGAGGTGAGGGCGGTGGCGAAAACAGCGCTGGGCAAGACTCAGAATGCGTCGCTACGCGCATGCGCCGAACCTAACAGACGAGTCGCCTTTGAATTAGATTGCTCGCATCTGCAGTTAGCACCGACATACACGTTAGCGGCCACCGCTAAGCAAAAAAAAAAAAAATAATAATAATAATGATAATATTAAAACAAAATAAAATAAACAAAAAAGAAGACGAGGAGGCATTTCTCAAAAGCTTCTTTTATCTCTGATATTATCATCTCTCATGATTTTATGATTCTACGATCTGGAATTTGAATGTACGTTTTCGAGTTCTCTTTTTTTAATCTTTGGACATGGACGACAGTTAAATAATGCGGATGTTTACCAAGAGTACCGCAATAGACGTGCAGACCAACCGTACAAAGCGCGAACATTGTGTCACCACCAAGCTAAATCACCGTGGAACAGTCCCCCATATGGTTTAAGAAGCGACCTTGCCTTACAAGCCGATTTTTTAAAACTCCCTATGAATTATTCTAGCTCAAAATCTGAGACATTCTAGCTCAAATTAAGCGCAGAAAATAGGCATGGGCGGGTCACTTCATGCGAATGGAGGACAACAGGGGGACCATCCCTTTAACAGAGTGGCTGACAATAGAGCGTAAAAGCAATATGGGTCGGCCAAAGCCTCGATGGAGGAATGAGCTACGAAAATTTGTGGGGAAAGGGTCAAATCGGCTAGAAATATTTGGAAATCTTTGAGAGAGGCCCTCGCCCTGGCATGGACACAACCAAGATGATGATGATGATCGTCGTCATCATCAACTACTCGTTTTATTTAGCCTCGTTCGAGAATGCAGAAGTCAAACAATTAAGCATTCAAAGGGGAGTGGCGCGCGCATAAAATAAAATCGACCGGATAACGCGAGAGGTGCACCTTCACCGCCAGGCACGCAAGTTACGTGGAAAGGCCCCGTACAGGATACACGACGTGGGCTTGCTCCATAAGTTAGCGCATCCAACAGTTGCATTACCCCGTCTATAACCCGGCATCACGGATCTGTTTCTTTTTTTAAGCGATCTACCTTGGCTTAACTTGTTAACAACATCTGTGGCGATGCAATTCCCGATCACTCCAAGCTTGCCTTTCTTTTAAGAGAACGCATTTTTTCGATCAGCTAAACCCCAAGTTTGTATTTCCGCTAAGGAACACAAAACATCCTTCTGCGCATCTCTTGCATTAAGGTACACGATTCCCGGGTGTGCGAGAGCTCTGGGATGGTTTCCTGGCCTAACCAGAGCAGAAAATCATCATCACCATCATCATCATCATCATGTTTGTGCCTACTGCAAGACAAAGGCATCTCCAATGTTAGTGCAACATTTCCTGTCTTGCAATGCAACAATCTAACACAGATGTTAACACAGTGACGATGACGATGATGATGATGATTATGATGATGATGATGATGGTGGTGGTGGTGGTGGTGGTGGTGGTGGTGGTGGTGGTGGTGGTGATGATGAATATATAGGAAGAGCACGCGGGGTTGCTGCTAATGTCAGGCTCAGCATTTTGATACTCGGTAGCTTTTTTATCACAGCCAATACTGATACTGTGATGAATTGTATGCCTGATTTTATTTTCTCGTTCATTATCAGTATTATTATCTACGGATTTGAAACAAGCTGATTTGAGCGATAAACGCATCAAAATCTGACGCTGTACATACAAAAATATATATGCTAAATACGTCTGCGAGAACGGCGGAGGTCAAGCGCATACAGCGTGATAATCTCCAAGTCGTGAGTAAGCATCTACAGCTGCGAAGCGAACACTGTGACAATGTTCAGCAACAACAACCATAACAACGCACAAAGTGATCATAAAGTGTTAGAGGGGTCGATTAAGATGGCCAGGCGGGGGAAAAAGAAAACTCCACACAAAAAAAAGTTGTCTTTGTAAAAAAAAAAAAAACAAGAAAAAGGCTTAGCTCGTCCTCGCAACAGGAAGGGTCTACAATAAGGGGGGCGTGTGGCCCTGCCCGGCTATTGACGACTCACGCGGCGTCGGCCGCGTCTGCTGTGGCTATATCAGACCGCGCGGCTGGCTGGCTGGCTGCAGATGCGTTTCGGCACAACGAACAAAGGCGAACACGAGTTGCGTCCGCAACAACGGATGAGAAAAGGCAGAGCCGAGGAGAATCGCAACAAAAAGCTAGGTGCTGAGAAGGGTTAGCTGGAAGCTTTCCACCGACAAATGTCACACGCCGCCTCTCTATGCCTACCCTGCTCGGCGATGACACGGGGGAACTGTTAATTCCGCTGTCGCTAGCGCCTTCATAAAGTGCCGAGTAAAAGTAAATAGCTTCGAAATTTGCGCTAAAATTAGGGAAGTTTTGGAGTTGGTATGCGTCTGGATTTCACGCAGGACAATTTCGCAGACACGTAAGGGTTTTACTGAAAACAGAATTCACGAAGTGGTTGAAGTTTCTGCGGCGGCCTTGTAAAAGTTCAGGAGCTAACGCAGAATACTCAAGAATCAGTATTTGTCTTTTGAACGAGGGCGCGTTCCACGGCGCGACTTCGCTAAAACCGAATTTACTAAGCTTCGCTCCCACCCAGCACCAGCATCAAGGGTCAAGGGTCAAAATATGGCAATTTTGTAGCGGAACGTGTATATTACTCCTTTAAATCCACTCACACCTGTATACGCTACTCGTTAAGTCGCGTAGACGTACATCTATTCGCAGAGACAGCGCGGTACAGCTGGCGACACTCCACACCGCAGGCCGAAGACATCAAAGGCAAAATAGCTTACTGAAAGGGCTAAACATTTTCTGCTTGAACGAGGCTGAGAAAGCAGCACTCGACGCCAACATGTCGGTGGCAGCGCAGCTCCTTACGTAAGCCCGCAAAAGTTCCACCTAACGCCACAGCGCGGCCCCTAGCTGCCACCGTCGAGTCACCTGTTCCGCTGCTGGTCGCTGCAGACGACAGCTTCCAGGCAGCAGACGACGAAACCGGCAGGCAGGCCGCAGAGGAGGTGCAATTGCGCAAGCAGCGCGTGTATCAGGTTGTGTCGCGCGCGTTTAATGAGAACAGTATTTAATAACAGCATCCGGCTACGCAACAGCAGGGCCGCGGTGCGGCGCCCCTTTGAGTGTGACGTCACGCGCCGTATGCGGCCAGCGTCTGGCAGCAGACGATCGGACCGTTTTGGCAGACGACGGCCAAGACGGCGACGCGGCTTCGCTCGGCCTTGACGCATTTACGCCTGTGCGTTTGTTTGTGCATTGCGGCGCGTTGCGCAATCGGCCGGGCGCTTTCTTCCTTTCCGCGGCTTCCCAGGAGAGCGTCGTCGACTGCCACTTCTTCGTCAGCCATGGGAACCCGGCTGCAACCTCGTACCCACCGCAGAAACTGCGCCAGAAGACACGCCCTCGCACATAACCTCGCGCGAACCCGCGAACTGCAGCGGCCCGTCAAGGAAAAGCCCTCGGCAACGCGCCGCGCGGACATTCATCGCTGCTGCTGGGTTCGAGAGTTCGTTCATCTGTGAAGAGAACGGCTCTCTCTCTATCCATTTTTTTTTTTTTTTTTCATGAAACCAGCGACGCGGTGTGTGGAAGCGATGACAAGGATGACCCCAGCTACCAGGACCCACGGACAGCCGAACACAGAAACCAATGCGCTCCATGGCAGCAACTGGTTTTAAAGCGAAGCTTTTAGTGTCCTCCCTGATGCCGTCGCACGCCAATACGCCCTGCAGGAAAGCCAACTTTCTTTGAAGATGATGATGAATGATCGTGGGTGAAGTGGAAGAAAAAAAAACGCTTCCCGTGACCAGAATCGAGCCTCGTCCCTCGCGTTATGTAGCCGGCGTCTATTCGATTGCTCCGTTTCGACATGACCGAAGCGAATGCCAAGCGGCAGGTACCGATTCGCGCGGTACACCACAAACCCAAGCGTTAGGCCTACGGAGTGCAAACCCGACAGTTGCTGTGGGTATTCTAGAAGAGTGGTGCGTACCTCCAGAGGAGCACATACTCGCACTGTGGGATTGGCCAACCAACTAATCCGTCACGAGAAATCTTCGCGTTCAAAACTTCGCGTTCAATCGTCGTCGTCAGACGGAGGGGTGCAAGATTTTTACTTTGCCTTCAGGCCTAAGTCTGCAACGCCTAAGGCTACCGAAAACGTGTCTGGTTACCATTTTAGAGAACACCGTCGCGGGCGTTATAGTTCGTTAGCTCCAGTCGTCAGCAAGATGCGACATCTGTAGCTACAGAGAATCAGAAAACGAACGTATGTTCCGGCCTGCAAGGCGAACAGATAGTCCTCTGCCAAGCTCGAAGGCCACGCGGAAAAGATAGGACACAGTTTTCTAGGGCTATCAGCGATGACGCTCCCTTTATCCAAAGGACGCCTGTACCATCTGCCCTGACTTTCATTCGGCGCGGACTTTTCACAAACAACCGCCTCTTGGAAAGAAAAACAGTATACATTTACCACAAACATGCTACTGTTATTTAAGAGAAGAATCTGGTAGTAGTATTCTTGTTTAATTGTTGTAGCACACTGGGTAACTCAAGCTTTGGCAATATTTTATCGGTACCAGGTGGAACGGCGGGTATCATTACGTTCGTAGCGTGTATGGGCAGACGTTTTCGAATACCAGGATACGGATACGGTTGGCACTCACGCGAGCCGTTCGAATAATTGTAGGAATAGGTTCGTCCACTAGAAACAGCATCTACGAAAACGGACGGCTTGAACTGTGTTAACGATCATATTCTGCAGCTTTCGCATTGTACTTGGCAATATTTGTACTCAGCTGGATAAACTCGCTTCAGTGACTCCCATCGCCTGTTTATCATGGATTTACGAGAAAGATTCGAAAGATAAGCCGAGTTTCTAGACTATTTAAACTAGCTAGTGAACTGAGTATTTCGGTCAACGTTAGCGAAGCTCAAATCATCTAAATTGATCAAAGGCCCCCATCGGCGCCTATCATATAGTAGATTAGACTTCGGTGCGCTGAAATTAATCAGAAAGACGGAGCTAAATAGCCATAATATTAATTTTGGTTAGCGGCTTACGTCAACTTCCGATGGGCTCATGGCGTTGTCACCCTCACGGGAACGATCGCGGTGCTGAGAAACCATTTACATTTCTCGGAGAGGCGCGACTGTACAGTCTAGAAACGATTGATGAAGATGTTACGTTGTGCGCTAAAAATACACGGGATCCTTATTTTGTTTTTTGTTTTTTAGTTTTGTACGCCTACTATAGTCTTCATCAGTCTCAGCTCCATACAGAACAATTCGTGGAGAAGACTATAACCCGACGCAACCCGTTCAACTCTCGCAGAGGGTCAACAAACTATAACGCGTACCATTACCGTGCGAGGCGAATTTGATGCGCAGTCGTCTCTCTCTTTCAGACCGCGAGCTGGAACGCTAATGTTCGCACTACAGGTCGCGGCGTTAGCAGACGAAACGCGGGCGAAAAAAAAAAAGGTGGAAGCGCCGTGAGGCAGCCAGCAGACGACGCCAACGGGCCGTTGACCAGCAGAGCGTCGTGACACGATCATTGCAGTACCGCAGATGTGAATGGCGACGCTCAGACGAAGCTACAGAAAAAAAGAAAAAAAAAAATCCCTCGTCTCCTTTGTAGCTGTATTTGTTTGTTTTTTCAGCCGGTGTTGCTCTTTATGTTTCGTTTGCCGCTTCCTCAGGTCAGCGCGCAGCAGCATCGCTTGGCGCTAGCCGAGAACAAAGGATGCAGAAGAAGCAGCAGGCGCAGACGACCTTTTTTTCGCGGTCCGGTCATAGCGCGTGCGGAGCCGAGACAAGCCGCCGCGCGGCGTGAGCGTCTTATCTTTGTCTCCCTGATTTTGTTTCGTTTTCGTTTTGCGTCCTCAGCTCACGCAGCCCTGGCGGTAGGGTTAATTTTAGTGAAAAAACTTTGTTTCGTGGTGTGAATAAAGAAGGAAAGACCACGCTGCGTGTGCCACGGGTTTTCGCGGACAAGCGTGACCATGCGCGGTGTGCAGAAGATCTCTGCGCGGCGTAGCAGACGACGCGGCGCGCTCTAATGGCGTCGAAGGCGAGCCAGAGCAGACGACAGCGCGTGAACGGTTGATGGACGCCGAGTGTCACGCTTGGCGCATGGCACGTCACGAATGGCGTAAGCCGTGAGCGCTAAGCTATTTCGTGCGGTTCCAGTCGCTTTTCGCAACGCATTAAAAAAAAAATGAAGCTGTACGCAGTTGGCCAGTCTTCGCGTTCTTTCTTCAATCAATTTTTTTCGCGCGCATTTTTGACCACGAAACTAACAAAATCACGCCTCGGAACGGCGTCCATGGCGCTGCAGAATGACACTTTCTTAATTTTATATCGAAATATTCTTCGTATTATTTTAAAACGGCTCCAATATACGTTTTTATCTCTCGCGCCTAACGTGATACTAATGCTAATCATTTCAACGTGTCATTCGCAGGGCCGAATATTTGGCTATCTACACAATACTACTTGCCGAATGGTTATTATCGAATACTTGTTATCGAAAGCCTTTGAGTACTTGCTAATTTTCAGCTCAACCCAACGGGACGAAGAATATATCGGTTAGTCCGACATTGCTTTCGCCGACTTCACAGTAAAACACACACATAACCCTCCAGGAAGAAATCAATTGACAGGAAAAAATTTCCGCTGGCCCAGGTCACATGACAACGTGCCCTTCAAGGAACGTACAACATACGTATGCTGTCATGGCGCTTCACAGAACAGTCATTTTTAACTTGTAATTGAACGAGCCCGTAGAAGCCTCTCCGGTAAAACCTGGTTTCCCGTCAACGACCACTCATGTGGGTGTTACATTATCCGAAAAGGTCAAATCACTTTGAAACAAATACATTGCGTTAAAGGGCGGCAATCTTTCTTCTCCTTACACCCACCTAACAGTCGACGATCAAAAACCAGGGTGTCACATTATCCGAAAAGGTCAAATCATTTTGAAACAAATCCGTCGCGTTAAACGGCAGCAATCTTTCCCCTTACACTCACCTAACATTCCCCGTTCAAAATCGGGGCGTTACATTATCCAGAAAGGTCAAATCACTTGGAAACAAGTCCGAATACCGCCCCTAATAACAACAATCTCGCCTTTACAAACTGCAGCACTATAAGAATGACCTGAGAGTGTCTCTACAATGTAGAGATGATAGAGACGCCCCAAAACAGCAACCTCTCGCGACGTCTAATTAAAACAACTCCATTTTTCTCTCTCTCTCAACCTCGACTGCCTCCACACGTAGGAGCATCGGAGGGGAACCAAGGAGCATTCCTTAGAGCGACTCGACCGCGACAACGCTACAAGCGCCGTCCTACGCCTCCTCGTCCTCCTCCCCCTCCCAATCGCTCCCCGTCGACCCGTACAAGGAACTGGACCGAGCTGCAGCGAATCGGAGCGCAACGTACGCGGCCGAGGCAGCAACAAAGGCGACGAGGAAGGCGCCGAACGATGGCTCGGAGAACGTAACCAACAACAATGCTTGTAAAGCGAGGCGGTTCAACGTACGCGAAGGCCCGTCGTCGAAGATGATTGTGGGGTTTAACGCACCGACGCAACGCAGACGATGAGGCGCGCCGTTGTGGAGGGCTCCGGATTAATTTTGACCACCTGTGGATCTTTAACGTGCGCCGGAACCTCGTACACACGGGAGTTTTTTTGCTTTTAGCCTACACCAGAAAAGCGACCGCGCCGCGGCCGGGAATCGAACCCGCGTCCTCGTGCTCAGCAGCGCAACGCCTTGGCCACTGAGCCACCGCGGCGGGTCCGTTGTCGAAGAGCTCCTCTTGGCGGAGGTGGCGTTGCTTAAAGAACCGCGTGTAGCGCCCGGGGCACTCGCTCTCGATGGATCTGAATATTAAAGATGCCTCATCAAGCGTCAAAAAGTGACGTACTCGTCGTCGCCGGCAATGCGAACGGCACCAAAATGGCCGCCGCTGTAAAACAGAAACATACCGTAAAATTCCGAGCGAACGCCCACCCCAGAAACATGGCCTACCCGCCTTTAGGGGTGAAATATTCAGTTAACTAGAAGACCCCAAAGATCGCGAACCCCCTAAAATCGATTAATTTAGCGCGGACGAGTGCACAAAATTAACGCGAATCATCCATTCATGTGTTGATGCGGTCACTTATTTGTCAACTCCGCACTTGAGCGGGAAGTTCGCCCTTCTCGAACTTTTTCTCGATATCTGCCCAGTTTTGGTTGGCGGTGCGGCCACTTTTTTCTAGTTTTTTTCTCACATGACCCGAAAGATCGCCCATCCCGTATTTTTCGCTTGATATCTCTGCACTTTGGGTCGCGGCGTTCTTTCGGAACTTTACGGTAATAAACAAAAACAAAATATATTTCTTTATAGAAAGATGGTTAAAATGGGAAGCTTTCTCACGTGAAACCTGAGTTCAAGTCTGTTTCAACCGTGTTGAAATGGCGCAATCGAATAGATGTCGGCTTCATAACGCGATGGACCCAGATTGGCTTCCGACTACGGGAAGCGTTTTTTTATAAAGCGCTTGATGTTCCTTCGCTTATCATCATCATCGTTTCCTGAAACCCATCGTGTAATGTTGGCTTCCCTAGAGTGTGCTTTGGCGCGACATCGAACCGCATTAGTAAGGCATAGCAAGCTTCGCTTTAAAATGTGTTTTCGCTTTAAAATGCCCCCCAAATTTTTCGCAACTGAGCTACCGCCTTCACTGGGTCATGCGGATATCGGCCGGAACATGGCCGCCTCCTGCGCAACCGCGCGAGGCGCTGGCTTGACCTTAGCTGAGCTTGAAGGTCAGAGTGACGTTACCAGCCGTTTTTTTCTGGGTTCGTACCTAGCTTAATGAGCTTCGCGTAGTGCCTAGATTCAGTGCATAATACCAGGAAGCCGTAGACTTTCTTTTCAGCGGCACAGCGTCAACTGCTGCCAGGGGAGGCAGCGCGCGTTATCGGACAGTAGCCGCTATCGTGGATGGACCCTTATCACCTCTGTATCGCGGCGAAGGCGGGATGACGGAAGATCGCGGGTGTTGTGCGGAGAGCAGGCAATAAATGATGAAAAAGAAAAGACTAGCGGAGGGCAGAGCGTAGTCGGAATGAGAGGAATAAACACGTACTTGTCAAGGCCCTGGCGGCCTGTGACACAGGAGGAATGTTGACCAGCGCCGTGGAGCCGCGAACCGCACGCGATGAAGCGCATAGCAACTGTAAAGTGAACGACACAGCGACGGTCGGAACCTGCCTCCACTGCAAAATTCCCTGAGTTAGCAATGCCGCTTGCGTACCCTACGACATGATAGCTTTTGGAAGCGCTCTCTCTCTCTCTCTCTCTCTGGTATGTGCCGCTGAAGCACATACAGTACGCCACGACATGAATAAAGGTTTTTTCGACGCCCTCTTTCCATCTCTCCTGGTATCGCCTTTCTAATTATAAGGCTTTGAATATTCAATTTCTGCTCTACAAGCTCGACATCGACAAATTGACAAAACCATGACTGGAACACACAGAATAATCAACAACCACTGCGTCCGCATTTCAAGACGAACGACATAAAGGTCAGTGGAACAAAGCAAAGAAATGACAAACGTGGTTTTTTTTAGAAACACAGTAATGCTAAGCAGATAATAATAGTAGAAAATATAAAATAAGATAAACTAGAGAATAATGAAAAGCTAAACAAAAACAAAGTAAGGGAATAATTAAGCAACATGTCCAGCCGTCCAACCTAACGCTACCACCACAAATATGAGGCGGAGTGCGAAAATTTTGAATTTTGAATATGAATTTATTTAATTTTGTGTTACAATAAGAATGTGTAAAATACAAAACGTCAATGAACACTAACGTGAGTTGCGCACGTTGTCTAATCTTATCAACCGATTAAATTCTAGAAGGCGTAGGCAGCGTTTCGAATTTAGGCCGAAGATTTGCACGCATTTCTTTGCGAGAAAAGTGTCGTTCCCCTCGCACCATTCTCCTCGCCGCGGTTCAAGCCCTTTTGCTCTCTTTCCGCGCTGCAAGAAATGGCCGTTCCGTTGCAGGAGAGCCTTTTACGGAAACGCTTCCGTTTGGGGCCCGTTTTTCCGTCCGCAGTGGGGAGCTGTACGACGACCCGCCAACCAGTAGGCCGGGCTTAAATGTGGAGGACATCTCGCATTTATGACAACCTCTATACGATCCGCGCACGAACAAACAAGATGTCGATATTGTCCGTGCATTAGACAAAAAGTGGCCTTTTGACAGCTGGGATTACGTGGAAACACATTGAAAATTACAGCACCGCAGTGTCGCTGCGGCCGACGGAGCCTCTAGACTTCCGCTGTGCAGTAAGGCAATGTGCCGACTGAGCCTCTTGTGCCGACTGAGCCGAGTGAACCATGCCAACTGAGCCGACTGTGCCGACTTTGTGCCGACTAAGCCTCTAGACTTCCGCTGTGTAGTGAGGCAATGTGCCGACTGAGCTTCTTGTGCCGACTGAGCCGAGTGAACCATGCCAACTGAGCCGACTGTGCCGACTTTGTGCCGACTAAGCCTCTAGACTTCCGCTGTGTAGTGAGGCAATGTGCCGACTGAGCCGACTGAACCATGCCGACTGCCGACTTTGTGCCGACTGAGCCTCTAGACTTCCGCTGTGTAGTAAGGCAATGTGCCGACTGAGCCTTTGTGCCGACTGAACCATGCCGACTGCCGACTTTGTGCCGACTGAACCTCTAGTGTTCCGCTGCGTAGTAAGGCAATGTGCCGACTGAGCCTTTGTGCTGACTGAGCCGACTGAGTCATGCCGACTGCCAACTTTGTGCCGACTGAGCCTCTAGACTTTCGCTGCGTAGTAAGGCAATGTTCCGACTGAGCCTGTTGTGCCGACCGAGCCGACTGAACCGTGCCGACTGCCGACTTTGTGCCGACTGAGCCTCTACACTTCCGCTGTGTAGCAAGGTAATGGATTGCTTGGGTAAACTGAGCAATGCAACCAGAAACAAGACTGGGACGAATGCGCCTCAGTGTCTCTCAAAAATGACAGCTCCAATGAGGGCAAAAATCTAGGAACCTTAATTTAATCGTCATCATCATCATCAGCATGTTTGATTCCACAGCAGGGGGAAGGTCTCTCCCGTGCTCCTCCAGCCAATGCTGTCTTGCGAGGCCTTAGTCCATTCTTTGCCTCCGAATTTTCAGATTTCCTTCCTACATCCAGCTGATAGGTCTCGGTAGCCAGTCTGTCACCCTCGTGGTCACCCGTTGTCACCTCTCCGCACAAACATACGCTTAATTTTAATCCTCAAAATGTTTGTTCGTCCTCAGTGTCCCAAGATGAAACCACTGGGCCGTGCAGAGATCGTTTTCATTTATTTGCTCCGGTACTCGTGCCATATACGGTCCTGCGATAATCGTTGTAGCGCGGCGCCGCGCCCATGACATCAATCGGAGTTCAGCCCGCCCCAACTGAGTACCGCTGACACGGTTGTTATCAGCAGCGCTCTAGGACTTCGGGAATTCCCCCGCTCAGCAACCTGTCCTCGCATTCAACTCGAGCAGAAAGCGCTGAACGGGAGCCGATGGGCGATCGCTTGGGCTACGCAGCGATTTAAAAAAAACAGGGCGCTCGCATGCGAGTACTTTTGTCGAAGGACGCAAGTACGCACATTTCATCGTGTGCTCGAGGAGCAATCGAGATGATGTTTAGTTCCCATGGACGCAGGAAAAAGAAAAGCGGTATCTGAGATCTAAGCCGGACCTCACACGGCGGGCTTCACGCAAGGACGAAACTTGAGTCTCCAGCGAAGGCCTCATTCGAAGAGCGACAGTCTTATCGTAATGTTGAAGATAAGGCCTTCTACTTTACATCTTCCAGACGTTGCTCTTTCTTTTTTTCTTGCTAAACTCTCTTTTTGAATACAACTCGCACACTCCCCGTCCACTCAGTGGAATCAATCAAATTCTCGTCCAATTCAAATTCTCCTCCAAAGTACAGGGAAAGCCAAGACATAAAAGGACGGAGCGTTAACGCTTATGTCTAACGGTTAACGGTTAACGTTTTCACCGTTGGCAAAACGTTAACACCAGGCTGACTCCTGCGTTTATATTCAATGCTTTCGTTTGTCGTCCTTAACCATCCTCCGAATTGCAGTCATTTAAATGACTTGGTCCAGTAGCCAGGCGATGACCTCGTACACAAGGCAGCCCGGAGCGCCGCGCATGCGCAAAGAAGTCCTGCAGGGGCTTCCACGAGGCTTCTCACCTCCTCTCGAGGTCACGCCGCCTGTCTCAAAGGCACCGACAGCGATCCCGTTCCTCTCCACAGTAAGTCTACAAAGCCGCGTCCCATGCTATCGACTGCGTGCCAAGAGGGGCAGTTTCCAATCAACGTGCTAACGCCTTTTACTTCTATTTAGGCGTGCAGCCTGCGTGAAATGGGGCATGAAAACAAAAACAAGTTTGGTTCATTAGAAACACTGCTTTGTCCTGATTACAATGATACCACTTTTATCGCAGACTTCAAGGAAATCATTTAGATACTAAAGAAAGCCCGTGAAGCAGTACGTTCACAAAGACAACGCGCGACATGAAGTGCGCCTTGCGTCCTGTGTTCTCTTCTGTTGTCGTCGTCTTTTTGCACAAGTGAACGTGTAGTATGGAAGACCAACTCGCCCAAAACTACACCGTATTAAGTTACACGAAGCAGCGGCGCCTCCTCAGTCACTTCCTTGCAGTTTCCTTATGACGTCACAAAACCTCGCTTGTGCGATTGGCTGCCGCCCACATAGGTCACCGCCAACAAACACGACCTGGCGATCGTACTGTCGCCTTCAGTTCCGAACGGCCGTATCACTCGAACGCTAACGTGCAGTTAACACACTGATAACGATGTCTTTTTTTACTGCTGACCCATATTACGTCACTGTAGCGCGAAATTTGAATTTTTTTAGTATCCTTTTACTTTTGGGGGGTTAGCAAACGTTTTTCGTTGCTTGAATGGAGCTGAGTGAGTTCCTGAAGGCTAGTTCTTTCGAACAGAACAAGGTTGTCTTTTGCCTTCACAGCCCCTTTGGGCCTCCGACCGCTCGGTGCCTCCGGCCGATGACGTGTGCCCACGGTCTTGCCGAGTGTCGGGGGTGTCGGCGGCGGCAGCCCGACGCCCAGGCGGTTCGGTTTCCGCCCCAGAGGGAGCGAGGCTTCCTACGCTTGGCGGGTCGGCGCTCACATACACGCACGCAGTTACGCGCGCGCACGAACGCACGCGACAAGAAACGAGGCCAAGGAGACGGCTCGGAAGTGAACGAGCTGAGATAAAGACAAGAAAGAGACAAGGAGGGGGGCAGAGATAAAGGCTCTGCCTGTGGACGGGTGGAGGACGGCGGGGAGGGAGGTCGGCCTGACGACGCCTTCCCAGCGGGGGTAGCGTACGCGTAGTACGTCGCCTCGAGTACGCTCGGCTGGTGGGCGGATGCGTACTACGGGCTGGCCGCCGACGACGGAAAGTTACTCCGTTTTAATTCATGGAAGCCGCTGCACTGGCAGCCAAGGCTTTGGACTCATTCGCTCTCGTTTTGACGCCTACCCGAATAAACCGATTTGGCAGTGCCGTTCGCGCTGTCGATCGTTTTCCGTTGTTCTCAGCGTGTAAGTTACACCGGTCAAAAAAAGATCAGGGCGCTGAATTTCTGCTTGCAACAACGTACACCGTGCTGTGACCTTGGTGAGTCGTGATATACTATCGCCACCTATTGTAGCACATACGAACTCCAACACAGTTTGACCGACGGTAACAACTGACACTTGATTATTGAGTAGTAACTGCGTGACCCTGGTTTACGAAAATATCCGAACGGAATAAGTTGCTCACTGGAATCCGTGGCTGTTTTGCCAATTTCAGTTGTATCGGTGTAACTGGATGAATTCTGGTTAATTGGTAATGCGAAATACGTTGGTATTGGAACTGTCAGTGTTGCGCGGAAACTTAATTACACATTGGTAGTCTATCGTATCTTATGTAGTTAGCAGTCATGTTAATTCTCCCCTTTATCCCACGAGAAATCAACAGGAACTCGATAGAATATTTATAAAGCCCGGGGGCTATCCCTTAACCGGCCATTATAATGTGATAGGAGCGCAGTACTTGCTGAGGCACTAACAGGAAATAATATTGTGAGGGTGACCCGAAAAACTGCACTGGTTTCGTGCACACGTGTAACAAATGCACATGCCACTAAGAAACAATCACCTTACCATCAAAGTTTTCATATGAAATAGACACTTTATACCACTCGACTTCGCTGCTTTGATCGCGCATATATCGGGCCGGCGAAATACCGCGCCAACCAAACAAGATAGCTGACCGCGATATTCTAAAAGCGTCCGATTAGCGAAGCAAAATACTATTGCGAACAATAATTTTCCCATGTGGCTTTATATTCTGTACACCAACATAAACGTTATTCTATAGTTTAGTGTTCCGCATTTACACTTTTTGTTCGCTCTGTGTTTTTGCGACGCAGCATATAAAAGGTTACTCGCGAGTGGATAGCTATATACTACGCTACGTACGATGACTCTACCTGCTATGTCCGCATTCGCTTTGATCGTACTTGTCGTCTACTACGTCTAGGGCACCTAGCTTGGTTTCCCCCAACGCGCCACGTGGGTGGGCCAGAAATGCGGACCCGCCGTTGCCCAACTGATCAGAAAAGAAGCATCCAGCGAGAGTTTTACCAGCCCGCTCAAGCGGGGGGGAAAACCCCAACAAATGAGACACGTAGAGGCGCCACGCACGTCACCCCCGGGTCAAGAGTCATTCGCGGTACGTGCGTCCAGTGCTTCTGTATCACGCCAACCATCCAGAGAGCCGTGGGGCAAGCGAATATGAAAGCGAGAGTAATGGTTAACTCTCGAACCCAAAACCGTCTCCTCCCTCTGCCACGTGTCCTAAAGCCTGCCACGTGCGCCTTGCTGAAGTCCTTCTGGGTGGGACTACGCGGATTGCGGTCTTGCGTGATCGTATTTTGCGAGCAATGGTATTGGCGCGGAGTGAAAATATCGATATACGCAAGTAGAAACTAAAAAATGTGGGTACGTTTTGATAGTTCTTTATTTTTATTTTGCGTGGCAAGCACACTAGTGACGTGACCTGGTGGAACGTTGATTGTAATGCAGAGAACGCAACCGGTGGATCATCAGGATAACAGAGTGGCCATAGAGAGATGGAGGATTATTAATAACTCGATAGAGGAACGGGATAAAGACATTCGGAGGCATAGAATGGACAGGAACGGCTGGAGGAATTTTGGAGAGGCCTTCGTCCTGAGGTGAACGCGAGCACGATGATGATGGTGGTGGTGACTATTAGGCTCCAAGTTTGGGCGCCAAAACCCACAGGCGCTTCAGTGAAAGGACGTTGCCGAACTGAGCCTTTGTCTACGTGTCTGGTACAGGAATGCGTTCGCCACAGCACCATAGGCGTGCGGGAAACAAGGTCAACGGTAGTTAAAACAGTGAAAGACAAATGGGTACAGGCGGAACAGAGGCACAAGACGAGGCAAGTAAGGAGTTGTTCGTCTCGTCTTCGTTCCTTCTTTTGCCACGTCTGTGGCATGGTCTCAATATTTTAGCCGCGTGTACCGCTAGTTTTCCCACTTTTTATTTTGGAGCTGGAACTGCCGGGAACGTTCTTTCTAAAGACATCGAACGCTCAAAAAACTGGTCCGTTTGTACGCATACTTTAACACACGGTTAGTCGCATCCTCCCACGTAGCTAATCGGACCAATAAAATAGACCTTGGTGTACGTCTTGGTTAGCACACACATTGAGATGTATCAACACCCCTTCCTTCTAACCGAATCCTACACTCTTAAAAAAAGGTCGGGGCATTCACTAATGGAATACTAACAAGTTACTCGTCCCAGTATACACTAGGTACTTAGTAACTGGAGGTAGTAAATGTTGCACTTGTCAGAATTACTAACCCCGAAGCAGGCAGTAAGCACCACTGCCCCCTACTGGTAAAGCTCCAGCGACAGCACTCTTCTGAGCTACGTGCGTTTACTAACTGGCCATGCACAACCTTGTCATAAGCACGACCTTAATCCAGTGCATACTACTTCCTACACTCAGTTAATTTACTAACCACGCAGTTGTTAGTGGCAGAGCCTACGTACAAAACCGCGGGGTCGTAAGGTTCGCAAGGAGTTAGTAAATACGGCCGTTACTACCTTTTTACGACCTTTTTTATTAAGAGTGTAAACGTCGAATTTGATCTGTGCACTCATCACCACCATCCTGTTTGAGCCCACTGCAGGACGAAGGCCTTTCCCATGATGCCCCAGTCCGTTCGCTCCCTCCGAATCTTCCAATTTCATCCCTCGATCGAGTTAATAGTCTTCCTGCACTTCAGTTCCGTCTCCCGGTACTTGCGCACCGGGGAGGGACCAACCCGTTATCTAACAGACCGTCCCCTCGGCAAGCCTTGCCACGAAAATCACTCATCTGCGGTCGCCCGAGTGGAAGACGGACCCCGTGACGCCTCGCTTCCGGTCGGCCTCGAACGTCGCCCACCGAGACTTCCGCTATGACGCGGCGGCAAGCACCGCCGCCGACTGCGTTGGCCGGCCGCTGGGGCGTCCGTCTCGCAGCACGTGGGCGCTCTCGGCGGAAAGTTCGTTCACACCAGAATGGAAGCTATTCTGAACGCTGCAGCTCACTACGAGATGTATACGAGCAAAGGTATACAGCGTCTCGTTACACGCGCACCGAAACACGCATGCGAGGAACAAGATTGGCCGTTGCGCTGCTTAGCACCGGGTCGTGGGTTCGATTTCCGGTTTCAGCGGCTGTTCTGCTGGCAGGGGTGAGAAAAAAAGACGCCCACCGTGAGAAGGAGGTTTCGGTGAGCGTTGAAAAAGCTTAGGTTGTCTGAATGAGCGTTTGTACATCCTCCACAGCGCGTGGACTAGTAGCTATATGTGTATAAGGGGACGTGGTCAAACGCGAGGCAGGTGTTTCAGAACAGGGTGTCAGAACGGGTGTTCGGGTGTCAGTCATCACCGTTAAAAGACCGCTTGAGAGCACCTCAGGACGGAGGTCTCTCCCAGAGGAGACGGCCCATAATTTAGAGTTCAGCTAGCGTACGGATATGTACCATACTAGCTCTTTTTTCTTTGTTTGTTTTTTTTTTTTACATGAAACGAAACTTTGAAAGTTGAATGCTGAATAATGCACCGAATAACGCGGCATTGGAGTGGGCTAACAATTAAGATGACTAATTACACAAACGGTAGCATGAAATTTAAAAGAAAAATTACATAAACGATTAGGGCAGAAAGGAGAAGAGTTACGCTAACACGAAAACTGGCTGCACCTCGTAGAACGACTGTGTAATTTTTATTCGAAATTCTCAACGGCACTACGAATCATTCATGGGACATTCGCAAAATTGCGCGGGAAGGCTATACGAATCGAGCAAACGATTTCACGAATTAAGAACAGTAAAGCCCCACATTGTAGCACCTACCGTGGGTACCCTAAAGTACTATTAAAGCCAATTGTGCCGCTAACCACTTACACTGGGATCGTCCATCTGTTTCCTCAAGTCCCTACTCCGCGCAACCGGAAACGGCAGCAGGCGCATGCGGCATCCGCTCTTACAGTTTCCGGACGTTCCCTCATTTCTTTCATTCTGTTCTGCTGTCCGCCGAAAGACTTAGGCGCTGAATATGAAATAACAACGTGAGTAAAACATGCTCATTAACGATCTGTTAATCGTCAATACCCAGTTGTTTCTCCAGGACTGCTAAATTGCCTTCTTCAAAAGTCAAAAAGGGTTGGCATTTCGTGAAAAAAAGTGTTAACTGTGCCCAGAAATGTAATTTCCAGAGTTTCAAGTCTTACAGTTCACAAGTGGCACTTTTCCTAGGTTGGGGAAATTCTCGAAACACTTCTTTCTTCTTCGCACTTTCAAGAGGAGGTGGCCACTAGTCTTTTTTCGGCCATGAGAGAGCATTGTGGGAGTGACAACAGCGCAAGATTGCACGTAATAAACAAACAGCGCAAGATCCGTCTCCCTACTCACGTGAGTCTTCCGCGAAGGTCTGCTGCTAACTACGCAGATCTTGGCTGCGGCGGCGGTCGACGAAGCTTTCAGAAGACCCGTGCGCTGTGCCAAGTCTCCGCCGAGATGTAAACTGCGATGTTCCCGACTGCTGCGCGTAGCCAGGGCCCTTGTCTTTCTCCGTCTTGCGCGTGAGCCGTTGTGGCTTGCTCCGTTGCAGGCCGACGAGTAGCAGACGACGTCCGAATGTCGCAGACAGCCGCTGATCATCGAGACGACAATCAAACGTCGCATACGACTTTAAAGCGGAAATCTTACGTTCTCTGAGGCTTGTCGAGTTTCTTCTCTCCATGTCGGGTCCGCTAGAAGCCCTGGTACGATGCCTTTTTTTTAAATATTAGTAGCGTTAAAAACTTTCCGTCGAGACGACCGACGTCCAGTTTGACGACAGGGCCGCGGTGGATGGAAGCTGGACGGTTCAATTACTTCGACAACAAACGCGAGAAGCCACGGCCACTGTAACGTCACCCGCACCAGCCGTTCCGTTCGAGTGAACAGTCATAAGAGCGTCACACGCGCACGAATCGTGCCGTCGTCTTCGGTTCGTTCCAGGGTTATTCAGAAGAGGGCGTGAACACGAACGAGACAGAAAGTCGGTCGTAGCGGAGGCCACGGAGAACAAGGTGCAAGATGTAGTAGTAGTACGAGAACGACGCTACTACGCGCGCGAGGTCGGCCGACTAGCGTCTGGCTACACGCGTCGGCGCTACTTGGCTGCTGCTGCTGGGGTCTCTCCGACCGCACGAAAGGAGGGGGCCAGCTTCTCTCGCGGAAAAGGGAGGAACGACAGAACGATAAACGAGCCAAGTTGGAAAGAGAACGACGGTGCGAGGAGAGACAGATGACGAGAGAACGATAGGAAGAGAACGCGCAGCGAAGTGAATGGAGAGGCGCGAACGGAGAAGGAGAGTCGGGGGAAGTCACACGTGGTACAAAAGTGTGACGTCACACGCGCACGCGCGCAAGCGTCGACCGCGGCCGTGCTACATAGTACTTGAATGGGTAGGCATGCTGGGGAAAGGAACGCTCGGGAAAGCGGTATGACTCCACGGGCCGTAGTGTAGCCGCGTAGATCAACCAGCGCATATCTTGGCACAGTGCCTCCTGTCTTATTAAATTGTTCGATGCGGTAGCTTTGGAGAGGACGCATAGGAAAAATATGTCGCGGAAGTCCTACATGGCTGGTTTCAGAGCTGAATAGGTGTTGGAGGCCGCTTGGAATCTCCTCTTCCCTCCTTAGAACTTTATTTAACGTTAGTGTAGGAATTCAATAAGAGTGGAGCTAGTTCGCATCCCTGCGGAACCCCATCAGCTTTTCTTTGGACGATGTCGTCACATTTGAGCATACCGTGAGCTTTTCTTCGGACGATGTGGCCAAATTTTAGCCGCTCTATGATAGTCCGCTTCCAATTGCTGTTGATGGCACCCGAGTGCCCAACTGCTACTTTATTTTGCCAATTTCTCAAAAACAAGCAGCCCCCCACACAAGTCTGTCTATACTAATCGCGCTGTCGTTCCCAGTCAAAACCTCAAAACCTCACGGAAGAGGGGGTTGGGGGGGGGGGCGTACATGTTCGACCCGCTTGACTCCTTGAAAGTCACACGCCCATACACACAGCGCGGACACGACACACCACGGCGAGCCACTCTGAACGCTCGCGGAAGCGAGCATCGCGTACACATACCGGAAGTGACGTGGACCATTGACTCCGGTGGTGGAGAAAAAAGGGGAGGTGATAGTACGAGGCCTTGCAGCCGCCGCGAGGAGGAATCCCCGGGGGGTGGAGGAGGAACGGGCTGTATCTACACAGGCGACAACGTGGAGACGGACGACCCCACACCACCACTGCCTTTTCTTTACCACAAAATTATCTTTGCTCTTTTCGCTCCAGCTTTCCCCTCTAATCTAGTTTCGCTCTCACGTTTCTCTCCTCCCACCCCCGCCTGACTGGCTGGTGTCCCGTAGTAAGCTTATATATTTTTATTTCCCTGCTGTTGCGTAAAAACGCGTGGTGCGCCGCTACGCTCGAGCAGCAGCGCCGGGACCGGCTGATAGGCTTCCTCTTCCGTTCTGCGCGTTTCCGCCGCGCTAGCGTGTGCGCGTCCTCTGTGAGAGGAGGGGGGCAAAAAGTGCGCGAACAATAAAAACGTTCGATTTCCCGAATTTTTATTTAGGGGAGATGCCATCCGTAGGTTCGCGTAAGTTTGCCGTCCAGGAGCTCGTGTTGCGTCTACCTGGTTAGTGGATCTATGAGACCACCGGTCTCTCGCGCTGAAGAGTAAAGATACTACCGGCGTTGGGTTGAAAATGTCTTCGCTGAGTCAATATTATAATACAGGAGGGGGCTATTCTTAGTATTCTTACTTTCAACCGGCAAATTGAAATTTTAGGGTTCCCCGAAGTTGCACCTGGGATACGAGGCGCGCCGTAGCGGAAGGCTACGGATTAGTTTAGACTGCCTTGGCACTTTCTACGTGCCCCGAAATCTCGACAATTAGGTGTTTTTGTTTTTTTCGCCTCCATCATTTTTCTGCGAGCACGAGCTTCATTCACCAGTCAATCACCTCACAGTGTTGGCGGCGATAATCTCGCAAGCCGATTCGCTTGCACAGGTTGAACGGTCACCTGGTCCCACGTCCACCAGTTCCGCCGGAGCGCTCTTGCGTCTAACGGAAGATGGGACAACAGGGCAGGCATCATGGAAACAGGTCTCGGGCGGTGTCTGCAACGAAATAAAGACGTCGCGATGTCATTGCTGAAATAAGGGGCGGAAGGGAGGGGGTACGTCAAGGCAAGCGCACTTGCCGAAACGTGAGTAGTAAATCTCATTGTTATAGTTTTTCACGTGCGCTTGACATTACCCACACACACACACACACACATGCACACACTGTGTGCGCGTTTGTGTATGTGCGTGGTGCAGTACAAACAGAGGGATAAAATTTCTTTGTTCTGGGGCGATATCACTCAAAAGCACGTCATCATTTAAAAAGAGTGCGCACCGCTTTATGTTGGTCGTTGATACGGACCATTAGAATCGATTGAATAAACAATTTGATTTCTTCTCAACAGTAGCCAGATTATCGCACTGCTGGAGAGTGGGGGAGTACGTCGGCCGTGCACTGAACAGAAGTATTCAAGAACTGTTCCTCTCGCGACAGGTTCTTGTCTCCCGTCGCGACTATCACTACATTCCTAAACTTTGACGTCGTCCGAAACTTCGACCAACCAAATTACGCCAAGAGCCATCTCGCAAGTCCATAGATTACGACATGCCGCTTTCGTCAGTGGTTTCAACACGGTGTTAGCCAACGTCCATGTCACTCGTTCTCTTGTTGACGTAGATGAGAACGAAAAACGCTGGTGGCTGCTCTGGTCGTGACGAAGTTCCGAGTGCTTGTTATCTAGGCGGTGTCAATGGGAGGCCAAGCAAGTTATCGCTATCGCTTTCGATTTCCTGCACGGTTCAGGCATCCCTTTAAAGGCCTAGCCGCCGGCTTCCTGGCTCCAACTCCGTTTCATTTCTTTGCTTCGCTCATCATATCAGCCCACTTCAGCCTGCCTTATATCTCATTCCCTCAAGTGGTACTAGCAAGAGCACATCGCCGTTCGCATTGCATTTGGTTCAATGAGGGAGTTATTTGCGCCTTAACGTCCCTGCTCTTGGGCGACTCGTCGGTTCTCGCGCAACATCATATTTCCAAGTGCAATACGAATATTTCAGTACTGCAGGATTTTATTTTACATTTTCGTATATACATATTTCACATAGTTATTAGTACAGGCGGAGGGCCCACAGTAAAATTGTTGAGGGGACTTCCTGTTAATAAGCGCTATTATAAATAGAAAACAGTTCAGGCAGTCAAGGTGAGAGTCGGCTGAACAGAATCAATATGTAAGCACAATATTGAGTAAGTCAGGTTTAATTACTGTACGCCGGGCAAGAATAGAAAGTATTATTCGAAAATGTTGTTAATTTAAGCAAGAATGATCTTAAACTACTGTAAAACGAACGCTGAGAATGAGAAGGAAACCAGTTTCGAAATAATTTAACTTCCACTTTACTTAAAACTCTTCGAGAAATTAGAGAACAAGAAAAATACAATGCAAGCAGCATTCTGGCAAAATCGAGTGTTTCTTCAACGCGTAAGGCTATTTTGAACCGTTTACAACAGCGAATAAAGAGATTTGTACACCAAAAGATTACCAAATTTATACGGTGTCTTGACGTTGCTGAATTCTGGCGGTTACGACATTTCTTCCTTTCATGGATTACGACCGAAGTTCCCCAAGTTATACTTCGCCATTATCGCTCTTCCTTGAGTAGACCCTTTGTTATGTACGAAACTAGTGACTATTAGAAAAAAAAAGAAGTTTGCAAACACACATCCAGTGGAAGTCGTAGAGGAGGCTTTCTTAACGTGTACACTCGCTATGCGGGAAAGCAACCAACTTAATAAAGGGGCATAACTGGGAGCTTGATCCTAGGGTAGTGTTTAAACATGCCCCCGATTTAGAGTAAACTGTAGAAGAAAAAAAATAGGACGGTAATATCGACAGCCTACTATTGTACCTAGGATACGGTCACAGTTATTTAATAGCACTCTGTTATTTCTCGCGTACATGTCCCTCAAAGTATGAGGTTTCGTACCACATATACGAACTGCCTAAAACGGTAAAAAATACATATTATAACAACTCTATTCCGACACCTAACAAAATAACCAGATATCTTAAATAACCAACGAAACAAGAAGGCTTCGATGCAAAGTATCAGAGTTATGCCGGTTTGCATGCAATGGGCACACGTCAAAAGCGTTGAGAAGAGTTGGCACCCTTGCGGCACGCCATATGTGCATTAATCCGCGACTTCCCCGCTTCTTCGAACCACAGCGCATGCGTAATCCTCGCAGCATCACGAAACTACACGTTTTACTACTACACGTTTTACTACTCATCGAGAAACCAAAGTCACGAAACCAAGGCAAGACGAACCAATGGAGTACATAACTTCGCGCGACGCCAACGACACATCGGGACGTCAAGTGCGCGTAGTGTGTACGCACGACGCGGCGGGCGCGCTTCAGCGACGGGAGCGACGGCTCCGTCGTCGCGCCTAGCAACAAGTGTGTTCCTTTCTCTCGCAGGAGGAGCCAGACGCCGTCGTCGACGCTAGCCGCTACGGCGCCGTCGTCTATCGCGCGTCCTAACTTCCCACCTTCCGCCTCCCCCACCCGCTCCTCACCTCCCAGCTTTAGCGCAACACCCGCCCGTTCTTGCAACACGGCCGGCTGAAACTCCGCCTGCTCCGGCCGCCACAGAAGCTATGGGCAAAACGGACTGAACAAACCCGCTGGCCCCGGCCTCGTACCCCTACAACCCAAGCTCCGTGTCCAGTTCCCCTTTCCCCTGCCTCCGTCTCGCTACAACTTGTTGCCTAACCTTAATAACGCCGTTATCATTTTCATCTCAGAAAATCATAATCCGCGTTTTATACGCCACGCTGGTGACCAATGAGAATCAAGTACCACCCTTCGCAGAGGCTAATAACAACTTCAAAGGCTGAAACTTTTTTTTTTGTCACGTTGCGTACCCCGATCTCCTCTCTCTCTTTCTCTCTCTCCGTGCGATATTTCGAAACACTTTGACAGAGAGTACTGACAACCTCAAAGGTTGACGCTCCTCTGTGACGTTGCGTCGTGGCCCGTCTCTCGCTTCTCTCAGAGGCCCGCTCTTCACAGAAGGAAAGGCATAAAAATCATGCCGAGCTGAAGGCCGGTTGCGTTCTCGCCTCCTCCTTCCTCGTACATTGTTCTTTATGCCCTTTTCCCGCCCCCTGGCGGCGAGTTTATGGCGGAAGAGAGGTGAAGGCTCCGTCAAAAAGGCGCCGCCGTGAGATCGCTTCCGTTTCTGCGAATTTCGCTATAACGCGGCGGCTCCTCCTAGCTCATCTAGCAGTCCCCCCATCCCCGCTTTAGTGGCCTTTTCGTTTCTTCCTGTCGAGCGAGAGCCGTGTCTCTCGGCGCGGAAAGGTTGCCCGAATAACGGCTGGAATGCCAACGGGGTCATTCGCGCGGCGTTGAGCCCACTGGCGCCACTTAACGCCTTGCTTGCTTATTTTTCCGACAAAACTTGTTGTTCTCCTGAATCACGTACCCCAAGATAAAAATAAGTACTACGAGAAAGGCTGCATCATTAGCATCGTAGCTAATATTAATAATAACAAATATATGAGTCAGACTTCACGGTGAAAACACCACCGAGTGCATGAAATGGGAAGAGGAACTTTCTGAACGAGCAAGCGGGCGAGCGGGTTCTTCGACCGATGTGGCGAAGATAAAGCGTAAATAGAAGCTCTTGTCACACTACAACAACTGTTACGAGGCAAGCAATATAACCGTCAAAATGACACCCGTCGCGCCGTGCAATGGTGGTGTCACTGCTACCTAGTAAACACGGCACCCATTTCAACGACATGCAAAAGGAACATCGTTAGCCCTTAATCCTAGCACGAACGCCAGATAAAGTCTACGCGTTCGGACCACCGCAGAAGCGACAAACGACCGAACAAACAAGCAAGCAAGAAAACAAACAAGACTTGTTGTTCCGGGAAGGCAGCGACAAACGACCGAACAAACAAGTCAGCAACAAAAAAACAGAAAACAAACAAGACTTGTTGTTCCGGGAAGCCAAGTAGCGGAAAACAAGTTGACATTCCTCTGCTGCCAGAGGGACGCCGCCGGACACACACAAACGAGCCGACATTGGCGAGCAAAGCGGAAGAACGGCGGGAGACGATGCATAGAAAGATCGGGCACTCACAACACGCGTTCACCCCACCCCTCCGCGACCGAACGCGCAGAAAACGCCACTTTGCGACCCAAAAGAACCAAAAAAAGGTACAAAAATGGCCGCCCCCTTCTTTTCTTGGAGCGCGTGTTTCTCATTCCGAAGCGAAGGGTGCGGAGAAATTCTCGGTACTACACGCCCGTGGTTCGCCCTCCTCTTCTTCGCACGCTCTGCCGACTCCTCGCCATCTTCCGACTTGGAATGCGGCAATGCCACCGAGAAGTGGGAAAGGTCTGTGAGGAGCCCTCAACATCTCTGGACTGCTTGCTCGCGTCCAGTCGATGGCACTTCCTAGTCGGCAAGTTGACGCTCGCTATAACGAAGTCTCCGAGACAGCAAACTGACTTCGTTGTAAGCGAAAGTTTGCTAAAAGCGGGGATGGTTTGCTCTTTATGTGCTGCAATAACGACCATGAATGACTTTCTTTGAAGCAATGTTTCGAAAAAGCGATTTTGTTGTTACAAGTGTTGCTTTTATTTCTGGACTCCAAACACAAAAGTTGTCCGCGCGTACGTACGCCAGGCGCTTCTTCGTCATCCTGACGTGCAACCCTATTCAATGCCTTCACCGATTTCGCAAAAAAACAAAAAAAAAAAAAAACGGGGAGTTAACAGCGCATTTTGTTTAGTGTTCCGCTTCTGCTAGGGGCGTTTCCGTTTGTAATCGCTGCATAAGCTTTAGTAGTGCAGTCACCGAAATTCTAGAAAGAAATCAAAGCCCATTTCTTAGGCAAAGATGGTTAAAATGAAGCTTTATCCCATGCAACCTGAATTAAAGTCCAAAATTCAAACAACTTCGACCATGTCGGGATAGACGTCGAACGAGAAGGACCCAGGTTCGATTCACACCCCGGGAAGCAGTTCTTTTTTAGGCGCTTGATGTGCCCTTGTGAAAACACATTATCATCATCATCGTTCTGGAACCCAACGTGTAAAGTCGAATTTCCTGCAGTGCGTTTTGCTCTGACATCAACGCCATGACTGAGCAATAGAAAGCTTCGCTTTAATATACCGGGTGAACCCAGACCTCTGCCGTCTAATAGCTGCCTAGGACAGACAACGGCTGCAAAATGAACGAGAACATGATTCGACCGGCTTCGTGTATCGTAAGCCGTCGTTATAACGCACTACTCGGGACAGGAAACCGACTTCGTTATAAGCGGCCTTTCGTTTAAAGCGGGTATAATTTGCTGTCCACGTATTGGAGTGGGGGCCATCAAAAACTTCGAATAAAGCGGAAATTTGAATAAAACTATTTTGTCATGACGGGTTAGGTTAAATAGGGAGGCAGGCGGAATCGGCGATGAAGGCTGACGCTAGATTAGTTAGAACTTATCGCCTGCACTGATGCTCCTGCCGCTTAGGATGACGTAACGTATTTGGAAATCACGAACGCTAATCTGCGCTTTAGGTTGGGTTAACTAGCTTTAAGACAACTATCGGCAAGTAGTTGGAAAGCTGTCCGGCCCCGCGTGCGTGAACGACGAGATTCAACGGAGCTCGGTTATGAACACCACCTATAGCTGATTTTTTGTTTCCGGTTTTTAGTTCTCATTGTACTGATTTTACTACGCCACTACCTGCAGAAACGTCAATTTCCATAGTAAAAAAAAGTGGCGTAGCTTGCACTAGTGGTGACAGGCTAGAGAAACAGCAGGTCGGAGATCCGGCTGTTCAGAGCCAACGCTGCGAATAACACAAAGGAAATAATGTCGTGCGCCCGGAATGCGATGATAGCTCAGTCGGATAGACGCCGCTTTCATAACGCGAAGGAACCAGGTTCGAGTCCAACTACAGGAAGCGCTGGTTTCTTTCCAATTTGAAGTTTTGTGTTCCCGTTGCACAACTTGAGGTCGGGCTAAGCCATCTCCGCTGGTAAAAACGGGATCCCAGGAAGCATGGATGCACACAAGTGCCCTTTTGGGCTAAGAAAATGAGACGGGGACATCTACGGTGGCCGTGTGACGTGGACAGATCTGTTGTAGGTACAGAACACGGTGATTTCACGAAATCATTGCCCCTGTGCTCTGCGATGAACTTTTCTGCACCTTTTTCGATAACCACGGGATTGAGCCCTGTCTGTATGCAATGGTGAGTGCGAGTCCCGATTCAATTGTCACAAATTTCCAGGGACTATTAATCTCTGCCAGCGTATAGGTTGAAGCACGCTAGCACCTCATGTTCTTCTGTGCCGGGAGGGGGGGGGGGGTGAGTAGTGTTTGGCGAAACAACGTACACCTTTCCCACGGTCAATGCGGCCCTTGATATATAGCACACACGTCGCCATACTCGTAGGGATGTTGTTCCCGCAGGCCATCACGAGTATCACCCGTAGATAAGGACAACAACTCGTGCGTTTATGTTCAGCCTCTAGTAACCCCTTCTTGAAAAACGCTCCGCATTCCTCCAGTCGGACCACACAACGCTACCGACTGCCTTCACTTAGACGAAGATAATGGCCGACATTTTGCCCTCCGCAGAGTGCTCTACGTCGATGACTACGATAGACAGGCGGTGCTAGAGTTGCCGGTCTCTTGTCGAGCCATTGTAAAGCAACTCCTAGCCGTAATACAAGATACTTGACAGGGCAATATTTCTGCTCCGTTGAGAAGAATACACAGCGTAGAACTCTGAAGATTTTCATGCACCACGTTTCGTTTACCGATAGTACAACCAAGCCAGCAGCGCATGCGGTGTAAAAACTTGTGCGACCCATGAAGCTTCATGACACCGTACTTGTGGGTTACAGACTTGCGCCTACTGGCTTCCAATCATTCGACAGTGCGGCAGACGTGACCCGATTCTTTTTTTACCTCTATCCATTTGGGTTGAACGTCTCCAGGACGACCGTCCTGAAGGTCCAGCCTCAAGAACCTCCGTGCATCACGGTAGACGTCACTATACGGGCTGGTGCATGGATTTTGATTGATTGATTGTAGGGTTTAACGCGCCGACGCAACGCAGGCGATGAGGCGCGCCGTGGTGGAGGGCTCCGGATTAACTTTGACCACCTGGAAATCTTTAACCTGCGCAGAAATCTCGTACACACGGGCGTTTTGCTTTTCGCCTCCATCAGAAAAGCGGCCGCCGCAGCCGGGAATCGAGCCCGCGACCTCGTGCTCAGCAGCGCAACGCCTTAGCCACTGAGCCACCGCGGCGGGTGTATGGATGCTGATCAGAAGCAGCATGGATGAATGATACCTGCCGGCGAAGCACACAACTTGTGGAAGCCCTGGTGGATCACGCATCATCGCTTTCAATTAGCAGCAGCGAAGACCCGCACCAGCGAGGTGCCAAGGAGAAATGTGAACAATGACCGCGTGGACCATCTCAACGCTGCTACAGGGCACAGTGACCAGTTAGAACAGCTCTTGGGTTTCAGCCCGCTGTTAACCTTTCTTCTTTTTCTGCAATACGTTTCGCGACTTTGGGATTTTCTAACCCCGTGCATTTGGTGAAGGAGAAAAATTCTCCGCGCTGCAGGCTTACTGAAGGAACTTCTTCAGACTGGCCTTTCTTTTCCACCAGAGCATACGGTCAGCCAGCCATTCAGATTATGGAAGACAAATATTCTCGATTACCAATACTTGTTAATGAATAGCCCCGTCAGGTAAAGCCACGAGGCTTCCCACCACCTTGTCCACCCACTAGTGATACGATTACGCTGCCGGAGATCTCCCATCGACACATATCCTGTTTTCCGCACCAGTCGGCCCGTGTCTTTCCAGCTGGTCTCATCGAGTGCGGCGAACCAATTAGCTCACTCGGCAGGGCTTCTCGAAAGCCGGTACCCGCCAAAGCACGGAAGAAGAATAAGAAGACGGAGGAGGAAGCGGCCCAAAACGGTGGACGGGGGGGGGGGGCTGAGAAAGGGTCTGTGCCTCGTCTCGGCCAACAACAGCAGGTGATCTGCCACCGACGCTGTGGCCGCTGCAGCGTTGGGCGGAAGCCTCACGGAACAGCGACGACAACCAAGCAGCAACGATGCAACCTTCCTACCCCCCCCCCCTCTTTCACCTCCTAGATGAAGAAGCCTGCTTATCGAAGTTGTGGTCAAACATGTGACGCCCCTTCTCCTGCTCTTTTGCGGTTCGAATGGACGAGAAGTCAGTCAGCAATGAGACTCACCGGTGAGGAATAAGCTGGGCGGAAACGGAATGTCCAGCGGGCCCCTCCCACCTCCTCCGGGCTCGAAGGTGTTGGCTCCCCGACACGGCTCCCGCGTTCATTCACCCCGAGAGCTCCGGCGGCGCCACAAACGACGAGGAGCCCACCAGCGGCAGCAGCCATCCCAGCAGCCGGCCCCGGAGACACACGAAACTGGCTTCCCCTCTCCGCCCAAATGCCGGCCCCGCCATCGCAACAAGGAGAGCCCCCTCCCACTCCGCACTCGACGAGAGTGTTGCCGAGGCATGCGGGGAGAGGAGGTCTTCCCATTCAGAGAAAACCCGGTCACGTGGCACTGCTCCCTGCCACGCCAGTCTCGTGACGGGCCTCCTCGCTCTCTCTCGCTGTCGACGTCAGCGACGCTGCGTCGTGACGTCACTGTCGTAGTTTCCTCTGGGTGATTTTTGTTTGCCCGCTGTTTGTCGCGTGAGTAAGCGTGGGACACGTGACAGCCAGCGATGCGGTGGTGACGTAGGGCAGGCACTGCTTTGCTTCAGCCTCGCAGGCGCGAAGGTCCGCTGGACGCGAAGACCCTCGAGCAAATTTGTAGGAGGTGGGAATTGGGCGAGTCGCCACAGCGCCCAAAACCAAAAAAAAAAAAAAAGAACGTCGCCTGTGGGATGTGCAACAAGTGGTTCCTGTCTGGAAGGCGCAGTCTTACTGCGTGTAGCAGCGCAACAGTTTTGAGATCAGTTCAGCGACACCAGCTTCGTTAAGAAAACGCTTCCACCGAATCTACTGTTGGGTTAAAAAACGGCACTGCGGTTGGCTGTAACCCGAACTAAGACCGGAGTAAAGTAATGGTAGCGACAACCTCGCATAACTAAAACGAAGCCAATCCAAGTCAGCAAGGTAGCATCTTCCACCAAGGCGAGACGTAAATGAAGTCACTACCGTCATTACCAAACCGCACAGACTGATCAGCAAACACACGGTCTATCTGACACCATTGCATTCTTCCTCAGCAGTCTTACATTGACATAAAAATGTGAAAAGTAAACGTGTTAAACAAAAATAACACGTACATTTTCAGTGGCACGATGACGGAAGCCTTTCATTCCGATTACAGGGCGAATTTTGGCGAACTCCTGTGGAACTATAGTCTTGCTAAGCCTATATTACGTTTCACTGTTCCTCTTGGATATGCCGCCCAGCACCGGAACTTGGAAGCACGTGATCCATCGGATACGGCCCTCGGAATGCCCGCTGCGGCTGGTTTTGAAAACGGATCCTCAGAGGTCTTGCCAGAAGCGAGGGAAAGGGGAATGGCAGTGGCCACCTGAGCACCGAAGGAAGACTTGCACCTTGTACTACGTACGTTCCGTCTCATTAAATGAGCTCTTTTTTAGCTTCCCAGAAGTGTATATGTTTGTTTTCTTCAACGTCATCGTCACGGACAATGTCAAAGCGGCCCAAAGGAAATGGAATCGATTACTTTATTCTGAATGCGAAGCCAAAAGATGTCTTCTCCAAAGACATCTTTTGCCCCGTTGTGACAAAAGAAAGCAAGGGTAGGGGAAGATGGTGGAGGTAAAGTTTATCTATGACTTTCCATGGACATGACATGAAGTGTCGTGGACTTGAGCACTCCATGTCCATGCAGCGTCCACTCGTGCACTTCAGAGAAGGTTACGCCTATCGGTATACCACACACATATGCTTCGCAGATTTTATGAATAGACTCTGGAGATTACGCAGGCATCCGGGTACCGACCGCAGAAGGTGCGCTTCAGGAGGTAATTTACAGGCGTGAAGGGTGACTATCCGCCATCATACTACTCTGTACAACCCTGTCTAAAGTACGAAGTCTGTGATTTTATCTAATAGTTTAGGATTGTCACTGGTACACTCGACGTGTTTCGCGAAAGCCGTTTCGGGCAGCGGAGTTGTAAGAAGCGGGTTGCGATAAGGTGAGTAGGCTGAACATGCCTAGATAAGATAGAACAAGTTTGGTGTGCTGTTACTGCAACAATATGTGCACATATGCCCACTCTATAGGTTGCGTGGAAGCTGTTCATTTGAGTCGTTCCAGGAACTGAAAGGAATTTCGCATCGGCGTATACACTTTCCCGTATTTCTGCCGTCATTGTTTATCTAATTAATCTCTTATTGCTTATCAACTTGTGGACGCGAATCTTCAAGGTTAGGACACATACACTTACGCCTTGATTGATTGACCGCAGGGTTTAACGCGCCGACGCAACGCAGGTGATGAGGCGCACCGTAACGGAGGGCTCCGGGTTAATTTTGACCACCTAGGGATCTTTAACATGCGCCCAAATCTCGAACACACGGGCGTTTTTGATTTTCGCCTCCATCCATACACTTACGCCTCAAATTGAAACTTGTCTCCCCAAGGTGAATGCGAGTGGTACAGCTTAAGCCGGGCGAGCACCGCTTTGTTACACACGGTAGCAGACAACACGCTTCCAACGCTCCCGCCCGCAGCGCCACACATCGACTATCCCCGGTGTTGCCTACAGCAACGGGTTTTCTTGCTCGGGCGGCTGCGATCTTCATACACCCGCGGTACGGATCTTCAAGGCTAGGTCATGTACACTCATGCGTAAGAACAGGAAGAGCAAGAGGACAGTTTGGATCTGCATCTTGCCTTTATCTGAATCTGCATCTTGGCGCGACCGACAATATCGTCAACATTGGCGTGGTACATCCCACGGGCTGTGTGCCAGGAAGGAACGGGCGAGAAAGAAACTCAAAGGTATCTTTACTCAGGCCTAGGCTGACTGGACTTGCATAAAAAAAAACGCAGACACTTTCTGAGCCGAAATTACGCCGGACTGGCTGGCTATACAGGTGTAGGAGTCACTGATTTATCTGATCTTATATGGCGATTCCAACAGAAGTAGCAATTTTTGTCGCTGATGGTGCTGATGCGTGGAAAAGAAAGGCGCCTTCGGCGCCTCGAGGTTACAAGGACACCAGGAAAAGGATAGCTCATGACCGCCGTTGGCAGCAGTACATGCTATGCCGGACAGACCTCAATATTAGAAAAAGGCCAAAAATGAGACACTTCGCATGCATGTGCCCACAAAGTCAAGAAGAACTAAACCCAACGCCTCACGGTGTAGCAATTTCTGTTGTGAAAACGAATGCTTCCGTCACGCATTGGCCCATAAGACCGGTAATGGACGTTTCCTTGCCACCGCGTAACAGCGGAGGGGCTCTGTGGGACAACTCCGCTACCTGCACCAACGCGCCTCGAAAGTGAAAAGTTTTCTGTTTTTTCTGAGTTACAGTCAGTGAGTGTGCAATCAGCAGTGCCAAGGCGCACGTGTAGACTGCTCAAAGCGTACTGACAACTTCTAAATCCGCTAAGCACGTTGTCTTTTCGCACGCGCTCCTCGATCGCTTTTTTTTAAGGTTACGGGACGTCGAAATAAGGTTGGCGTCGATTTAGCAGAAGAGCAAGCAGTAGCAGAGCTCTTGGCACGGAGAGCGTGTTTCAACAAGCACCTGGTAGCCCCGCGATAGGGAGCGTCATGACGTCACCGGGCTGCGGACAATATATTCAGGGCACGCAATTGCCCAACTATTCGGCATGTGAAAGCGCTGATGTTCTTGTGGTTCGTGATGACAACAGAGCGTGTTGAAATCACGAAAGCTGCGGGAGGAGGTATCGAAGCAGAGGCCCGACCTTGGGCTAGATTAGCCTTTTCATCGACTGTGCTTCTTCTGGAAGATATGGCCTTCGATGTGTTCTCTTTGTTTTCTCCCTCCCTCAAAAAGAACTGTAACATTCAAAGCACACGCGTGCTTTTCAGTAAATCTCGATGCTAATCGCTTCATTCTGCCATACTGTCTTTAAGTTCTGCATATCTTCTCACAGGATGAGGCCTCTGCAAGCCAATTGCCGCCTCACCTTACTGGCTCTATTCCTTCGGTCAACCTTGGAGCCACGCGACATGCTACCGGCGCAGCGAGATTTCGCCGCAGTTTGAAGAACCCCAGGAGGTCTCTAAATTAATTCGGAACTCACGTGCCAGGTGTAACTTAAGCGCAGGTGTAGCTTAGGGCCACCGAGTCTCTTCAAGTCTTGCCTTCGAATTTGCGACCATTCTCCGCGCTCTTAAGAAAGACAGAAGCGCAGCTTATACTAAGGGCTCTTCCAAGCTATAGCTGTATGCCATTTTGCAGAACCCTTATATTGTGCCGGACTTGACGCGGGAAACCCCGGTTCCACGTCCTCGACTGAAGCTGAAACGATAAAAAAGTGACGAAGCCGGTGACTTACAGAATCCGCACCCCCCGACTTGCGACGACCTCCGAAAGTCAGCTTGAGTCACGAAGACGGAACACAGTCTCGGTCGAGCCACACTCGCTTATGCCCGCGTCCATTTAGTAAACGCTCACGATTTGTTACCGTCAAGAACCGCGGGTGGTGACGGCGTGAGTCACCTGCAGCGGCGCGCAGTATATGCCTCGAGAATGTGTCAATGACGCCAGCTATTGGCACCGGAATGTGTTTGTGCATGCATCCCCCCCACACACACACCTTCCGCGTATTTTCTCCGTTCACTCGACAAGAATTCTGACAATTCATTCGGCCATCGTCGCAATCGGCACGCGATCACGTAGTGAAAGGCGTGAGTCACCGCGGAACGCGCCGTGAGCGCGAGGTAGCACCTGGGTCTTGGCTAAATAAGGATAAACCGAGTCGGAAAGCTCGCTTCCTGGCATCGGCGTTTGTTTACCTCTCTACGGCCTTTACGCCTTTCCTTGGTTCCCCACAGACGGGCCAAGCTGAGCGGCTGATGAACGCACACCAGGCCGCCAAGGAATGAATGACTCACGGCCCAACACCGCCACTTCGCGCCCTGAAGTGTGTACTATACTACAGCCTTGCCTTTCTCGTAGTAGATGCGCGCGCCAAGGGAGACAGCAGCTAGCTACCGTTGGCACTCTCTGAATGGCCGCTAATTTGTGCCCTCGACCTTTCGCCGTCGTTTTATGAATGAACGACGGAGCGCCTTTAGAGAGGAAAAAAAAAAACTATGTGACCGCGAGCGAGCGGCGAGCACTCACGCGTGGATATATGCACATTGCCAAAACGGCTGCAACGGAAAGACGCAACGAGAGAGATGAAAACGTTCAGAATGAGTCATCGTCGACAATGTATTATTCAGAATGAGAGGAAGGAGCCGGGCCTACGCTTTCTTAACGCCCGAGTCCCCTCCTCGAAGCGTCGAGTTGGCAGCGACTCCGGCGCGCGGAATAACGCTTCGGCGACGTCACTCGAGCCGCGCTAACATGCGCGTAGTACACGAGCGTGTGTAGTGCGCGACAACGTTTGTAAAGCCTTATTAGCGACGGCGAAAAAGAGACAGTCCCGCCGGTCGAAGCCAGAAACGAAGCCAAGTATCGCCGCCCTCCCACTGGGGCCTTGCAAGACGGTGGTGATCTGTCATTACGTGGATGAAGGAAGGAAAAAAAGGATGCAAGAAACGGCGGCGCGAGATCCGAGCCGACGCGACGCCAGACGGTTGACGCAGATGAGAACTATTCGGAGGACGAGCAGGTCCGAGGACGCCTAAGCACTTCTTCTTATGTGTTTGGAATGAGAAAGCGTGAATGTCCAGTTGAATGACTCAGACGCCTTTCTTCCGCCTCGCATTGTACGAGAGCTTTGTAATCTTGCCGCTTGGGACGCTTTAATTCCTCTTTCATGCTTTCGAATGGCTTTGATCTGTCTCCTACGCCTTGCGCCACTGATCGGTCCTGCCGCTGTGCAATGGGCGTGTTGACGGCGATTTTTAATTTAGCTGCTTGCCAGCTTGCTCGTTCTTCCGCTGTCATCATCTGCAGTGTTGTAACATGGATGACCATGTCTCGCTATACTGCTAACCTCGCGCTATGGAACGCCTCGTGCTACGGAACACTCCCGAATGGGCCGTTCTTCTGTTAGGGGCGCTGGACGCCTGCTTTTTTCTCCGTGGTAGCAATGAGTCCTGTCGCAATAAAGAAAAAAAATCTTTTGGTTCAACCACTGTCGAGTATAGGCAGCAGCGTCGGCGGAAACGAAGGCGTCGTCACGAGGGATCGACGCGACGGCCAGGAATTTGTAAAGTACGCGAGTAACGCCGACGAGATCGAGTAGCAAGGGCGGGTCAAGGCGAGCGAGGTCGGCATGCATGCGTGTGTGTCGGTGGAATGTTGGAGCTTAAAATGGATTCGCACCTAGCGGCGGAGGGGTGCGGAGGTGGAGGGACGAACTTTCCAGAGATTGCACGGGGAAGATTCGCCGATGTCTCTCTCGTGGCGCAACTGTAGCGATGCGCGAATGTCGCGGGGCGTGTGTGTGTATGAAAGTAACTTAATGCCATGACGTTCAGCTTATATGACTAAACCATAAGGTAATCCGCTTTAAATTGAAATCTTGAGTTTTCACACGAGGAAGAAGTTAGTGGGCGTAGAATGCTCCGTACTATTCGGACCTTGTGAGGTCCTCTACCGGGGGAATTAAACCAGAACGCTTGCCTTCGGAAGACAAAAAGATTACCTCACCCGTAGGCGCAGCAGTCACCATGCAGAGATCCAGGGGGCTAGGATGGTAACCCTAATACCGGGTTATCCGTCTGACAATTAGACAATACTTCTTTTCGCTTTGACTACATCGGAGAATCCCTATGGTGCCTTCGTAATTTTTTTTTTGTATGTAGAAGGCCAATTGGAGGTAAATACTGAATAGGAATACGCGTTTTAGTTTTCTAGAGTAATTAGGTTCAGTTTTATTCCGTGGCAGTGGCCAGGCTGTTCCGCTGGAATGACTGTCCTTGCTATGGTACACAATTCTACAAATGCTATCCTTCACCGCGAAGAATATGCAGGAAGGAGCCGCCACCACGAAGGCTCCAAACTGTGTCCAAGTAGTCATCTGAAGGCGTGACAAAACGGACTACATAGAAGACCTATATGTACAAGCCACCGGGCGACTGAACCATAACAAGAACGTTAATTAGTTACTCAAATTACTTTTTCATCTGCTCTAATTAGAGGCGAAAACAGCGGGAGATGGTGGCAGACAAAAGACTGAGTCGTCCTTATCTCAACTCGAGAACGACACTCCCTGTCTTCCAAACCGGTCTCATGTACCGCAGCAGATGGCGTGTCAATGAAGGGATCGACGCATATGAGATCGACCACAGCGCGTGTTCTGAAACGCGTTCTCGAAAGGTTTCGACAGGAACTACGGCTCAGTTCTTGCTTCACAACAGCCGGATATACAAGCCACGGGGGATCCCGCGACGGCAAAGAAGTATAAAACTATTTCGGCCCGTTCAATAAGAGCGGTGGTGATTTGAAACGTCTTTGTTCGCTGAGGGCGGTTACTCGTTATGGACAACTGTAAGCAGCGCCCCCTGGCGCCCTAAATAAGCAGTCGAGGTCATACGGTTGCCGGGCGAAGTTTGATCTATGCGTCCCATGCTGACACCTATACAAGGCAACTTCGCATGCCATATAAGTCATATGATCTGACGGCCTGACTAGCTGCATTTGCTAACCGAATCTCCTGCAGTTATTTAGGACCATATTAAAGATTTTCATAATAATTATGTTTACATTTAAATACTGGGATCATTGCTAGGTTACTTGTCAAGAATTTTTCATCTGTGACCAAAGCTGATAAAACTGCGAAGCCTTATCAGAGCCGGGAAAGTTATTGTCTCTGTTCTACATTTTATCGCTGATAACCAAACTGCGAAGCGTTATCGCAGACGGAAAAGTTATCTTCGTTCAACATTTTTATCTCCTAATCGATTCAAATTTTTTGCCTTTGAATATTTTGTATTAGGCTTCAAACTTGTATAATGGGTGCCTCAGGGTTCCGTGCTTGTGCCCTTGCTGTTCCTCATTTATATTAACGGCGAAGGCGATTCGGCTTTACCTTTTGCAACTGGTCACCACGTGCTTCACACAGCGGAAATAAACAGAGAAGAGGAAGAGAATAACACCGTGCAGGGCGCTTATCGCCGTGTATCCACCACTGTTCAGGGCGCTTCTTAGTATGACATTGTAAAAAAAATATATATTCTAGGACATCAAAGCAGCTCTTATGATGTAGTGAAAGCGAAAGCGTTATCCGTGAATTGAGGAACTAGTATGCTCGTATTGTGTGCTCAGCGTGTCAGCAAAAGGCTTAAACAATGGCGCAGGACATCTCTAGAGTAACGGTAAACAGTCAAGCGGTTAGGTAGCCTTCTAGCCTATAAAACTGTCCTGGACAAGTTGCCAGGGCTGTTCCCGAGCCAAAATCAGGCCCGTAGTTAGTACGGGTTGGGGTGCGTTCGCTAGGCACCTTTAAATGATGGACAGTGAGCTACCTTAGGTACAAACAATAGCATGCATTATGTACTTCCGGTGCGATGTTAGGATGCGGAAATGATTGTACAACTACTATAAGATTTTGAAGCGTCAAATATTTTTAAAGGGGACAGAAAGGACAGACACATGCATTTCATGCCCATCTTTGTCCCCTGTCTAATATTTGGCGCTTCAAAATCTTATATATTACACACTAGCTCGAACCCTCACGTTGTTATGGTATAACTAACCTTCGTAGGGGAAAAAACGTGGGTTAGCCCAAAGTTTCGTACAAGAAATGATGATAGGTGTCACCGATACGAAGTGAGTATCGTGTATTTAAAACAGAGCTTTGAGGAATATAGCCAGGCTGAAACTAAGAAGGAAAGGTGGAGCTCGAATGTACATGTCAGTTTCGAAGGTTCAGTTCAGGTTCAAATGCTCCAGTTGTCTTGAAGTCTCAAACCAGTTTCAAACAAGCGGCTTTGGTGTGCCCTTGTCGTGCTTACCGCTTGCTTGCATCCATCTTTTGAGTGTTGTACAAGGCTGACAGTCAAACCCAAAGGCCATACAGATGACATCGTCGTTCTTACGTTCCATACCATGCGTACGTGAAGCATGTGATTTGACTGGGCCCCCATGAGTCGCGCAACCAAAAAAAAGGTTTGTTATCAATCAGCAATCCCCTAAAATCAAGCTCTTTTTTCTTGACTTGCCGATTGGGTACTGAAGATAATTCGCCGCTATTGGAAGCTCTCCAAAATGAATTAGAGTAATTATGGTACACTAAACCTTACTTATAACAAGGACCCCAGGAGCGGGAAGTGAATTCGCTATAAGCACGACTTCGCTAAAAGCGGAGATCTGATATCCCTGCACCGCAGTCGGGATAGCGAAAAACTTCTCATAAAAGGATAATGCGAATGAAGCGATTTCGTTTTAACGAAAGTTTGACTTCACTTTGATGTAACGATAACATTCAGGAGAATAACAACGCTCGACGAGAATCGCGGGAGCGTTCATCTCTACTCCAAGGCGCGACCAGCCCCCAAGAAGACCGGCTGTGTGTATTAGGCATGCCGACGCTGCAGCAGCAGTTTAGGGTCTTTCTCATCCTCGGCGGCGGCGGCGGCGGCGCGGCAAGCCAAAGAACCCGGATGTGTGACGCCGCGGCGACCGGCAGCAGCCAACAGCAGCAAGGCGGTTCACGGAGGGGAGTACACGGGGTCACGTGACAGCGGGTTGCGCGATCGGGAGGACCGCATTCCGATGGCATCCCTTCCGCGTCGGCCCGCGGCGGCGGCGTCTCTTTTATTTCTTTCGGCCGGTACATAACGTCTCCCCCCCTCGCCCTTTACGATGGCCCCTCGCGCTGAACAAACATGCACGAGAAAGAGCGCTAAGATAGGCCCCCGTTCCGTCATTCGCCTCCACCCAGTCCTTCGCCCGCCCCTCCTAGCTGGCATTGACGCTGAAATCCGGAGGAGTGGGCACACGTGTAGCTAAATTATCTAACATTTCCTACCACAGAAGCAGCACACACAAGCGAGGTAATCGAAGCTTGTGCCTTCGTCAACGTCCTTTGAATCCGAATTCGTGGTATTGTGCGCACAACTGGACTTTGACTTGAGCCACTGTCAAGGACCTGGATTATGCTTCGACCCCTAGATTAAATAGCCCCATGCACCATGTTGTTCGTGTTTCTCCTCCATCAGACGTACATGGAGGAATCGGAGGAGACAAAATATGCGAAGTCATGCCAGGCGCCAGAGAAACCTCTGCACATATCTAACTTCTCTTCCACAAGAAAAAAAAAACAGACACAAGAGGTAATCGAAGCTTGTCCCTTCACCAACACCCTCACAATCCGAAAACATGGTATTGCATGCACAACTGGACTTTGACCTAAGCCCCCGTCAATTAGGGTTCATGGCAAGTATGTATCACCTCGATTAAATAGCCCCGTGCACAGTGTTCGCACTTATCTTTCATCAGCTGCACGGGCGAATCAGACGGAGACAAAATATGCGACGTTATAGTCGGTGGCAGAGAAAGCTCTGCGCATGGCCAGCCCAGGAAAGTCATCACAGCAAGCTTAGTTCGTTTCTTTCAGGGCAAAGAAGCAGCTGAATAAAGTCTTTTCTGTTCTTTCCACGAACCATGACCAAATCGACTATCATCTGCGACTTCACAGTCTGTTGCGTAACGAATGCAGCTCAATAATTCCCAATGAGACCACAGTAATCCCCAGCCAGAACCATCACCTCTTGCAGTGCCAAGTCCCGAATACAGTTCCACTGTTCTCTACGGTGCCATAACGGCTACCAACCACCCCCTTTTCCAGTTCCACGACGCACGAATGCCGCTTCACTGATCTCCGCCAGACCATAACGCTCATCAGCATCGCAGCTATCACCTCATTTCCATGTGACGAACACGGTTTTATTGATCTCCACCAGACCATAGCGTTCCCAAACGCACAAATGTCACCCATTCCGCTTCTATGTCACGAATGGCACTTCACAGTGATCTCCAACAGATCATAGCGCCCATTCTCATCCCAACCACAACCGGTTCAGGATCCTTGTCAGTGAGGCTAATTCCACGGCAGCAAACATATGTATTCTATCCCTCGACCTAGTGCCACGCTACCTCCGCTGTTTGGCGTCTTCAGCCTGCCGCGACACTGCCTTTCATCCCACAATGACTACCACTTATTCTTATTGTCACAAGCGACGCACCAAGCTGGCGCGGCTTCGACGATCGCTCTCACCTTGACGGTTTGGTATTTTGTTGTGTTCCCGACGAAAAACGAACATAAACAGGACGATAGGAATACCATGGGGAGTGGGGCCACTGCATTACAAAGTTTTTGTTTCCTGCTTCCTGACGACTGACACTGCCGCATAGCACGATAAGGATATGAGACGTCTGGTAGCTAGTCAGGACCAGACATTCGTTCGCAATTATCTGAACGTGGTTCCATGTAGCCAATCAATCAATCATTCAATCAATGAGTTTTATTTTCCCCGCAGGTGGATCTTCCAGGACTACAGTCATGCATCATAATATACACCAAATACCAAATCACAGAACCAGGCCAAGCACGCTTTTTTTTTTTCTTGCTAGCCCATTTACTGAGACTCTCATACGCTGCAGAGAAGGCCTACCATTTCCTCTTGATCATTTTGATCTGTCTCCTCCAAAACTTGGTGAACATCCCAATCACTGTTTCGTTCCCTTCCATGTCACTCTTCCCCCGTCTTCAGTTTACGCCCCAAACCAAGTGAAAGAAAAACGAGAACGAAGGCCCAGTATTGAGTCATCATACCGAGTACCTTGCCCTAAGGTTAGATGCCAAGTTCAAAAACAAACAAGACGTCACGCATGGGCCGGAATAGTGTGTGACAACTCTCGGCCGCAGAGATAAGGAAGCGGGCGTCAGTTATACGGCCTTCTTATCGGCTCGCTGTTGATCGAACTCAACCGGCGCGCCAAAGGAGGAAAGGAATGCCGGCCGCAGAAGAAGAAGCAGTGCTCGGGCAACCACCCGCACAGAACGGTCCCTTTCTTCAGAGGAAAAGGGGGAGGACGTCCGCTGAACCCACCCGGCTACTCCTCGCTTCTCCGCATTCAGATCGGGCTCTCCGTACAGCCAACCGGACGGTAGAAGCCTCCGGGGCGGCGGAAGGCAAGCGACAACAAACAGACTCGAGGCAAGGAGGGGTCCCGAAGAATGTTGGGCCCCCGAGAGGACCACCGGAGAAACGCTCCTTCTGAAAGAAGTGCTCTCACTCTCCCTCTCGCGGTCGCGTAGGAATTCCGCCCGGAGAGCAGGGGGTGTCGCGATAGCGGCGACGCTGGTGGTACGGAACAGCAGCGTTGTGTCACGTGACGTCACGTCAGGTGCTCGTTGCCGTTAATCTTCGAATGCGGAAGCAAAGGTCCCTAGTGTGTGGAGTTCGGCCGTTCGAACGTCAAGACCAGTAGTTCCTGGGAAGCGACGGCAGAAGCACTGCGATGGCAGAAGCTGTTAGCCCTAGCTGAGACTGCCTACCGCGGACTGACTGCCAAAAGCAGTGTGCAACTCTTGAAACCAATGTTTATTTCCAGCCTCCTGGACAACAAACATGATTGTCCGGAACACCAGCGCGAAAGCGGAAGAAAAAATGCTATGACGCCGCACAGGACTACAGGAGCATTTGAAACCCCCGTCCCTGTGGGACAGGTCCTCCCATTGCCCTTTTGTAAAACTTCTACCCGCATGGGAGAAGCTTCCAATTGGAGAAAGGAGTGCGCCGTGTGGACAAAACTGCTGGATACGTGTCATCAGACGGCACATTCGATTATGATGAAATCTCTTCAGTGGAAGGGTAGGGACCAAAAACGGGCAATACAGAAGTAGGAAGAACACTGCACATGACTTTTGTCGGTGTTTGAAAGGCTGCTTTTACGTTGCACTCTGTTCGAACTATCACCGATCAATCACACAGAGAAGTGCTAACCAAAGTTTCTCGTTTCTCTGCATCAGGACCAAACCTAGAGCTGTAGAAGAGAAGCCAGCCAGCACCAGTGTGGGGCTCGCGGACTAATCCTACATGCATGCTTCTGAACACCAGCTCCTCGCTTCGATGTCAGCAGCACAACGGCCGCACCGGAAATGAAAAATCTATCCTGCAAGCAGATACTTTTCATAAGAGGTATGTCAGTTTCACACACTTCTCCAAGGAGACCCGTGTCGTCATAGCGCGATATCCTCCGCTCCAGAGGGGCTGCGCTTAACCAGGGATTCTCTAGAACCATGTCGTCCTAGTGCGGTATCCTTGGCTCCGAACGGGCTGCCATAGTGCGATATCCTTCGCTCCAGACGGGCTGCGCTTAACCATGGCGTCTCTAGACCTGTGTCGTCATAGTGTGGTATCCTTCGCTCCAAACAGACCCGTGTTGTCATACTGCGGTATCCTCCGCTCCAAACGTGCTACACTTAACCAGGGCGTCTCTAGACCCGTGTCGTCCTAGTGCGGTTAGTTGTATACAATGTCGAGAAGACATAAACCTAGAATATGCATACCAGAAGTAGGCCTAAGTAGCATCCTGGTTTACGATTAAAAGACACGACAACGGGAGAAACGACCGGACACACCCACAGGGAAGTTCAAATGCATTGCTAGCCCCGCTGGGATTCTCGAATAGCGGGACCATTCCGAAACAAAGCGTCGCTATTTTAGAGCTTTCAACCTTTTCGAGCCTGTGCCCTGGAAGCATAGCGGTGAAAGGAAGGAGAGAAAAAAAGTCACGTCTTCACAACAATTTAGCTCCCAAAATTACGAGAACATATCGAGATAAACTGATTTCAACCCGACCCGATTAGCCGCAAGCACGCACAAGTGCGCCCGAACGTACGGTTTCTGGAAGCTGAGGACTTATTGATGAAATAACTGCACCAGTGCACGGTGTGCAGTCGGTGATGCTACTTACGGAACTCTGTTGCCGCTCTAATCAAACGCTGAAGAAAAGCCATTGGTACCAGCAGGTATGAACGTTGTTTGATGTCTTCCTAACGCGTTTGCTCGTCGGATCGTCATTAATGCAGCTAGGAAGCTCAAGCGAGCACCCGAAACAGTTTGGATAAGAGATCTTACATTTTTGGGGTGCTGGTAGCTGTCGATCGCAAGACGACGTATTTAAATATACGGCTCTAAACCAGCGCCTGCGCTCGCATCTAACGCGCTCTGTGTTCAAAGGCTCCGAATGGATTCTGATGACCTAAGACGTGCGTGGTGGTCACGCGTCCTTTTGAGCCTTACCGCTGTCTTGAATACGCCTTCACTGAAGTGTTGAACCCGAAGCTTAGCCGAAAAGCGGGCAGTGAGCCGCCGGTTCTGTAAGTACTTCAATACTTAACACTTCATGGCGTATCCACACACACAAAACTCTGGCAAGGAGTTTCTGCTAAGATCGTCTAGACGGAATCTGCTAGTGTCCACAAGCAAGCCCCACTTCAACGAGTCAAGCATGGACCACTGAAACATCATCCATTCTTACTTCCGATGTCTTCCGGACGAGGTAAAAAGTTACCTGTGGCTGAAAAAGATTGAAGTTGCGTTGTCAAAGCACAGCTGACAGAAGACCTCTCTGTCAGGAGTTTTCTGGAGCCCCATTAAATACGAACAAGAAAACGTTGACCCTGTTGTGGTCATCACGGCTCACAAGAAACCATAACAAAAGCCACGCCAGAACTGGGATACTGTAAGCTGTTATGGGGGATCCTCCAACGGCACGCGAAGGCAGTTCCAGATATCTCTGTAGTATATGTTAGTATGGCACACTGTGGACTATGGTACACAATACGAAGTCGCAAGGCCGCCTGCCCGGATAACGCTACAAAAAATGTTTCCAGAAGAGAAAACTGTGAAACGTGTGTGTAAAAAACACTCAGCTCGGTGGGCTTTTCTTGTTGACAGTATCAAGGTCTGGCACTAACAAGGCCTAACCCCCAAATACGGTGCAAGAATTGCTACTTGAAGGCTGTTGGTAGTCTCAAATGATTAGAAAAGATCTCGAACGTCAACATTCGGTCAACTGGGACTGGTGGACGTTGTCAACTGGGTGATGAACCGCATATCGCTACCTCCACTCGAATGATAGTGATAAGGCAGAAAGCAAGCCACCGCCGAAGAACGAGGAGTGCTTGTTGCAGAGGCGGTCGCAAGTTCGTCCAGCGTTTGATCAGTCCCGTTTGGCATCACATTCAGACATGAAACGGTGCCCACCGTTTCATACGCCTTCACCTCTTCTCACGGCAGCACTGCGCCCTCCACCTGGTGGCGACTAATAGTAATAGTCTGGCGAGACGCGTTAAACCGCAGAAGGAGTCAACAGGCGGACTCGGGAAGTTTGCAACGCTGAGATGGTAAAGGCAACGGACGTGTTTACCGCGTGAGTAACAAAAAAAAAAAAGGCAAATAAAATCCGCAACCTTGCCAAGATTCCAGCCGGAAACGGCTACGAAAAGGCGATTTCACAGAAATCCGAAGAAATCGTGCGCTTTTCCTCCTGGACGGCATGCGGCGGTCATTGCCGAGGAATGTCTCGCCAGAGGGCACGAAGGCCTCCGGCCCGTGGGGCCACGTCGGCATGTCGCCCGACTGGACGGACTCGTTTTCTTCGTATTCAGATCGCCTGCCCAACGAGGGTGCAGTCCAGCGTCGCGGACGAGAAAAGAAATCGACGTTCCAATCTAAGGTACGGGGGGGAAGCACGTGTCGACAAGGTATTCTGAGAAGTCGATGGGGGCATCGTGATCGGATCGGAGAGGCTGTCGACGGCGCGCACGCACTGCCCTAAAGAAGTCGCGCAATCCATTCTTCCTTCTTACAAAGAAACGGCACTGTAGAATGTGTTGCACTTTTTTAAAGCGAAGCTTTCTATGCTTCACTAACGGCGTCGGCCTTCACACGAGACACATTGCAGGAAAGCAAACTTTACGCGATCGGTTTCACAAAACGATGATGATGATAAGCGAAGGCACATAAAGCGCTCTAAAAGAAGAAAACGCTTGCCGGGGTCGGAGTCTGACCTGGGTCCCTCGAGTTAATAAGCCGCCGTCTATCCAGTAGTGGCATTCCGACTCGCTCGAAGAGGTTGGTTCGGATTTTGGAATTTGACTTGCACTCAGGTTTAATGGGAGGAAGCTTCGCGTTTCAACATTTTTTCCCTTAAGAAAAGGGCTTTGACTTTTTATGATACCACCCCGCTCTGCGACAATCAGGTTATATGGATGATGATGATGGTTGGTGTTTAATGGCACAAGGCCGACTAGGGCAAACAGCACCAAAAAGAAGTTAATTGATGACAGTGGTGTAAACGTAATACAAGGTTATATGAAAGAAACTATCTGTCCTTCCCCAAGAGGGCGCAATGTCCCGCGATGAGGTAGCCTTTCGCGAGGAATTCATCTTACCACGTGAAAGAAGACGCAAGAGGAAAGTTGTTGTAATTGTCAACTACTGTTGCAATCTTTATCTTATAGCTGCTTTTTGCAGCGTCATCGTCCTTAGAGGTTGCTTTTGCGACCAACAGTGTGTTCTTATCATGAACGACCAATATCTGGTCCCTGCGGGGCGAAGACCTTTACTATATTTGTGCGCATCAATTCTTATCACACTCTCTTTGTTATCTCATCCTTATCTTATATTTCGTGGCTTCCTGGTTTCTCGGTATCCTACCCTATAGCTCCTGTTATATACCGTTCATATGTTCCGCTCATCATATTTCCAAGCACAGGCCCGTTACTTCAGATGCCCTCATACGTGCTTATCGCTTAATCTAGGCTCCTTCGCCCTTTATCGGTCCAGCCTGTAAGCTCTGCACCGAAATCCTTGGCGGCATTGAAAACAAGAACCGTTACACACAACGGCAGGCGTCCTAGTCGGGGTCATTACGAACAGTAGTCATCTGCGAGCGTTGACGACATTATCGGACACAAACTATCCTACAAATCAAACGCCTTGCTCTCACATACAGTGCTCCACAGTGCTTGGAGAGCTCCGCCAGTTGACAGTTGTCAGGGTTTCATTATCAGCGCCCAGTACGTATGCAGCCTTCAAGTGAGTGTTTCGGCACCGGGTATAGCCAGCAAGGTAACCCTAAAAGCAGACAACGATTGGTGGGCTTAGGCAACAACAGGTGGATCTCATCAATAAAGACCTCTTTCAACAGCACAGGGTCATTCAATCTTTGGAAGCGAACAACTGGCCTCAACGCGACGACGGGTTCATCGAGTTTGCAATAAGAATAGGTCCTGACCTCGCGACGCTCTCTTCAAAGCACCGTCGGCAGGTACGTGAGAAAAGCGTGGGAAGAGCGTCAGCACGCGCCGCCTGTTCGCGCAAAAGAGCACAAACAAAACGGACCAAGAACGGGGCAACGGGGCGGCACAATCAGGCCCGGCGCATACCGAAGCCGCGAATAGAAAACGGCGGAGGAGCGCGCATAACAATTATCCCACGATGCGTCGTCGTAACGGTTGTTCTCGGAGCGTGTACCCCCTTGGCCGCCGCCACCGCCGCATTCCACGGGGTAGCCTTTTAGTGCAACTAAGTCTGTTGGTCTTCGACCCCTCTCCCTCGAGCCGACCCACTTTGGGAGCCCGCGGCCGTTACTCCCTGGGACGGTTCTTGCGCGAGACGTGCGCGCCAGGCGGAGGTCAAAAGACGCCGACGATGGCTCCCGGAGACGCCTCTTACCCCTTCCCGTTACCCTCTCCTGAGATCCAGAGCTGGACGTCGTCTGCCGTTCGGCCATTCACTGCGTCGTTCCCAGCCGAGCTGAGACCGTAGCCAAGCCGGAGAATGCGCCGCAGGCGGGGATGGGACAACGGTCCCTGGACGGTCGGCTCCGGGAAAGAAAGACGCAGGGCTGGTGAGGGTGGGTGGAGAGAGCGTTGCGCAGACAATCCATGACCTCGAAAATGGCATCTGGCAACAATCGGTTTCCAGAAGAAGCCCTGCGCTGGCCTCGAACAGGTTAACGGGAACAATTGACTGTACGGCCGCCCAAAGCACGTGGATGACCTGTCCCGAGTAAGGCTTTCATTAGGACTCGAAGATAAGAAGAAAACTAACCATGGAAGCCCCAAATCGCTGGGGCAAGAAATTAGACAACCCTTGCTAGGAATACTAGACGAAACCGAAGAAGGCAGCTGGTTCCAAGCAGTCCGTGGATGCTAGTATGCGAAGAGGCAAACATATTACGCAATATTCATGTCTTCTAACTCAATCCTAATGACGAGCGTAAGACGACAGGCGATAACTTCATCTAGATGTCTCACTCCTTGAACGAGTGTCTTCAGAGTGATCGAGTGGTGTGGCAAAGCCGATGACCCAGGACATTCCTTGACTTTGGCCGAAACGAGGTCAACATTCCGGAGGCCACCGGGCCACGACGATTGAGATACGGCGACTCGTTAGTAGCGAATGCGACGACGTTGAATACTTGCACCGGCCTCGAGATGAATGCATCCTTCGAAGCTCGCGAGCACGTCACACGTCTTTCGTCCCGAGATAGGCTCCTGCCTCAAACACGATTTTGCGCATCCGCGAAAAACGCTGCGGAGATAAACGTTTCATTTTACACGAGCAGGATCGTTCAATGACAGCTGTTCAGCAACGTTAAGACGCCTTTCCCAGAAGTATTTAAAACCACGCGGTATTATTAGGCTTACTTGTGCCATTTGCGTTCGCACGGCCTTAGTCTACCCTCTTCTTCACTGGCCGTCACAGTCGCAGACATGATCAAATTCACGAAAGAACACGCAACCTGTAAGGGCTTATTGCAAGGTAATATTTAAGCTAGTTCCGTAGCGATTATAACGTAAGCTACCACCGTTAGGCTAAAGGTCCTTCCCTAGCAAAATTATGTATGTCCTGCAGCTGTGGCTAGATGTGCTTTAAGAGTTTAGGGGTAAGAAGTTCCCCACCGGTGGCGTAAAAGCAATCATCTTAGCTTCAGGTGATCCCTTTCCTGCTAAGCCAATTGAGGAATGCGTTTTACGACAGGTGCAAGGCCAATGACCGGTGCATTGACGTCGGCACAGTTGACCTCGGCGTGCCATCAGAGGCATGCGGATGCTGGCTAACGGAGCTGATTACAATAATAACAACGTAATCTCTATAGCGGGCAATCCTGATTACTTTCATGGGAAAGGGGACAGTTACTGATGAAGCCGGACTACAATTTAATGGCGGTTGCCACAGCTGCTAGCACCAAATGTGCCGCAAACGATTCCAACGTCTGGTGCCTTGACAAACAGCTGCGGATTGACTGTCGCAGCTAGTACAGACAGGACCACATGACTGTCGTTAAAGCAGTCTTTTTTTTCCACCCAGACAGACGTCCGATGTAAAAGCGGAAGACAGAGTCGTCTCAACCGGACACGACTATCGCGCGATTGCTCTGTCAGAAGACGCCCACTACAACTCTGGGAGAACTTGGAGCACTTGGGTCACCCTCTGTATTCGCAACAATGTATGCAGGAACTACTACAAGCTGTGAATGAATCGGTAATGGAAGAACAGTGCACTGAAAGCAGACATGCTCCCAACAATGGCATCTCAAAGATTGGATGTCGGTGTGTAGATTTTGCAACACTTGCTTTCTGTCTCAGTCCTGAACCAACCATAATAATCGACACTAAGTACTTCATTCTTTGGGGCGAAAGAAACGCAATGCATTTTTCAAGGGCGCGCCCGGCCCTCAAGAATGAAACGGGGTCATTGACCCCTCCGCACCGCCTCCCGAGTATCCGCCAGCCTCCGTGAGATGCTTATTAATGGCCAGGCACGCAGATAACTCCGGTCCAACGAACCGGGTCGCACGCGCTCTAATTTTCCGCGGAAGGCAGCCGACTAGAATAGGGCGTGTTCCCGCATCTCCGCAGTTCCTGCAGCCAAACCAACCACAGCCTCTTCTTCCCAGGCCCGGCATCTTTCCCTCTTCTTCTAATAAGCTGCGGACCTTTGCGCAACGTTGGCGGCGTCGAGTCTACTCACCGACGAGCTTCTTTCTCTCTTTTTCTGGGATGCTGCCGAAGACGACGAGGAGTCCGACGTAGCCCGCCAGCGTCACCGGGCCTCTCCGACGCCGGTCGTCGGGATGGTGCGAAGAGTAGGGGGTGTAAGGTGGGAGGATGGAGGGGCGAGGGGAGAAGCACTGACGCCGGCGTGGCGCCTGGAATCGACCCCGTCGCGGCCGACGCCGGAGTTTGGTTTGACGCTGCCGCCGCCGCCGCTGCTGCAGCCGACACTCTCAGGACGTCGCGAGCCCAGAGCGCGCTGGCGTCCGCTGCGTCGCCGACTCCCGTCGTGTGAAGCGGCCGGCCGGCACGGGCGTTTTCGAGTGGCGAGCGGAACCGAGGGGAGGGGGCACGGAACGTGAGGATCGTCGAGGGGGAGGCCCGGGAGGGGGGCGAGAGACGAACAGTTCCTGCACGGGCCCGAGCGGCTCTCTTTGTGCGAGAAAAAAAAAATTGGGAGGAGAGAAAGAGGATAGACGAAAGAGAGAAGGTACGCACGTGATTCTGTTCCGTCTCGAACTGCCCGTTCCATTGCGGCGGCGGAATATACGTTTTTTTCCCCTCCCAGGCCTCCTCTCCATTGCTGCCTTCATCATCGCTTGTGCACTGGCGAGAACGGGTGTTGCGTACGACAATGCGAGGAGAAAAAGAGGGAGGGGGGAGCTGCAAGCCGCAGACGGGGTACAGGGAAGAGGTGGCGGAGGATGGGGAGGAGGAGGCTGCGGCTCTCGTGCGAAGGAGGCGACGGGCCGCATAGCTGGCATTCCAGCGAGGCTGAGATAAAAAAGGTTCCGCGGCGGGCGAACTGAGAAGAGAGCACGCGAAGAGGGGGGGCCTCGCCGACGGAAGAAGCAGAAAAGAAGCCGGAGATGTGTGCGACGAGCGGGGCGAGAAAACACAAGCAAAAACGGGCGTTTTTTTTTTTCGTCCGTTTTTTGTTTCTTTCCCGCTTAGAACGGGAGAGACGGGCACCGAAGGGACCGAGTGGACTGACCGAAGAGACTGGCTCCGACGATCGTAAGAATGGGGGAAGGGTGCCGGAGTGCGGAGGGGGGCAGAGAGTAGGCTGAAGGGGGGGGACGCGTTTTTCTCTCAATGAAATGGCTGCTGAACGAAACGGCGCATGCGCCGCTCGCGCTCCCAGACGGCGGCGGGGGGCACCCGTCGGCCCGCTGTTCCAGGCAGCGGGCTTCGCCCCCTTCTCCGTAGCAGACGACGCCGAAGCAGACGACGCCGACGCTAGTTACGCCGTTGCAAGCCTTTTTTCTCCGCTTTTCGCGGATTTTTTTCTTCAAGATCGTGGGTTTGAGAGGTGGAGGAGTGCAGCGGAGGCAACGAGTTCTGGCCGTTCTCTTGTTGAAGGCATTTTGAGGTCGCAGCGCCAATCGGGTCGTCAGCGCTATGAGCGGACGGGCTACGGAGCGGTAACGGTAGCAGGCCGTTTGCGCTGAAACAGACGGAAAATAGCTTCAAATATGACGAAATGAGGCTTTGGGAGGGTCGGAGAAGAGAAGTATCAAGGCAACAGAGCTGGGGGAAGGAGGAAGTAGATGAACCGTATTCTTCCGTCGTTAGAGGGTGGTGGTTCCGGTCAAGGGAACTACAGGAGATTGCCATTCGCGGGGGCCGTACTCGAGTTTCGTTCGACAGCGCCAATGACGGTGTGATTAATGGCGAGGAAGAAGAGAAGATGCGGATGAGGGAGCGCAGGTACGACCTCTTCACTATTCCATGGCCTTTCGTGATTCTTTGACGCCCCGCCGGTCGGAACACGAGAACAGAAAATCACTGACCCCATCCGGGCTGCACGATATCATGACTGGCGAATGCATCAACTTCAGCAACAACATGACGCATCTTGCCATGGTATGCTGGTAGCACGCACACACGAATATGGACAAGGTAGGGATGTAGTTACGGTGAAGCTAACGTCGCGCAGAAATGGAAACGTCAGAGGCGTACACACGAGAAGCTTAGCCTAGAAAGTACACGTCGGTTTCCTTTTATGGTTGAAGAGTTATTTAACTAGTTCTAATTGAACCATTCGTGGACGTCTTCAAACAAGAAAATTTCCTTTTCCAGGGACAGTGCACTAGTATTCATTGAATCTTTGGTGGATACCTCCAACAAGAAGTTTTACCCACCCAAAAAGACTGCACTAGTATTCACTGGGATACCTTCAACGAGTAATTACCCGACCAGGAAGAGTGCACTAATATTCATTGAATTGTGGGTGGATACCTCCAACGAGAAATTTTAGCCGATCAAGAAGAGTGGACCAGTATTGATTGAATCATTGGTGAATACTTCCAACAAAAAAAAATTGACTCGACCTGGAAAAGCGCTCTAGCAATCATGGAATCGTTGCTGGATACCCCCCACAAGGAAGTTTAAGCGACCAGGAAGGGTGCTAGTATTCATTGAATCGTTGGTGGATGTCTCCAACAAGAAATTTGACCTGAGGAAGAGTGCACCAGTATTTATTGAATTACTGGTGGATACCTCCAACAAGAAATTTGGCTCGACCAGAAATAGTGCATTAGTGTTCATTGAATTGTCGGTGGATACCTCCAACGACAAATTTTACCCTATGTGCACTAGTATTCATGGAATCTTTGGTGGATACCTCCAACAAGAAGTTTTACCCTACCAGGAAAAGCGCACTAGTATTCATTGAATCATTGGTGGATACCTCCAGCGAAAAATTTTATCCCTACCAAGAAGAGTGCACTGGTATTCATTGAATAGTTGCTGGACACCTCCAACAAGAAATTTCACTTGACCAGGAAGAGTGCACCAGTGTTTATTGAATCATTTGTGCACATCTCTAACAAAAAACCTTACCTTGACATCGGAAAAGTCTCTTTGAAGGCACTCAGCACTAACAACCTTCTTTGATCGATGCCATTCGGAGAGTTTATTGTCTGCAAGCTTGGGTAGCATGGCTTCCGCATCTGTTATATACATCGATTGGAACACCAGAAATCATGCCAACAGTGGCAACGAGCGCAAGGAGTCAACGTCCCGTCGCAACTTGAAGAGAGCGTGTGCGACAGCCTCTTTGCACCCTTGTCCACAACTGTAAAGCAGTGGAGTGTGCCACGAGCGAAAGAATTGAAACGGCTTCCAACCAATTCCGCCAAAGGATAGTTCCACTGCCGCGTGGCATACCGAGCTCGTTGCCTCAAGATTTTACTACTTTAAGCACTATCTCGATGTGCCATCACAGAGGACAAGTGTAGAGGGTACCGTTGCTCGAACAAGAAGTGACTACATGGCGGCATACACAACTTACTGCATCCGCGCACTCGTGCCCTTTCTGTTGGACAGATCTACCGGACATCCGACAGTTCGCGCAACCCTTTCGGCAGACATATCAGCACAAACCTATCCAAGTTAAATCCTCGTTTGGATTGTGCTGAAAGGCCGCTTCAAATCAGCCCATTTAACGCTGTCAACACCTGAAACGTTTTTTTTTTCTTGAGCCAGATCCAGAAACCGAAACTGAGTCGTATAAAGCTGCAGTGACAAGAAAATCTAGGAAACTTTCCCCTAAAAAAAGGGGTGGCTCGAAAATATTTGAGATAACGCCCTGAAAACGTGTACGAAGATCCTAGTTCGTATCAAAATGAGCCAAATACTGCCGTTTTACGGAGGATAAAAATGCGCCAAATGCATTTTCCCAATGGGAGTTTGTTTTCGGCTTGTATTCAGACTGCATCGTGGATGTTTCAGAAAGTTTTTTTTTTTGCGTTTCGGAGCTGGTTTATTATACATTCAGACAGCAATTAGGAGATCGGCGAAAGATCGTCCGCAGATGTCAACGGAGAAGTGAACGGGAGAACTGAACGAAATGAAACAGAAATATGAAACAATGATTTCAGTTCGTCTCCCTCGTTCCTACGAAATAACTCTGGTTATATTTATTTTTTTTCTTCCATATATTTACCATTGAAGTACATAAATAAAAGCCGGTGCTTACAAGCCCTGGCAAATTCCTCCCACCCCCCACCCTCTCCCGCGCTTTGAGAGTACGAACCACTTCATCAAGGTGAAGAAAAAGAAATGAGCAGCCTTCTTGTGAAACGTTTTGGAAATTCATGACTAAGAGTTTGCTTACAATGAAGAGCTTGCTTACGACAAGAGCTTTCTTACAACAAGAGCTTGCTTACAATGAAGAGCTTGCTTATTTGGTGAGTGCCTTGAGGCGTGCCCAAGTTAATTATCCTAGGAAGGAATCTGAAAAGAGCAGCTAATGGTGCCAAGAGGACTCGCCTGATCACCGTGTATAGGTCTACTGTTCTTGAAGCCCTGTTGCATATTTTAATGCCTTTTCCACCAAAACTCAATCGCACAATGCTTGAAAGTCAATTTAAATAAAGTTTTTATGAAAATGTAGCATAAACTTGAGTGTTTCAGTTCAATATGAGGCAAATCCAAACTTAACACCCAAATATTGCTAAAATTAACGGCATAATTTTCGATTACTTTTGGCCATAAACTTGGCCATGCTGTTGTTAGCAAACAGGCACGTCCGGCTAGCCTTGCTGAGTTTCTTACGATTTGTCCCCACTAGTCCTCTTTTGATAACGTCACACAAAGAAAGCGATGGGGCACAATCGCTGTGTATATGGAACGGATAACTATACCATGAACTCTCTCATCGACTGACAAGTTATCTGTTCACTGCATGGGCCAGATGTGCTCACATGCGGATCGTTTGACGTCGCGTGCAGTGCACACAAAAGCATAAAATTTCTCCTCCGCGATAGGTGTGGCACGCTGCGCTACAAGCAGTGCCCATGTCTCATTTGGATTCAATCAATACGGGGGTTCCTTGCTCTGAATCCTGTGGCCACTGTGGTGACTGTGGCATCGAACGCCATCCAAGGGGTTTTTTCGGCACTGTGCGGAAGGGGGAGAACCCGACTGGGAAGGTTTTGGCCAGGGTTACATAACGCATACAACTGCAAGGTAAGGCATCGAGAATCACCTGGACACTGTAGAACACAGGACACACGAGGTACTCATCTAATTTTTAAACACTAAGGGTAGCGAAAGGCCAATGGCTATCTTCAACCCCTTGCAAGGCTTCAATGCTTCCAAGGCTCTCGATCTGGGCTTATATATATGCGGGCTGCAAAATACAATCTCGCATCGCGTCTAGTTCACTATCACTTGGCACTGTGCAGCTTTCGCATCTTCTAGTGATTGATTGCTCCGCGCTCTGCCCCATAACTCACCTCCTGATGACCACCCGTACGAAGACCAAAATTTTCTAAATTTTCTAGGTGTTTTTTCGATCTAGAGTGCCTGACAAGGGTAGTGTACTCGTCTCCTGATGACCCCCGTACGAAGACCCAAATTTTCTACATGCTCTAGGTGTTTTTCAATCAGCAGTTGCCTGGCAAGAGCAGTTTGAGATGGGGTCTACACTCCCCCTCCCAAAGAAATCACTGATCATCTTCCTCCAACGAGTCATCTCTAACGATTGAGTGATCATCCCCCCTCCTTCACTTCTACCTCTTCCCAAACTACGGCCATGTGGTCTCCCCCATCTTAATAAATGTTATTCAATTCTAATTGCTATAAGCACTGAGAGAATCGACTGGTGTTCAACCAGTGTGCGCTCCTAGTGACGACTAATAAGGCGGAAACATGTGATCTCACTAAGCACGTTGAGGGAAAACTTAGATAGGCCCAACCAGCCATGAAACGAAAAATGCTGGAATAAAAGATATCCTAGTTCATATTAAGCGAAACAAGTGAGGTCAGGCAGGTCATGTAATCTGGATGAGGGACAAAAGGTGAACCATCTGTTTAACGGAGTGGTTAATTACCAAGAAATATGGTGAACAAAATACAGGAAGAGCGAGGATTCGACGAAAGGATGAACCAGAAGAATTCAAGGGCAAAGAATGGGCTAAACCAACTCACGATTGAAGCCGCTGGGAATCTTTGGGAGAGGCCTTCTTCATGCACTGCACATGAACAGGCTGGAGATGAGGACGACGATTAATTGTGCGAGATAATTTTGCGTAACAGTCGATAAGTGTAGAGACTTAAATCACGGAAGTAAATAAGTCAGTCCATCCTTAAAAGATGGGCACGTGATTGGTCCATTCGGTCGATTGGTCTCCCTTAGCGTCGAGTCGGTCATGTCGATCTCGTCCCGGCTCATACCCGGCCACAAACACAAGTCCTCGTGCCGAACTTTGGCTACGAAAGGAGATAAGCTCGGGCGGGTATAAAAGTAGCCCGGACGGTGCCAACGGTAGCCGCCACGTCATCGTCGTCGGCTGCTGAGGGCTGGATCGCGGGGTTCGGGGCCCCGAGTGGCTCCACTGCAAATAGCCCCGGTCCGGCCGTCTGTTTATTGGCGCGCCCGGCCGAAACGGGCGCTTCCCGGCTGAGGATGGCCAGGCGGCCCGAAGGCCTTCGCGAACGTGCCGTAAGTGTGCTCGGACGATACAAGCTGGAGAAGAAAAAGGCAGGGAGGGAGAAATTGAACAAAGTAAAGACGCCGGAGACGGTTGAGAGAAAAATTGAGGAGCCATCCTGCTCCACAGAAGGGGATGGAAACCGGCAACCCTTAAATTCACGTCCACACAAACTCTCCTGTCACCCGCATTTCCCCACTTAATTAGACAGCTTAATTAGCTTCGCTGTTCTACTTTTACGTTTGGCGAAGGCGCTGAGGTCGGCGAAGACGCTGGGCGCGTGGGGTGTGTGAGAGACGCCGGACAGCGAGCAACGTTCTCTGCGCCGTGTGACGTCCCTGCTTCTCGCGCATGCACAGCACGGCTCTCCAGAAGCCACGCGAAACTGCCCAACCTCGGCAGTGTAGCTCACGCTACAAAAGGGTGCACGTTAGAATCGTGCAAATACGGTAAACGCCTGCAGCGATGCGCCTATTTGCTCAATCACGTCGGCTCGGAAGATGACGCCAGACCACACGCTCTCAGGTGCTGTTACACTTGCAGAGGACGTCGGATTTGGGCGTTTGCGCGAGAACCACCGAATTATGTCAGCCGCGACCCGAGCTTGCCTCACTTTTTTTTTCTTCTACCTTCCTCCCCCGATTCGCTTCCGCTCGCATGAATCGCGAGAGGCAGGCAGCAACAACGCCCCGATTGCCCGATCGCCGGGTCGCGTGCAACGACGAGGAGAGGCGGAAACAAGGGGCGGGAGGGGGAGCGCGTCTTTTCATGCCTTGTTAACCCCGCGCACTTTGCTTGCTCTCCCAACTGGTGGCGGCACGGGCGAAATCTCGACGAGACTTGAGAGTCGCGCACGCGACGAGTTTGTCCCCCCGTTTCACGTTGCCAAGCGAGAGAGAGACGTTCTATTCGGGTTACTCCAAGCATGACGACAGAAGGAAGCCCGTAACTTCGTTTTCCCAATAGGGACGAGCTGGAAGACTGTTTCGCAGCCTTTGCTGCGCCATTTGCTTTTTCCCGTTCTCAGTCTTCACGGTGCAAGACGGTGAAACTTACCTCCCGCAAGCCGGTTCAAAACGTCGACAAATACGAATCCAACGTTTCTAAACAAACGAACCTCGGGTGATGCGACCCACAGCGAGGACTCTTGACGTACGGCTGTACGATTACATGATGATAATTCGTTGCCTGCCAGGGCGTCGTGAAGCGGACTGAACCTAGCGATCTGTGCCCGGGACAAACGCAAAACATGAGACCCATCCCCTCTAAGGGCACTTCATTCACCAAGGACATCGTTTCCCCTCAAAAACAAGAAAAATATCTCCGAGTGCGCCCGCAACCGCCATCTGTGTATTTGTCACCTGTGGCATGTGAACGTTCTTCCTACCCATGCATTCCTCATTCTTACGGGGAATGCACCCCACACTCTCATGCTGAATCCCTCGCCTCCATCACTTCCTGGGGGCTCTGGTTGTCTCGCCCGCCAACAGTGAAAATCCAGGCTTCCCAGGAAGCTCTGAGTGAACATGTGCACCGGATTCGCGCGAGCATTCATTCTTCAACACTATGTGGACCCGGTGAACTGATGATTACACAAGGACCTGGACCGACATCCTTCTGGCAATAAAGTTTGCTCTCTCTCTCTCTCTCTCTCTCTCTCTCTCTCTCTCTCTCTCTCTCTCTCTCTCTCTCTCTCTCTCTTGGTCAAATCATCCTTGCGGATATGGATGGGCGTGGATATTGGGTGGATATAATATAGGGATATAGGGTAGAGGGTAAGAGCGTGGCTATGGATCAGCAACTGCGTGTATCTGTGGCGTTGCTGTTTCCAGTTGCGGGGGGCTGTACAAGTTATGATGATTGTTTTTCCTGCACCTCTAGGCCTTAAAACAAGCCAAAAAACTTGACGGCAAAAGCCGTAACGATAACCAGCAGTCAGAAAGAACTAGTGCCCACATTGTTGTGGTTTACCGCTTTAGAGTCACAGGGGTCTGGCTCGATCTCCAAAACTCCTGAACCATAAAAGCATCTTGTCTTCCTTTTTTTACGTGCCCGCCCGCGCATGCGCCATTATGCCGACGATGACGGACGCACGCCGAGAAAAAGTACCCATGCACTAAATTATGTCAACGACTGCTGGGAAAACTGAAATTTTAAACCCGCAACGACTACACATCTAAGCAGCAGGGGTAGGATGACATACATCTCAGTTCCAATAAAGTTTCCCGTTCCACTAAGAGATGACGCTCACGGATTTCAGGGCGGGAAAGGGACGTAAAGGAAGACAATAGCAGTCAAAAGGACGACTGGCAGGGCGGGCTTACTTCATAAAGGCAAAGGATACAAGGCTAAGCCAAGCTCGTACCAGTTACTGTCACGTCAGTGCTGTGCGGGCTATACCAGTAGAGTCAATATCAGTTGAGATGCAACAGTGGATAGGGGAACGTAGAGTTCTGGGAGAGTTAGTTGGGCAGAAGACTAGAAGACAACTTACTTGTCGTAAGTCAATGTCAAGGGTCTGTTGCGGGCCAAATTCAAGCGGGACATCATGGATATGACTGTGAGCATCGATGCGGCGTATGACAACGTAGATAGGGATCTCCAGTGGATTATTATGTACGTTAAAGATCACCAGGTGGTCTAAATTAATCCGAAGATCTCCACTACGACGCGCCTCATAGCCATGGTGTATCTGCGACGCGTAGGACCCCACAATCAAATATATATTAATTGTTTTGGAAAACTAAGTAGTGGGAGCAGACTTCGTTAAGTTGTTAAGAGAAATATACCAGAGAACACGGCGCAGGTATATCTCTAGAGGGGGTAACGTATGCTTACACCTACAAGGGTTTGCAGCAAGGATGACCATTTTCTCCGCTGCTGTTTATGACCTACACGTTGTGACTAAAAGAGGGCATGCCGGTAGATGGGTTTGGACTTACCCTACATGAAAAACGGGCAAGTGATAAACAGTTAGTAGAGTCCTAGTATCTGTACAGGAATACCAATTGCGGACAACAAGCTAGCTTATGCGGAGCCCTACAGCTTTATACGGCCTAGAAGCGATGCATCGAGGGCTAAATCAGTGGTCCCGTGATTCTGCCCCGTGTTTTAACAAAAACACGGGGCAGAATCATGTATAACTCCAACAAGTGCAAAAGCAGCAGGCAAAAGAGCACAAACATTTAAGAGTGTGACCTAACAAAGACAGATTACGCGTACAGTCATGGGACTTAAGAAGAGAGAGAGAGGGATAACTTTGATCGTGCAGAGAAGTCAGACTAGCAGCGAGCTTGGCTTGCTACTCGCATGGAAATGATGAAGAGTGAATGAGTGAAGACGCGTAGCAACATCTCCAGAATAATCTCCAAGTGATGCCGGGACATATGGGCTGGTCGTCCTGTGAGGCCAGGGAGGCGCAGAAGAAAAGCGGGCAAAAGCGGGATGCCTAAATTAACGGCCTACGTGGACAAGTGCTAACAACAGGGCGAGACCTTTGTATGCTGTAGCCGTGTCCGAGAAACCATGGAACGTGTTGTGACGGAGTGCATGGGTGTACAACCAGAGATAAAGGATGAGAGCGCACAGTGAACTGAGGCTCTCAGCTTTGGGGTAAGGCGGAGTTCGAACCTCAAGACAAAAAAGGTTACGAACAAGTGGCTGGAATGGTGTAGGAATAAAAAGAGGGCCGATGTGAGAGCCAATGAGAAGTAGATGGACACCGGGACCCAGATCCTTAGCAGCGGGCAACTGTTGTACTTGGAGGCACACTACTCATACCAATGGGCAATTTCGGTGGGACAACGAGCTTGGAGAATGCCATGTCTGGCGATCTTTAGTATTCCGTAGCGATCGATTAACTCGCGCGGCGATATTACGCGGTGCCATTCGCGGCTCGCAGGTTTTTCTGACCACTGCGGGCGGCCACCGAGATAGAGATCGGTTCTGAGGCCGTTGAGATCACCCGCGCACCGTGGTCTGCGTAAAGGACCCCACAGGTAATCGTCGCTTCCAGGAGGCTGGCCCCGAGGCACACGTGAGTATAGACGCACGGCCCGCGCCGAGGACATCTTGGACCCGCTGCCTTTGTGGGTAGTACCCGAGGAATGCGGTTGGTATGCGGGTGGGGGAGGAGAAGGAGGGGGGAGGCGTACGCGTCGGCCGTGCGTATGCAACGCTCACCCGGTCATTCCACACTGCCGGGCGCGCTGCAGCATTCCCCGGTCGGGCCATGAGCTGTATCGACGGCAACGTCCTCCTGAAGCCGCCCGGGTCGCCCGACTTGCCTCGGCCGTCGCGAGATATCTCGACTCGCGTTCGATCGGCGGAAAGAGAAGGGGGAAGCGAGAAGGCGCACACACCCTGACCTGAACAAGAAGAAGGGGGCGGAGTTTCAGTGGTTACAGGGGCGACCCCTCCGCCACCAGCTCGCCCGCCCCTCCCCCTGCTTACGTTTCCAATCCGTGCGACGACACGCACGTGGTTGCCCTTCGTGAACAACCATCAAACATGATGCAGGCATAAGTAAGCGGACCAACTTACGAAGCCACATTATTCGAACAGATGACCACCGACGGTGTTTATGAGCGAATAATCAAAAGCGTGTCATGAAGCGTACGAGCGTCCATCGAAGTGTCCCCGTGTAACATGGAAACGAAATCTATCCGGATATTCCCCGCTGCAACGTCCTATACGAACGTCACATTCGTCGTGGTTGCGCGCGCGCCCAGAGTAGCGCCATTGGAGTTCATTTTGAGCGCCGCTTGTCAAGAAGAGTTCAGGATGGAGTGCATAAATCAATGTTTGCAGTGGTGATTAAACTGCAGTTTGCGTGGCTGTGCGTGGGTCTGTGTCGCCAAATTGTCGTCACCATTGTTGCACTGTCGGTAACATCGGTACTGCACACGCAATCGACACGCCGTTGTACAGTGTACTTCTGTTTTATGGCGTCCCTTTCTTGGCTATCAACATTTTCACTGGGGCAGCTGAAACTAAACCGGCTAGAATGAACGATTGGCCCAGACTCGTCTGTGACGCGCGTTTCAGCGCAATATGGCGCTATTGATTTGCAAAAGATTGCAAGGGTACGATGTAAACAGCGGACAGGAGCAACGACATGCTTTGCCGGTATTTCAGGGACAGCACAAGCACCATCTTTGGTTAACTCGCGCCGATTTGCATCAACTTGCGCCAACTTGCGCCAAATTGCTGAACCCGCGCCAATTTTCGTCAACTTGCGCCAATTTGCGCCAACTTGCCAGGAGACAAGCAGAAGGTAGGAGCGCCAATTCATCCCGTACTCCAAACAGAAACTGTCCATCCATAGTTTGCACATTATAAATAATTCTTTGCATTCCGTTTGCTTACCAATTTCACCGAAGCGCTGAAAATGTGCTCTTTCGCGCGTTATCGGGACAAAGGCAATTGCGCCGCCATCAGGTAATGCATAGCTTCGCAAGTATTTATCGATATGACACATTCCCTTTACAACCACAGTATAAAGTTTTCCGTCTAATTATAAAATCACGAACTCCTATAGTATGTACATGGCACGCCAAACATAAATGAACGCCTTTAAAGAATTGTCATTTACAAAACGCTTAACCTTTCACGCGGCAATTTCGGCACAAATGTATCAATTTAACACTACCGGCCGCTGTGCTCTGGTTTTCAGCAATGAATAAAAACTGGTTTTCTCCTTAAGGGGAAAAACGGGGCAGTATAGCTTCTTTTTCTCTGTGTGTATACATGTAAACGAGCACACAGCCTGCTTAGTCTTCGCCCTTCTCAACCAAAGAAGCGAGAAGTGTCCGAGATTAGCGTTAGCATTAATCTGTTTTCCTGATGTGAGCACAGGCCTAAACTAGGCGTTCATTATTTTAAGATCAAATAGTAAGACCTCTTGCAGTCCAATTTCGGCGGCGTTACTAACAGCAGGCAACTCAATTTGGCCGCACATGAGCCTCACACTCCGTTATAGCTTCTCAGCCTAGCATTGATTGAGCTGATAGGGTCGTTCAGAAACAATTGTCTCAACAAAGATGGATGTTTCGTTTTCATTTACTCTCATTAAAATAAGATGCAAGCTGAAAATTTAACATAGACACTTTTGACAACAACCATTGGAGATTATTTCAATTTTGAATGCCCTGCGAAGCACCACTTGTGTCTTGCGGCAACTAACTGAGCATGCTTCAAGTGCAACCACAGTTTACCACATCGTTGCCTTTATATATAAGGTCACCTCTGCAGGCCGGATAGCAAACGCATAGGGCGATAGAAGCTGCTTTCTTACACCCTCGAATTGTTCCTTCAGTTCGCGCTCTATAAAATGCAAGAGGGCAGCGCATAGACAATAGCACTATATGTAGATTAAAACGTATACCTTTGGCCGTGTTGCAAACTTGGAGTGGGTGGACCCAGGAGTAGCCGGCCGGACGCTGGTTCCAGCCCGTTTTTATCCGCAAAAGGTTATCCCGTTCGCAACACCACGAACAACAAGCTTCCACTGATCTAGCGGAACCACTGGCACAGACCAGTGAGTCCCGAAGCTTTTATACAAGGCTGCGAATTGCGGCCGCACCGATACCGTAACCCGAACACCAGACCAGTTGCCAGATGTTAAAGTAATCTCTCTTTCTCTTCGCTCTTTTTCAGCTACCCTCGGCGCATAAAAAAGGCAACACTCCTAAGATAGCGACGCCATGCTTATACGTCACCTTTATTCCAAGTGGCCATCCTGAGTGGCCGAGATGTAATGACGTCACATGTTTAGGTGGCTTTGGCAGACAACGGACGAAAGTAAAAGAAGGACTTGGGGGAGGAGGTACAGGCGGAGCTTTGGTAACTATGTAGATAGTGTCTGGAGAAAGCCTCTTGCGTGGTCCACAGCCGGCTTTCGACATCGGCGACGCGTTCCAGAAGGGGCTCAGAAACAGCGGGATGGCGCTCTGCATGCGATGGCGCGCAGGTGCTAGCACTCACCGCAGCCGCCGCCCCCCGGCCAGCGGAGTCGCCTGTCCTCGAGAACGTCTCGTGCCCGCCCCGGACAGCATGAGGCAACCACCGTGGTCGGCAGGATGTTCCGTTCTGCTTCCACAACTTCCGGAGGCAGCCGGAACTTCGCACTGGAACGAACAAGCGGTAATGATTGCTTCCTTTCCCGCTCTAATGCAGCAATAAGCGAAGGTGAGTTTGGATGCTTTTTGCAAAACAGATTTTAAATTCAGACATATTATGATGGGAGGCTAAACAGACTCAAAATTTTCACGGAACGTTTGGCCTTTTGGAGATGTGCGAGATTTCGGCACATCACGTCCCTTTCGCGTCTCATTGGTTTGCGGGGTATCCTAATACAGATAATATTGATAGTAGTTACTTTGTGCGCAAAAATCCCGTCTGTGAGACGGTTCTGTTAGATGTTAGGGATAATAAAGGCGTGAAGTTATGGGCATCAATCTATGATGACTAATCACAAAATGTAATTCTGAGGTGTTGACAAATCATTTTATAAACACAGTATTTAGTAAAACGTCTTGATAAACCATTTTAGAAGAATTTTGTATTGGCCCCATGATTTGAGCAATATTGATGGGTGCAGAACATAGGCATTTAAAATGTATTATGAAGTAGAATATGCTGCCTTACGAAAGTCATTTGAAGTTCGCTGCAGGGGATTGGACATAGTTTTTAGCCGGATATAACAAACAACATGCTTGTTGCGTCCGAATGGATTCGGTCATTAGCAGCCCGTAATGAAACGCGAAAATAAATAAAATTATGAATCTAAATACGTACCCAGAAATTTATTAGATACGTTTTAGTGAAGGACGTTTTACGAAACAGGGACATCGCTCTTCGCGAGTAAGTTTAACAGTACCAACCTTTAATATTTTACGTAGCACATAAAGCAAACATATTTGAGATGGGGTGCCCACGTGCGTATTTTTGCAGCACTTTATTTCAGTCGACAAGCTTTGTTACAACATAAAGCGTACGTGCATACAATAATCTTTGCTGCATCAGCTTGAATATATGGTAAAATTCAGTTAAGTAAAGAAGGGATTTCTTAAGTGGCAGCTTGGACGAATAAACCATCTTTCATTCTGATCACCAATAATTGGTGATTACACACAAGGCTCGCAGCGTCGTTCAATCTCTCTTTCCCTGCTACAGGGCCTTGCAGTACTAAGCGGGTTGTCCGAGCATTGGGTTGACGTGGCTGAAAACCCCCAAGCGTGCTTCACCTCGGAACCACACGTAAGGCGGCGAATCTCACCCACGAAACAGATATAACAGATACCGTACGTTTGTGACGCACAATCAAAAGAAATGCCACGTGATGACAGGCGCTTGATGACAAGTGACAATTCGTTGACATTGCGACGTGGTTTGATCTTAAATTCCAATGAAGTTATTGTGTCTTTATATTGCGTACTGTGTCTTGATATTGCGTAATTGTTGATATTTTTTTAATATTGCGTTTTAGAATAGAATAAAATACATAGAATGAAACCTTTATTGTCGCCTTGGTATGGTAAATCAATTAAATGTAGCTAACATCGAAAGGGGTTCCAGAGTAATATCCTGTATTCAGTGTAATATACGCAGTTAGACAGCAGGTCATTTGACACTGGCACATATTCACGCCAACTGCTATCACTCACTAGTTCCTCTGCCTTGCCTATCACCGTTTTTCCGACGCGCATATAAACTGGCTCGCGGAGGTCCTGTAGATTCTACGATGCGCTCGATTTCTAAAAGTACGCTCATACGAACCAAAGCCGGAAGGGCTAAAAAAGGACTGACCTTTCAGTTACACAAAAAAGCTACAGAGCCCTCAGTGTCCTTTTATCCTCCGATCGGTTAAGTGCAGCCGGAGAAGCCGGGTGCGCGGGTGTTTCAAACGATCATCCCCAGACAATGCGTAGGATGCGCTGTCAGACGCGCGACTCTGAAAAGAAACAAGGAGCCTCGGAAAGAGGAAGAAGACGGCAGCTGCTCGATTGCAGCTCGTCGTCGAATCCTTGGCCGGCGCCCAGGGCTCGAGGCGCTTTAAATACGGCCACGCCGCGTGCGCGCTGTATACACAGGGGAGGCGTTGGTCGAGCGAAGCGCACGCCGGACCCTGCCGCCGCTGCTGGCGGGAAAGCACAAAAATAGAAACGCACGTGAGTCTGCGAACGCCATACGTGCTTGGTTCGAAAGTTTGCAAAGATGTTGGTGGAGGAAAAGAAAAAGGCCGTTTCCGCTGAGAGGGTGGTCGAGGCGGGGAGCAGTTATAGGCTGCTCCCGCACGGGGAAGCGGAGATCGCCGAAATTATTGGAGAGCGGATGGTGGAATCGGAAATAACCGCATGTAGTCGCGTTCAACGTGACCCGAAAGGGCTGAAAGACGAGATGCTGTTTGGTATCTTCGTTATCATCATCATCACCACCACCACCACGATAATCATCATCATCAGCAGCAGCAGCAGCCCGCTAGGTGGGGAAGCGGAGATCGCCGCAATTATTGGAAAGTAAATAATTAGCGTCCTGGAAGAACCGCATGTAGTCGTGTTCAATGTGACTCGAAAGGGCTGAAAGAAGGGGTGCTGTTTGGTATCTTCGTCATCATCATCATCATCACCATCACAATCATCATCATCATCATTATCACCATCATCATCATCATAAACAACAACAACAACAACAACAACAGCAGCAGCAGCCCATTAGGTCCACTGCAGGACGAAGGCCTCTCTCATCGACCTCCAACCGCTCCTGTCCTGTGCTGCACGGGTACATGTTTTGCCTCCGAGTTAACTTATTTCGTCTCTCCATAGAATTACAGGCCTTCCTTTTCTTCTGGACCCGTCTCTTCAAGCCTTGTTAACTTTTTGGCACGCGCAGTTAGGCAGTTCTGTCGATGGTGCTAATTGAGCGTACGCTAGCAAAACCGAATGGCTGCACTCAAAATGAAGAGCTATAGGCTGGAATGGTCGCAGCCCTCTTCATTATTTAAGCCTTCATAATATCTCGGCATATTCTGAACCGTGCTGCGCATGCGCAGTTAGGTGATCATGTCGACTGCGCCAGTTCCCGCCGGCAATGCGCAATGATGAAATGGCTTATCCCATGACCAAAAAGCTCAAAAGGTCTGTAAATGTTTCCAAATGTTGAAGTGTAGGTGGAGGACTTGGAGACGGGATCCAAAAAGAAGCACATGACCCTTAGAAGAATTGCGAGTTGGGCTTGTTGGTAAATGTTCATGGTGGGAAAAGCGCTACGACCCCACATGACCCTCTTTGGGAACTGCGACACCCACCCGCGGACGCTCTTTTGACCACGGGGCTGTCTCCACAGGACTTTGCGCGGTGGCCGTACGGCTCAGAAGGGCTAACAGGATGGCAAGTTGGGCGAGTTGGTGCTGATTCATCTCGAAAACAGGCGCGGAAAGACGTAGACTAAGAAGAGACGTAGACTAAGAAGGGAAAGCGCGTCGTCCTGTGTATTTCTCTTCTTAGTCTACGTCTTTCCGCGCCTGTTTTCGAGATGAATCAGAAGGGCTATTCCATCCCAGTTCCCACTATCCAGGTCATAACTTAGAAGCCTCCAGCTTCCAAGTGGCCGGGCTTTGCACGAACATTAAGGTGGGCTTAGGGTAGGCGCCTAGATGCGGTAACTGGCGCGGCAGCGGAAGCACATTACAACGCGAAAAGAAAGTGTACAGCAGTGCATTAACTACGAGTTGCTAAGAAATAAAGTTGACTGGCGCCCTAATAGCCCGCACCCAATCTGGGACATTAGCCAAGACAGGATAACATTTCCTGCTGAAAAATGGGTAGAAAACAAAACCAGACGTAAATCAAAGCGAGACCTATATGTGTTCTGTGTACGCGAGCGCGTGCCTGAGCGTCTGTGCGTGTGCGTCTGTGGACGTGCCTGCGTGCCTGCGTGCGTGTGACACCATGTGTTTAGTTATTGTCGGAATTGTGTTTGGGAGTCAATGACAAACCGATAACGCGTGCAACTTTTCTGCCCGACAGGCACAACCACGGATGCTTTAAACCTGAACATATCTTCTAACACTACTCGCCCCGTGTGTAACCAGTACGACGTACATTGCTTTTTCAATGTCAAAATCTTTATGCATGTGCTCGTGAACGTCCTAAAGAAAGTTGAGAGAAGCTCGAAAGCCTTCTCACATCAAAACTGCGCCAAAGGTGCGTCAAAAACTTCGCTAAACGAACGTCCAACCTTCGAAGACCCAAACCAAAGAGGAAAAATAATTACACCATCTTCCCGTAGGGGAGCCCTGAGTAGTATGCGAAGCAGCCATGGGGTCGACTGAAGTTCCCATTAGTTTTCAGTTCGTCGTTTCTGTTGACGTTCAGCTTCGCGGGCCTTCGTTGTATCAGTAGCTTCTTGACGTAGTTTGAATGAGTGAAGGACATAAGGCGCGTTCGTAGCACATGCTCCCGTCTTCGTTTGTAGCGCAGTGGGAAGAGCGCCACGTACCTCCCGTTGCGGCCAGGGAGTCGTGGGAATGAAACCAGGCGCCGCCTAACTATTCCTTTTTATAGTGGACTGCGCTGACGTCCGCCCGAACGCTGACGGGGCTGAAGAGGCGCGCATGCGCAGTAGAGTGCGGACGGCGGACGACAAGGGAGGGAGGGACACAGCCCCGAGCATGAGATGCTCCGCATCTAAAACGAACCCATGCGACAATTTTTCGCACAGTAAGTGTAAGCGAATCTACGGACGATATAAATGTATACCAATGCTTGGTTTATGAGATATAAAAATATACCATTATACTCCTTCATGATCTATGTTAGTATAGTCTTATGGAGAACCGCCCCTTTTTCGCGATTTTCAAGTGACCGTGTTGACACAATGGAAGCCTGGTTCCATGCACTCGCCGTGAGTCCAGAGATCTTATCAGAGCTTTTCGGTCGACCAACCGGTCTACTGGGAAATGCATTAATTTTTGACAGGACGCCGTCGGTCCCACTAAGAAAGCTTTCGCATTAAAAAATGAAACAGATGATCATCCCAAGGGAAAGTGTACAGGGATAGCTGTAACCATGTATGGTTACGCAGTTATGATGGTAGTCCTCCAAGGACAATATATTGTACGTCTACCACCACCTGGTTGGGTCATTCCTTAAATTTTAAACGACGCGGGGTCTAGGGTGACGTCCAACGGCACTTCAGCTCAGCGCTGCACCCGTTGCTAGAGTGCGTTGCTAGAGTGACATTGTAAAATTTAACACTAAAGCTGTGACGAGACAGAACGTCTGCCGTTCTAGTGTAGAGGTTCCGTCTTAGATTCCTGACAGTAAGCCTGGTGCATCAAGACTGGTTCTTGCCTCCCTTAATTTTTTCCCTTATTTTCAATCAGAATCCGCATATCTTAGGTTAGTTTTTGCTGTTCAAATTATTACGTTCTGTTCATTAGGCTATGTCAGGTTAGGTTATGGCATTAGGGAGAGCGAAGCAGTGCCAGAGGCGCCGTTTTAAAATAAACGCCGATGGATGTCGCTTCACTACAGTGCTTATAGTATACCGTCGGACGCCACTCTAGACACGGCCTATTTTAAATACACCAAAGTTTCACATCACATAAAATATTGATCCCACGTGCTGTTACGCTTCAACACGCTTCGGCAAGAGGCAATTTATTCTCTTAAAAGGACCCTGCAACACTTTCTTTTTAAATCTTAAATGCTTTCTGAACGTCGTCAACCAACACAAAAGTACTTAGAATATGGAGTCACAAAGCACCAAAACTAAACATTACCGCTAAAAGCCTATCAGATAACTAAAAATCTTGCTCAATCAATTTTTCTCTTTCCCGAGTCTTGCCGTTTCTTGAGCGGTCGAATTACGTCTTTACAGCAACGTAGCGGCTATTCGCCACTTCCTTTCCGTTGCAGCATAAACGCAATCGGTAGACATTTTAGAAAAAAAAGCCACAAAGCAAAGCGGAAACGAAAGGTGGATAGTTCTGCTGCGACGAACAAATCACGCGGCCGCTCTGTGCTCGGGTAACTGCCACTTTTAGAATGCCTCCCGGCGCGAAGTAAAAAGCGAAATCATTTATCGGGTGTGTTGCAGAGTCCCTTGAAACACTTCAAAATCAGAGACTCATTTCCCAAAGTGAACGCCTATCTCGCATGAGTGTGCGCCGTCTCAGTTTAAAGCGAAGCTTTCATCCCCCCACTGAGGTCGTCGGTAGTCAAACTACAGACTACAGTCTGTACACAGACTGCAGTCTGTAGATTGACTACAGACGATCTTAGTCTATGGGTACTGACACAGACTATGACCGGTTTCAGTATTCGAAGTGCACCGTAGGAAATAGACACCCCATAGCTTACGTAAAGAGCCAACGCTTTCTTCGAATCATCATCGATCGCAGTAGCGGTCCCAGAGATTGGGTTTAGGGGGGGCGATTTTTTTTTTTTTTTTTGGGGGGGGGGGCGATTTTTTTTTTTTGTGGGGCGAATAAGAACCGCTCCTCTCCTTGCGCCAGTTCTGCTGCAGAGGAGGTGATAACCATGCCGGCGTGTGCGTGTATGTTGTGTAACCCGCTTGCGCACAAATCACTTAGCGACACAGTGGTTTTTTACTTCCCGTAGGCGGTGCTACGGCTGACTCGAGCCCGCATTTCTGACGGTCGCAACACGTTTGCGACCTCACACAAGTGGGATTTAACCTCGCGCAAGTGGAATGCTTCGAAAAAAACAAAAAATAAGAAGCTGAGGACCTTTTTTGGGGGGGGGGCGATCGCCCCCTTCGCCCCCCCCCTTGGGACCGCCACTGATCGATCGGGACTCATCATGGACAGCACAAATATCATCTCTAAAAGAAAGGATTACTGGAATTGTCTAACTTTTCAAATTTCCGGCCGGAAACACGTGGGGCGTTGCTATTCGCTCAATGCTACGTCTTTACAATGCAATATTTTTCGGTGTTCTAAGCTGCAGCCTTCCCGTTCTGCTCAATACAAGCAAAACGAACTTACGCGCAATTCAGGCGATACAAGCCCGAGGTCTCTGGAAGTGTCTTGGTCTACCGCGTTGTGCTTCAACAGTGGCAACCATATTCACCACGAGAAATAATCCGATAACGACCTACGTGGCAGTGGATGCACTCCGGGATCACATTAGACATCTGGCTCGGCTGCCTCATCGCCACCTTGCATCCATGCCGTCAACGAGACCACGGGCACCCTTTTCTAAGATAGTCACCGCTCCCTGTGAGAGTCTCCCCCACCTCATACACACCAGCGGCACCACCATCATCACCCATTTGGTGCCTCTCGAAGCCAGAAGTGCATCTAACCATCCCGGGAATAACCAAGAAAGCAGATATACCACCACAAGGTCTTCAACAGCTCTCTAGGAACTTTTTACGTGAAGCCTACGGAGACAGAAAAGTTGTGGAACTGGACTGTAACCTGGTTAACCTCCCTGCATTTCATGCACTGTATTATCCTTCCTTTCTCGTGACGATGACGATGACGATGACCGTGGATGAAGTGAAGAATTAAAAGACTTTCCGTGGTCGAAATCGAATCCGCGTCCCTCGCGTTATGAAGGCGACGTCTATGCGATCGCGCATTTCTGGCATGGGCGAAGCATTTTGGATTCTAAGAAGGGTGCACGGATGTGCAAAATTATGCATAAAATGCGCCCTCACTCTAACGAAAACGATGGTTGAACGCTAGGGAAATCCGTAGAATGCCCGTACCAGTAAAGCACTAGAGAGCACAATCTCAGTGCAGTAAACCTTCACAACAAGAAACACGTGCTCTTCGCTCGGTTGGTTCGTTTGGTGTTGGACTTGATTTTGGAAAGCTTTGCGTTAATTCCCCCATCGCTGTTGTCTCGACAGAGGGGTAGTTGATTTCTGCCATCGTTGTTTATTTATTTATTTATTATCATATTTGTTATCAAAATATTTTCTTACTTCTGCCCGATTATTTTTCTCGTTTAACCCCTGATTACAATCTTCACCCCTAACGCACTTTTTCAAACTAATAGCGTCCGTCTTCTTTTCGTGTTTCCCGGGTCATTTTTACATGCCTGAGTATTTCTGTGTAGACTGAACAAGGATACCAGTCCGCCCTTCTGTAAAGCCAGATGCGTCACATTTTCGCCGCATAAGAAATATGCGTTTAAGTGCGACTCATCTGATCACATTCCTATGAGACTGACTAATTCATAACCCACGGGTTTAAAAAGCATCGCGTACCAATACGAAAAGTTTAACAAACACACAGGCATGTCCCTAATGGCATAGTTTGGTTCTTTAAAAAATATGTCACTTCGTTGTAGAAATAAAAAATAAACACGAAACACATTTTGGTTTATATAATTTTCACTAGATGACGCTAGCTGTCTAGCAAGTGAGAGCTTTTTCTATTCATTTCGGTGAAGAAGTCACATATTTCTAAATTAAGCTAACAAGGCCGCGTTGAACGCTTGTATGCATTTGTAAATCATTTCGTATCCGTGCACGATGGTTCTTAAGCCCGTCGGTCATGATGTAGTAAGCCACATAGGAACATGTGAGTCCCCCTTAATCCAATATGGCGTAGAACTTTCGTATTTTCATATGAGACCACTTATATTTTGTCTGCCTAGCGATGCAAATATGTCTGCCTGCAAAATATGCAAACTATGCAAATATGGCTACGGAGCAATACATCTCTGTGTAATGGTGAAGCCGACTTTAAAGGGGCTTGGGGTGAAGCACCTCAAGGGGTACATGTGGTCTCGTGGAGGTATTTTAATTAAAAAGCCGAGGGCCTTCACACTTCGTCATCGAACTATATTTCTCACCAAAAAACTAGATTTCTCACCAATGCATATGTGCATGGAGGTAAAGTCAACTTTAAGGGTTTCGGTGTATAGAGCTTTAAACGACACAGGTGATCTTATGAAGACATTTAATAAAGGGCGTCATACCTTGATATACGAGTGCTTATATCGCCCCTATTCTCAGCAGCATACAAGTAGTGAACCATGCTAGGGCCCCGGGTTTATAGCATAGAGGCTTAAGCATTTATCACCAATTCCCACCGGGGGGTTTGGGTCATTCCCCGAAGTGAACGCGCAATTCAACGTGAGTGTACATTCATTTCACCCACTGGGGTTTAATTACTATCCTATTGTGTATCTCAATGTTTTCCCATTAGTTCTCTTATTTAGTCTCTAAATACAGATCTTTTCGCTGTTCAACCTTATTGTGTCCGCCTTTTTTTTTTTCGGGCCTTCCGCGCTATTTTTTTCCCTTCAACACCGCGAAAGATGGCTAATGCGGATAACAGCGAAAGAAACCTGAACCTCGCTCTACACAAGCGGCCGTCCTGCATCTGTTCTTCGTCGTCGCTTGCCGCACGCGGCACAGGCCCTGCATAGATCGGGATCGTATCTAAGCTGATGCCGGGCTCGTCGCACGCCATGCAACGTAGAAAAAAACACAGCGGCTACCAACTGTACTTGGGCACGCGCACACCGGAGGCAGCCCTGCACAGTTGACAAGAAACACTCCGCGCCGGAGCGAGCGGCACGCACCGTCACATCGCCGAAGAAGGGCGAACGACGAGCTGCGCGGCGAGGGGAGGAGAGTCCGGTTAATAGAGATTACAAGCGGGACTTCTCGATGCGCGGAGGAAGCCCGAGAGATGGCACGTCGATAGCCGTTTGCGGGCTAAGAGCCTGACAACGGCGGCACATCTCTGTTCTGCCACATTTGGCGCCCAACGTGGGGCCGAGGGATTAAATCTCTCGTTCTTTCTCTGAGTTCGATATCTGGATTTGTCTTAAATGGAGACGTGTTCTGGAGCGGGCAGAGGTCGCCGCCTTATACTGCGCCCCTCTTTCTAACCCTTTCGGCTTTCCTAGAAACTTCGCTGGGTGTGTAGGTCAAGAGGCAGCACCGGATTGAAAGCGGCAAGCATCAGTGTCAGGCGGCGAGCGCCTCAATCGCTAACCCTAGACTTATCACAGAAGTGGGCTTGTTGCCGTAGGAATGGTTCTGCAGGAACGCTCGCCTTCTGTTGCTTGTCTGAATGTGGCTAAGTTATAGCAGCTTGACAACAGCGAAAAGGCTTCGCTTTCACTCCAATAAAACATTTCTGGTGGTCCCATATAAGCGGAATATGAGATATAGACCCGGCTGCCAACTACATGCAATCCGCAACGAAGATTAGAAATATACAAAAATTCTCCAACATTAGGTGGCGAAAACCCTTATCAGTGCTGTCGACTTCATTCACTACCAGTGCAGAACGCTCCCCATTTCAGGAGGTCATTATATCGTATTGTAAATAGCCGGTGGGTAGGAATGTCACAAAATCCTAGAACGCCCCACGCCATTAATTTTTCAGGAGGCGGTAAAATATCCATGACGATGTCACCACATTATGAACCCTTAATGAATTTGTAAATTTGGCAGAATTTGTAGAAACTTTACTGGAAGGGTACACAGAGCCTTCAACTCGGAGCTTTGCAGCAAAATGATGGCGTTGAAGCCAAAACTGGTTCTCTTGACCTTTTGTAGTAGTGTGCAGATATTTCGATTAAACCATCCAAAAGCAAAACCATGAACGTTATGACTTTTTCTACTGAGGAGCACGTAGGCATCTGGGCGATTTAACACATGTTTTATAGAAGGAAACACTGCGCACCTACACAAATAAAAAAATTGCTAGACGCGGCCAGCAAGGTACTGAAGAACGAAGATTAACTCGATCCGTCGTGACGCGCAGAAACACGTGAATAAAAAGACGAAACGAAAGCGGGACGAAAGGTCCCTTGACCTCTGACGCTCAAGCAGCAGAAGGTAATTGTCGCAGAATCTTCAAGAAAAAAAAGAAGAAAAAAGAAAGGTAAATGTGGAAGAAAGAAACCAACCGAAAGCAAGAAAAGCAGGGTTAAGAAACTGGCACGTACAGGGAGACGTTATTAGGCTCACTACCAGGTTGGCGCGAGAGAATTGACTCTCCACCGTCTCCGTCCGTCGGCTGCGCACCAGGTCAGCTGCACGATCGTCGTGCTGCACGGACGCGGGAATGTCGGGCAGCGCCGTCACCTTTGAACTCGATGGAGGCCTCTACAGAGCGTTATCAGTGACTGGTCGAGCCCTATGTTACGACCTCCTGATTGGCGCAATTTGAGACACGCCATGCAGGCTAAGATAGCCAGTGGACGGTTACCATATAATAACAAGAACACCCCGAGAACAGCTCGAATGGAGGTCTGCTGCTCTTTCGGTGGTGACGGCAGTGCATGGCTGCTCGCTACCTCAGGGCATCGCCTCGGGCCGTCGCTGGCACCACGCAGTCTGGCCCGGTCGCGTCTTTGTGGAGAGGGAGAGACTTCAGGGAGGACCTCGGCCACCATCAAAATGCTCCTCCTCGCGAAGACGGAAGAAGGAGGGGAAGAGGAGCGCTGACTGAGGCGACCTTTATAGAGAATCCGCAGTGTTTCCCTGTATCGTAAGAATAGTGTCGCACGCGCCAACCTATTTTATCTCCAGTCCGTAGTCTAAAGGGCACGGTTTTTCTGGCGAGGTGTGTGCACCAGGAATTGTGGCGACGTGGTTCGGAGCCCGATCTGTGCCTAGGCTGATTGTGTTTATTTTACTGCCATTTGTCGACGAGAAGATAAGGGGTAAAGGCAGGGCTTGACGGAAAATAACAACCTTATCGGCGGTGCAGAGATGTGCCCACGGGAGAATTTAAGAGATCACGAGACAGCGATGTGGACTAAGACTAAGTCTAGTGGACATAGACATTGCGCAGCAAGAAATAACAGAACGTAGGTTTAGGCAGTATCCCTGCAGCGCAGAATTTCAACAGACGAACCATACAGGATTCTGAGGCAGGTGGCGAGTATTCAAAGGGCGGAAGGGGCCATTTGCAGGGATCTTACAAGAAATTGGGATGGAAGAGTATCGGACAACCAGGCTCTGGGCAGGAACAGCTTTAAATCAAACATGTTTTGCTTTAAGTGAGAAATAATGGATGAGGATAAATAAACGATGATGATGATTTGCGTGGATGCTGTACACTTTGTTGTAATCAACTGATGTATGAGATTTGGTCTGCAACTCAACCGTACGAAACATTTCTTCTAGTCTAGTTACAGAAAACTGTTCCGCTGTTCATTTGTGACTTATACGGGACAGTTCTTGTTGTCTAGTTGCACAACACAGTCCTTCGTAATGAACTGGTATATGAGATTTGTGCTGCAACTCGGCGCTACGGGACTTTTCTTGTAGTCGAGTTGTAAGAAACGTTTTATTCTGTTCATTTATAACATTTACACTAGGTAGTTCGTGTTGCCTATGTACACAGAAGAATTTCATTATAAACTGGGGTACACGACTTGTTCTGTGACTCAACTGTAAGGGGCATTTTGGTAGTATAGTTGTAAAGAATATTTTGTGCTGTTCATTCATAGTAGTTATATGGGGCAGTTCTTGTGTCATTGCACAAAATTTTTTTGAAGAGAAGCTCCATATGGCTATGCGAAACAAAAATCTGGTGGTCCTATGTACGCAGAAAACTCCTCCGGCGCAAACCGATCAGCACGCGTTGAAAAAACTCAGGTTTGAAAGAGGAGTTAGAAGTAATGTACCAGAGCGAGGCTGTGGTATCTCTCTCTGCGCCGAGCGCGCGCACAGCAAGCTGCATGAATCCCTGATGAAGTGATAGCAGTGGGCGGTGTGGCCAGGGCAGCGTCAACGTGGCAGTGGCGAACACCGGCCGCACGCCTCATCGAAATGGTAGGCCACACGTCATGCGTAAAACAACAGCCCCACGTCACAGTCTCGCTGGTTAACCATCTGTACGGTAGACATGGGGGCATTTATTTTATTTCTGTAATCAATGATGTTTGTTGTGCAACTCAACAATGTGGGACATTTTCTGCGGCATGGTTGTAGAATCTATTCCAGTTACAGTCTTGTGTGTAGTGTAGTTTAGGAAGCATTTTGTGCTGTTCATTCGTAACAGTTATTCGGGACCGGTCTTTTGGTTTAGCTGCACAGAACATTTTTTTCTAATAAACTAGTGTATGTGATGTTCTACAACTAAACTACACGGGACCTATGTTATTCAGTTCCATATAACACTTTCTGCTATTTATTCGGGACACTTGTACGGGACAGGTCTTGTTGCCTGGCTGTACAGAACAATTATTTTGCCACAAACTGGTGTATGAGATCTGTTCTAAAACTGAACTGCGTGGTACGTAGTCCAGTTGTAGGGAAAGTTTTGTGCTCTGCAATCCTAGGAGTTATATGAAGCAGTTCCTGATTTCTCGTTTTACAGAGCATTTTAGCAATCAATTGGTGCAAGAGATTTTTTTCTGCAACTCAACTATCCGGGACATTTCTTGTAGTCCAGATTGAGGTATTATTTTGTGATGTTCGTTCGTAACAGTTATACGGGATCAGTCTTGTGGTCTTTTAATGGATTACCAAGTAACTCGAACACACACGTTGTGGTTTAGCTGCGCAGAACATTTATTGTAACCAACTGGTGTGTGTGATGTTCTGCAGTTCAACTATACGGGATGTTTCTTGTTTAGTTCCATACAACATTTTTTGCTATTCATTTGGGACACTTGTACGCGACAGTTCTTGTTGTCTGGCTGTACAGAACAATTATTTCGTAACAAACTGGTGCCGAGATCTGTTCTAAAACTCAGCTACATGGTGCGTAGTCTAGTTGCAGGGAAAGTTTTGTGTTCTGCAATCGTACCTGCCATATGAAACAGTTCTTGATATATAGCTCCACAAATATTTTTTTGTATTCAACTGGTTCAAGAGATTTGTTCTGCAACTCAGCTATACCGGACACTTCTTGTAGTCTAGTTCAAGAAACCATTTGTGCTGTTCATTTGTACGAGTTACACAGAACAGTTCTTGTCTAGCTGCACATAGCATTTCAAGGCGAAAGACTTCAGTTCCCCATAGTGCGAAAAAATGTCGTTCTTGCCGCTGTAATTGTTGTTGTCCGGTACAGACAACAGCTGTAATTGTAACGGGTAAATAAGAAAGTTTAAGCAGTTCCACTCCACGTGAAAGCAGTCGAAGTGCGGAGAAGTGATTCGTCAGAGGGGCTGTGTCCCCCTCTCTTGACTATTTTCAATACCAGGCTGGCGTTGATACCGAAAGCAGTCAAGAGAGGGTGCCGCAGCCCTGAAAAGTCCCACAGAAACACTGAATTGAGTTCATTAATTTTGGGTCATTATTGCGTTAATTCATGATGTTTGTCATATTTTATATTATCGTGTACTTAATTAGGGCCTACCAATGGCAGCATCCGTGGCAACGGACGCTGCGCAAAGATCACCCCAAAACTTTGCATATGAGTAACGTGTGCCTGTATGGCGCGATGGGATAGACATCGGCTTCGTAACCAACCCACAGGTCCCATGTTCGATCCCGACCAGGGAAAGTGGTTATCTTTTCGAAGCATGTTTTGGGTGCGTGACGCCGTGACCCCGCGCAAGCTACGCTAAGCCGGGTTCCTAAAGTTATCCGCACTTAAAGGCGCATTCGGTATGGGATTTGAACTCTGGTCTCCAGTGTAGGACTCGAGTGCGCTACCACCGCGCTATACTTCGGCACGTTGCCAGCGTTGGAAGAAAAGTTGCACCAGTGCGTGCCGCGTAGCAGTTGAACGTGATGGTACGTTAGTAGAACAGGTGCACTAAAGCCACACCCAGCTGTGGGGTGTGTCACCGGTACGCCTGTTGAAGTACCATATTTGCACGAGTCTAACGCGCACCTTTTTTTCGCAAAAGCAGCCTTTAAATTTGTGTTGCAATATAATCAGACTCAAAAGCGAAATCACCTGCAAAGTGACTAGCAGCATCGCCATAGACACCAATATTTCGAGAAATCCAACTTAATTCAATCCAGAACATCCCGTCAATATTAAGTTAGCAAAGTATGGCGCACCTTATGTTACACAGATGTCTGCTGCTGCTGCTATTCGCACAATTATGGCTCCGAAAAGTGTCACTCTCAAGCGCAATTCAAGCGCAAGGTTATTCTACTTGCAAAGAGCGAAGGGAACTAAGCGGCACACTCGGCGTACCGGAGATGCCTGTGTGATTGGTGTAAACGAGAAAGCGCTAACGTTTCATGCAAGACTTCGCGGAGAATATTCACCGGCCCCAAGCACAGACGTCTTCAAGAACCTGGACTCCCAGGTAGAATTTGCAAAGGAGCAAAGACTGAACCAACGGCTTCCGAAATTATGAAGGTCAAAATGTTTCAAATAACAAATGCTTTCCAAGTTCCCTACACCAGTTTTTAGGTTAGCAGAAAGCCTGTTAATGAAGCGCCAGATATCTGTTTTCCATGTACTTATGTCATCTCTTTTACATATGTGCGGTACAATCTGTGCCACATTATTTTTTAAACTTTTCGTGAGTCAACTTACCTGCACGTTATAATCGGGGATGCGTTACAACCGTGAAAATACGGTATGTCGCGCCAAAAGAAGAAGAAACGAAAGCGAAGAAAGACACAAACACAACGTATAGCGGTAAAGGAGTCGTTGGTAGGTATCGCTAGGCTTTCGACTTTAAAACACTTAAACAGGCTTAAGTGACCAAAACAATTTGCTTTAAATCAACTGGTGTATAACATTGTATTGGTGTATTAGAAACCGCAGACGCTGTTCTTGCAACTCTACTACCAGGAAGAGTTCGCTAATGGGAAAGCAATGCTCCACGATGTCTACGTCCGAAGGGATTAATCGCACATACACGCGTTACTCAACACGCTGACCGTTATTTATCCACAATGGCAGAAGAAACGACGGCCTGCACACCACGCTTGGTTTTTGGAGGGTTTGTGCTGCGCTAACTCTTGCTCTGCATTCGCTCGAAGCGTCCAACAGCCAAGGCTCAGGTCGCTAGTATATAAACTTGAGAACTTGGACATCGTTACCATATTCACATACCTACGGACAGCTCTGTCGGTAGAAGACTGCAGAGTACCGCAGAGGCCTTTGTGAACTCCACCAATAATGTTTCTTGGGCTGGGCTGGGCAGGAATCTTTCCTGCCACTATATGATCATCTACAACGGCGGAGTGTATTGCCATTGATACAGCCTTAAAGAAACGTAAACTACGTTGAGAGCTGCGAGCTGTCGTTCTAACAGACATCAAGCCTGCCCTGCAACTTTGGTAGCATGAAGTTGCATTGATAAGACATGTCAACGCTCTGCATGTCTTGTCCACCGTCCCAACGCACGCGGTCATTTGTGCGCTTCCAGTAGGTGTCTTCTGACGTAGGGGTGCTAAGAAACGAAGCCGCTGACCAGTTCGCCTGAGAAGGGCTTTCTTCCATTAGCTTGCTAAAAATGGAGATAAACGAACAGCAGATTTAAAAGCAGGTCTTCATAGATCATTTCGGGTCAATATGGCCTCCATGTTATCAACCTTGTGTGACTTCTCCGCTTCAGGACGAATCCGACAAGAACCGAGCATAGTCGCGTTCAGACTGAATCATGCCTCTTCGCCAGTGCGTTGAACGCGAGGTGTCCCATGCGACGTCCGACATTTTATCACATGCTGCCCACGTGATGTGACTGAGCCTGAGATCAACAGCTGTTTAGAGAACTGCACAGGAGAGCCACCCGTCGTTTCTATTCTTTTTTATTTGAAGGAAATGATATATTTGAACAGACATTGGATTTCTTGATGCGATAACGCATCTTGTCGCCTGGTTAAAATGACACGCCCTTGTTGGCGTACCGTATGTAATTGTGAACAAGTGTTGCATTGGTGAAGCAGCACTTATTCACAACTGTTTATCTTCAACTCCTCCATCCCCCGTCTCTTTTTCCGCTTTTCCCTGGGGTATTTTTGCAGGTGCATCTTTTCATGGAACAATTCGGATTAATTCCGTGCGACTCACGTTATCTACGACCCCCAGATCTTTGTCGTTCTCCGCCTGAGCTATTTCAATGCGTCTCAACCACACGAGCAGACCGCTCATAGCCCATGCGGCCAACTTTATCGCGTTCGTAACTGCAGCAGGTCTTACGTATGCAGGACGAAGTAAATACAATCTAAGAAAAAAATGTTTCAACTCCAGTCGACGTCGAAACAAAAACTAAACCAGGCAGGGTTACCGCGGAGACACTTTTATAGCCCCTAACCACCAGGGCTCCGAAGTAATTTACAGTGCCCGACATACGACCCAGTTCAAAAATTCCCGCCCTGACAACGCCGGCTCGAACTGCCCCGCGGGAAGCCGCAGCAGCGGCGCTAGCAAGCCGCGAATACCAGCCTAACCGCGACCCTTGCTTTCTCAGCAAGCTGCTGTTAGAGACAGGCGCACGCAGGAATGCGCTCCAGCAAGGCTCCAGTAGGTACTCCGCTCATCGCCCTCCCCCTTGCACCCTTTCCACCCCGCCCTCGGAATCCACCGGGATTCCGGACGAATTCCGTCTCCGCCGCCGTGCCACGGAACCAGAATAACAGGCAAGTGTTTACCGTTGTTGCTCCCAGAGCTTCCTGCACCACCGGAATGTCACTCGTTTTTTTCTTCGGCAGGGGAAAAAAAGAACAAGTTCAGAAAAAAGGTGTAGATGAGTGTTTATTGTCGATAGAGTCCGATAAGTGTGACGCAACGGGGATACGTCTGTAGTCCGTAGACGGCGTGACGCCGTGGTTTGCGTAGCGTACGCCCTCTCGCGGAGGGGGTAGTCGCTTGCAACTGAGTTTCTTAGATCCGCACGTTGAAGGAAACGCGTCGCTCAGACTCGGACGAGATCGGCGCGGAGCGATACATTTCTAGGTTGGCGAGCGCGGACGACCTCTAACGAGCGTACGGATGCTTAAGGAGAGGTGTAGCTGTATACGCTCGCGGATGACGATAAAAAGCACCTTCTAGTCCGCTTCTTCAACATGTCTTTGGGACATCTGCAGAAGAACTTCTGGGGCTAATTATGGCTGGCTTGTTACAACAAAAAAATCTTCGCTCTGTGAACGTGGATTGACAGCGAAGATCTTAGCACACGGCGTAGAGGTGGCAAAGAATTTGGGTGCAAGGTATCAGCAAATTTTATTTTTATTTGGCCTTGAGTTTGAGGTCCAAGAAACATTTTGACCTTGGAAATGGTGTCTATTATTAAATAACCTACTCAATACTCGCATCCAAGGTAGGAGACGCATAAGCTTGACCTCAAAAGCACGCTTTTAACCACGTGCGACTTTGGTGGTGACCGCGTCCTTATATTGCACAAACCGGAACGTTAATTTTTCCAAAGCCTCGCGCTTAAAAAAGACGCGAGTTTTCGTTAGCAGGCATAAAGAATACACAAAACTTTAGCCATATAAGTTGTGCTTAAGAAAGTACAGATGATCTTAAATGCAATAAAAAAAATTTGTCGCAATACCGCCCTGCGAAAGTGGACGTCCAACAAGGCGGTTGTAAACCACTAGAAATGGTGGTGGAGGAATGTACGAAATGCTTCTCGTCGTCTCGGTGGGCTTGTGGCTCGCGCTCGGCTAGTGTCACTACACAGGGGCACAGATTATCGGCAATCCTTTCTCCTATTTCCGTGCCGCCGGCATGATTATTGGTCAGTTCGCATTACATGATATTTGTTTACACTGTGACGGTTCACGGGCACCGCCATTTTGTTGTTTGTGCGTTTTAGTCGGTTAACTCTGGTAGGACTAAGACGACTACAAGGCGCTAAAGCATGCAAGCCGGGCGCGCGCAGTTCATGGAAGCAGTAGTGGAAAGATTGAATGCTGACACGCTGTCCTACTCCTTCCTAGGTAAGCAGGTCCTGTAAAAATATATTTGTGGACACCAAGCTACGACGTCTGCCTGGTTCTTCTATACCACTGAATAAACCAAATTTGGTTTTTGTCATCATGGTCCCTTGAAAAGTACCACAGACATTCACTCCGGAGCAATATATTTGTGGGCACCACTGCCTGGTTCTTCTATGCCGCAGAATAAAACAACTTCGTATTTTGTTTTCATGGTCCTTTCAAAAGTACCACAAAGATTCACTCCGGAGAAATATATTTGTGGACCCCACTGCCTGGTTCTTCTACGCCACAGAATAAACCAAAATTGTGTTGTGTCATCATGGTCCCTTCAAACGTATCGCAGACATTCTCCCCGGAGCAATATACGGTATTTGTGGACCCCACTGCCTGGTTCTCTATGCCAAAGAATAAACCAAATTCGTGTTTTGTCATCATGGTCCCTACAAAAGTACCACAGACAGTCACCCCGGAGCAATATACGGTATTTGTGGAGACCGCTGCCTGGTTCTTCTATGCCACAGAATAAACCAAATTTGTATTTTGTCATCATGGTCCTTTCAAAAGTACCACAGACTTTCACCCCGGAGCAATATACGGTATTTTCGGCCACCACTGCCTGGTTCTTCTATGCCACAGAATAAACAAAATTTGTATTTTGTCACCATGGTCCCTTCAAAAGTACCACAGGCATTCCACCCCGGAGCGGGTAGCGAGTCAGTCAAGCGTGCACCTTGTCTGAGAGAAAGTTGTTGGCCTTAACGGCGCTTCAACCTTACTCGAAACAGCCGGCCAGCCTGCCGGGAACAGCCGCGTGGACCAACGTCAGAGCGGCGGGAGCAGCGGCCGAGAAGATGCCGCATTCCACAGCAGGGAGGAAGAGGAGGGGGTCGCTGCCGCAGACTGCAGAGTCGACTTCCGCGAGCGCCGGTCGGCCACCCTGAACGACTGGCCTCCTAGGAGCTGCCGAACCTCTCCCTTTCCTCCATAACCCTCCTCCTCGCCTCCGCTCGGAGAGGAGGAGACGTCCCATCAAAGTAAGCATCCTTCTATTGCAGGAACCACGCCGCACTGCATTCATCTCATATTACACTCCTTCCTTGCACCGCCTCTTGCCGCGTCCGTCGGCCTGGACACGCAGTTCATCTTTTATCTGACATGTTACAAAACGGAATGCCAAAGCTGTTCCGTTCCCAAGTGGTCCTAACGTACGTGGGAAACTGTTGTTAAGTGTCTAGCTGTCTTATCAGAACCTGTTTTACACTGTATATCCTTGTATTGCACTTCACTTGTGCGCTGCAGAACTTGTTCGTTCTGTTGAATTGTAAGCCCTAGCACCAGGTGTAATCTTTTCTCTGGGGAGAAGCCAACCCGCCCCTTCCATTCGTTGTATTAAACTACACTCCCACTAAACGTGTCGCGTACGTGTTTCAATGACAACGGCAACCACTAAGAGTTACTACACGTAGTTATTGTGATAAATATGGAGGATTCACTGTGAAACGAAATACATCAAAAATAGGGGAAGAACTGTTCAAGTCTTAAAAAACTTCGCATGTAGTAAAAAAAATTAACAAATGAAATTATGGCATGTGCCCTCTGAAAGAGGCCGCAACCTTCTCAAGCCAGGACCAGAAACGACTGCATGTGTGCTTCGCGCAATCTTTGTTCCTGTGGTCGTCACTTTCTTCAAGGACCTCTTGAGAAGATTTTTGATGCTGATATTTTTCTATTCGTGCTTCCTTCCATCCTCCAAGACGTAGCAGTTGACTGGCTTGCAGCGCGGGCTGTAGCGGGGTACAGCTCAGAGGACCAATGACTGAACAAATCCTCGTAAATGCAACATGACCTCTTTTTCGGGTGGATTGGAGTCAGATGCCGATGAAATACGTATGCAACACTGCTGTAATCCAGCTGCCACGTCTTTACTCATGAGATTGATGGCCGCATTCATCACGACATTTAATACACTGATAACTTTTTATCGTATTCGCCCTATTACGTTACTGCTGTCATTGCGTAGCGCGAGTTTAAAGTTCTTGTTCCCTGTTTTTTTTTTTTTTTGTAAAACGTCTTTCGGGGTTCGAATGGAATTAAGTGAGCTGCGAAAGGCTAGTACTTAAGATTTAAATAGAAATGTTGTTCTTTGTCAATATGGGCCCTCTAATTTCGCAGAGGTCGTCGCATCATCCCCCGCGGTGGAGGTGCGTGTGGGGTCCGCTGTGGTTTTCTCCCGTTGCACGACGGCATGAAATGGTCAGAGTCATTCCTTCGTTAGCTAAAGTGAACCTCTGCTTCAGTATCATCATTGACGGTCGCAAGGAAGAGCGATCAGTTGATCGGAATTACATTCAGACTTGTAAGAGTTGTTACACTGCGGTCCCTATGCAGTGCAAGGTACACACAGTGCAGGATTCAATGTTGCGTGCAGTGCAAGGTGCGTTAAGTGCAAAGTGGATTGACGACGCACGAAGTGCAAGATGCGCGGAAGTTGCATGAAGCATGAAATGCAAGCTTGATTCAGTGCAAGGTACATGAATTGCAATGTGGATTAAATTCGTATGCAATGCGAGGTACATGTACGGTGCATAAAGTGCAATGTGGATTCAAGGCGCATGAACGGCAAGGTCATGGAAGGCCCATGAATCACGAAGTGCAAGGTGCATGAAGTGCAAGGTGCATGGAGTGCAAGGTGAATTCAAGGCTTATCCTATGCGAGGTGCACGCAAGGTTCATAAAGTACAATGTACTATCGTGGTCAATTGAAATACCAACAGCGGTGCGCGAGGTTTTCAGTACATGCTGCGCTCTCTGGCGACGGGCCGTGTATGCAAAGCAGGCATAAGGATGGGAAAGCTCTCTCGTAACATATTCTTACTGCGCAGGCACAGCCATTCGCTTAGAATGCGAATCATATACTAAAAACCACACGAACCATTGTTCGTATTTCAATTTATCACAATAGTACATGCAGTGAAAAGTGGATGCAAGGCGCATGTAGTGCAAAGTGCATGCAAGGGGCATGCAGTGCAAGGTGCATGCAGTGCAAGTTGGACAGAAGGCGCATGCAGTGCAAAATGCACTCAGCGTGCATGCAGTGCAAGGTGCATGAAGTGCAAGGTGGATTCAAGGCGTATGCAATGCAATGTACACTCAAGGTGCATGAACTGCAATGTGGATTGAAGGTGCATGCAGTGCAAAGTGCACGCAAGGTGCATACAATGCAAGGTGCATCAAGTGCAAGGTGGATTGGAGGCATTTACAATGCGAGGTGCACGCAAGGTACATGAACAGCAAGATGGGTGCAAGGCGCACGCAGTACAAGGTGCACGCAACGTGCATGAAGTACAAGGTGGGGCAGGTACATGGGAGACATGCTGTGCAGCGAACTGCGCTAAAAGCAGAGTAGATAAAGAAAGCAGCCAGTTAAAACCAAGTCTGTCTGCACTCCAATGCAGATAATTTATTTGTGAAGATGTGACAATACGCAACAATTTCAGATCACTAAAAGGTATATTCTTCTCGCGAGTAATAAACCTCAATGGCTATTAACATGTTTGTGCTCCACACCAACTTTCACCTTCGTAATAATGTATGCAGGAGAAGAATAAAAAGACCTATAAATCTGTGTGACCTGATTTTTTGTCAATTCCTCAGCTCATTTCAGTTCGTTATGCGAGTACGTACTTCCGTTAAACGACTTTTTTTATGTGTGTTCTGAAATAACAGCCTACTTTATGCTGCTCACTGTGTGCGCAGCAAGTGTCTTGTGATCTGTTGCTCTTCGTGTTAACGTTATCTTCTTCTTTGATAGAAGAAGAAACGACAACTTCAACTTAGTAGCCAAGAAAGGCGCTCTACGAATGGCTACTCATACCCGTTACTGTTTCGTCACTAGTGCTATGTTAGGTGAGATAACACGCATGGGCCGTTATAATTAACTCCGCAGTTTAAATCAAAGAAGTGATAAAGTAAATCTTCGTTAAAACTAAGTACTCGGAACAGAAAACTGACTTCAATATAAGCGGTGTTCGTTAAAACCCGGATTATTTACTCTTCCTGCACTGGAGTTGGGACTCGAAAAAATTGAAATTAAGCAAGAATTCCAATAAACAGATTTCGTTACGACGAGGTTTTCTCGGCGGCTATGGCGTTGTGCTGCTGGGCTCAACGACGCGGCTTCGGCTCCCGGCCACGTCGGCTGCTTTTCTGATGGAGGCAAAAAGCGAAAACACCCGTGTGTTCGAGATTTTGGCGCACGTTAACAATCTCCAGGTGGTCAAAATTAATCCGGAGCCCTCCACTGCAGCGCGCCTCATCGCCTGTGTAGCGTCGTCGCGGGAAACCCCACAATCAATCAAATCAACGACGAGGTTTTAGTGTATACAATAATAGTCACTGTTAAAGATCAAACATTACACGTTTGTATGCTACCCCTAGACATGACGTCATGTGGCGCAATGGACAGACGGTTGTTTCATTGATTTGAGAAGGTACATTCAGCCTGAAAGACGGGTTAAGCTTAGTTACAACGGCATTGCTGTGTAACGGTCGGCGCTGTCTGACTGGGAACGACCTTTCTAATTTCTCACTCTAGCCGGCACACTTCCTGGTTTTGTTTTTTGTAAAGGCTTGACATGACAAAGTGGGACCGTAATAATTACACACTGAATGTGTAAGTAAACGGGTTCAAAGTGAGAAACTCAGTTAAATTGAATTACTCTTAATTACTGAATTACCTTTCAAACTTAATTGATATCAGGTTCACTTCATTTGCGACTTGGTTAACAATGCACAAATTTAACAGAAAGTGCTGCCATGGAATTTAATTCTCATTAGGACATGAGTTATGACAGGAATGATTATACCAGACGCGACATTTCACCACCCCCCGATTGCGTGGCTTGCTTTTGATACCCAATGTTGGACCTAAACCTATCTTGCCAAAACTTGTTGCTGAGCTAGTTGGTTGCTGTTGCTGAGCTAGAAGAGAACGTGGAGCAAACTAGACGTGGACCAAGAAGACTAGGTAAGACAAATACAGGCAAAGTAAGACAGGTAAGACAGACAAGGTAAGACAGCAATAAGGTACGCATTTGGGCTGGTTGGTTCAAAGGACACAGGACCACAGCGCCGTGGTCCTGTGTCCTTTCTTGTCCTGTCTTTTTAGCGCTGTTTTTTCACTCGTAAGGTAAGACAGATCTCGTCGTTGGCACCTATCGGCGATCGAACAAAAGACGCCCACCCAACAAGACAGTTCCCATGCTTGTTCTAGCAGCGAACTTCGACGATCTAACCGGCCACAGACTCACAAACTGAAACCAATCCGCGACACTCCTTTGTCGCACGCTAATGTATACAATCACAAGGGCGCTGGCCTCGCTTACAGCGTGTTCCGCTGCATGGAATTCGCAGGGGGGAAATTAAGAAGGCGAAAGCGGGCAGCGGATCGGACCACAAGTGTGCATGAGACAACAGCTGCGTGCAACCGGGCGTGTCGTCCGCGTCACGCATCGACGACAGACAGACAAAAGCGGGGCGAACAACGACAACAAAGCTCAAATCCCGGGTCAGCTTGCGCACGCCCTCACCCCGCACAAAGATGGCGGCACGGCGTGATCGAAAGCGAATCCAGACTCTCTATACGCTGCTCATTCTCCCCTGCCTGCACCCTCCTGTAAATGGTGACTCTCGCTCTTTCGGCGCTGGGAACACGACTGGGGTGCTTGTCGGAGAACCCTAAATGTCCGTGTCTTTTTCAGAATAGTAAAATGATATGGCACACCGAGTATCATCGTGTATCAGAGTACACACACGGGTGGAAGATGTCATAGCTTATGTTAAGGGGGAGAAGTACACTTCCATAAATGGTGACTTGCTCTTTTGGTGCTGGAAACATCAGCGGGGTACTTCTCAAAAAGCCCTTGATGTCTGTATCCATCTAGCAGTATAGAGTGATATCACACGCCGCATATCATCGCGTAAAGTGGTGACCACATGGAGCGATTTTTTTGCGAGAGCGACGATCGACGCGACGAGAATCCTCAATCGCTTGCCCCAATCGCTTGCCGAGGGAACCACATCAGAGCAATCACGCCAGCGACGGTGAAACACGATCCCAACATTACCACACAGCGCCCAATACGATTATCGAAGTACACACGGCCGCAAAGTTTTCTGATGAGTGCATTTGTCACAAAAACGGGAAATAAACGGATTTCATAAGCAGAGGGTCGTACTTTTGTAGGATGCACCGTGCCATTACTCGCCCGTTCCACTCGTTCTCTACCTAAGCCGGAAGTTGCGCCCGTCCCGGCTCTCCTATTGGCTAATCGCTGAGGCCACTTCCGGGAGGTGAGCGATTTTTTTCTGGCGGCCCAGAACCGAGCGAAGCGTCGAGGAATTTGGTCCGCGGCGAAACGTAGTTCGCCGCTTGTCGCGTCACTCCCCAAAATCGCTTGCAAAATCGCTTAGCGTTTATCAGAGTACAAACTCGAATGGAAGATATAGCTCAAATTAGGGGAAAAAAGTTCAAGGAAGCTTGCACTCATGCTCAAGGCTTGAATGGCGAAGATGTTGTAGGTGAGCATTGCCGGACACATGGTTAAGTTTTAGTATCATTGTTTATCTGCCTAGTGGTGGTGCTAGTAATCGTCGTCATAGACATCGAAGAGGTATAGTCGTCGTCTTCGCGGCGGGCGATGGATGCAAAGTCGTCCTCAGCACTGTACACTTCCACCAGCTCTTCGTCATCGACTCGAGGCAGCTGTGGTGGGATCTGTAAGTCGTCTCGAGAAGGAGTGGCAGACTCGTAGCCATGTCTCCAATTGTCCATAATAGGTTCTAGAGAATGTGGCGGCCACTGTGACCTCTCCCAAGCAGGGTGTCTTGTCAACTTTAGCATTACAACTGGTGCTTTATTTCACATGCATGGTAGCACTTGACAACAACTCTGAAGATGTTTCTTTTTTGCTAAAGCCAGTGCGCGTTCAGCGGACTCGGTGGTCGCCGCGGGGCACGCGCTCACGAGCGTTCGCATTTTCTTGGTATTTTTTTTTCTGTAACGGCAAACGTACAGCTAGTACAACAACTCCGCTGTTAAAAAGGGGACTTGGGCTGGGCATATAATGCGGAGAAGTGAGAAGCTGTGGACCATCACGGTAAGGAATGGCTACTGACAGACCGACCTAGAAATAAGGGAATACCATATTAGTTCGATGGAGGGGTGAAATCAATAAATTCGGAGACAAAGAACGCAGTAAGGTCATCGCGAGACAGGAGCGCCTCGAAAAACACGGAAAAGGCCTTCGTCCTACAGTGGACGTAAACCGGTTCATGATAACGATGGCACGTACCGGCTCAATGATGAACGTAGGAAGCTGTATTGCGGCCCGCGCTCTTCCTTTTAAAGATACCTTAAAGACAAAGTACAAGTTCGTTTCGTTCTAAAGGTTCCCGCGTTACAGTAAGATTGATTGACTGATTGATTGATTGATTGATTGATTGATTGATTGATTGATTGATTGATTGATTGATTGATTGATTGATTGTATGGTTTAACGCGCCGACGCAACGTTGGCGATGAGGCGCGCCGTAGTGGAGGGCTCCTGATTAATTTTGACCACCTGGAAATCTCTAACTTGCACAGAAATCTTGTGCACACGGGCGTTTTTCACAGTAACAGTCATGAAAAACGTAACGCAATCATCAGACAATCTAAATTATAAGGAAAACACAGATGAAAGGCTGGCAACTCAACATCCACTTTCTCGCAGTACTTTTGTGACGTCAAATGCACTAGTTTGTGCTACTGGCGGCCGCCGAAAAAACCTACAGCCAACAAGCACGATTTCCAGTTCTACCGGTGTCTTTGCTTTCGTCGGTGGCGCCGTGGCAATGCTGACATGGAGCGAACACGTCGACTAGTATGTTTTTCTTTGTAGCTCACCAGCGACGTGACTGCACACTTTGAGCATCGGTAAATTTGAAACTTGGGGTATATTCGTAAATTTTGTGGTGGGGAAGAGGACAACGTCTTACGGAGTGGTGTTAAGTGAGAATCATCACCTGATGATTCTTACAAATTAAACAAAGATGTGTGTTGGTTCATGACCCATTGAAGACCCAAAGAGACATGCGGCCTACAGAAGTGCAACGAGGCAGCAGGCTTGCGAGTAATCAACGTTTACACTTTGAAACTTTTCTTCGTACTCCGTTCTGGAAGGACGATGACACGCCGTTTTTCCTATAGAAACGGCGGCAAAAATATCACAGAAACAGAATCAAGCAACAACGATTTCACCTCCAGGACTGCAGAAAAGACACCGACAGACTACATCCAGACAAACGCAATCGGGTACGCTACACACACGTCCGCTAGATTACACAAGCACAAATACACCCCCATAAGCTTTTCCTGCAATGCCATCGCCAGTCAGTGACACGCCTTATGGGAGTGCCCCCTTTACGCGCACATCAGACGACGCTGGACTACAGAATGGCTAGCTACCCAGAAGACCAGGGTAGAGCAGTGTGGACTGGTGGACTTCGCCTATAAGGCCATCAATGGGAGCCCGGGTGGAGGAACTCTGAAACTCTGATTCTACGAAGCTCTCCGGCGTGGCCATCACCTACCCCTCTCCTTTTAATTATTCCTCTCCCTCTCTCTGTGCACTGTAAAATGATTTACACCTTTAAAGGACATTTCGACGGTCTATACGTATTGCCCAACACCCTTACACCCAGCCCAAAGCACAAGAAAACATTCTTAAATGGTGTATAGTGTAACTAACACCATTACAACCTAGCAGAAATACAAAAAAAACCGTTTAAAGGGTGGCTTTCATTTGTTTTTGGTATGGGGTAAGGGTATCAGTTATAGACAAAAAAGGGTGTCTTTCTTGCGTTTTTTTCTATGGCGTAAGGGTAGCAGTTATAGACAAAAATAACCCTTAAGGCTGAAAACCCTTTTTCAGCGTAGGTACAGTTGGCCCAGGCATATCTTTCTTTCACTTTTTTTAAATATCACGTGACCCGTGCAGGCAGCTGGAGGTGACGGGGAGAGGGAGGCGCAGTTCCAGCTGATGTCGCAGCGGCAATCGCCCGGTAACCTCTGACGACAGCCCGCAGAACACGTGGTCGCCATACAATAGCGCCGGGGGTTCCACTCGTATACGATTGTGGTGATCGAGTGTGCATGTGTATGCATGAGTGTGCACCCATGTGTCCCAGCGTGCGCGTGCGAGAGCGTTGCAAAATGCAGGTTTTCTGCGGGTACTATACACTCTTGGTAAAATGCAGGCCTTGCCGCTACAAGCTACGACAAAACCGACGTGTAAAACTTAGGCATTATTTTTAAAGAGATAGCCTTTCTTGGGTTCGTCAACTCGGAAAGTCTGTCTGTCTGTCTGTCTGTCTGTCTGTCTGTCTGTCTGTCTGTCTGTCTGTCTGTCCGCCTGCCCGTCTGTCTGCCCGCCTGTCTGCCCGCCTGTCTGCCCGCCTGTCTGTCTGTCTGTCTGTCTGTCTGTCTGTCTGTCTGTCTGTCTGTCTGTCCGTCTGTTCAGCCGTCCGGCCAAAGTTAAAGAATGGTGAAAAACGAAGTACATATTGCCGCGAACATGCATTGGGTTTGTTTGTTTATGTTTTGTTTTTACTGCCTGGCCGCGCCCGGGTGTGTTATCTGTGTCCCCGTCGAAGCGCGTGTTCCATTCTTTATTTTTATGCCCCAAGGTTTATCTCATTCTGATAAGGAGAGCGTTTCGCCCTAATGTCACTAGCCTAGAATAATCTTTGATCTACAATGTTGTCGATGCAAATCGACGATTCCAGAAACACTCCCGCCATAAGATAAAAACCTACAGAGCAGACGCCGCGGTATTCGATTCACCGACACTCGCTTGCGCACGTCACTTTGTTGACTGCTGCTTCGCAGCCTCTGTATTCTTTCAGTTGTTAAGGGAGCACAAGTTCGCTCCAATAAACTTGTTTTTGCTTCGAACAACTGTTATCTTAGGCTTCGTGACCATATATACAATACAAAATCCACGGGGAACGCAAGAAACTTCGAATTAACCATCCGTAGAATTAAACAGAAGGCACAATACAGTCGAACCTCATTATAACGAAGCAGTAAAGAAAAATACAGAAATTTACTTCGTTATACCCGATATTCGTTGTAACAGTAGTGCCAAAAATTGGTTCAAACGAATCGGTAATCTGGCTCCCGCAAAAATCATTGCTACAAAAACACATTATTTTAATATCGGAACCTACTACAAATAAGGTAACCTTTATCTTTCTCCTTGTGGCATTTCAAGCTCAACGAACCAGAACATGATACGGGATATTACAACAGAACAAAGTTCATTCGGCAAAGCAGGCCTGCGTTCCTATTTTTTTAAGAAGCACGTGATCTTTGTCTGGTGGCTATTCACAGCACTGAGCAGGATGAAGTTTTCCTCAGTGTTCACAAACAATGGGGGCTTTCCTACTTCTGCACGCCGGGAGTTTTAGATGCGGAGCATCGCATGCTCGGGGCTGTGTCCCTCCCTCCCTTGTCCGCCGTCCGCACTCTACTGCGCATGCGCGTCTCTTCAGCCCCTTGAGCGTTTGGCCTGACGTCAGCCCAGTCCACTATAAAAAGAAATCGGCGCCACCCGGTTTCGATCCCACGACTCTGTTTTAAATGATTCCTTTAAGTTAGTTAGGTTAGTTTACATTAAGTTACGTCAATGAAGGGTGAAGTAGTGCCAGACGCGGTATTTTTTTTAAATCAAAACGCCGATGGACGTCGCTTTAGTGTAGTGCATACCGTTGGACGGGACTCTAGACACAGCCAAAAAAATAGCGAAGCTTGCACTAAGTCACGCAACTATTGAACCACAGCGAAGCCGGAGAATTTCTTTCTATGGGAGCACTGAGGGGCACACCCCCAGGCAGTGCATTAGGTTTGAAATTGTTTATTTACATATTCAGTCATCACTTGTCACTGTGGCCGTAGTAGTCATTGTCATATCCATCTATATCACCGTCTTCCTCATGCATGACTTTCGGGCCGGGTCGTCTTGTCCACATGCTTTCAGATTTTCCCCGAAGTGGAACGCGTCAGCCCGCGCTGGAACCGGCGGCGACCGCTTCGCGAACTGGGCGTCTGTAGCGCGAGCGGTCTTGTGCTCCCTCCTCGAGGCGCCGACGCACGTGAACTGTTTTTCTTTGTATTTTTTGCGAGCGGGACGCGCAAGCCTGGACGACGCCGGGCGCTGATCAAGAAAGCGCGTGCTCACGCACGCGGTAAACGGCGAGAATAACTACCTCTTCCATAGGGCTTACCCAGAGGGGCTCAAGTTCTGACCTACAAGGCCCGAGCAGGGGCTGCCCTTACCGAGGATGTGCTGCACAAGTGGCACTCCTACGTTAAAGTGGCGGCACGTGGTACCACAGAATGACGCAACGGCTCCAGCGCTTTCATCGACCCACCGTACCCCTGCTCGTACTGCAAGGACTCCACAGTCAAGCAGGACATTCGACACCTCCTGTGAGACTGTGGGGGCCTCCGTGAACTCCGAGCCCGAGACGCCCAACAGGTGCCATCATACGAAGAGTGTACTCCGCCCATGAATCCTAGTCATGCCAAAGGGAGGTCGCCAAAGAGTTAGGCGTAGCCCGAAGAATGTAGGGTCTAGAAGAGCCCTGCACCTCCTTCCGAACACCCCCCCCCCCCTTTTTAGGCCACTGGCCACACCGTTTCTTAATAAAGACATACATACATACATAACTCTTTTTTTAGTACGTTACGGCCAGCAACAACACATTACGGGCAGCAACAACCGCTCCGATCTTAACGCCAAAAGCAGAAAATGGTGTCGAAGAGAGGTGAGCTCAAAGAAAGCCATCACACAAAATATTCGTTCGTTCCAAGCTAACAAAAATACAACATGAATATAAACGCGCATGCTGTAGGAACAGATAGCGGCGGAGGGGTGCTAATGCGGAAAGGTTTAATTGAATTAACAAACTTCCATTGCCTCTATAATGGTGCGAGGGAGAGGGAGAAGGAGGTGGGGTGCGAGGCAGAAGATCTTTTTACTGCATTTGCAGTGAACCAAGCAGACACGCGGCCGTTTTTTTTTTTTTTTTGTTGTTATTGACCCCATAAAGCCCAAACATATTTCCAGGAAAATAAAAATTGCAGAAACGTGTGTGCCCTTATTCAGCGCTAATGCGAATTCATTCTTACGAAAAGATGAGATTTTAAACAAGTAAAAGATTGATGAACGTATAAGATATGATACAGCCGGCCTTCCTGCTACCTCTTTCCAGCTGCAGTCTTATGACTTGTGGTATTCGAAGAAGCCGTTGATTTGTCAGTGACGCCTGATAGCTATGCTGGTCAATACCCCATGAAACTGCTCTACGTACCAGCAATTTCAGGGCGTGGGACGTAAATGTGGATCTTGGCCTTGCGGCCAAACTGGTTCACCTGTTGTATAGGCTGTTTTTGTGACGGTTTTTGAAGCGATTCCTTTCACTATTTGTTACCTTCATGGTAAGACGAAGCTATAGATGATCCAGAGCAATCCTCATTTTCATCATCATCGCTTGTCTGGGAAGGGTCAGTGGTCATCGTCACTTCATCGTCACATTGCGACAAGTCAGTAAAATCGCCGACATCTTCGCCGGCAACGATGCGGTCCAATATGTTCCTAACTTCACTACGTAAAAAACAAAAGTGTGTCAGATAGTTCAAGCGTTTACAGTTGAAAGCTGCGTTGAAACCGTATCAAAAGCGATAGAAAAGTTGTGCCATCAATGAACACCCGCTGCATCAAATATGATACGCGGAAATTCGAAGCGATGTCAACGATTTGGCGGGCCCCAAAAATGACAGCAAGGATATTATTTTGGTCGTGCAACATTATCTGAAGAAGAATTAAAATCGCCAAATGCTAAACGAAAGAAGGAAATTATCACTTTTTTTTTTTTTTAGTTAAATGATGCCCGTTGGATGCCACCGCGTGGGGACGGATTTCTCGAGCTGCCAGCACACCTCTCGAAGCGCATTTCTGAACTACTCACACGAGAAAACTCCGTCAGTGCATCAAAAACGATACTCTGGGCTTTGATCTCAGCTTTATGCCATTTATCGCCTCTTTCTGTCTTTTGAAACACCGCGTATCAAATGTGATACGATGGGCGTTGTGGGATTAAAACGAAAGCTTTAGTGTCCTCACTGATGCGTCTGTAACGCCAATACGCCCTACAGAAAAATCAACTTTCTCTGACCATGATGTGAATTATCGTGGGTGAGGTGAAAGAAAAAAAAATGGTTGCGGTGGCCGGAATCGAACATGGATCCCTGGGGTTATGAAGCCGGCGTATGTCCGACTGCTCCATTTCAACATGGTCGAAGTGATTTGGAAAACTCAGACGACAACCAAAGAACCCGTCACGACAAAGTTTCGTGTTCAACTGGGGTCGTCGTTAGACGGAGAGGTGCATGATTTTTTTAACCTTCAAGTATTGTACTATCATGGTCACAATAGGGTAACCTTCTTTTGTTTGTAAACTGCCAGTCCAGACGGTTTTTACGTGCTCATACTGACGCAGTCATTCGTTAAAGGGACACTTCAAACCTTGTTTGCGACTTTTTTTCATATCCTAAATGCTTTCAGAACGTAGGCAGAAAACACACCCAGTACTTAGAATAGGGGGCAACAAAGTACCTCAGCCAAAAATTACTCCTCTATCCCCATAAAAAACTTGTAAGCCTCCTCAAAACATTTTCTCCATTTCCCGAGTCTTGGCATTCTTTGAGCGCTCGAATGACGTCATTACCGCAAAGTAGCGGTATATGCCGCGTCCTTTCTACTGCAGCAATATATGCATTCGATAGCCACTCTAGAAAAAAATCCACAAAGCAAAACAAAAACGGAAGGCGGATAGTTCTGCTGCGACTAGCAAATCACGGAGAGCCGCTTCGTGATGTTGATAACTGTAGCTCTGGCAGTGCTTCCAGACGAGAGGGAAAGAGTGAAAGCGTTTATCGAAAGTGTTGCAGGGTCCCTTTAATACCAAGCCAATCCTCTAATGAGGCCCTTAATATACTGCACTGGCGCCTGCGCAGAATGATGAAGAAATGGCAGTCGACGTGCTTGTATAGCGCCACTGATGTTGGACATTATAGCCCAAACCCGCGGTCCACGTTAAGAAGACCGGATTAATTTATGCTCGTTGTCATACTCTGACATCGTCACTGCGCATGCGCAAAAGGGTAATGAAATGGCAGTGTTAATACAGTGTGCCACCAGCTGATAGTACTCATATTAAGGTTTGAACTCGCAGTTCACAGTAAAATGTACAAATAATTCACCCTCTCCGTGGATGGTTCTTAGCGCAGGGAAACCGCCATTTGGGCTGATAGGTTTGTATCTGGAATACACTGTAAATATGGCAGCACAAGCCGGCAATCGAACACGCGTTTCTGTGCATTTATCTCCGGCATTACGACGCCTTGCGCCTGAACCATGCATTTAATACCGCCAGCGAGAATCTGGAAGCTTCTTAGAGTACCTCTAGCTGTGCGAATGCATTTACCCCACCGGGATGTTTCCACGAACGGCGGTTTGCGCGGAATTCATTTTCTCTGGAACGTTTCTGATGGGAATCAGCAAATTCACGCTATTTGACACTGCTACCCATGGCTCAGTGGATAAAACGCTGTGCTGCTGAGCCCAAAAACAGGGATGCCATCTCGGCCGTGGTTGCCGTTTTTGCGATGGTGGCAACAACGAGAACGCCTGTATGGCGAGTTTCCGGCGAAACAAAGATACCCAAATGGTCGAAATCAATCCGGAGCCCTGCACTATGGCTCACCTCATGATCGAGGCGTTGCTTTGCCACGCAATACCTTCGCAATATTATTATGGCAGGCAAACTACACTGCTAAACGCCATATGTCACTGTTTCGAATAGCGCAGCGCCATCAGTGCCATCATAAAGGAACTTAATCCACAATATGGTTAAAAATTACACCCATCTCCCCGAAGGGTACCATGAGTAGGATGCGGAGCGTCATATGGGTTCCGTTTGCGTTTCCGTTATGTTTGTTAGCCAAATTTGGTGGAAATGTAGTGAACCCCGTAATGCTCATATATCCTACTCATGGTTCCCTTCGGGGTGATGGGTGTAATTTTCCTTATTGTATGCGTATATACGCGAGTGAGACGAGATTGAAGTGGTATCCAAAGGTCTTTATTTAGGTTTGCACGTCTTCTTACTTTGAGTATGACGGCCTTATGGTCGCTGAAATGCACAGTCAGTGGATCTCGTAGCAGCGGTTGTATACAGTCGTCGCCGTTGCAGTTGGTAAAGACGAGATCGATACACGTTCCGTGGATTGTTGTTGCGTGTAATTGCTGTTAGTGTTTGCGCTGATGCTCTGACTTAATTGCGTCAGCACACTCACTGACGGGGCTGTTGCTTCCATCCTACTTCATCTGAAGAATCACGGAGTCAAGCGCAAGCACAACAGGAGTTGTTGTTGTTGTTGTTCCTTTTGTATGGCACGTACCCACGTGGGGGATTGGCCAAGAAACGGTGGTGTGCGGACGCCGGACCACCGCCGACGCCGTGGGACATACCCCCGGCGACGTATAAGACGTGGGGGATTGGCCAAGAAACGGTGGTTTGCGGACGCCGGACCACCGCCGACGCCGCGGGACATACCCCCGAGCATAAGACGCTCCGCATCTAAAAAATGTACCATCTGCGTAAGCGATTTCTGCGCTGCATCCTAAAAGGGGGTCGCATAAATAGTAACGGTTTCGGGTAGAGGAGTTCTGCCTAGAAGTTATACGCATGCGCATCCACCTTCTCGGCACATGGCAACCGGCGGGAAATCGCCGTGCAGGGTACGAATGGAGGGACACACCGAGTGACAAAAAATAGAGCGCTCGGTGTGTACAACGAGCCACTTCAAAGTCGGCCTCAGTACTATAAACAAATGTATTGCTGTGAAGACATTCTCTGTGGGCAATATAACCGGTGTTTTATGAATATATGAAGGCCCTACGGCCTTTTAATAAGCACCACCAAAAGGCCCTGTGTGCCTATATAATACCACCACGGAGCCCCTGTAATGTCGGCTTCTCTGCTATACAAAAGTGCATTGCCGGCAAGATATGTCTAGATGCAATATAAAAGGTCTTGTATGAAAATGCGAAGACCCAATAGCCTTTCGCCATTATCATATTCGTATGCGGCAAAAGTGTTTCTCTCTCTCTCTCTCTCTCTCTCTCTCTCTCTCTCTCTCTCTCTCTCTCTCTCTCTCTCTCTCTCTCTCTCTCTCTCTCTCTCTATCTATCTTTCTCTCTCATCCAAGCGAGAGAGAGAGAGAGAGAGAGCCCTTTAATGGAAACTGGAGAGGTCAACCCTGCTAGAGGCATTGCTCGCTACAATAGATGGGGATAACTGCAGTGAAGTGGTGCGAATCTGAAAGATTCTGGAGACAAAACTTAAGGAGAAAACAGAACTATTGTAAAAAACGACACGCAATAAAGTACTTGAAACAGACTCTAAGGAGAAAGACGGGCAAAAAAGTAGAGTAAACATTCCCCAGGAAGTAAATAACGCCAAATTTCCCACGAAAAGAAAAACAATATGTAGATGACAGTGCCAACAGGTATTAAGCATTAAAGTCTAACGAACGGGATTCCTCGTTTAGTCGACGTAGGAATGCTGAGGCGTTTAAAACGGGCTTTCCACTCGATTAGGTCCACACGCAACTCATTCCCGTTACAACTGTACGGGGTTCGCCTTGCGAGGACCGCACCTTCTTGGCTCCGCACTGACCTGAAGCGCGGGTCGGAACAAACAACAGCAGCGGAGGAAAGGGCAAATACGGGCGGCACCCACCGCATACCGTGGGAACAAAAAGGGGTGAGAGGGTGCCGCTGGGCGAGGGGCGTGTACTCCATCACCCCCAGTACCGGGTCACCCACACGGGCATCCGCCTCGCAACGCGAGCGCCTCTCGGTTAATAGTGGCACGCCGCGTGCAACGGTTGCAGCCGATCGCAGCTTCATCATGAGGCGGCCTTGCTTCAGGCTTCGCTTCGTCGTGAAGCTCGGGTGACGAGAGTGCCCACCTGGTCAGGAGTAAGACCACTGTGGTCAGGAGTTCGACAGCTTGTTGCACACGGGGGGTTTTGCACCGCGCGTTTGTCCGCCGACGTCTTCAGGTGTTCCGTTTTTCGCTCGGAGAATATATACGTGGGAATGACAGATTTAGACCTCAAGCGCGCCTTCATTGTGTAACCGGTAAATGGCCATCATCGTGCCGTGGCGTCAAGCTACTGGACATTATCATTATCATCATTATAATCTCGTCATTATCATTATCATGGTTTTGTGGGTGTTCGGTGGCCATTTCGCTAGAACAAAAGGCTGCCCCTCGAATCGCTGCCTTTTAATAAATATATTGCAAAGGGGAATAGCAGTCACGACGGTAGTTGGTCATGGGGTTTATTCTTCGTTCGGAGGCAAAAGCGTAAGACAACGGGGCCGAGCGCAGGTCCAGCCGAAACGAGATCGTGGGCATGCACGTCCGAGATGGTCCATCGTCGTCTCCACAGTAATCCAAGGAGCATACCCCATTGGACGGATGTCGCTTCGGCATCTACTATTCATTGTTGGCCCGCGCGTTAACTCATCTTCTTATATATATATATATATATATATATATATATATATATATATATATATATATATATATATATATATATATATATATATATATATATATATATATATATATATATATAAGAAGATGAGTATATAGAAATAGTATATTATATAGATGAGTATATAGAAGATGAGAAGATAGAAATATATATATATATATATATATATATATATATATATATATATATATATATATATATATATATATATATATATATATATATATATATATATATATATATATATGTATATATATATATATCATCACCAGCCTATCTACGCCCACTGTAGGGCAAAGGCCTCTCCCATTATTCTCCAATTACCTCGGTCCTGTGCCAACTGTGACCAATTTATCCCCGCAAACTTCTTGATCTCATCTGCCCATCTAACTTTCTGCCGCCCCCTGCAACGCTTGCCTTCTCTAGGGATCCACTCTGTTACCCTTAATGACCAGCGGTTATCTTGCCTTCGCATTACATGCCCTGCCCACGTCCATTTCTTCTTCCATATATATATATATATATATATATATATATATATATATATATATATATATATATATATATATATATATATATATATATATACAAGAGAAGAAAAACTTCGAACAAGGTAAAAGCACGATTGTGGCCTACGTTTCAGCAAAGAGAACTTGCTTTCCTCAGGGCCCTGAGGAAAGCAAGTTCTCTTTGCTGAAACGTAGGCCACAATCGTGCTTTTACCTTGTTCGAAGTTTTTCTTCTCTTGTGTTCTCTACCATCTTCAAAGTTCTACTACTCCCTATATATATATATATAAATATATATATATATATATATATATATATATATATATATATATATATATATATATATATATATTATACAGAAAGATAGGTCGGCAGTCTACAACGCCAAAGGAGGCATAAGGGTGTTGTTAGGCTCTTTTTTTACTACGGTTAGTGAGGTTAACATTTTTTTAAATATACGACACGAAGAAAGAAAGAAAGAAAGAAAGAAAGAAAGAAAGAAAGAAAGAAAAACACGCGCCCAGAGTGGGGACCGAACACACGCCTTTCGATTTGATCTGGAATGCCTTACCAATTCGGCTATCTGGGCGTCTGTGTTCTCCTTCACTTTCTGGGGTATTTATATTTACTAGAAGTGTATCTGACGCTTGAGTGTGGTAGCCATATATATACAACAATCAACCAATCAGCTCTAGGACATGCAACCAGCAGTCGACGTAGCCACCCCCCTTCGCACATATATATATATATATATATATATATATATATATATATATATATATATATATATATATATATATATATATATATATATATATATATATATATATATATATATATATATTTATATATATATATATTGTGTGTGTGTATGTATGATACCGAGAGAAGGGAGGGCGGAAGCCGGGTGAGCAGGCGTGAACGACCGCTATCAAAAAAGCTTTACTTAAGAGCAAAAGAACAACAACGCCCCCGAACAGCTATAATTATGATCGATAATGGCGCGCTGTAATGGATAGAGAGCGACGAGATGAAGATGGACGCACACAGGGTATGGGCGAAAACGAAGCATGAAGGCAATAATGGCGATTCTGAGCGCTCGCGTTACGATGAGGCTTGCAAGGAGCCTATTTATGTCTACTGAAGGACCAAGGGCCTTTTTCTCAATCAAAAGAAATATAGGAACTACCTTCATTATGCCCTGAACCGCCTCCGTCTGTAACGAACCAAATATGTGCAATACAAATGCCTAATTGCTCAAGTTAACGGGTGTGATCATTATATTAGTGCGAATGTAGATTATTGGTTTAACGAATTATTGGTCTTGTTGGATTTAAAACCGATAAGACAGAATCTGACTAAAAAACAAAAACAAAAACATGTGACATGACGCTGTAGCAATGGACCCGTGTATAATAACGAAGCCAACTTTAAAGGAATTCGGTGTATCGCGTTCTAAATAATACGTTGGGTCGTAATACTGTTCTGTAAGGCTGCCTCCGTTGCTCTGTTAAAATGTATTCCCAAAAATGCATTTGTGCAGCGCAGTGAAGCCCACCTAAACGGACGCAGTGTATAGAGAACGGCGGGGGAAGGCTTACGCATTCGTAGACAATTATCGGAAATTCTGCGACATTTATTTTTCACGTAAGCCGTATGGGAGCAGCGATGTCTGAGAGCCCCGGTAAAGGTTAACGCAATTACACATCCAGTCGAAATTACAACCGACAGAAAGTAAAACATTACCGTGCAAGGACAAGTATGTTTTACAAGACCGTTTTTGTGAAGACTATTAGAAATTGGAACCGGCTGCAAGAAACGCAAGTGTGCTGTGTGAATGAAGGATTGGTTTATTCCAGCCAACCCGCCGCGGTGGCTCAGTGGCTAAGGCGTTGTGCTGCTGAGCACGAGGCCGCGGGTTCAATTCCCGGCCGCGGCGGTCGCTTTTCTGATGGAGCGAAAAGCAAAAACGCCCTTGTGTTCAAGATTTCGGCGCACGTTAGGTGGTCAAAATTAATCCGGAGCCCTCCACTACGGCGCGCCTCATCGCCTGGGTTGCGTCGGCGCGTTAAACCCTACAATCAATCGGTTTATTCCAGCTTGTTACCTCCTGTTGTAATGGCTTTTTGGCAAAACGCGGCGCTCATTGAATAAGGAATAAAAATAAAAGCAGTGACGCATCGTACGAAATTGGACCGAACGGCTAGCATAACGTTGCAGGTACGGTAACTCTGTATACTCCACCAACCTAGCGGCGTCTTTCACTTGCTACATCGGTGTTTTAGCATTTCCACTATTATAGCAAAGCTTCTTATCGCTTATTACGTGTATTTTTCGCGTGCGCGAACAAAAACCCCTGAGCCTCCTCTTGAGGGTTTAAAAAAAGAAAAAACTCCCACCTCCCCTCGCGGGAACCCCTGTGTACATGCGACGCATAGGCGGAGCGGCGAAGGGACCGCGTTTTATAGCGCGCATAACGTTGAGGGGACTGCGTAAGCCGGTCCCAGTCGATGACGACGTTGGCGTACTTGTAAAGCGGCGTGGACTCTAGGTGTTTGAGCCAAGCGTGGATAATGCTTCGCCGGAGAACGGCACACCGGTTATATGCGCAGCGCGCCCGGAGGCGAGGAAACCGCGGAAGAGAGAGTACTGCACATGCGCCGGCCCCAGCGCGTCTGCCGCGGCTATGACGCAACACAATCCAACACAATCCACTTTAATCCAATCCAAGCCAAGCCAATACAATCCAATCCAATGCCCCTCGCGAGAGAGTGTTCGCTATCGGAGAGGAAAGGGGGTGAGCGGCGGAGAGCGCAGCTGGCACGGCGAGGAGAATGGGGATGGGTGGACAACGCCGACGACGACGACGACAACGACGACGACGCCGGAGGGACAAGGCGAGTGAATCAGATGCTCTGAATCTAAAAAACCTGAGGCGTCTCGTGTCTTCCAAGCATACCGCAGCGTGAGCGAGGCGTCCGTTTTTGTGCGGTGGTTTGTCTTTGAAGCACGAGGCGTTGCGTAGCGCGAGGCATTCATGTCTCTGATTTTGTTCGTTCGTTCGTTTGTTGGTTGGTTGGTTAGTTTGCGTGGTTTCTCGTTTTTATCTGTCTCCGCTCCATTTTGAATTTCCCTCCTCTTTTGTCACGCTCCCGAGGAGCAGCGCGCCTATACGAAGATCGATGGCGCGAACAAAGACGAGAGTGGAATCGTCGCCGGTGGACAGAAAACATGAATGAAGATCGCGCGAAAAACGCCAGTCAGGCAAGACGACCCAAGTCGTCGGACAGAGAAAGCATCGCGAAGGCGCAGGTATAGCATGATGCTAAACTTGAAAACTTTATTAAAGCGAAAGCTTTGCTTGTGAGACCGATGGCGTCCTGTCAAAGAACTAATGCATTTTCACATAGACCGGTTGGTCGACCGAAAAGCTCTGATAAGATGTCTGGACACACGGCGCATGCGCGAAACCGGGCTTGCATTTGTCAAAGCGGTTGCTTCGAAATCGCGAAAAAAGGAACGGTTCTAGATGCGGCAACACACGCATTGATCACAAAGAAAGAGCACAATAATGTACGTTTATCTCAAACCACGTATCGTTCGTAAATGCGTTTACTTAGTGCGCGAGAAATCGTCGCATGGGTTCGTTTTTCGTTTGCGATTTGGGTCTTTCAAAGGTTTGACGATCGATTGGACGCACGTTCAGGGATGGTTTTGACGCACTTTTGACGCAGTTTTGATGCGAGAAAGCTTTCGCGCTTCTCTTGAAGTTCTTTGGGAAGGGACGGTAAAGTTTTTTGGAGAAATTAACTAAATTCAAAAGGGGCTTTCTGGACACACAATTTAGATGTATAGCTGTGCGGTGTCTGATCGGCTGTGGTTCGATAACGAATTGACCAACACTCGCAATGCGTGGGATCCTGCAAAACGGACTGTTGCAGTGTCAGGATTGTCGGAGTCTTTCCTCCTGGCGCTGAGGATGCAGAAAATTTCACAAAGTACGGGGCGCATGCAGACTCTCCTCTTAAAGGTGTCGTGCCCCGATTGTCCACTTTGAACATGTGCGAAAAATGGCCAATTGTACGAGACGCGTGCAGACTCTCCTCTTAAAGGTGCCGTGCCTCGAGTGTTTACTCCGAAAGGATGCAGAAAATTCCCAAAAGTACGGGGCGCGTGCACCCTCCTTTTAAAGGTGCCGTGCCCCAAGTGTCCACCTCGAACAGATGCAAAAAAATTTCCAAAAGTACGAAGCGCGTGCAGATTCTCCTCTTAAAGGTGCCGTGCCCCAAGTGTTTACCCCGAACGGATGCAAAAAATTTCCAGAAGTACGGGGTGAGTGCAGACTCTCTTCTTAAAGATGCCATTCTCCGAGTGTCCACCGCGAACAAATGCAAAAAAAATCCAAAAGTACGGGGTGCGTGCTGACTCTCCTCTTAAAGGTGCCCTGCCCCGAGTGTCCACCCCCTTATCCAGACCATCTAACCACATTGGACGACGCCGAAGAACGGTATACTCGCAGCACGAATTCAGACAAAAGTCCGTACCTTTGTTCAAAATTTTCTCTACCCTCAGTTTCACTGGCCATACACCTTACAGGGTTCATTATGTTTCGTCTAAAACACACACCAGTACTGAAACATCTATACTGGTGCTCCGATGAGGCAACCCCCGAATTTTAAATTTTCCCGCCTGGACTATTTAGTATTGTTTGTGGCACCTTGGTGCTAGTACTAAATAAATATTCGTATCTTCAAGGAATATCGTCAGTTAATAGTGGGCCCCACACCGTGGCATTCTTAGCCTTTAGGTTCGCCTCATTTTCTCTGTGGGTTAGATAGGTCCGTACCAAATGGCTCAAATCTACGTTGTATGTTTAAAGCGACACTCAGCGACGAATCGCATCCATTCATAGCACACCCAAAACGCCTGCTAGACATCGTGTGTGAGACAGTCTGCTGTGAAGGTACCAGGGTATCAAGCTCTAAAATCAATAAAGCTGCTGCGGCAGGTACGAAAATAATTGGAGATTCAATTGTTGAACTTTAAGAATGTGTAAGCATATCGGCTTCTTTTGTTGTCCACCAGTGTGGGGCATTTCGCCGTCGCCATTCCGATTCCTTCCCATCTCGCCACCTGCACTGCCTGCAGACTCGATTCCACAATGCGTACTTGGCAGGCGGTGGCGGGAGTCACAAGACCTGTCGAGGCACACGCAGCTGGCGAGCCGCGCTTCGATCTGTCGTCTCCATGGCAACGTCCCCAGCGTTTCCAAGGGAGTTCTCTCTACTTCTGAAGGCAGCTGTCTCTCCGCCACTTTGTCGTCCTGTGCTCCTATATCACTCGCTCTGTTGACAGAGCGCCGCGAAAACTTTGCTTACGACATGCCCATCTATTTGCTCACGCCATAATAAAACGAACTGGACCTCAGGAATGACGGGCCGATGATACCCGTAATCCAGCTGCTCAGCCTCTAAACCGAGTTCCTCAAGCCTAAGTCCATTAGAGAGGCAGAGCTAACGGGCCGTTGTTGTCCTTACTCTGCGAGGAGTCGATCGGGGTAGGTAAACCCAGGGACTCTGCCGTGAGAGGCGGGGAAGCCAGCTATCATCGTACGCTCCCCGGTGGCGCAGACGCGTCGCCACAGTCCTCCCCTGGGCGATGAACGCGAGACAACGGAACGGTGGTGCGGACCGAGCTGCCGCGGGGGCCACTTGGCGTTCATTGATCTTTTTCGCGGACCGGGGAGGCCTGGGAAGAGCAGGGGGGGGAGAGGCAGCGCCCCTGGAATCCGGAAGTGGCGTGCGGCGGCGGCGGCGTGGCCCACCCCTGAGAAAGCGACGGCCTCGGCGGCTGCGCTCCTTCCAGCCACCACACAGGCGCACCGCTCGCAGTTGCGTGCCCTTTGGGGCCGCCGCCGCCGCTGCGCCTCTCCTCCTGCTCGTCCACCTCTTCGTCTTCCTCCTTCTGCCGGGAATGCACGCCGCCTTCTTCAATGCCCCCGCCCCCGGTCCGAGGGAGGGGAGCCCCCATTCTGACGGCTGCGCAACGGTACCACAAAGGGACCCCGAGAGACGCGGGCATTGGAGCCCAAAGGGCTCGCTCGTTCGACTGAGCGCACCCCGCATCAGGAATCATCGCCTGTCGTGGCCAAGTCACGGAACTCGTCGCCGCCGCCCGCCAGTTATATCATGCGCGGCTGCCTCCTCTATCTCTTTCTGCCTCCGCGTCCTACTGTGAAATGTGCGCTGATTTGTCTTAATCGCGTGCGAACGGAATGTTAACGCTCGCGCGAGCGAGGAGAACCTGAAGCCCTTCGTGTGCGTTGGGGGATGGAATACGTAACCGCACGAACACCACTGTTCGGCGCGGGACAGGGATACATTTTTGTGGGACGTGTTGTAGCGGGGAGAATTCGCCGATTGCAGGAGCGCCTCGAAGAAAGCGAGTGGTGGGACACTGACACCGCTTCATACAAGGACATATTTTGAGACGACAGTCTTCATCGGGCCACGTAAACGTGAAAATATTGGTCTGTCTGTCCCTCTATTCAACGGCCCCGTCAAAAAGCATGTGAAAGAATTTCTGAATAGGCTAGACTGTTCTATTAAAGCTGCTGCTGTGTCTGATACATGCTTACATCATTCCGAGCAAAGGAAGCACCAGGCATATTTGAGGCAAAATGTAAGTGCATGACCAAGAGTACTAGCGTTCGTTTAATTAAGAATGCACGTTACATTGGTTTTTACAATATCATATGGAAGACAAAAACGCGTTAACAACGGTGTCGAAGAGAGGCGTGAAGAAAGCGAAGATATGTAGACTCATGCTCGTCCAAGCACAACATACACAAAAGGTGCCAACAGAAGGCGCTCTAGCAGTGCGAACGCGGGAAAATTGAATTGAATCGAGAAACCCTCTACTACATTCTTCATTGTAGGACCGAGAGGGGAGGGGAATTAGGTGAGAGAGTTGGAGGGGGGAGGTGAGAGGGTGGTTACCCGGCAGCGGCGGAACAAGAGTATCGCCTATCGACGATATTCACACTGGAACAAACAGATAAGCGGCTAACTTGTTGCTACAACTGCACCAGCAAATGACGAATCGGTCTGCAAAGTCCTCCCCAGTTGACAACAGGGGCGGTATTTTCGTGTTTTGTCCGTTTTGTGTCCGTTTCAAAAGTTTCCGTTTTGAGAAAGCCCTGATTGGCTGAAAGCGAACGCCCGGATGTGACGCCATACAAGCACGGCTACAGTGGCACGGCGGAGCGATGAGGCGCGGCTTCTCGGAGCAGACGATTTGGAGCAGACGATTTTTCGTCGCGGAACAATAAGCACATGAAATAGTGTTTAAAATAGGTTTAGTTGTTAAAAATGTGTTTACAAGAACAGTTGCGCAAAAGTCAACCAAAAGCCCGTATACAACTGGGAGTACGTCAGAATAAAACGGACGCAAAACGGACGTTTTCAAAACAGACATACACGAGAATACCGCCACAGATATACACTGTACTGACTTTAAACATCAGATTGAAGGTCTTATACGCTACCCCGAAACTGGCTTGACTGTAGGTAGCCAGTTCAATTACAACTGTCCCTTGTTAATTACAAGATTTCACTGCTGAATGTCGTAGTTTGCAACAGCTCAAAGACGTTCCAGTTGCTTTCCTACAACTAGAACATGTTTTTGGGCTACTTGGTGACATGACCCCCATGTCGTCGTTGATATGACTACTACTGCACTTTTTATTTATGTGTAATTGCTTCGCTTTCCCGAGCAACAAATGCAGCTTATCGTACCGTGGGTTCTCTGTGACCAGGGCACTGTCCCGGAAACGGAAGTAACAAGCCTCACAGCTGTAGCGGCACGCTGTGTAAACCATTTCCCAGATGGTCTGAAGCCACTGCGCAGCTTGCGGCAGCAATGTCACCGTGAGAATCATTTGTCCTTTCCATTCGGGTCCTTTTCAAAAAGTTTGGGCGAATCGTTTCACGGGAGTTTCTGCACTAGATGACACACCTATGAAACTTTTGGTAGAGGTAGTATGAATACCACGTTTATCTGTTTAGAGGCAGTTGGAGATTGAATTAGCAGATCTGTACGGGAGCAAGAACGGGCAGTGACAATTGTGCCAGCATGGCGAGGATGCAAGGTATTAAAGAAATATTAACGCGACGAAGGAGAAGTTTTCTATGGGCAGAGATGGAATGTGGTATGCTCTAAGACGCGAAACTGGTAACTTCAGGAACAACATGAATGAGTGAATGAAAGTATAGTGAAAAGGCGAAAAGGTTGTCTACAAATTTAACTCTGGCAACGTTAGGTCCGAGCGAAACTGTACGGGCAATATATATATATATATCCCACCACAACCTCCCCTTTGCTTTCCGAGGTTTTCTTGACTACCAACCTTTATTTTCTGTCTATATATATATAGTGATATACAGCAGCTTTCCTAACATCCAGCTTGGCTTGGAACCCCAAATGGAAACAAAAAAGCGAAAAAAAAACGTCAAAAAAATTACACCAAGTTCCCGTAGGGGAACCCTGAGAGTAGTATGCGAAGCAGCCACGGGGCTGACTGAAGTTCCCATTAGTTTTCAGTTCGTCGTTTCCGTTGACGTTCAGCTTCGCGTGCCTTCGTTGTATCAGTAGCTTCTTGACGCAGTTTGAATGAGTGAAGGACATAAGGCGCGTTCGTAGCACACGCTCCCGTCTCGGTTTGTAGCGTAAAGCGAAGAGCGCCACGTACCTCCCGTTGCGGCCAGAGAGTCGTGGGATCGAAACCGGGCGCCGCCTGACTATTTCTTTTTATAGTGGACTGCACTGACGTCAGCCCAAACGCTGATAGGGCTGAAGAGACGCGCATGCGCAGTAGAGTGCGGACGGCGGAAAACGACAACGAGGGAGGGAGGGACACAGCCCCGGGCATGAGATGCTTCGCATCTAAAACGCATAACGCGCACATAACAAAACACCATACAGAAACGCGTCGCACACAGAGCACAAAAAACACTAAAGTATGCAGGAAGACCCGGTTAACGCGCGCACAGGAGTTGAATCAAGGTAGAGTGTTCGTAGAGATTTGTCCAAGCAGAATTTGCGGAGAGAAGAAAAGGCTCATGTATAGCCCGTGTCGCAGCAAAAACCTAGTGCCATGTTCCGAGGACATCACTAAGTGCAGGATGTACGCACTAACTTTGTTTGTGAGGTTCTATGGGTACTAAACCCATGGTAGATAAGGCGTTCAGAAGAATCAGGAGAGGGGAAGCTGTACTAGACGACGGAATAACCATGGGTGGTGGCGTTTCCTTACTGTACCAGACAAGCTGGCAAAATTATTCAAAGGATGCCTGATGACATTAGGTACTTTTACGTTTAAAAATGTCGATACAATATAATGCGGGAGAAGGATGATGTTAAATAGCTTAAGAATTACGCAGCCACCAGCCTATTTGTATGCAAATTGCCTACGGAGATGCAAGTTAACGGAATAAGTGATACCTTAACTTTCGAACAACCCAGGTAACAGGCTGGCTTCAGGAACGGCTACTCATCAGATGGTCAGAATAATGCCATCAACCTTGTAATCAAGAAGTCGGAAGGTTGTAATAAACCTCTTTCATGAAAGATGTATGTAACGGATAAGCCTATGACTTAGCAGAGACAGCTGCAGTCATGAAAGCAGTGAGAGAACTGGTAGCAGCAGAAACGCATGTAGTGACATGTAAAAGGAAAGTACGCGGAGAATAAATCGCTTCACAAGAGGGGGGAAAAAGCTTCCTATTAAGAAGGGGGCCAGAAAATGGGGCACCAGCTCGTCTACTCTATTTATGGCAAGTGTAGGGACGGTATTTAGAAAGCTTGATAAAGGGAAGTCAGGGACCCGAGTAAACCCAAGATATTTCAGTCATTTGATATTTGCGGGTGACGTGGTATTGCTCCTACAGGAAAAGACCTGCACTGGGTTCTTCGGGAACTTTTCTCAAAAAGCTAACGTAGGGCCGAGCATGTATAGGAATAATTCGAAAGTGATATTGAATAGACATGCGACAAGCGCCCTCTTCAGTCTAGGCAATAAAACGCTAGAAGAGGGGGAGGAGGAATAAACGTCCCTATGGAGCAGTTAGCCTTGGGGAAGAGTCCTTATTCCAGGACCCCTTGAGACCGCCCGGCTTCTTGGCCGCTCTTCACCAGCCAAAGCTGGTCTTCAGGGTCCGAGCCGGACAGTGCTCTCTCCCAGGGCTCAAGGGAGGGGAAGGGCGGGGGGCGTAGGTTGGGGTTCTTATCACAGCCCCACATGATATGGTAAAGCGCACCCGGAGCCTCGCAGAAGTGGCATTGCGAGGAGTACAGGGTGGGAGCCAGAATGTGGTCTCTAGTTGGGTGGGGAAAGGTGTTTGTTTGGATGCCTCGAAGGTGGCGTTCTTGTTCTTTTCTGAGGTTTTTGTGTGGAGGAGGGCACATTGTTCGCTCATGCCGGTAGTGATTTCTTCGAAGGACAAGAGGGGACTAGGAGAGGTGGATGAACACAGCCATCTTGGGCAGCTTGTGAGTGCTGGGCCAAACCACGAAAAGAAGATCAAGGGTATAGTTACTATGGACTGGAGAATATTCGGCGAATACCTCGAAATAGGGAACTCTGCCACCTCTGTCACTAAACTTCTGTCAGTAGAGGCATGCAACAACAAATGCGTGCTCCCGGTGGTGACTTATGAAGAGAAACTTGGAGTCTTGCTAAGCACTTGGAAGGCAAACGTCGGTCCAACTAGACATAGACTGGAGACATTCGAGTAACGCTTAGGTAGAGAAAACGAGCGCCGTGGATTAGGGAGGAAACCCTGGTGAAGGACACCGCAGCTTATTGTAAGGGGAATGAAGTGAACAAATAGCCGATTCGGGCAGCGCAGGGTAATAACAGCTGGACGTCTATTAAAGAAGCTTTCGTCATGCACCGGACATGATTTGGTCTCAAAGGATGCGAAGTCGTGGCAGTTTGCAGTACTTTGTTCTCTCTCCATCTGGGCAATTGATAGGATAGGTGTATTTTTATTGCTGTTATCCGGCGCACATGTATGGTGGTTGAATGCATGGCCAATAAGACATTAAAAATTGAATTATTACTTTTGCTGGTTCAGTCGCCTCGTATCCCAGGTGGTTCGTAGCCGGGAGAGAGGGAATTCCAGCCCCCCCCCCCTCCCTCCCCCAACCCGATTTTTTTCAGGCAGCGTGTAAGCGAGTGCTTGATTGATTGATTGTGGGGTTTAACGCGCTGACGCTACACAGGCGAAGAGGCGCGCCGCAGTAGAGAGCTGCGGATTAATTTTACCACCTGGGGACCTTTACCATGCGCTGAAATCTCGAACACACATTCGTTTTTTTTTTTTTTTTTTCCTTTCGCCTCCATTAGAAAAGCGACCGCCGCGGCCAGGAATCGAACCCCGGTTATTGTGCTCAGCAGCACAACGCCATAGCAACTGAGCCACCGCGGGGGGCGTAAGCGAGTGCTACTATTCCTTTTGACAAAACTTTTCTCTTCCCGTGACTAATAGCCGTGACTAATAGTCCCTCTTCACCTCCCGCCCTTCCCCCTCGAAAAAAAATTCTTGCTACGGCCCTGCTTGTACCATTTAAGAAAACAAAGCGAGCGCCTGTTTCGTATGCTGAGATGTAGGTCACGCCCGAAAGGCTATATTCTCTATGAACCCTTTCAAACTCACCATTGCTCCGTATAAAGATGTATATTAAGCACATGTATGTTCACAAGCACAGAAACCATGCCAACGCAGCGCTAAGCGATGCACGTATTCAAACTGCTATCAAAAGCATTTATAACTTAAAGACCTGGGTGACGTTTTGTATATTTACAGGTTACGATGAGCGGCAAAGCACTGCGTAATATTTTTTACCCTAAATGCGTTCAAGCTAAAACAGCGGCCACATTCCCTAACTAAACGCACCGCAACACATCATTCCAATGGCGGCATGCAGCGCGGGGGACGATCGAAGCGCCGCATATCTCGATCGGCAGTTGCATGAAGCTCTCCGTTACTCCCAAAACGCCCTGATCTAGCTACAGTGGGTAGCAACTTGTATGTTATCGCAGACGTAAACCCCTCGACCGGAATTCCTCACCTTTATTTTTTCGCGTTGAATGAAAGTAAGGAACGTATTTTCTGAAGGAGATGGCGAAGCTTTAGTACGGGAGTCAACCGATTTTTTGAGTATACGCTCTCTTTCCCAAATGAGAGGATATCACTTAAAACAAATTGAAGCGATTCCGTCGTCCTGATAGGGCCCTAGAACGCTTGAAAGCGAAATTTTTAGGCCTACTAGCCTTAAAACTGCTGTCAAAACGAATACCGGCAACCATTACAGTAAGCCCTTCGGCAACATACTTTTAAACGCAGAGCATTTCAGTAACTCACGATGTCACCCGCGTTGACGTCCGTGGTCGTAGTCCGCACCCCTCCCCCTACACTACATAAAAAAATACTATCCGGCGCCTGGTTTCGATCCCTCGACCCTGCGGGCGGAACGCAATGTACATGGTGCTCTACCCACTGCGCCACAAAGCCGACACAGAATGGGAGGCTACGAACGCGCCTTATATCCTTGACTCATTCAAACTACGTCAAGAAGCTGCTGATACAACGCATTCACTACCACCAACTCCCCAAACACTAAACGTTAACGCAATACACCCACCCCCTATGCGACGCATTTACTCGAGTCCCCCTCGCGGGGAGATGGGCCCAATTTTTAACTATACGTGAAATGAAAAAAAAAAAGCTTTTTAAAGACTTGTCTCAAGCTAAAATTATAGTAAAACATAATAAAATGTAGTTTTCCCTATTCCTTAACGTGGTTTCTTAATCGCGCATTAAAAAAGAAACCGAACAGTTTGCATAAGAACGGTAGTGTCACGTTTACACACTACGTGGCGCCACCCCTCCGATTTCTGAAAGTTTAGTGCCCAACCAATATTATTCCCGCCGATTTATTTAGCTATTACTCGTGGTTACTCTACTATATAAAACACTGACCTTCAAGTAAGCTGGAGGATATGAACTCCAGAAAAAGCGGTTGGATGTCCCTTTAAAAACAAGTGCTAAACAACTTAAAGCGCGGTAGTTATGCAAAATAATGCTAGTATCGGTGTCACTGCAGGCGATCGTTTTACATGGTTAAGCAGAGCCCTCTGGCTTAGTCCGTTATTCAATAAAACGTCCATGTCAAAGAAAAAAAAAACTGGTGTAGTTCACCAAGTCGCGTTCAGCTCATAAAAAAACAAAAACCGACCGCATCTTCAGGTTTGTCCTCTTAATCCTTGGTTGCGCATAAGCTCTGCTTTGCCTTACTCCTGAATTGTGTAACCTGCTGACTCCTTTGCCGATTTAAGTTCCATGTTTGGATACGAAAAATAAGCACCTTCGGTGACAAACGCTTCATCAGCATCATCATCTCTTCGTCGTCATCATCACATCCAATTATTCAAATTATGGGACCTTAACGGGCCGAAGCAACAGGGCTCCGGGTGAATTTTGACCACCCGGGGATCATTAACGTGCGCTGAAATCTTGGCACACGGGCTGCTTCGCCTTTCGCCTCATTCTGAAAAGCGGCCACCGCGACCGTAATCGAACCTGCACCCCTGGGCCTAGCTACGCCACCTCGGCTGCTGTCGTCATAATCGTCATCGTCATCACCTTAATAATGCCCAGTTGCGTATATGCGTTTCCTAGTAAGTACAGCCAGCCGTCACCTGAGCTTGTTTATGGGGGTTATATCACAGCATAAGCGTACATAAAGCATACCAAACCACCCGAACAAAAATAAATAACAGCCAAAACGGGCTCAAAATGGTTAAAAACCTCGGTGTTGAAAAATATTCAACAGAAATAGCTGAAACCGACCTAAACGGGGCAAACCCGCAAAAACTTACAAGAGGCAGTAGCTGAAACTGGCCAAGAGGCAACGAAAATACCAGAAATCTCATTTATAATGCATAAAGATGCCATAAAATAATTATATGCCTGATAATAAATGTCGTTTTTCAAATATGACACCCTTGAAATAAAAAAAAAAAGTGGCAGCGGGATTTGAACACGGGTTAGGCTGTTCGTTTCGCAGGAGCGGAACTACTACACTACAAGACCAAACGGTTCGGAGCGATTAAACTGAGGGCCACATGCACGCGGACATAGCTTCAAACATGCCCCTAGATGGCGCCACGCGTAGCTTGGCTGTGCTGACTAGGAAATGCCTGTACGCCTCACAGACACCCAACGGATACAATCCCCGCGCCATCCAATTCCATTCTTTGCCTAAAAAGCTTCTTAGCTCACCCGTACATCAAGTTATCTGCCTTCACCTATTTCGAGGGCTTCGTGGCTCTTTTTCAGCGCCACCATATACCAAGATGGCGCCCCGAAAAATTATCCCAGCTTCCCTGACTTCACGTCGCAAACGCTGATGTTGACTGCGAAGCTGCCTGGCGCTCCCTAATCGCAAGGCTAAGCTTCATAGAACTTCTCAAAGCAGGCAGATCGATTCCAGTTCGCGCCAACTAATTTTTGCCGTATTCCACTGCTCGCGCCATCTACTGGAGCCTTTTGTTACTTTTGAACTTGGAACACTGCCCCGAGGGGGCGCCGCGAGCGTTTTTTGCTTTTTTTCACGGCGTATTTTTTTCTTCCTATCGCAAAAACCAAGCAGCCACGCATTTTAATTAAACGAACAATGCAAATACCACTTATGTATTGATGTCTTGCTTCAAATATGCTTAATGTCTTCTTCTTGCTTAACAATGTCGACAAGAATAAACATAGCCACCAGATTTAGTAATTTAGAAAAGCGTTGCCTGTATAAGAATCTCCTTCATGCACTCTTTTAACTTGCTGCATGTGTGTTTGGAGCTTGTTCCCCTCCTCGCTAGGCTGCGCCCTCTCCACATCGCCGCGACCGCGTTACCACATTTCGTCCCATGACCGAGAACAGCCTCGCTGACAAAAACGTCTCGTTTCGCTTTTTTTCAGCTCTTATGACGACATTGAAAGCTAATGAAACCTAAACGGCACAAGCTCTGGGTAACCCGCCGCGGTGGCTCAGTGGCTAAGGCGTTGCGCTGCTGAGCACGAGGTCGCGGGTTCGATTCCCGGCCGCGGCGGCCGCTTTTCTGATGGAGGCGAAAAGCGAAAACGCCCGTGTGTACGATATTTCGGCGCGCGTTAAAGATCCCCAGGTGGTCAAAATTAATCCGGAGCCCTCCACTACGGCGCGCCTCATCGCCTGCGTTGCGTCGGCGCGTTAAACCCTACAAACAATCAAGCTCTGGGTAAACAGCGACAACTAGTTTAAGTCTAAAATAGGTACTCCTGAAGCTGTCTTTTGGCAGGCCTTCTGTTACACGCATGTTCCACATGTTGTCAGTCCTCGGCAGTACATGCTTGGCCCAGCTAAGCTTCTCTGACTTGCGCTAAATAGAGCCATTTAGTGGAAGTTAATCTAATTCGGTCAATTACCTTTTCTCCAGAAGCTGGTGTGTGAATGCACATCAAAGCCAAATTTGAACACCTTCTCGCCTATTTTCGGGCTTGATTTTCCAGCGAGGCTATAAAACGTACAAGCGCATACGTTCATGGTGTAGAAGTATTGTCGTGTAGTGCCAATCAACATAAGGTATCCGCGACGAAGTTCAGCTAGCAGGCATCGTGCGAAAGGTATAGCTTTCGTCGGCTTTTCGCATTTTAATTAACCTCAAGAACGCAGTTCAAGTACATTTTGCCCAAGTCTCGTACCGGGCCACCTTCGGATCTAAAAGTTCGCATACGCCATTTCATTTTTTCGTCCCCTGATTCCTATATTGGCACTTCATTTCCTCGGACTAAGCTGGCTAAACACTTCTTTGTTTTCTGGTTACAAACATGTTTGTTACATGAAACTTCTCTTCTGTAGTCTCTGCGTTTCCAGGAGGTGACCGAAATGCGATTACTGTTGACTACGCCTGCGTACTTCGCGTATGTCTTGTCTTGGATTTATGCGCGGGGAACAGCAGCTTGCAATCAAAACACGCATCTATATGTATACTAAGGCGAATGTTGAAAACTTCAACGACCTTATGAGGGGGAAAGAAAATGCTCTCGCGCAACTGAAAAGCTTTCCGCCAAAATCGGAGGCAAGGAATGAACTATAGGGTGTCGCAAGACAGGGTCATGGCAGATGACTTTGTCCCCTAGCGGAGACAAACATGGTTATGATGATGATGATGATGATTGAAACAGAACTAAAATGTTGCAGGCGAAGGTCGAGCAGACAGCACAAAACTAGGGCTAGGTGTCAACTGGGAATTTTAACCCGCTTAATCGGCAGGCTTTATTCCATTGCTTGATCGACCAATCATTTCTGTAAAAAACAACGCCTAAAACATTGCTCCACATTTTACGGGTGTTTTTTTTTTTACTTTAACGTGACATATATGGCGAAGTTTAAGCCATTTCCGAATTCCATAGAGAGTTCGTGCTGTTCCGAAGACAAAGAAGCGTGCTTGCCGGGATGGATGTTTCTGGGATTATTCATGGGCATTCCCGGGTGACGTAAACAGATCATCACATGTCCCTTATGCCGGTCGGGACGCTTATCAACGCGTTCGTAATTCTCGCTATTTCTGGAATGAGGAACCTCCGCATCCACTGTTATTGCAAGGGGCCCGATTAATCGTAGATTACTCACGTTGCAGTGATAGTCCATCGCCATCGCTCAAAACGGTGGGAATGCGCGTTTGTAAGTTTTGTTTGCATTAAAAATTCGCCAGTTTTCTCCTCTTTTATCACTACTATCTTTAAGCATACTTGCATAGTTTCTTGTATACTGGCGTGAAGCGGGCTGTTTGAACGGAGTAACATCCCCGACATGCTGGCGCAGAATTTCAAGGTGGCTCTGTCTTGGTTCATTTCGCGCGCGTAGTTACAACCGATTAAACACACCAACCACCACCCCCTCATTATCATCATCATCAACGCCGTCACCGCTGTCGTCGTCGTACGCCTATTTGTGGCTACTTCAGTACTAAAAGCGCTCGCAAAACGACGTATCCATGCAGTGTCTGGCGATGCTGAATCACAACCCGCCGGTCTTTTTGCAATTCGTGGACGCGGACGAAGCAATCATTACCGCTGCGCATCCTACACTGTAAAATGATTTACACCATTAGGAGTGTAAAACCACTGTCTAACACCCTTACCCTAGCAAGAGATAACGGTGGAAAACACCCGTAAGAGTGTTTTCTCATTTATAACACCTTTACGCCCTAGCAAAGCAAATCGAAGGAAAACACCTTCAAGGATGTTTTGAAATTTATAACACCCTTACATCCCACAAAAAGCACAAGACTACGCCTTTTTAATGGGTGGCTTGTTGGTAATTACACCCTTTCAAAGAGTGTTTTTTATAGGGTGTAAGGGTGTTAGTTATAGACAAAAAGGGTGTAAATAATTTTACAGTGTAATCGATGCAGTGTAGCAGTCAAACCAATGGACAGCGCAGACAAAATGGCGCTCTAAAGAAGGCCATTTTGTCGGCTAGCAAGATCGCGGTCACTGCTTCTTGGGACAGCCAAGGAATAGTCCTGGCTGACTACTTGTCTGAAAAAGGTAATACAGTAACAGTATAACGGCATGCATGGTTTATCGACTGCTTCAAAGAAGAGCTAAGGAAAGACGGCCCAGGCGGCCGCACATGCAGGTGTTCTATGAATGAATTTGGAATGAATTGCATGAGTTTGGCGTCCACTGGGGCGGAATTTGTGTCCGTTTCATTCACGGCATACGTCGGCTCGCGGTGCCGTTGACCAATGACACGCCCAGAAACCAACGCTCTGCCTTGCTTGTGTTACGTCACATCCGGGTCGTCCGCTTTCAACCAATCAGGGCTCTCTCTCCAAGTGGACACTTTGAAATGGACATGAAATGGACAAAACTGAGAATTTTGCCCTCAGTTTGTTGTCCCGTATACTCCGGATTTAGTCCGCCTGATTTATCCTTTACAAGCTTGAAAATCTTGCTCGGCGGGAGAGAATTTTAGAGAAGTGAAGATGCCATGCCCTCCGTCAATGCCTATTTCGCTGTACATGGCAATTCCCATTTTTGCGGCGTTCACCGGAACGATCGTGCAGCGCTCACAGAGACGGTAAATGTTGAGAAATAAAGTTAATTGTCTGTAGGAAAACCCACTTTACTTGTACAACTTTATAAGCAAGCCTCGCACTTTTTGAGCCCGGAAACAGGGCCAGCCTGATTTTGAAGCTGTAACTTTCTTGTGGCTCCTTGAAGCTTCCGTTTGAAAAAAGCAGTTTAAAATCCCTAATACAATTTACAAGGTTTAAAGCACTGGAGGTTCAGACCACACATTTTAAGCGGGCCGAGAAGACAAAACACCGTCAAAACAACGGTCATGACAATTTTAACGCAAACTTGTAGTAGTTAAGCTGAAGAGCAATAAAAAAAATTAAATCCGTTCCCCTCAATGTCAAAACTGTCGGAAGTGCAGAGCAATGATTCGTCATAATGGGCTGTAGCGCCGTTATCCGCTCACTGCTACCACCCAATGCAAATCAGATTTTCCGCCTTCGCGGTGCTGGCGCGCCCGCTGCCTGAAACTGCGCCAGCGGGAGTTCTGTTCATTTTGTGCTTGCTTTGAGCTTGCTGCGCAGTGGCCAGCTCGCAGATCAGGAGTTACTTGTGACGCGCGCCCGTACCGCAGCAGCCCAGCGTGTACTACCGGACTAGGAAGCCCACCGACCGCCTACGGTCGAACTCCGTGCAATAATAATAATAAAAAAAACGTTTTTCAATCCAATCCAATCCTCCCGCACGTGCCGGCGCCGTTTTTTTTTGGGGGGGGGGGGGGCTTACTATCGCAAAAACCAACCCAACCAGCGTTCCTAACTAAATGAACGCAGGCGCTGCTGGTTAACTACGTATATGTTGCCTCAAATGTACCTGCAGTTTTCGTTGCCCTAAACAACGGGGAGATGTATGACAAGCACCAGCGGCTCACGAGTTTCAAAGGCTTATGACTATATAAATCGCTTAGCTTTTGAAGCCTGTGGGTTACGCGGCGACTACAGAACGCCGTGGGGCTCTATACTTGGGTCCAGCGTGCGAGCTTCGACGACAAGGCGTGGCCCTAAAATGCTCTGCGCTTTTAATAACGGACGAACAAGTAGCCACTAACCAGACATTGTTTCGCAATGCCTCTATGACGTCACAGGAACTATTGTTTGTGAGAGTGGCGACCGCTGACAAATCCTTTTGCAAATAAACATGACGTTGCGATTGTAGTAATTGCAGCCTATGGTTCTTTGTGATCTCACCACTCGAATGCTAAATACAGTGAAGTATATTTGAGTTCGCAGGTACGCGAAGTCAAGAGATTCACAATTCTCGGTTTCTGGTACACCTTCCGATGACGTCACTGCTAACGTATAGCGTAACTGGACACCTTGACCATAGCGACGTCTTTTTTTTTTTTTTTTTCAATAACCGCGTATTTCGAGGCCTGGGCCGAGTTGGGCGAGTTGCGAAAGGCAAGCACTTCTAAATTACATCACGATGTACATTGTCTTTATGGTCCTTTACACGTCAGGAACATTGTAGGCCGTCATCATTAACCGCAGCAGCCAACTAGTAGTTACACTTCATCAGGACGAATGCCTCTCCCATTGTCCTCCAACCGCTACTCTCCTGCGCTATATATATACCCGAGTCTACAGTTTACCCCCGAAGTTTCGAATTTCATCCCGCCGTCGTGTTATTGGCCTTACCCTCCTCCTAGACGCATGTCTTGGTATCCGCTCTGTCACCCTAATTGTCCACCGGTTGTCAATTCGTCTCACAACATCGCCAGCGAAGTCCTTTTTTTTTTTTTTAGTTTGAACTATGGTATCATCTACTCGAGCTCGTTCTCTGGTCCAGGTAGCTCGTTTCCTGTCCCTGAGTGTTACTCCTAACATTATTCGTTCCATGGCCCGTTGAGCCGGCCTAAGTTTGCTTTCAAGCCGTTTAGTAAGGCGCCAAGAGTTAGCTACGGGGATTTCAAGCGTCACAATAAAAGCCCTCTCAAGAAAAATGGCTGCCACGAATACTCATTATAGAGCGCGTTTTTACGAACAGCACGCAGGCATTTTTAGGAGCGCGTACTCATAGTGTCAGATATGAGCCCAGGAAAAAAATTTTGCCCGAAAATACGTACAGGTTATAAGCGCTACACCACTTGTCGATTACTTAAAGTTCGTCGCAATTGCGAACGCTGAATTTGCCGTCTTGTTGTTTCAACTAATCATAAGCAACTCTCAGTTATAACAAGGATTTCACTGAAACAAAATATAGATGAAAATGCGCCTACTCGCAATAAAACTACCACAATGCTAGGCTTCACGACCGTGACAACACATGGAAGTGTCAATATAACAACTGTTCACACGAAATTTTTAAATGTTTGACCATACGCCGAACGGAATTATGAAAAACCAACAAGGTTGACGAGCGCCACCATTCGGCTACGATGGGAGTTAAACGCGAGCAGCTTAAACTGAAGCTTAGGCGCGATATGACAATTAGTCCGCCGTTTGGAATTCACGAGCGTACAGTGCGACGTTGTGTTCTCGATTTTTCTTTTTTAACATACATAAACTTTTGCTGTATAATTAGAACTATGTAGTAATATTACAAACGTGCTTGCTAAGGTTAATTATCCCAGACATAATCAGACCTTCAAGCGGCATACGAGGACGTCAGAATAGCGTCCGCAGACAGGTGCGATACTGCGTTTATGTAAGTCTCTCTATTTTTTAAAGATATAATCAGGCAACTAGGTATGAGAACAATATTACGTGCGTGTTTGTTAGGGTTAATTGTTGCAGACATAATCAGATGTTCAAGCGGTATACAAGGACGTCAGAATAGCGCCCGGAGACAGGTGCGATACTGCATTTACGTAAGCCTCTCTATTTTTTTTATGATGTGATCAGGCAAGTAGGTATGAAAACAATAAAGATACGCGACAACGGAAGGAAACAAAAAAAAAATGGGGGCTAAAGTTCAAAATAAACGTAAAAGTTTTAGCCGAGCCAGCGCCATGTGAAGCGCCAGCCCCCAACGCTTCCGGTCACGTGCGCCTTCTAAAATCCAATTGTTACTACATTTTACGCGCAATTTTGACATCTAAGTGCAACTTACCTACGTCGCATCAAACGTCCCGGTTGCTGTAAAAAAATTCCGCCGAAATCCGCACTGCGTGCTTAACCGGATTTCCCGCCAAAACGGGTTCCCGCGCGCGCGCCAGAGAGCACGTGTTTTCACGGGATCGCTGCGCTAATTTTCGATCGCCTAAAAAGTGCGTTGAAATCGTAATAGTTAGCAACAGGTACGTTGGGGCTTACCGAGGTTCGGTTATATAAACGATTCAACAAACAGCGAGCCGCGATCGCACTACCACGTGGCGCTAGCGCGTGGAAATTTCCCGCGCAATCTGGTAAAGCGTAAAAACAAGAAGAAAAAAAAGGGAAAGCGTTTCGCGGAGTTCCAGAATTAGCGATTATAATTTTCGCATTCCTCGTCCACTGTTGCTAAAAGTATGCAGAATACCCGTGTGGAAATTCAGGGGTGTGGTCAGCGGACAGTGCTGCTTGCGGACAACGCGCAACTTATCCGAAGGACGGCTTTACCCACGTGCAACGGCACATTCCTGCATCGCTTACAGCGCCACGACGACGGATTGAGGCGGAGCTTCTTTATCAAACGCATCGCAACGACGCCATTTTTAAAAACCCGTCACGGTCGTCTCGACATCGTAAGAATCGGACCCCTGTCACAGCCGCGCGACCGTCGAAAACGCCTCGGAACGCCAGCGGATGCAATACCGAAGTTAGGAAAGCGCTTAGTACTTGCGTTTCGGTCAGCATATACCTCTGCCACGGACTCGCATTGTTACCGTCTCTACGCGTTACAGCATGCTGACAAAGCGTAAATATGTGGTGTGATGCTTAGCCTTTTCTATGATTTTTTTTTCTTTGCGGGTAAGTCGTACGCAACCGTTTGATGTGCCCTATATACGATCGGCGGTACCTGTCAAGCGATACAAAATTAATTCCAACGGTTGGCGGCACCACAATAATGAGAGGTTGAACGGATGTATCCGCTAGCCCTAGCTCCATCCCATCAGCGTGATTGCAGACGGAACGGTGGCGGGGGTGTCAGCCATCGTTTCTTTCTCCTTCGCATCCGCCCAGCCGCGCAGAAGCGCTCGCGAACGCGTTCGACGGCCGGTCGCGCAGTTGTGTTCTCACCCGACGCATTCTAAAGCTGGGTTTCTCTGCCTAAAAAGTCTGGCCCACCTCGATAACAATAGCATGGCGTCGGCCCCCCGTGAATCGTCGTCTGCACAGCGCCATTCGCGCAGACGACGGCGACGGTACCGAGCAGTGCGTGCGCGCGCACGGCCGCGCCGCGCGCCGTCTGCTCCGCAAAAACCCCCGAAACGAAACACGCTAAAAGCTGGCCCAAATTGAGGCCGAAATAGGAACTCACCTGCGCCTCTCAGGTCGAGGTTTGAGCCGCGTACGGACGCTGCGCATGACGGCGGGGGTAAGTAGTAGTCAAGGACAACTGTTGCCTGCGCACCCACCCCAACGCCCCGTTCCGACTTTGAACGCACGCAGACGAAATGCGCAAGAGAGCAGACGACGGGCGGCAGCCGCTGAGCCACTGTTGCCAACTGGCGGGCCACTCGCCGCTGCACTTGACGGATGTGACGGCGCAGCACTCGCGCTCGCTCGACCGTGTCAAGGTTTTCTTTCGCGCTATTTGTGTGTTTTTGGAGGGGCTGTTCGTCGTATCAAGCGAGCGACAAGACAAGTGTTGACGCGATACTACGGCTTCGCAGGATGCCACCAAGGTAACGCCCTCAACAACTGCGCTGACCCAGGGTGCAAAACAGACTGGAGTGATGCTTATCGCTCGAACAACGCTGAGTCAAGATGTACTGAGCCCTTATATAACAAGCTGAACAATTTACACGCGTAAACGAAACTAAAATAGTAAATACAGTGTGTAACATCAGTCACAGTAGCGAAAGTTAATAGCAAATATTCCAAATAAACGCAGCCACGGGCGATATCTTTGTCCCTAAGTGGTTCATTCAGGCTTTCGAGTAAGGCATGAGCCGTACAGAACAAAAAAGTGTGAATTTCGTAACATTAAATGAGTGGGAGGTTGATTTGACGTCTTTGAGGGAAGAGTTCGGCATTGGTCCACGTCAGCGGCATTTTAAGCGTGAGATTCTACTCTGCACAAGGACAATTCAAAGCCCCAGAAATTCGCCAGGATTACTTCCCGTAATCCTTTCCGGCTACTCAACGTTTCCGAGGTTACCGCTGTTACATATAACATCATTGGACACAACATAATATCTTGAGAACTTAGCAACAACATCACTAGGACCATTTCTTGGCGAAAAAAGAAAGCCAGACCCTTTAGTATTCGAAACAATTGTTCGCAAGCCAAATTATAATACAAAAATTTGATCATGTCGCTCTCGTAAAATACTGTACACTTTAAGTGGGTCTACCGCGTGCAGCATAAATAAGAAGGGCAGTAGGAATATACTTTCTATCCCGTGGAAAATAAAAGCAGTCCTTGAACCAAATGAAGTCGACAGAAACAAAATGAAATAGCCAGCATGTATAATCCAAAATGCTTCCACGCAATCTACGACTGTATAAAATGGAAATATTGTAACGATGGTTACGAGTGAGGACTGGTAAAGGTTTATTTACAAGGCGAACTTGTGCCCAGAAATGATGCGCTGCACGTAGACTCAGGGCTGGACCATCGTCTTGTTGTTGTTGTTGTTGTTGTTCCTTTGTTTGTGGCGCATACCCATTTGGGGGATTGGCCAGGATCGGGAGCTTTATTTAGGGTAATGTGCCTGATTTAGGAAACTAAGATTTGGAGAAAAAAATTGATGAGAATAATCGCGCAACAAATACAGGAATTTGTAGAATAAAAGTGCGTACTATGCGGGAATTTGGAAGAAAAAAGCTATGCGGAAATTTGGAAGAAAAATTCCCCGCATTTCCCCGAGGGGAAGAATGTGAAAGTGCGAATGCACGAGTTGAATTTGCGCGGTTCGGTAATGTTCGCGAAAGAGAGATCACACACACACACGCACAACTACAAAGAAAGAAAGATGCATTTATTCACAGACACCTATTTGTGTTGTCGTTGTACCTGATTGCTAGAGCGGATCTGAGCTTTGAAATTTCGTGTCAGTACTCCTTTAAGCGGGTGCATTAGCCCTTCTCACGCCCGATTCCTGGCCAATCCCCCACGTGGGTATGTGCCATGTCAGCGGCCAGGCAGCGCGCGCCCATCTCCCCCCGTTGCCAAGGAAGACGAGGAGATTCCTGGCCAATCCCCCACGTGGGTATGCTATGCGGACATCGCCGGTGGACGCAGGTTCAGGGTCGCTTAAGAAGTGCATCGCACTTAAAAGGGCTCTTCTTTCGTCTGTGTACAGCTAGAACAAACTCAAGAAGAGCGGCGCCTTGTCTCTGAGACGTAGGCGTGGATGGCTGTAACGAAATTCCTGTCAGTAAACCCAAGCGAAATGCACCAAACGAAAGTAAGACCGGCATTGAAAGGGTAAATCCAAGGCGGTGAATTGGCTCCGCGAGGTATCTTCTTCTCATTAATGAGAAACCGCGGCAAGCTAAGAAAAAATGCTCTATGGTTTCAGGTTCATCACAAAGAGCACAACGACCAGAGGAGGTGAGACCAGCGCGGTGCATATCGAAGTTGAGCTGTGGAACCCTACAACGTAAGCTAGGTAATGTAACCTCGCATGGGCGAGATTCGTAACATCGGGAGTTCCACGCATATGCCAAATGGGCGTAATCATCAAAGGAGGTGATGACACCCTCCTGCCACTTCGCCAGACGTTGATACCGACGTATCCGTGCTCCGGCCAGTATACAGGTCCTCTTCCATCCGTAGCGCGTCTGGTCTTCTTCATCCTTGCCTTTCGGTTGTTCGCTGATGCCTGACGGCAGTGTCCAGGCAAGGCGCAAGTTCAAACATGGATACGAGGTTTGTTGCATTACTCCCCCCTCCCGGTAGGCATCGACCCGATGCCATTAGCACGAAGGGCACGAGGGAAGATAAGTTCACTGAACAAACATACCAGGGATGAAACGCAGGTTCGCAAGACGAGGACTGAACAAGAAAAAAAAAAGACCGCGTATTTGCTCCTGTCGTTGCAAATGTCGACAAAAGACGGTAGTCTTCCGTCGACATTTGCCAAGTAAATGCCTCCCTTCGCTTTCCCGCTCACCTCTCACGTTGTTCCTCTTGCGTCGCGCTCCTCCCAAGGTAAACACGCTAAATGTTTGCTCAAGTCAATTTAGATTTACCGCGTTCCACTGCTCCAGGCCGGGTGTCTCGATGCCAGCGCTGCCGTACGGCGGAAACGCTTGTGAATCGAGGCGTCCTACTACAGCTTTTAATTTTAGAACCGCGTTGCCCTAGTCCACGTGCGTTCCAAGCAGAACGTGGAACCTATCTAGTGGAACCTTTTGTAACTGTTGCCGCTTGATTTCTTAAATTGCCACCAGAAGCTGTAGTGGCGCGGGCGACGGCAGGCGACAGACAGATTTTTTTTCTGCAGTGGATGTAGAATTTAATTTCGCAACAATCAAGTATCTATGAGTTTTTTAAATAAAAAACACTGTAAATATGCCTTGTGTATTAATTTTCTGTCCTATATTTGCGTAATGTCTTGTCCTTGTTGTACAATGTTGACCAGTATGAACATATAAAATGGGCTTAGACGTTTAAATTTGACAGTGAATATATAATACTATTGCGCAGACTTGGTCTCACTTTGGCCGGGTGGCTGAATCGAGTCACAGACAGACATACAGACAGACCAAAATTTCTGGGTTTCAAGACTAGCCAAGACTCAAGCGCGAAGAAAAGTGCTCGAGAAAATAAAAATGGGCTTCCGAAACTGGAAACCAAGAATTAGATTTTCCTGACCACTGGAGAGCGCAAGTCACTCTTTGTCCTCTACCCAGAAATATGAACCCGTCCACCACACAGGCCGGCGGGCAGCAAGATCTAGCTAAAGCATTGAACAAGGTATATGGAGCAGTCCAAAACACGGTCTATATACTGACGCAGCAGCTCTCCCTGGACGAAAGGCTAAGATAGCAGTAGGGACGACCAAGCAAGATCTGGTCACAAGCGCTACTGCAAAAAAAAGTTCAACTAAAGAAGCGGAAGAATTAGCCATCGCGTTGGCGCTCACGCAGACCACAGCCCGTACAATCATCACGGACTCTCAATAAGCGTAGCGAAGTTACCAACCGGGATGGGTGGCCCCTCTAGCACATCGAACATTATCGAGTCGATCCCCCAACCTAAAGGTGCAAATTGTGTGGACGCCTGCCCACGCCTCCATGGAGGACAACGAATTTGCTCACCAACAGGCCCGCGTACTGACGAACCAGGCCCTGGAGAGTACGGTAGAGCATATCCCACTCACTACATTCCAAGAGATTAATTACTCAGCACTACAGGCTTAGTAGGAAAACGTTCCCACTCCCACATTCAAGCCTCACAAAGGATCAGGCAATAACTCTACGACTTCTTCAATCAAATACATGTCCTCATCCCACCCAACTTAACCTAATGTACCCAAGCGAATATTCAGCCGGATGCAAATTCTGCCAGCAACCAGGGACCCGTTGCTACGACACGTTTCGGGTTAGCCATTCTAACCCCATTACTGACTATCTGAAGCAAAATTCATACAGGAGCTTTTTTTGCTTGCTTTATCGACATGAGGGACCTTTAGCCCCCTACCACATGACGCTGTGCTCACCTGCGTTCGAGAATGTAATGACAACTTTGGCGTTACCTTTTTAAATAACGCAGTAACGACTGCTGGTGGGTTTCTAGAGCTGCTGTCCATGTACTTAAAGTCCACCAACGTGTGTTTTGACGAACAAACATTCATTCAGAAGAACGGCGTATGTATCGGCTCTTGCATTGCGCCTAAGCGATTTGTACCTTGCACTCCTGGACGGAAAAATTCACGATTCTCTGGATAAAACGAAGGTGGTAAAAGTTTTCCGTTACGTGGATGATTATCTGTTGATATTAGACTGTCCTCCCCTCGACTTCGGAGCCCCCGCTGAGCAGGCCATAGCGCTTTTTAGTGAGCACCTCCAACCATTAGTTGTAACTAGCGAGCTACCCCACGAGGCCCACATCAGATTTTTAGACCTAAATCTTCACTTCGCCAACAATCAACAATCAAACCGCTCCTTTCGTTTAGGTCCGCCCACTCAAAGCTGGTCAAGAGGGCCACTGCCTCCCTATGCGTTATGAATGCCCTGGAGAAATCCTGCCCGCACTAGATGACAGCAAGCCTCACGCAGCAGGCGGAGCGGCTGTCCAAGTCTGGATACCCTTCACACCTTGTTGTATCGGTTGCCGAAAAAGTGCTCAAAGAGGCCACGCTGTCAGCGCGAGGTTTGGCGAGCTTGTCGGGTGCGGTGAATTCCACTCGCAACCAAAAAGTTGCAGTGACCCCGGACATTCACCGGCTCAGCCATAACTTGAAACGCATCGCCAAGGGAGCAGGGGCCGATGTTGCATTCTCCGCGCCTAATAAACTGTCCAAACTCTGTGGGCAGGTCAACGGCGCAAAATAAGAACGAAGTGGGTGCAAAACGAAACACCAGAACCGGTTCGTTGCTTCTACAGAAGGAGTGGTTTATAAGATTCCTTTAATGTGCAAAAAAGTGTACATCGGCCACACCGGCCGATGTATTAACGACAGGCTTAGGGAGCACAGGAACGTCATTAATTCTTGTAGGCATCTTGGCATACTTTGCCGTGATTGCGGATGTTTCCCTTTTTTAAAGAAAACTGAGGTACGTGCTTGCTAGGAGCCATGACCTCCTCACCCGGGAAATAATAGATGCAAGGGAAATTTCACGTGCGAGTGACAATTGCATTAGCATTGCATCGATATCTTTATCTTCTAAAGAGATTCCATTTCTGGATGACAATTGACCGGTCTGTGGCTGCTTTCGTGTAAAGTGAATATGTGTTTTGTCGGTTTTAGCTACTTTGTTGTCTTTCTTTTTCTTTTTCTTTCTCTGTTCCCACGTGCCGATGGATGGAGTATATATGCGCGCGGAAATAAACCCACTTTGTTAGTATGCGCTGTGTGTTGAATTCCTTCGTTTGTCCCGTCCTTACTTGCGCATTTTTATTACATCATGTCAACTGGGAGTGTCAAATGTCCGGGCATGGTACGGTTTAAGGCGCACCACGTGAACGACTTCAGCGTGTGGCCGCCGTCGAGGAGAAATGGGGGCCATGGTCTCTGGGACCACCTCGTAGTTCACGTTTGACACACGGCGTACTGCTCTCCTACTACGCCGCGGGCTTCTCTGAAATCCCGCGGCGGCGAATAGGCGTCCATACGCAAACGATATCGCCGGGTCGGTATTTCACAGGTCGTCGTCGCAAGTTATATTGTCGAGCGTCCGTTTCCTGTTGCTTGCGAATGCGGAATCTAGTGAGCTCGTGGGCCTCTTCCGCCTGCTGCTTGATGTCGACAATGTCGGTGTCGGTTATCATGCCGTTGTCGACAGGCAGAATTGCGTCGAGGGTTGTCGTGACTGGGCGGCCAAAAACAAGCTCAAACGGCGTAGATCGCGCCGTCTTGTGCGCAGCTGTCTTGTACGCGAATGCCGCTTACGGGAGAATTTCATCCCATGACTTGCGATTCAGGTCCACATACATATACAACATGGCAGACGAGGTTCGGGTAAGACACTCTGTAAGGCCATTTGTTTGGGGTGCTAGGCGGTCGTGTTGCCGTGAGTAGTGTGCACGCGTTAGGCGTAAGACTTCTTGCATGAAGTTGGCTGTGGAAGAGATGCCTCCGTCGGTCAGTACGATGGCGGGCGCACCATGTCGGATGACGATGTTGGGCAGAAAAAAATTAGCGACCTCTGCAGCGTTTCCACGGGTTAAGTAGTCCGTGGCCACGATTATGCACTTGTTCCCCGCGGCTCACGTCGGGAATGGGTCAAGTATATCCATTCGGATTTGCCAGAACGGCGCGGGTCTATCGGATGGAGTACGCCTACTGGTTGTACCGGTGGTGACTTCTGGTGATGGCAACCATGGCATGTTCTTACGTACTTTTTGACCGATTCCAGCAGTTTTGGCCAGTAGTATACTTCTTGTGAATTCGGGCACACGTGCGGGTGACGCCTAAGTGCCTAGCCGTAGGTTCGTCACGGCATACTTGCAAAATTTCCCTACGTAGTGCTGATGGTACGACCAACAGGACTTTCTCGTTACTGCCGTCGTAACTCCGCTTATAGAGCACGTTTTCGCGTAGACAGTACGAAGCTAGTCCCCTACGGAAGGCATGGGGTGGCACAGCGCTGTCATCTCTCAAGTATTCGTTAAGCGGTCGCAGCTCCACGTCGGCCAGCTGGCAGTCAGCCATATCCGCGTTGTGGATGATCCCGATGAAGGGAAAGTCCTCGTTCATCTCGGATGGACCCGCGGAAGCTGGTGCCCGTGACAAACAGTCAGCATCGCTGTGCTTGCTTCCGGACTTGTACACGACCGTGACGTCGTACCCTTGCAGCCTTTAACTCCAACGAGCAAGTCACCCCGATGGGTACTTCAGGTTCGCGAGCCAGCAGAGGGCATGGTGGTCGCTGACTGCGTTGAATGGTCTTCCGTACAAGTTTGGACGAAATTTGCTACGGCGAGGTAGTCCTTCTCGGTCGCCGAATAATTTCTTTCAGCTTTGGAAAGGGCGCGACTAGCATAAGCTAAAACTTTTTCCACGCCAACTTGCCACTGGACAAGGATAGCACCGATTCCGCCGTTTCCCGCATCTGTACGAATTTCCGTATCGGTGGCGTCATCGAAGTGGGCTAAAACTGGCGCAGTTTGTAGGCGGCTGCGCAGCGTGTCAAATTCCTCTTGCTAGTCTTTGCTCCACAGAAACAGAACGTCATCTTTTGTAAATCGCGTGTGGGGTTCTGAAATTCTTGAGAAGGCTTCCACAAAGCGCCTGCAGTAGGCACAAAGTCCCAAGAAGAGTCGCACGGCCTTCTTATCGGTAGGTCGAGGAAAAGAAGCAACGGAAGTAGTCTTCTCGAGGTCCGGCCGAACGTCGGCCGCACTGACCACATGGTTGAGAAATTTAAGCTCCTCGAAGCCCAGGTGACACTTCTGAGGCTTGATCGTTAAATCTGCAGAGCGGATGACCTCTAGAACACGTCTCAGCCGTGACAGGTGTTCTTCAAACGAGCTGGAGAAGACAACCACGTCGTCACGTCTGCCCTTTCAGCCCAGCGAGAACGGTATCCATCATGCGCTGGAATGTAGCCGGCGCAGTGCATAGGCCCAAAAGGAATCACCTTGAATTCATAGAGGCCGTCCGGTGTCACAAATGCCGTCTTCTCACGGTCCCGTTCATCAACGTCAATTTGCCAATATCCAGAGTTCAGGTCCAAGGAAACGAAAAATTTGGCGTCGCGCAGGCGGTCCAATGTGTCGTCAATTCTTGCGAGTGGATAAACGTCGCGTTTCGTCACGCTGTTCAATAGGCGGTAATCGACACAGAAGCGGGTAGAGCACTGCACGGGCCTGATTTTAAGGCCCGAGCCCGGCCCGAGCCCGCTTTGTGAAGCCCGAGCCCGACCCGGGCCCATAACACCGAGCCCGGGCCCGACCCAAGCCCGGGCATTCATAAGTGAGCCTAGCCCGGGCCCGGCATGGGCCCGTCGTCTCAAGCCGAGGTCCGGCCCGGGCCCGTCGTCTCAATCCCAGGCCCGGCCCAGGCCCGTCGTCTCAAGCCCACGCCCAGCCCGGGCACGGTCTTTCTTTTTTTGAGCCTATGGAGGGCCCGCATGTGTGTGACCAGGCCTGGTCTTAGACGTCGAAGAGAATTTGTTTATTATATTTGGTCGAGTGTCTTCCTAGCGAGAAATCAGACGGTGCATCTAGTCTGTACAAGCACGCCCTGAATTGTAACGCAAAAAATAAGGGTTTAAAAGTACACGTAGCTTAGCTCACACCGTCTGCAGTTCACGCCACATGGGCGTAATAATAGCTCGTATTCTTACACGAGAGACACCATCACCTTTGATGACCAGACTCTTGGCAACTTCATGTGGTTGTTTTGATCACAAGTTGGTATTAATGAAATTTTTTGCTCACCATTTGAATCCACGAATATGTGTATGCGTTGAAATATTTTCCCTGGAGTGGTTGTTAAGCGGTGGCGCTTCTCTAGCACGTGAGTTTGATTTCCAGCCACGACAGCCGCATTTAGATTAGTTCGAAATCTAAAATACACGTACATAGACAGAGGTGCACAGCTCTAGGGTGGCTTAATTAATTCCTTCCCCGCTAGGGCATTCCTTGGAACCGTATCTTTGATATGTTATACACCAAAATATAAAATCTTGATGCAGTAGATGAAATGTCGTTAAAGTTACAGTATAGTGACTTTCAGACCTAGCAAAACACGTTTTTAAAACAATGTGCACAACTAACATCAAAAGCGCGTAAAAGTATTCTCAGAATATTCAATTTTATGCTCTTTTCTACACTTCACGTCGGAACTATTAACGGCCGGGCCTATGAATTCCTGCCCGAGCCCGGCCCGGGCCCGTGGCGTCGAACCCGAGCCCGGCCCGGGCCCGCGGCACTGAACCCGAGCCCAGCCCGGGCCCGCGGCACTGAGCCCGGGCACGGCCCGGGTCCGCCGATAATCGATTTCGGGCGGCCCGGCCCGGCCCGCGGGCCGGGTCGGGCCCGGGCTTTCGGGCCGGCCCGGGCCCGTGCAGTGCTCTAGAAGCGGGGCCTGTTGTCTGTTTAGGGGTCAAGGGCTTTAGGACCTCGCTCTGTCCAGGGCTTGGCGTCCGCGTACACAGTGTTGCGCATGTGCGCGGAGCATTGGATTGGATTAACTTGAATTGTGTCGGATTGGATTGGATTGGAATCGTATATACTGTACACACGCGTTGTCACTCCTTTACATGCGCGAGTGGGCAATGCCACGGGTGATTTGCGGTAAGAACGATCCCCAGTGCTTCGCCCACTCGTCATGATTCACTTCGTGGAGATGCGCGAATTTTTTTCCGGGCGAGTACGACAGGTGAGGCCCATGCACTTTTAGATGGCTGAATAACGTCATCATTCAGCATCTCCTTCACCTGTTTTTTTAATTGTTTCGTGCTCCGTTGTGGACACTCTGTATGGACGCTGACGAACAGGCCGGGTGGATTCGTCCGTTATTCGTCCGTCCGGAGTCTGGCGAACGTTAGATGTCGTCGTGGCGAAGCAATCAGAAAATTCGCGCTCCTTTTGAGTGACTGAGAGAGATTTCGGTTAATTTCCACCGGTAGCGCATGACGTCAGCTGTCACTGAATCCGGTGGCGCCGTTCCCAGTGTAGCTAGACGCGTTACGTGGCGGCCTCTTCCATGAACGCGATAGTGGTGTCTTTCGCGAGGTGTCGACGTTCATTGCAGAAATTGGTGAGCAAAACTGACTTGCACCCATTTTTCAGTTGGAAAAGTCCCCTCGCTATGCAGATACCCTTATGCAGAAGTAACCTCATGTTCCCTTCGGCTCTTCCTTCAGAGCCGTGGAATGCGTCATTCTTTATCTTGACGGGCACGCTGGTGCGAGGAGGAAGCGTGACACCGTCGTCAGCGATACGTAAAGCTATGTCGCGTCGGTCTTCGAGGCTACTTCCGATGGCCTGTTTCGTGGAGAAGCTGATCGTGAGTTTCTCCAAGTCAATAACCGCACCGCTTCCTTGTAAGAGGTCCGTACCAAGAATTAAACTTTTTGAGCAATCGCGAAGCACGATGAAGGTGCCGATGTATGTGAATCCTTGGATCGTGATTTGCGCCGTGCACCTATCCACAGGAGCGATCAAATGGCCTCCGGTTGTACTGTACGAATCTGCAAGCCAGTCCAGACGTGAGCATCTTCTTTAGCTCTGTGGTCATAACGGAATGGTCCGTACCAGTGTCGGCCAACGCAGTCATCTCGCAGCCGTCGATTTCTACAAGTACGTCGCATGTCACATGTTCGGTGGTGCAGCTGGCGGTATCCGTTTAGCCAATCAATCAATCAATCAATCAATCAATCAATCAATCAATCAATCAATCAATCAATCAATCAATCAATCAATCAATCAACCAATCAATCAATCAATCAATCAATCAATCAATCAATCAATCAATCAATCTTTATTTTCCCAGGAAAGTCTCGACGGTTCTTCAGGGCTAAATGCCGCTCTAGGCAGCTTGACAGGTCCCTGAATACCGTTACATTTTGCAGCATATGACGTTTACAGCACATTTGTACATGAACATTGTTGCAGAATGAGTTTAAACAAATTGTTTAACATGGCAACGTACAATTCCCTACAAAGACAGTATAATAGAGTACGATTTATTAATGCAGCAATGATTGACTTCAAATATAGCATGATCAATTTAATCTTATAACTATAAACAAAAGGAAACTCGACATGTAGAGAAATATTGCAAGCCGAGGTTTGATAGGGTGAGTATACAACAGAGAGTGTACAGAAGTGGCATAAAGATGGCAAAAAGATATGTGGCACAAAGATGGCAGAAATAGGATAAGAACATAAACAGGAATAAACCGATGCCTACAAGGAAAACATACGTGCACCTTCCTAAGGATCACACCGTGAAAGCTGTTGCTCACAACACAGATGCAAATAGTTCGCGTAACTGTCGGTGTGGGGCATTATTTAATTCACAAGATTCATTCGGAATTGATGGCAAGGTAAAGTGAAGTGCTTGTGACTTATACATAGTGCAGAAACGAGGCACAAACCAGGTTAAGGTATGTCGTGTACGCGTGTTACTGTAATTTGATCTGAGTTGTGATATTGCCACAAGGAACTGTTTATAACTGCTTATCTCGCAGTTGTCGTCGTCGTCGTCGCAACGGAGGATCTTGCAAGATCATGATACATGTCGATGCCAGCGGCCTCACCTCTCGGGGTCACTGACCTCAGTTTCCCCGGATTCCAGGGCTGCGCGATGAACAGTCGGCGGAATTCGGGCAAAGCGTGGGCTCGGGGATCGGCATTGCATAGGGAATGGCAAACAGGACTCAGAGCGTCGTGGCGTTAAGGCTTCATGGCGTTCGGCGAGGTAGTCTTCTACCTCTGGCGAGCGCTCACCATTTCTCGGACTTGGCGCATTCGGTGCGAATCCTCGAAACCCAGCACGACGGTAGGGACAGCAGAAGACACGTCCTTCTTCTCCGCAGTGGAAACAAAGTTGCCTGTTGTCGAAAGTGCTCCAGAGATCACTTTTGTGGGGGAGGGGGGGGGGGGGCATTTCCCGCGAATACGGCAGGTTGATACGAGGCCTGGGGTTGAATAGCGGCTTGGGCGCAATGCTGGCGACGGTCGGAGGTGCGCAGAAATAGGGTTGGCTGCGCACGAACACCGCGGTTCTTCAGTCAGCGCTTCTTCCGTTGGCTCAGGAATCCGCACCGCTTGCTTTACTTTTTCTCCTATGATCTCGGCGATGGACACTGTCGGAGGTGAAGCTTGGTTTGCACGGAGCGCCTGGAGCTCTTCTCGCACGATTTTCCTTACCAGTTCGCGAAGGCCGTCGAAGTTGCCCCCCAGCCCTGTCATGCAGTTTGCGCTGGAGATGGTGGCATCAGCTCTGCAGTACTGCCGTGACCTTTGCTGAAGTGCCCATTCTACTGCGGTGGCCTCGGCAGTAAACTCGGATGTCGTGCGCGGCGGGTTCCTCACGAGCCCGGCGAATATCTCCTGCTTCACACCACGCATTATGTCCCGCGCCTTCTTGTCGTCCGTCATGGATGAATCTACGCGTTGAAACAAGCGCGTCATGGCTTCAGCGCACATGACGACGGACTCGTTGGGATGTTGGATTATCGCGTGTAGTGCAGCTTCAGCTGTCTCTTTGCGATCGACGCTAACGTAGGTCGCAAGTAGCCGCTGACGAAACTCCTGCCAGAATGACATCGCGGTTTCGTGGTTCTAGAACCACGGTCGGGCCGATTCCTCCAGGGAGAAATAAACGTTGTGCAGCTTGCGCTTTTCATTCCAGCCGTTGAAGTTGGCGATGCGCTCAAACTGTTCCAGCCAGTGCTCCGTATCTTCAAAGGATTCCCCGTAGAAAGGCTTAGGTGCACGAGGTTGCTCGACGACATATTTGAGAATCGCTTCATTTGGAGGTGTGAGTGTTGCGTTGGCATTTTGGGTGTCTGACCGAGCAATGGCTCGCACTCCGTAAGCAGTCCCAGCAAGCGGCGACTGGCGCGGGCAATGGTCGAAATAGTGTTGCATCATGGCGGCCATGGGGGCAGTCGATTTCACCCAATGGGCCGATTGCTTTCGCTCACTGACTAGCCAGAATCACTGTTAATTATTGATAGTGACGCTGGCTAGTCAGTGAGCGGAAGCGGTTTGGCCGGTTAGGTAAGAATCAAGATAGACTGCTTCCATCCAGTACAGCAATCCTCGCTGGTGTCGCTTCGCAACCGCAAGTGATCAGTCTCTCGATTTCACCCAACCGGACAAGCCGCTTCCGCCCACTGACTAGCAAGCGCCACTATCAATAATTAACAGTGACTCTCGCTAGTCAATGAACTTGGAAGCGGTTCGTCCGGTCGGGTGAAATCAAATATGACTGCCCCCATGGCGGCCATGATGCAACACTAATTAGACCATTGCCCCGGCGCTCCCGTGAACAGGAGCGATCGGGATGTCTTGACGGGTGCTAGGCGCGTATCATGTACCCAGCCGCCTTCACCACTTCTGTAACGATGGTTGCGAATGAGGTGGTAAAGGTTTATTTACAAGGCGAACTTGCGCCCGGAATTGATGCGCTGCTCGTAGACTCAGAGCTGGAGCGTCGTCTTCCTCCTTTTCCACCCGTAGCGCGCCTCGTCTTCTTCTTCCTTGCCTATCAGTTGTTCGTTGATGCCTGACGGCCGTGTCCAGGCAAGGCGCCAAGTTCAAACATGGATACGAGGGTTGTTTCCATATCAGTATTGCTTGCATCGAGGAAATAATAGCAAAAAGATGTTAGTACGTTTCTAAGGTATGGTGGTGTAACGTCTAGAAGAATAACAGCTAACTCTGCAGTCGGATGCAAGCCGACCCGTACATAATCCAACACAAGTCAGTGATTGGATTGTCGCCTGCAATATATTTAGGTTTGTTCGTTTTCGGGTTTTATAATTTATTTAAAATCTGGGGGTAGAAATCGGGTGATATTTTTTAAAATTGGTAATCGGTGAGAAATCGTTTTTTTCGCAAAATCATTCCTAAATTCGGGTTTTGTCGGCTAAATCTACAGGTGTATTATGTAATACACTCAGTTCATTTTCAGTAAGTATCACAAGCTTCTTAACTACAACGTGTTAAAATTGGTGTTTGTTTCAAGCTGAAAATATAGAGGGATATCAGGGTTTTCAAGCAAATACACTCCAAAATTTGGCGTTTGTTCGGCAAAGGATCATGTAGAAAAAGAACACGAAGAAGTAGTAAAGGAAGAAGAAGAAAGAAGTGGCAGCAGACCGCAAGGAATGACCGAAGTGAGCTGACGTGTCTGCCAGCGTGGTCGCTTGCTTCTAAGCCGCTTGGTTTTTCGCTTTCCTGGTTCAGGTGATCGGTCAACCTTCAGGCAGATTAGCGGTTGTTTGCCGTCATTCTTTTGGTCTTCTTTTCTTCCAGAATGCTGGTTTCCGCGCCTGGATGTCTTTTGAGTCTCCTGGCCAGGGGAGTTCCCCCTGGGCGGCCTCTATTCGTCCGCAGGACGTGCAATTGGAAGCCCTAAAGCGCAGTGGGGTGGGCAGCATCCCCGTGGCCCTGGTGCCAGTAAGCGGCGGATTCATCCGGCTGAAAAACCCGCGGGCTGTACAGGCGGCACTTCGAGCGGCTACTGAGAAGTTCGAGCACATTACGGAGGTTCGCCCATTCGGCAAAGGTGGCGTCTTGTGCCGATCGTCAGACGAGACCTGTGTCGCTGACCTCTTGAAATGTACAATGTTTGGCTCTGTTCAGGTGAGTGCATTTATCCCCCCTCACCTTGCTTGCGTGAAGGGCATCGTTCGAGGTGTTGATGTTAAGATGACACCTCAGGAGGTACTACAGCAGTTTTCGGTAGCGGGAGTCACGTCAGTTTACCGTTGCAGCCGTGCTGTAGAGAAAAACAGGGTGCCAACAGAATCTGTCATCGCTACATTTGTAGGGACCGCATGTCTATCGGAGATTAAAGTATGGCCACTCATTTACCGTGTGGAACCTCTCTCTTGTCGGCCACTTCAGTGCCACAGCTGTTGGCGTTTTGGCCACACATCCAGGGCGTGCAAATCGTCTCCCCGGTGTCGCGCATGCGGTGAGAGCCATTCTGTCGAGCTATGCACTGCCCAAGATGCCAAATGTTGTTTGTGCGGAGCGGCACACCCAGCTGACTATTCTAATTGCCCTGCTAGAGCTCAAGAAGTCCAAGTTGTTGAGGTCATGGGTAAGCGTCGCTGCTCGTGCGGGGATGCTGTTGCCATTGTCAAAGAAAAGACACATGGGTACGCTGGAGTTACTGCCAAACAATCTCCATCACTCGCTGACGCAGCCGTAGTCAGTACCATTGTTGCCGCGGTGGAAAAAGCGGTTGCCAAGATCCAGCAGCCTTCCCTCGCTGACCCAGCTTTTGCTTCCGTGGTTGCGGCGGCCGTTGAGAAAAGTGTCACTTCAGTTATCACCCAGTTAACTTCCAGCATAATCGAGTGCGTGTCCCGCACAGTGGTGACTCAGCTGGCGCCATATTTGCAGCCCGCTCCGCTTTCGTGTACCTCTTCTCCCCAAGTGATCCAACAAGTTTCCACCGCCCCTGAAGGTCCGCTGCTCTCAGCAGCTAATCTTGCCTCGGATTCAGTTAAAGTCTCGTCTACTCTCACTACCTCTGTGCGTGGATCCGAACATCTTACTTACGCTGAGGCTGGTACTTCGTCTGTTCGTGGTGCTACGGCCGACACAGACTATTTGCCCCCCCTTTCGCCCTCTTCAGACTCGGACATGGAGCTTCAGACTTGGCCCATGGAGACTGTAAATCAGTCTAGTAAGCGTTCCGGATCACCTAGTACCGAAACCCTGGAAGTGCAGCCAAAAGCAAAATCCAAGAAAGGTAAATCTGTTTCAAAGCCCAAGGGTCAGATATTAGAGCCTGCAGTTGCTGCAGCCGGTCTCTCTGAATCATAGGGGTTCTAAAAGTTATTCAGTGGAATTGTCGCTCTGTTTCGGCAGGCTTTGCAGATTTACTTTGTTTGTGCTCCCAATTTTCCCCAGATGTAATTTTGCTACAGGAAACCTGGCTTAGCAGCAACCAGGAATTTGGTCTTTATAATTACCGCACCTTTCGGCTAGACAGACCAACCCGAGGTGGCGGTCTGTTAAGTTTGATATCTACAAAGTTTGCTCACAACGCGAAGGTGTCCTTCCAACTTCAACGCTCTGACTGTGAAATTTTAGTGCTGGAATTGAAGCTACCTGGTTGCCTCCCTTTTTCATTAGCCAATGTTTACTTTCCCAGTGGCGTCGTTGATTCTGAACCCCTTGATTTGGCTATTGCTTCGGCTGTACCTCCAATTATCTTTGCAGGAGACTTTAATTCCCACCACGTTACTTGGGGCTTCCGGACGGATTCTTGCGGTAATCGCTTGTTGGATTGGATTACAGATAACAACTTAACATGCATAAATTCGGATTCTCCAACCTACTTTAAGGGACAAACGCAATCTGTTTTGGATTTAACTATATCTTCTCGAGGTGTTTCAGTGCCTTCTTGGTCGACCATTGATGGCGGGTCGAGTAGTGACCACATCCCAATAGTTTTTGACATCGGGTGTCCCATCCGTTTAATTAACCGCCAAAGCCGATCTTTTGTCAACTATAAAAGGTTTCAAATCTCTCTGAAGGAGTCCTTGTCCTCTCTGGTCACACAAAACGAAGCTGAATGTGCGACAGGCCTTTGTTCTGCCCTTTCCACTTCAGCTCAGTCGTCATTATTTGAAGTGATGTCGAAGAAGTCAGTATCGCCTAGTCCCTGGTGGGACGAAGAGTGTTCGCGCAGCTTTAGACGTAGAAAGGCGGCCTGGAAGAAACTTTGCCAGAACTTATCCCCGCTTAACTGGTGCAACTTAAAATATTTTTCAGCGGTATTCAAACGCGCTGTTTCCAATGCTAAACAGACTTATGACACAGATAGATCTTTGTGTCTCTCCAAGCCTAACAATAAGCGTGCGCTTTTTCGCTTTCTTCGATTGCGGAAAGCCGTACCCTGTCCAGATAATACAGACTCTGTGGTGCTATCTCCAGGTGAACTCTCAGAGTCCCTAGAGTCGATAGCTGACGGGCTTCAAGCTCGTTTTTCATCTTCCTTAGCGGTGTCCTTTTCCCCGCCAGACGTGGTAGACGACTTCATAGAGGTAACGCTCTCAGAGCTCGCTGATGTCATGACTAAATTGACTGCTGCAGCTCCTGGCCCAGATGGCATTACTACTGAAATGCTGAAATTATTATATGATGAAGCTCCGAATCATTTACTTAACATGATCAATTATTCTATTAGACATGCATGGATCCCCGATGTCTGGCGTCTCGCCAAAATACTTCCTGTACTTAAGAATACTGGTCAGGGCCTCTTGATTGAAAACATCAGGCCTATCGCGTTGACATCGAACGTGGTTAAATTAGTCGAGCGGATTTTGCAGCAACGCATAATGCAATTGGTGTCTAGTTCTAGAATATTTAGCCCGAGATAAATTGATTTCCGCCCTGGGTGTTCCATTTGGAGTGCGCATATTGACCTTGAAAGCCGGATTAAACTAGCCCGTCGCACTAACCAGTTTTCGGCTCTAGTTACCCTAGATGTAGCAAAAGCTTTTGATAGCGTGGAATACACTGTGTTGTTGTCCCGGTTACAAGTTCTAAACTTCCCAAGGTACATTATAGCTTGGATTTGTGAATTTCTGAAGGACAGGCAGTTCAGTTGTGTTAAATTTAATGTTACTTCCTCACAGCGGCCACAGTCTAGGGGCGTTCCGCAAGGGGCGGTCCTTTCCCCTGTTCTTTTTAACATCCTTGTAAGCGATATTCCGGTGGTTTCTGGTGTCTCCACATATGTATATGCCGACGATGCTGCATTTTTTGCATCAGCACCTGACATTCAATCACTTTACGCTTTAATGCAGTCATATCTGAACCTCATTGCCTCCTGGTTGGACAGTATTTGTCTCTCTTTGAACGTTAACAAATGTTCCTTATTAGTTTTTCCGATCTCAGGCCCTGTTAACATTACGCTCAGTAACCGGCAGTGCATAATTCCTCAGGTTCCTTCCTTAAAGTACCTTGGGATAATTTACACCAGTGAACTTGACTGGACCCCACATATTGCCCTCATTGAGGCCAAAGGTGCACGTGCTGTTGGGATGTTAAGACGTCTGAGTCATAGAAAGAAGGGAATGCGCAGAGAGACCCTTCTTATGATATACAGGATGTACGTTCGCCCCATTTTAGAGTTTGGGTGCGTGTTATTCGCTGGGTCCGCGGCGTATAAGCTTCATCGTCTGGTTATTCTGGAGCGCCAGGCTCTTCGCTGCTGCTTAGGGTTGCCTAAGAATGCAGCAAATGCAGTAGTCTACTTGGAAGCGCGCGTTCCTCCTCTGCTTAATAGGTTCCGGACACTGACTGTTGAAACTTTTCTGAGAGCTTATAGCTCTGAGGTGAACAGGGAGCAGTTTATCTTTATTGCAGAACCAGGTGCGTTTATGGTGCACCAATGGCCCAGGTCCTCATGTCCACAAAGCACTTTGGTACAGAGCCTCCTTTCTCAGTTGGGTGTAGCAATAAATCAGGTTATTCCATATAGAGACAGGAGTTCTCCTCTTTCTATCAATTTCCAGAACATTTTCCCCAAAAATGCTAAACTTTTACCAGCCCGACTGCTCAATCGTCTTCTCGAAGGTTATTTGGCCTCCATGCAGCCAGGTGCTATAATATATACAGATGCCTCTCAATGAGAAGAAAAATCCGGTATAGGAATATTTTCCCTTTCCCTTAACTGGTCCTTTTCGGTTCGTCTGGTTGATTTTATCCTGATATTCTTCGCGGAATTCCTGGCAATTGTCCTGGCGCTACGAAAGCTGGATGTATCAATTACATCTCCAATCATAATTTCTGATTCTTTTTCTGTATGCTTAGCCCTTTCTTCCCCTAAAGACACTCCTCTTCTGCGGACGTTTCGGTCACTCCTGCCACCTCACTTCACTGAAATTAACCTTCTTTGGGTTCCTGGTCATGCGGGGATCACATTCAACGAGACAGCCGACTCTCTAGCAAGGATAGCACTTTCTGGTCCTGTAGTAGACGTCGTAGAGCCGACACCTTTAATAACAGCAGCTAGGTACCGTAGGATGCTGAAACTCCGAGAACAGCAAGAATCGGTTTTACTGTCATTAAGTGAATTTAATCATCTTAAATTGTCATGGAAACCTGAATGGTGCCCTTCACGCAACTTAGAGGTGGTTATCACAGCCTTACGTTGTCGAGTACCCCAGTTAAATAGGTACTTGCACAGGTCTCGTCTGGCGCCAACAGCTCTGTGCAGCTATTGCAACGAAGACGAGTCTGTCGAACACTACCTGTTGACATGCCGACGTTTTTCCCGACTGAGACGTCAGTCCGTGGAGGTGCCGCTTTGCAGTTTCGGGATATCACTAACAGGGCCGGCTATACTATCGTTCGGGGCATCCGAAACGGGGTTTTGCCGCCGGGATGTATGCTCTGCTCTCCTGCGCTACATTGAAAATTCTAAACGATTCTCTTTATGATTGAGATTGGTCATCCTCGCTTTTTTTCCAGTTTTTTTTTTCTTCTCAAAACCAACTGATCTAAATTATCCTTCCTAGGCGTGTCGTGAATTGATCGTGAAAGCTTCGTGAAAGCTTATATTAATCGTGAAAGCTTCTATTAGCTAGGCACAACAATGCCAGTGCACCATTTGCCAGCCTGGGGTAACGAACTGTAGAGTAATGTCAATAGTAATTGCGCTCGAAAGACGTGTTTCTTGGGCTGACTTCGAGCAAAAACTGGTCGGCGAACCGTCAGCACACGATTGCGCAGATCAGCGCTTTGAAAAGGTCCATTCGGGGAGAAATCGGGTTTAGCCTAATTCTCCTAAAACATGTTTGGGGTGTAAAAATCGGGTAAAATCAAGTTTTACCCTATTTACCCTATAAATAGGGTTTATCGTTTTACGGGTACAATTTTTTTTTGCAATCGGGGGCTAAAAATCGAGTGCTATTTTTCAAACTCATAATCGCAGCAAAATCGGATTTTTTTTAAAACATTCGGAAATTCGGGTTTTTTTTTCGGGTTAAATCTAGAGATGTACTGTCAGTATCACGAGATTCTTAACTCTAACGCGATAAAATTGATGTTTGTTTAAAGCTGGTAATCGGGGGTGATTTTAGGGTTTTCTAGAAAATATCTCTCCAAAATTTGGCGTTTGTTTGGAAATGAAAATAAGTAGTGACGACAGCCCCTAGCATTGGTAACCTATAAGAAATGAAACATTGTTTTTCACAAAAAGCTGGTAATCGATTTTTCACACATCCTTGTTTACATACACTATCATCTGCATGTGCAACATGCCGGTCTCCATTCGAGACTTGTACCCCAGCCGGGAGAAAGTTCTCTCGACATTACCGCTTCCATTAGCTAAGCACAAAAATGTCAGTGCAGCATTCGCCAGCCTAAGGTAGCGAGCGGTAGGGGCCAACACTCCAACACTCGCTGAGAGCGGCCAACACTCGCTGAGTTCGAAGGCTGTGTTTGTGGGGCTTGCTTCCAGCAAGTACTGGTTGAGAACGGCGGACGTCAGCCCACAATTGTGCAGATCGTACTTTGAAAAGGTTCATTAGGGGAGAAATGGGGCTTAACCTGATTTTCTTGAAATATGTTTGGGGTGTAAAAATCGGATAAAATCGGTTTTTACGCCAAAACGAACAACCCTAAATATAATCGAGGGCGAAACGACCTCGACAAATTATTCTGTTTACTTTCGTTTGTTTTCAGGGCAATGGCCACAACCCTGAGCTGTGAACAACACTTGAAAACAATTTAAAGTAGCGTCAACTGAGGCAGCGGATCTGTCATGAAATGGGCTAAGTACACACGGGTCATTCGACCCGAATGGTTTGAAATAAGAGGTGAACGAAGCTGCTGCACGCGTCTCTTCTCTCGCACAGCTGATTAGTTGTGTCTGCAATAAGTCGTGCTGCTAACCCCTCCGTAGGTTATTATTTTAACCCGAAAGTGTTTTATTCCGGGATTCACGAAGATTTCGCTGACGTCATATCCGTCATGGAAGTGACGCCTGTACAACGAAACAAGCGGCCTGTAAAGGGTGCACCCTTGCACTCAGGGTGTTCTTGCGGGGAAGCAACCTTTAGTACTAAGAGTACTAAGAGCTTTGTGGGGAAGTATTCACAAAATGATGGGGTATGCGTTGTCTGCGGAAAAGAAACGGAAACTTTGCGGCACATTGTGTTAGAATGTGAGGGTATCCATCCAAATCTACATGAGGGAAATATTTGGCTTCCAGGAGCCCTTTAAGGGTAGCACAGAGGAAGTTAACTTCAAGGCTGTCGAGGGGACGAAAAGAATATTATAATGCTGGTGGACGAAAAGCAGAGAGGGGAATATTGCCTAGGACAGTTACCACCTGTAACAGGAAAAAAAAGTATTTCGGGCCTAATAAGCTTTTTGTGTCTGCCCTAAGCAGCGCTAGTATTAAACCAAGAGTATAAAACATAGGTATATTAGTCGTATATTAGTCCTTTTTGGTAAGATGACATGTCATCACCCCGCTACAAAGGGGAAACCAATAGCAATCACCATCATCATCAGTACGTTATACATACGGTTGTTCGTTTTCGGGTTTTATATTTTAACACGAAAGTATTTTATGCCGCGATGCCCCAAGATTTCACTGACGTCATATCCGTCCAAGGAATGACGCCAGTACGCCTTTGCCGAAGCGACCCGCTAGCAGGACGTCGCTCGCCAAGCACACTCACAAGACGGCCGCCGACCCACAATTCATGCTCATCTGCAGATTTCACTGCACATTTCACTTTCGTGTTTGACTGATTCCTATCACAGAGGAATCAACCAAAGGTTTTCGCGATTATAAGCACCACCGATTCTAAGCACCTTCGCCTTTTTGCGGGGAAAAAATTGTAAAAAAAATTACACCATCTTCCCGTGGGGAACCCTGATGAGGATGCGAAGCATCGTGGCGGTTCCGTGTGGTTCCATTGTGTTGCCGTTATGTTGAGTGATCTGGTTTTTACTAGCACCCGCCGCGGTGGCTCAGTGGCTAAGGAGTTGCGCTGCTAAACACGAGGTCGCGGGTTCGATTCCCGGTCGCGGCGGCCGCTTTTCTGATGGAGGCGAAAAGCAAAAACGTCCGTGTGTACGAGATTTCGGCGCACGTTAAAGATCCCCAGGTGGTCGAAATTAATCCGGAGCCCTCCACTACGGCGCGCCTCATCGCCCGCGTTGCGTCGGCGCGTTAAACCCTACAATCAATTAATCGGTTTTTACTAGCGCCGGAGGGAATTCCGCGTCCGGGTCCACACCGGTGGCAAAGGCACGCAAGTGCTGTTGTGTTACGGTGAGTAGGCGGTGGTTCTCGAGGCGCCGAAACTCGTCCATCATGTTCTTGCCGATGTTGTCTCTGGGGTAGAATCGGTAGTCTCCGTCAGCTTTGGTGAGGTAAAGGTTGTTGACATTGGTGCACCGGCTGAGAGAGATGTACACGCCCTCCTCTTCGCAGCTTTGTCTTCTCGTTCTTCTTCTTCGGGCGGTTCCCCTACGGGAAGATGACGACGGTGGTTGAACGCGAACCTATCTCGTGATGGATTCTTTGGTTGGCCAATCCCTAGGGGCATCCTGCCACAATCAGCATCAGAGGCGCTGCGGACGGGGCTGGTTGAGCTGCAAGGCGCGTGGCGCTTCCCGCCACAGCTTTCCCACGGGAAATTCAGCATCCCCCCTCTACAGTTTTCAGTTCGCCGTTTCCGTTGACGTTCAGCTTCGCGTGCCTTCGTTGTATTAGTAGCTTCTTGACGTAGTTTGAATGAGTCAAGGACATAAGGCGCGTTCGTAGCACATGCTCCTGTCCCGGATTTGTAGCGTAGTGGGAAGAGCACCGCGTACCTCCCGTTGCGGCCAGAGAGTCGTGGGATCGAAACCGGGCGCCGCTGACTATTTCTTTTTTTTTTTATAGTGTAGTATCGCGGAGATGTGGGTGTAAGGAGGAGAGTTGCGCATGCGCAGTGAGCGTGTGGACGGCGGCGCCATCAACGACGCAGGACAAGGCGAGCCTAAGAAATGCTCAGCATTTAAAAGGTTTGCACGCAAACCTAAGCACCCCCTCTTCAAAGCAACCATTGCAAGGTGGATTTCAGACACGTGGAAGCGGACCCGCGTTGACGTTGTGGCCAAGTAATTTATGAAGTTTTAAATTACAAACCACTCCAAGGGAATAGGAGAAGAACTGCTGGGGATACTGAGACCGGCGCCCAAGTGACACAACAGACTCGAATGGTAGTGAGAGTGACTGAGTATCACGTAAGGGGTGGGTTCACTGCCTGTACCTATTTTTCTTTTGAATGTTCGTTGGCGCCTGTCTCGTCGAGATACGTCCGAGAAAAAAAGTTGTGGTGGGGGCGGTTATTTGGGTTTTTAGAATCTAAGCACCCCCTCACTTTGGACATCGCGATCGAGGAAAAAACGGGGTGCTTAGAATCGAGTAAATGCGGTAATTGTGCGTGCGTGGTCGCTAAACGAAGCACTCACGATTGGATGCTGTGATGCTCGGGCAGTCCCTTGTTACAAACGATACTCTTGCTTGGCTACCCAATTTTGAAGTTTTTGGTCATTCTGTCTGGCTGTGACTTGAACAAGCCTGCAGCGGTATCGCTATTGAGCATGCTCACTACTAGGTTACTGACCCACTGGTCAGTAACCCAATAGTGGGTGAGTGATTGGCAGTGGGGAGGGCAGCGTAGAGAGGAGGAGGAAAGGAGGGGTGTCGGATATAGAGAGTGAGGAGAACCGAGAACGGAGAGAGAGAGAGAGAGAGAGAGAGAGAGAGAGAGAGAAGGGGATGAGCAAATCGTAGAGCGGAAAGGGAAGAAGACGTCTCGGGAAGGAATGGCGATCTGTAGGGGGAGGAGTGCGACACGTGTGAGGGAAGACGAGGTGGCGAGGAGGTGGAGGTAAATAGGGAAAGACGAGCGTCGCGAAAAAGGCAGAAAGATTATGGACGAAGTGGGATAGGGAGAAAGGAAGCGAAAAGGGAGAAGCCTACTGTGGTTTTTGCAGGCCTGTGACTTTGTACAGATTTTTGTTCTGTGTAATAAAAGTATTATTATTAATATTATCATAAAAAGTCTAGCGTAAGAGTGTAGTGGTCAGGGGACCGAGACGTGGACGGGAAAAGTGCACGAAAAGGGGGCGGGGAGGTCTTGGAAGGGAATGAAGTTGAAGCGGAGGAGTACGACTGAAGGGGTCACACGAGGCGGAAGGAGGAAGAGAAGTATTACTGGTGACGGAGATGGTATTAGAGGGTAAATAAGGGGAAGCGAAAAGAAATGTAGCGGAAAGTGAAAGGGGACAAGGAAGAGTGTGATAGAAAGAGAGAAGGAGAGAGAGGGAGGATGAAAGAGTCTACAGGAAGGGGGTAGGATCTTGGAGGGGAACGCTGAGGTGGCTGAGTGGTAATAGGCAAGTGGAAAGAATGGGGCAGTGCGGTGAACTGGAGGACGCAGAGAATATGAGAGTACAAGCAGAGGGTGACATGGAGGAGGGTAGTGGTGGTTAAACGCCATTCCTGTCCTTTAAAAGACAAAAGGGCAATCGGGAGAGGGAGCTCGGATGCCGGCTAAGGAAAACCCGAGTGCCGTGGGCGCGTCCGCGGCTCTACCGGCCAACAGGAGCTTTTCTTCGATTAAGCGGCTCTCTTCAGGGGTATAGAGATCTAGAGGATTACCATCATCATCATCAGCCTGTCTACGCCCATTGCAGGGCGAAGGCCTTTCCCATAGATCTTCAATTATACCGGTCCTGTGTTAACTGCGACCAATTTATCTCCGCAAACTTCTTGATCTCACCTACCCATTTAACTTTTTGCCGCCCCCTGCCACGCTTACCTTCTCCAGGGATCCACTCCTTTACCCTTAATGACCAACGGTTATCTTGCCTTCGCATTGCATGCGCTGCCCACGCCCATTTCTTCTTCTTAATTTCTGCTAATATGTCCTTAACACACGCTTGTTCCCTGACCCACTCCGCTCTATTCTTTTCTCTTGATATTACACCTATCATCTTCCGTTCCATTGCTCGCTGAGTCGTCCTCAATTTTAGTTGAACCCGTTTAGTGAGCCTCCAAGTTTCTGCCCCGTAGGTGAGTACCGGTAAGATGCAGGTGTCATACACTTTCTTCTTCAGGGTCAATAATAGGCTACCATTCATTGTCTGAGAATGCCCGCTGGATGCACTCCACCCCATTCTTATCCTTCTAATTATATCTGCCTCATGGTTGGGATCCGGGGTCAGTAGTTTGCCGAAGTAGATATACTGGCTTACTACTTCCACTTCCTCGCTAACCTATCTCAAACCGCTGTGCTCTCCCGAGGTTATTGAGAATTACTTTAGTTTTCTGCGTATTAATTTTCAGCCCCACGCTTCTACTCTGCTTGTCCAGTGCGGTAATCATTCTTTGCGATTCGTCCCCCGAGGTACTTAGCGAGGCAACGTCATCAGCAAATACGAGATTACTCAGGTATTCTCTTAACTCTTTCGCCCACTTGTTCCAAACCCAATGTTGTGAATACCTCTTGTAAACATCATGTAAACATTTCTTGTAAACATCTTGTAAATACCTCTTGTAAACATCAAGATCTAGGGTTATGGGAGGGAAAAAGGGGAAGCACGGTGGAAAGGGTGGAGGACACAGTGGATCGGGAAGAAGGAGGGGTTAGGGACGGAGAGATATATACAAGTGTGAGGGTTCCGAAAAGTGAGAAGGGCCACAAAGGAGTAAAACGCTAGGGGAGGATGGTAACGGGAGGGAAGGGGTGTAGGAAATAAATGTAGGTGGAAAGGGGAAGAGAAAAAAAACTGTGGTTGATTGCTCTGCCATAGGAATCGGTAAAACACGAAAGTGAAATGTGCAGCAAAATCTGAAGTTGAGCGTGATTTTTGGGTCGGCGGCTGTCTTGTGGGTGTGCTTGGCGAGCGAAATCCTGCTGACGGGCCGCTTCGGCAAAGGTGCACTGGCGTCATTTCCGTGACGGATATCACGTCAGTGAAATCCTGGCGTATCGCGGCATAAAATGCTTTCGTGTTAAAATATAAAACTCGAAAACGAACAACCCTAAGTATAACGTACTCTTTAGTAGTAAAGGTTGCTTCCCCGCAAGAAGACCCTGTGTGCAGGGGTGCACCCTTTACAGGCCGCTTGCTTCGTGTACTGGCGTCACTTCCGTGAGGGATATGACGTCAGTGAAATCTTCGTGCATCCTGGAATAAATACTTTTGTGTAAAAAGAGTGGGGAACAGGAATGTAATTCACGGGCAGTAAGTGCAGGAGCAGGAGGGGATAGGGACAGAGAGGAGGTGAATGGAAGGTGTGAGATGGAGGGAAAGCGTGTGAGGGATAGGGGAAAGAGAGAGGGGGAGGCGCTATGTGGCACTGGTGGCCGAAACGCGATCTTTTGAGATAATTTGCGGCGAAGCAAGCGGATGCGTGGACTATTCTTTTATGAAATTGTCAGCCAAGAAATAGCAACAACGCGATTTCTTCCAGCCGTCTAATCGACAGAGAGATGCAAATATTCCTAAAAGTAGTTCGGCTTCATATCCCTACGACCCATTTCGTCTTAAACTGAATTTTTAATTAGGCCTTTACATCTTAGTTGTAGTGGCCCATGACATGTACATGACCCGGTTTACATCGCTTACCTAAGTTATGCGTAACTGCCAGTTTAAAAATTATAGCGATGCTTCACTCCATGAACGGGGATTACGCGCGAGCCTCTAACTGGTCATTGATTAACCCCTCCAATGTAAGCTGGTTACGTGATCGCCTACGAGACTGAATACTTCTTTATTAACAACGGAGTTGTTTAAGCTTGAGCTTGGTCCGGTGGCATTAGCAAAAAAATTCCAAGAAAAGAAATTGCGCCACCTGTACAGGGTGCACCACCGCAGATAGGGTATTATAACAGTGAAGCCGACTTTCGTTCCTGCAAGAGTGTCTGCACAAGAGGTATATGTATATGCGCATCCCTTACTACACCATTTCAAAGGTGATGTTTTCTTGGGCTACTAAAACGCAACAAAAAAATGGCGCAGCTTACACTAGAGGTGCAAGGCTGGTGAAACAGGGGGTCGACCTAGCTTCTTACCCCATGGTATCCGCTGTCAGTGTGGAGAACCAAGCGAAACGGCCTTGCAAAATCCGGCTATACTTGGACTCACACCTCAACACTTAGCCTAGCTTAGCAAAAAACATCGCAAAATCAAAACATAGCAAAGCCTAGCAAAATCTAGCAACCCTTAGTAAAACCGGAAGAAGCTAGGTCGACCGCCGGTTCCATTGTTTCTCCAGTCTTGCACATGCAAGTGGCGGAAATTTTTCCCTCTGCACGTTTGTCCCATCTTCTTTTCTCGCCTAGCGGCCTGCTCATTCCAAACTTAGGTCTTTACTACTCTTTGCGTCTTTTGCAACAGCTTTGTGGAACCATCATCATCACCATCATCATCCTACTGAGGTTCACTGCAGGAAGAAGGTCTCTCCCAATGACCTCCAACCACTCCTGTTTTGCACTGCTTCCGTCCACAGTTCACCCCCAATTTCCGTATTTCAACCGTATACATCGTATTGTCACGGGAAGAAGACGAGAACTATCGGCCCAACCTCGGGAGAAGAAGAAGAAGACCCAGCTGGGCGGGCTCCCTCATGGCCGCCATCGTATAAATAGTGTAAATACTTCGCTCGCATCTTCCATAGTTTATTTCCTGTGTCCTGCCGCCACGTAACAGTATTATTGGCATTCCCCTACTACTAGACCCATTTCTTGGAATCGACTCTAGCTGTTACCCTAATTGTCCACCGGTTCTCGGTTCGTGTCCCCACATGACCAGTCTATGTCCATTTCTTTTTCTCTATTTGAACTGTGGTATTGTCAACTCTAGTTTGTTCTCTGATCCATGTGGCCCGTTTTCTGTCCCTGAGTGTTACTCCTAACAATATTCATTCCGTGGCCCGTTGAGCTGACCTAAGTTAGCTTCCTCGTTGTTTACTAAGGCGCCAAGTTTCAGCTCCGTATGTCATCACCAGCAGTATGCACTGGTTATGTATTTTTCGTTTGAGTGAGACAGGTAGCTTACTTTTCATTATCTGGGAGTGCTTGCGGAGTGCTCCCTAACCCATACCTATTCTGCGCCGGATTTCTCTCTCATGGTTGAGGTCAGCACTAACCATTTGTCCGAGATATAATTATATTCTTTTACTTCTTCTAGCATTTCGGTTCCTAAGCTGAAAAAGTCGTTTTTGGCATGCTTATTCCTTATTACATACATTTATTCATGTTTATTTTCAGCCCCACGGTCGTGCTTTCTGATTGTAGTTCCTCAAGCATTGTTTGCATGTGTTCTACAGTCTCACTCAGCAATACTGTATCGTCCGCAAACCTCAAATGGCTCAAGTATTCCCGGTTCATCCTTAATCCTATTTTTTCCCAGTCAACCTTCCTGAATACCCCCTCCAGACATGCTGTAGAGATGGTATCTCCATGTCTTACTCCCTTTCGGATATGACATTTATCGCTTTGCTTGTGGAGGGTTATCCTGCCTGTGCATCCCTTATACATGCCTTCTAGAAGTCGTATGTAGGTTCCCTCTATTCCCTGGTCTTTTAGTGCTTCGAAAACGGCTGCGATGAGAATAGAATCCAACGTTTTTTCATAATCTAGAAATATCATGTAAAGGGGCTTACAGTTCTCGGCGGATTTGTATATTACTTGATTGACAAGACGGATGTGATCCATGGTTGAGTACCCTTTCCTAAACCCAGCCTGCTCTCTGCGTTGTTGAGAATCCAGGCTGTCACATATGCGGCTAACTATAACTTTGGTAAACATCTTCTGAACAACCGAGAGTAGGCTGATGGGTCTGCAATTCTTGAGGTCATTGGGATCTGCTTTCTTATGAATCGCAATAATGTTGGCGTTTTTCCTGGACACTTTTTGGGTATTAAAGCATTCCTAAAATATACCAGCAAGCTTTTCAGTACAATTTCTCCTCCCACCTTTAAAAGATCTACGGTTATGCCATCGTCACCTGCAGTTTCCTCTTTTCATAAATTTGAGAGCTTTTCTCACCTTCTCTCTAGTTACAAGCGGCACATCGCAAGTTAAGCTTGTACTCTCAGCAGTTTCCCCTGGTATAACGTCGTTGGCATACAGCATGGTGGAGAATAGAATCGTTCTGCTACCTTTATTATCTCGTCCAACTTGTGCGTACCGTTTCCCTACTCATCTCTGAGTGCGTACATCCTGTCTTTGCCGATGGCTAGCTTTCTCTTAGTTGCTTTCAACCTCCGCCTTATTTGCATCATGTCCTCGATCACTACCATGTTAAATGCATGAATTCCGTTTGTTTTACTTCTGTTAATCAGTTTCTACAGATCGGCTAATTCAATCCTATCGGCCGTGCTTGACACTTTCATGTTCTTACGTTTGGCAATTAGTCTCTTCGTTTTTTTAGATAGCTTTCCAACTAACTCTGCGAAATACTGGAAGCGAAATGCCTGACGCGCTTATTTTCCTGTTCAGTCTTCATTTGGAGGCTGCTGTCTGTAAGACAGTGATAGCAATATTGAAAAGAAACTGTAAAGAAACATTGTTTGAGAACAAAATATTTGCGAATGCACGCGGCAACACTCAATTAAAACATTTTCTCCCACCTCCCCTCGCGGGAACTCCTGTGTAGATGCGACGCATAGGGGTTCCGTTGTTGTCTCCGTTAGGTTGATTCTCCCATCGCGTGAAACGTGCCGTGAACCCCCTGCCGCGGCTATGACGCAACGTGGCGCGGCTATGACGCAACACAATCCAACACAATCCACTTTAATCCAATCCAATCCAAATCCAATCCGATCCAAGCCAAGCCAAGCCAATCCAATCGAATCCAATCCAATGCCCGTCGCGAGAGAGTGTTCGCTATCGGAAAGGAGAGGGGGTGAGCGGCGGAGAGCGTAGCTTGCGCGGCGAGGAGAATAGGGGAGGGGTGTGGACGGACAACAACAACACCGTATGGAGGGACAAGGCGAGTGAATGAGATGCAGTCGCATCTAAAATTCATCACCCCTTCCACTCTGTTAAGAAGGACGAGCAGGGAAGCTATGGTGCGTTTTATCTCAATCATCGCATGCATACACGGAACAAAACATGGTCTGTAATTTTCTATTGGGCACTCTTCGCTGCATGAAACTTAGAAGGACTTCAGTTTTGTTCTATCAGACAAACATGGGCCTGTTCGTTTTTCTACAATATAAGCCCATGTATTAATAACAAGAGGGAATTCCACAATGTTTACAACTTCACTTCGAACTTTGCTATTACGAGAAGTAGGTGAAACTCGGGCGTCATGATCGAGTCGTCTTAGCGGCCATTTTCAGTACGATTTTCCCCCAATATGCCTACATTAGGTTGTGAGGTACGGAGCATTAGCGAAAAACTTGAGAAGAAAATTTTTCGAGCCGACGCTACGCGTATGCCGGCGGGCATTGACCACTAGCGGAGGGTAGGTATATGCAGCTTCAATGTAAAATTAAATAAAAAAAAAATTAAAGCCGTTCCACTCAACGTGAAAGCTGTTGGAAGTGCAGAGCAGTGATTCGCCACAATGGGCTGTGGCGCCGTTATCCGTTCACTGCTAGCACCCATCACTCTCTTCGCCGCCCTGACTCACTTGTCTTTTGATGAATTGAACAAATGTTTGTCCAATGCAATTCAAATTTCCCGCCGTCGCAGTGCTCGCGCGCCCACTGCCTGGAACAGCGCGAGCGGGATCTCGCACTTTCCGGGACTTACTGCGTGGTTTGAAACGCGCAGTTTTTGGCGGCCACTTTTTTCGCTTACTGTCGTAAAAACCGAACTAACGGGCGTTTCCTAACTAATTGGACGCGGGGCTGCCGTTTACATACACAGATCTTGCCTCAAAACTACCGGGAGTTTCCTTTGCGATAAACAACGTGGAGATGTATAACAAGCGCCAGCGGTTCAGAGTTTCGAACGCTTATGACTACATAAACCGCTCGTTTTTCAAAGCCTCTGTTTGGGTCCATTGCGCCGTAACGTCGTGGGGCTCTACTTGGGTCCGTTATCTCACTGCGCCGCCTAATTTCTGCAGTGGCTTGACACTCTGACAGCAAACCAGCTTTTACAACAAGGCGGGCCCTTAAAGTGCTCTGCACTTAGAACTACGGAAAACCTCAGGTAGGAACTGTCGAATAATTGCGCGAGCCGCTCTGCTACACATCAATCCTTATCAAAGTCGGATTAACTTGTATACACAATTGTGTTGCTTGAAAAAATGTTTTCAGTGGCAATATAAGCAGCCAAATATCAAAGTATTGAAGACTATAAGACCGTTATTGATTGCCTCCATATTCTTAAACCCCGCGCATCCCCGAGAAACATCATACAACTAGCATTTTTCAAATCGGCTTCACTACTATGCATCAATGCATTGCTTAGAAGGTCTTGTTCCTCAGTCAATATAAGCAGTGCGATATCAAATTGTGAAGGCTGCAAGGCCTTTTATGAAAGCGTTCCGTGCTTTCAAGGCCCCATTCGCTCTACTTTCTCATTCGTTTCTTGCATTCTATTGTGACTTTTTATATTTGATTTTTGTTATGTTTCTTACATTACAATCTCCGACATTCACCGCACTTCATTGTAACCATTCTCATCTGGCGTAGCAAGCACTGTCTCTAGCCGACCTGACCTCTCCGGTTAACATTAAAGTGCTCTCTCTCTCTCTCTCTCTCTCTCTCTCTCTCTCTCTCTCTCTCTCTCTCTCTCTCTCTCTCTCTCTCTCTCTCTCTCTCTCTCTCTCTCTCTCTCTCTCTCTCTCTCTCTCTCTCTCTCTCTCTCAAGACGGCTTCACTGTGATACTGCTGGAAGGTATTTTTCAGCGGCAATACAAGAGGTCTGTTGTCACGGTATGTAGGCCCTATGGCCTATTATTAAATACGTTCACGAGACCACCTATTCCTACCAAGCGCTATACACCTGTGCCCTTTAATGTGGGCGTATACGAAAATTCCAAAGCCCCATTACCTTATGCCTTATTTTTTATGCGGCGAAACTGTGACTCATCAAGCGTTACCGACGGGATGGTGGGATTTCTCGTTGACGTCACATGCAAATGCATACTCATTGAAAGAATTCCAACGATTCTTTTTGCCTCCAGTGGGACTTGTAGATGGGGATGCACATTAAAGGCATGCATGTTGAAGAAGGAGAGCCTTACTAGCTGGTTGATGCATGGTGTGGACTGGCACTTGTGATTTTGATAAACGGCTACTCTCTCTGTCTCTCTATTTCTCTCTCTCAATAGTTACAACTTACTATACTGAGTGAGTAAAGACACATACACGAAACTTGCTTAGATATAATTATAAATTATTTCTTAAACAATTTGTTCGGAATAGTTTTGATAAAACAAGTATTACAACCGTTTTATGTAACCTTATTCCTCCGCAGATGGGCGCCTATTGGCTAGCAGACGGGAATTCTAGAACGTTTCTGCGTTCTAGAAATTCTCTGCACATACAAATCACGGTAGTAATCCTAGATATAGACAAAAATATCACCGCGTTCTCACAATGTAGTAAAACGCTCTTTATTATACTAATCAGTGGTGTACGTACATTCGCATATATACATGGGACTCGAGAACTCAAGTGTCGGGAAAGGGGTTCATTTTTAGGTTCTAAAATTCTCAACATTGAAGAAACTCCACAAAACACGTCATTGTATGGTAAAACACTAAAGTATAACATCAACTCCCTTTTCCGTTCCCACATAGGCAATTTTATGCAGACTTCATGAAAATATATTTTAATAATTGTTTGCTTCAGCAAGTTGACTGCATCAAATATCTAGGCATGACTCTGGACTGCCATATGAACTGGAAAGGGCATATAGAAACGATGTCCTCTAAACTTGCTTCGTCCTGTTTCGACCTTTTAAGAAGTAGAACGTACTTCAGTATCTCAGTTCTGAAGGTTATTTACTACTCACTCTTTCATTGTCACGTGACGTATTGTTGTGAATCTTGGGCGTTCACATATCAAACTTATTTACATCCTATCACCCCCCTTCAAAAACGATCATTACGTATTATGACATTTTCTAACTCTTGTGTTCGCAGCCATCCGTTATTCTCTGAGCTTCAAATACTTCCATTCTTGATTGTTCATGAAATGAAGGTATGTATATTTGTCAACAAAATTATTCTCAATTTGCCATCCCTTTTCCATAAATTTGTTTGTTTTACCTACAAGGAACACTAGTAATGCTAGTAATGTGAATTTTAACTTGCCTGTAACCGGAAATATCTATGGTCAACGGCTACTACAATATTACGAAGCAAAATTTTGGAACACTTTACCTAAATATAGCTAGGAACTTTGTATTTACAATAAAAAGGTACTACCTATCCAACATCGCATGAACTCCCGTTCCTTTTTTGTTCTGTTCAATTTTTTGTAATTATTTGGTTGTCGTGAATTGTATTGTAATGGGTATCTTTTGACACACCTGCATGTTTGCTGCTGTATTGTGTATTTATGTAATGGGCCTAAACTAGCTTCGGCTATTGGCCCAACAGTTTGTGTTATGTATTTTGGACAACGTATTGGTGAATAAAAAAAATGCAAAATATATATCTGTAACGAAGCACAATAAGACTTCGTACTTCTAAATGATAAGTATTGGAATCCAAGTATACTATTTTTAGACCAGCCTTGTTGTTGACTTGAGACCGTAGTTTTTATTTGTATACGCGAATACGTGTTGATTTTTTATAATGTTCCACATATTAGAGCCGATTTACGAGCACGTAAATGAACCGATTACTTGTCTTAACCTTTAATGCTGCTAATCTTGTGCGTGTTGTTGATTTCGGAGGCAGCAAATTGTGTTGAGAACTACTTCTGCGGCAAAATGACAACTTCCCACGATTCGAAAAATCTGGTTTCGTTGAATCGCTCAGTAAAGCTGGCATAAAATTTATTTTTATGTGCGGGTGGGTAAACCGCACTCCTAAGACACGCCCAAAGCCGAAGGCTAATTAGTGGCCGCGTTCACGTTAACAACGCTGCCGCTATTTTTTTTTTTTAAATGACAGCTCTAAGTCGCAATATGACGAAGGCGAACACTTGCCCTAAAAGGGCCTGCAGACACAGTTCAGGGGCGGTATTCTCGTGTTTTGTCCGTTTTGTTTCCGTTTCAAAAGTGTCCGTTTTCAGCAAGGCCTGATTGGCTAAAAGTGAACACCCGGATGTGACGCCATGCAAGCACGGCGGAGCTATGAGCAGCGGCTTCTCGGAGCAGACGATTAGGAGCACGCGATCTTTTAAATGCGGAGCATTTCTTAGTCGCACGATGTCGCGCTTCGGCGTCGGCGCCGTCCACACGCTCACTGTGCATGCGCGTCGCGTCGAGGCGCAGGTGCGCGTCTCTCCCCCGTACCCTCATCACTCTCAACAACAGGTGCGGCGGTGCGGGAGGAGCGCGTGTACCCCATGCGCTCCGTCGCTCTTAACAACAGCTGCGGCGGTGCGGGGGGGAGCGCGTCTGTGCGCGCATGCGTCGTAGCTACCCGTGCCCTGCGTCGCGCTCAACAGTAACGGCGGCAGGGCGTGTACGCGTGATACGGCGTGGTGGGTGCGTGGAAAGTTCGCGCGCTTGTGTACGGAAGTGTGCGCATGCGCGTCTCTTCCCCGTACTCCTCTCCCTCGAACGCGGGCGGTGTGTATATAAGCGGCAGAGCGCGCGTTCGGAATTCAGTCAAGGGCGTCTTTGCTTGGCTTTCGCTTGACTTGACGCTTTGCTTGACTCGAGTAGATGCGATGAAAGCAACGTCTTCACCACTTACGCAATCGCACGACCGCTCCTCAAAGACCCCTTGACAGTGCACTTTAGCGACCACAAAGCAGTCATCCTCTCCGTCCAATACAACGACGGCACCAAGCAATAAAGACAGACTTTAACTTTACACTCCTTGCCTTCGCTTCTCCTTCATTCAATAAATAAGAATAATAAAGACGAAATAACAATTAATTATTCCCAAACCATACCCAATTAGGCAACATTCACGCGATACCCCCCCCCCCCCCCCCCCCACTGTGCGACGCATTTACTCGAGTTCCCCCCGTGGGAAGATGCGGGCGGGTTTTTTGTCGCCTTGTTGTTGGTTCGCTGGCGGAACAATAAACACATAAAATGTAGTTTAAAGTAGGTTTAGTCACTTAAAATGTGTTTACAAGAACAGTTGTGCGAAAGTCAATCCAAAGCCCGCCTACAACTGGAAGTACGTCACAATAAAACGGACGAAAAACGGACGTTTTCAAAACGGACAAACACGAGAATACCGCCCTAGATGGAGAGCCACGTTTTTTTGCCGTTACCTGCAGTTCTTTTGTGGATATTACCTACCAAACAGCTTTGAGAGCGAAAGCTCTACTACGCTATGCCGTGCAACGTTGTGATCTTGAGCCGGCGGGCCCAAGCGTGGAAGGTGTGACGTCACGCCACGTGATTCGCTGCGGAGAGGTGTCGCAGCTGCGCTTTCTCGGAACCTCGCCACGTCTTTACCACGTGACTGTACAAGGGTTTAACGGCTGCTTCGCCCGCGCTTCGTCGCTCAGTTTCACCATGGGTGGCATGCCGGCAGAGCCGTGTGGGCGTGGGATCCAGGGCAAGTGACAGGTTGAATCCAATCATCGAATAGATATATCTAGGCGGCAGGATCCCAAATATCATGCAAAGGCGCTTCACGGAACATAAGACCGACTTAATTAGTATTCAAGAAACACTTAAAAACATTATCAAATTTGCGATAAGGCCCAACTTTTATGAAAATTTGTCATAAAACATTATACCGAAAAACGAACTTTACGGCAACGCCAGGAATGAGCGCCGATGGAGATGCCGGAAAAGCGGTCGTCATTATCTCCCTCTCAACTTCTCTTGATGTAGCTCTTCCGAAGAAGGCGCGCCAAAGCGGTTGAGAGAGGCGCGAGATTTATGTGTCCCGCTGACTGTCGAGGTGTTACGTCACGCGGGCTTGAGCGCTTGCTCATCCAGCCGAAGCACACCGGATTAATAGGCACGCGGTGTAGCATCTCTTTACAATCGCTTAACGGAACGGGTTAGTCAAGGAATGGACCTGAGCAAGCGGCGCTTTGGAGCTTGCACTCTCAACCAATTCGGAGAAAAAAGCGCTGAATTTTCGTGCTAAATTAAACTAGAATAAAATCTTCTTAGAGTTGTGAAAGAGCTTATCCCTGATATTGAACACTGCTACTTTAATTAAACAGAAAAATTTTACTGAGCTCCGAGGATGCCTAAATTTAACAAGGATCAACCATGTCGCAATTTATCGTCGCTTTTGTTGTATACTTAACTTTCTTGCGGAAATGCGCTTTAAAAAAGACAACTTACACGGTGTCACAAATTGTGTACATGCTGGAATATTTTTTGTGCAGTTAGGAATTTTATTCAATCGTTCCTCTTGTACGTAGCCTCACAACCAAAGAAATGTTCGTGCATAACGCCGGTAAATGAACCTCGGGGAATCTACAGTTCCTTTATACTTATGTCACAGACAGAAACCGAATCATTCTATCATATTTGAAAGGTTCCGGAGATTGGTTGGCAACCGACGGAAAACACTTAGTTCGTTCTTTTCGCGGAGTTCTGCACAAGAGCAGTACATTCTTAGTTGTGACTTTGTTTTGGTGGCTTTAATTTTCGACACCTGGTCCCCTTGGTTTGCTTTCTCCTTTCGCGTTACCCACTACCTCCTGTGGACGTCCTTCAGATTACTAGTTCAGACCACTATACGCAGCGATTAAAGCCAAAGCTTCGCTCATCTTGAACCGATCGGGAAGCTTTCGAGATTTTAGGTGTAGCTCAAAGAGCCAATTCCGCAAGCAATAGAAGATACCAGAACTGACTTTGTCGATGCTGAAAAACACATTAGTCGACACCATCTGGATCTCCCGCCCCATATCAGTAAGCCTACGGCGCTATTGATTTTGTCTCTAGTTTTGTGGGCCCACCAAACCATGTAAAGAAAAGTGACGACAGTGACGCTTAGAAATACGAAGCGAGCTTCTTGGATTAGGGAGCAAACTGGGGTGGACGCTATGCCAGCTCAGATTAAGAGGACAAACTGGACTTGGACCGGACATGTGATGCGGAGAAGCGTCAACTGGTGGACCGCCAGAGTAACACTACCGAGAGATAGGACTAGGAGTGTACGGAGAGTGATAACTCGATCAAGGGATGAGATAAGGGAATTCGGGGGCAACGAATGGACTTGTACAGTGCACTATAGGAGCACTTGAAGGTCAATGGTACAGTCACGCTGAACCGGATGATGGTGGTGGTGGTGATAATAGGGATGATGGCGACGCCGACGATGATGATGATGATGGTGATAATGATGACAATGATGACGAATGCTTGTCATTTCAGTGGCCCTACCTTCGGCTTCGACTTTCTATCAGACTACGCTGCCCTATGGACGTGGGCCGTGAGCAGGGCACGTAATGCGAAGGCAAGAGAACCGTTGGTCGTTAAGGGCAACAGAGTGGATCCCTAGAGAAGGCAAGTGTGGCAGGGGGCGGCAGAAAATTAGATGGGCAGATGAGACTAAGAAGTTTGCGGGAATGAATTGATCGCAGTTAGCCCAGGACCGGGATAATTGCAGGTCTATGGGAGAGGCCTTTGCCCGGCAGTGAGCGCAGTTAGGCTGTTGCTGATGCCGATGACGCTGCCCTAAAGACAGCCCTCGGGTACCCTCTGTAAGAGCGGCCTCTGTGTCTCATCCTGATAATTTACAGCAGCACTTTGATTGGACGGAGGGCGTTATTTCGCCGCGAAAATCAACAATGACAGCGTTACTCTTACCGAGGTCACCTGTACCAAACGATAACACGTCATTTCCCCAAGTCTTGCAGTGCAATAGTGACGAGCGACGTGATACTTCCCGATACCGTCGTGACATTTACTAATAGCCTACCAGCCATCCTTCCGCCAATTTCGGCCTATCAACGCAAATCCTGGTCAGAGAAATTTCGCCAGCCATCGTCTGCCCTTCGGATGCCTACCATGCAAGCTTCGCCTTTGGCCGCCGACGCAGCATAGGGCCCGGGCCCTACTGCTTCCCGGCCAGACTTTGCGCCGGACAAAATGGTAGACTGAGAACATCCTGCTGCAGAAGATCAAAGGCTCTATAGAAAGAAAAAGAACGTGGCGCGAACTAGACGTGGACGAAGAAAAGATGATAGAGAGAGACAACCTTTAGAAAGGAATGGGGAGGGAGGGTAAGAGAAAATAAACAAATAAATACTGGTCGTTTTCATTAGACTCAATAACTGGGCCAGTTCTTGTAACCTGCAATTCATGGGCCAGTTCATGGTGATCGCAATAGGGTTTGTGCACATACACCAGTTCGTTCGGGGGAGGACCCGCTCAAACAACCCGTGCCAGACCGCTTTTAATTGAATAATCCGCTATTTCATATAATAGTTGTGCATCAGTTTGTTGTGGGTCGGGATGGGGTTGGGGAGATTTAAATGTACGGTGCGTGGCGAAAGCTGGGCACCACCAAACTAGGTGTGTGAGGTCTGATGGAGTGGTGGTACGGCAGTAAAGACATCGAGGGGGCAGGTGAGGGGTATACCACTTGCGAAGTGTTTCGGGTGTGTACGCTGAATTTGCAATATATTTGTTTATAAAAATTTCGCCTGAGCTGGGAATAGACGCCTTCCTTAACATGATTTAACAAAACTTGTTGTTGAGCTACTTGATACATACTTAAAAAAAGAAGAAAACAACATATGATATAGAAAAACTTGTTGCTGCGCTAGTTGGTGCATATACTTAAAGAAAGAAGAAAACGTGGCGCGAACTAGACGTGGACGAAGGAGACAAGACAAGACAAGACAGATACAGGCGCCAACTTCCAACCTTGTCTTCTTCGTCTACGTCTAGTTTGTGCCCCGTTTTCTTCTTTTTTAAGTATGCACCAACTAGCTCAGCAAGAAGTTTTGTTAAAGCTCTATAGAAGTAGCAGTAAAAGTAAGCAGTAAATGTTTTGTGAAGCGGACTTAGCCTGTGAATAAAACTGCCGGCCAATTTGCTCCGCCTAGGCGACACAACATATATATGACACGAACACCAAGAGTCACCACATCACTTAGCACGATGGGCTGAAAAATCTGAGTCATTCCATTCTGTGAAGAGGCGAGTCCAGCAAAGCGGGCGTTCTGATGAAAGCTCGCGTTGTATCTGAAAAAAAAAATGTCTTCCCAGCTATGCGCTCGTGTTCAGTGGTGAAGTCTACTTTGAGAAAATTAGTGTAAGCTTGGTTTTTGTAAACTGGCTTTCCCGCATTGTACGTTGCTCAGTGAAGCATGATCATCTACAAAGAAAGTATGCTTACAGCCCCACTTTATTTTTTATTTGTTTATTTGTGGAATACCGCAAGCCAAAAAGGCCCAAGCAGAAGGGGCACAAGCACAACACAAGATCAGTACAAGACTGAGCTCCGCAGTGCCCTCCGCAGCTGCAAGCGTAAGTCGGCGCCAGGGGCGGACGGCCTCACCTACCAGATGATGCGCAATCTGGATGAGGTGGGGTTCGGCCGGCTCCTGGCCGCCTACAACGTCATTTGGGACGCGGGCCGGCTGCCACCAGAGTGGCTGCTAGCCATCTTGCGGCCCATTCCAAAGCCAGGCAAGGGCCTTGTGGCAGTCACGGCGTACCGGCCTGTGGCCCTCACATCCTGTGGCTGCAAGCTGCTCGAAAGGGTGGCACTGCGGAGGATGGAGGCCATCGCAGCGGAGGAAGAGGCCATCCCCGAGCAGCTAACGGGCTTCCGGAGGCACCGGGCAGCCACCGACTCCATCGCCGACGTCGTGGCGGCCTTTGAACACGCCATGGCCTCCAAGCAGGTGCCGGCCTTGGTGCTGCTGGACGTGAAGGGCGCCTTCGACAACCTGCAGCGTCGTGCCATCTCCCTGGTCATGGAGGAGGCTGGCATTGGGGGCAAGCTGCGGGGCTTTGTCGAGGCGTTCCTGACGGGCCGCACGGCGCAGGTGCAGGTGGGAGACGTTGGACCAGCCGGTGGACGTGGGCACCCCACAGGGCTCCGTCATCAGCCCCTTCCTCTTCAACCTGGTGATGGCCGCCCTGCCAGGCTGCCTGCCCAGAGGAGGGGGCCACCGAGTGTACATTTCGGTGTACGCCGACGACATCGCCCTGTGGGTGCTGGGGCCCAAGGGTCAGGGCCGAGCCATTGTGCGGCAGCTGCAGGCGGCCATGGATGCAGTCCGGGCCAAGCTGGCGGGCGTCGGCCTACAGCTGTCGGCGTCAAAGACAGACGCCATGCTGGTGTATCCAGACGCCGCCGCCCGTGCACGGACCCGGCGCCTGACCATCGATGGTGAGGAGCTCCAGTGGAAGACCAGGATGCGGTACCTGGGACTCACCCTGGACCACCGGCTGAACTTCCGGCAAGCAGCCAAGGAGCTCCGAGCCAGGGCGCAGCTGGCCACCACGGCGGTGCACAAGATGGTGGCCCGGGACAGGGGTTGCTCACAGCGGACGGCTCTCCGGCTGTACAACGCCTCCGCTGTGGGTCTCCTCATGTATGCGCTGCCGCTGGTGAGCCTGTGGAAACCGACCTGGCGGCAGCTGGAAAGGGATCACCGCAAGGGGGTCCGCGCTTGCCTCAGCCTGCCCCAGAGCTCGTCGTGCGAGAAGACGCTGGGCGAGGCGGGGGCGTGGACCCTCGAGATGACGGCTGACCGGCGGGCGCTTGGCCAAATTGACCGGCTGCGGCGCGCCGAGGGGGGCGGCCCGCTGCTGCAGCGACTGAGGGGCCACCACCGCTCGCGCATGGGGCGCATGCTCGCGCTCTACGAAGAGGTGGTGGCCCCCGTGGATGCGCAACCTGGTGGCCCGGCTCCTGCTCTGACAGCTGAAGTGAGGCTGGACATCCCAGGTCTGCGCAGCAAGCGGCGGACGCCCCCATGCGGACAACTGCAGCTGACACGGGGCGTCGTCTGGGGCGACCTCGAAAGCCACACCCTTGTCTACACGGACGGCTCGGTGCGGCAGCAGCAGGGGTCGGCCGCAGCGGCCGCCGTGCTGGGAGAGGCCACCCGGCAGGCGCGGCTGCTCTATGCCTCATCTTCGGCCACAGCCGAGCTGGTGGGCGTCGGACTGGGCCTGGACCTGCTGCTGGAGGTGGAGCCCTTGCCCGAGCGCTGTGCCCTGCTGTGCGACTCCCGGGTGGGCCTGGCGCGTCTACGGGACCGCGACTCGCACTCCCTGTTGGTGCGGGGCATCCGGGAGAAAGCGGCGCAGCTGGCTGACCGGGGCACTCGGCGTGCCTTCAGTGGGTCCCCGCCCACATCGGCCTGGACGGAAACGAGCGGGCAGACGAGCTGGCCGCCGGGGCTCACGCGCTGCCTCCCTCGGACATGTTGGCCCAGGCGGCAGCGGACGACGCCCGCCTGCTCATCCAGCGACACCTCCGCACCGGGCATCCAGACCCGCGGCTGCGTGTCGGAGGGGGTCTGCCGCCTATGCGGGCATCACGCCTGCCTCGTCGACTGCGCTCGGCCGTCCTGCGCCTCCGCGTGGGGGCCGCGTGGACGTCACAGCGGAAGCACCGACTGGGGCGGGTGGCCAGTCCCGCCTGCACTCACTGCCGAGGGCCCGTGCAGTCCCTGCCGCATGTACTGTACGAGTGCCCCAAGTTTGCGGCAGGGCGGGCGGAGCTTCTGGCCGTGCTCCGAGGGGTGCGGCCGCTCGAGGAACTGCTTTGGCCCCCAGGAAATGCCAGGGAGCGGGACAAAGTGCTCGAGTCCCTGGGAGCATACCTGGGGGCCTCGGGGCTCCACAATGCACTAAGCTACAACTCTACGTAACTGCCCGGGTCGCAGTGGAGTGTAGCTGTTAGGGTAGAATTCCTGTGTGTGTGTGTGTGTGGGTGTGTGTGCGTGTGTGTGTAAGTGTGCAGGTGTCCTACTCCTTCGTGTCCTGTATTTTGATATTTATTTATTTGTCTAGTGTTTCGTTTTTTTTTGTTTTTTTTCTTTCACCTAACGTTGTATATAGGTTATTCTTGCCCATGTTTTATATATTTATGTTAGCCCTCTACCCTATCCCCCTATTCCTATGTACTCTTTCCTCCCTATCCCACCTCCCCTACACCAGCAGGCGTTCCGGTGTCCGCCCCTAGGCGAGACAATTTACGCCTGTTGGTGGACCTTCCTTCTTGTTTTTGTGCAATAAATACATACATACACAGCTTGACTAAAATACATCTGCGTGAGAGGATAGCGAGTAGAAGAAAAAGCATCAAATCAAAGAAATCAAGTCAGGATTCACAGAATTAAACATTTGGTTCATCAAGATCTAAGGTTTGGAGGTAATCAGAAGGCAAGTTATTCCATTCTGTGACGGTTCTCGGGAAAAAGGAAAACTTAGATAAATTTGTCCGCGCAAAACAAGATACGACATGAGAATAAAAAGTTTGCCTGGTCGAAACTGGGGCAACGTAATCGGATGGGTCTAGCCCAAGTTTGTTGTTAATTAGTGAGTTCAAGAATTTTAGACGGAGAAGCTGGCGTCGCGATCGCTGTGTCTGGAATTCATTATCTCGCATTAGCTTAGTAACTATTCATCTCCTCCCCCTCTTTCCCGTATTAAGTTCCTCCTCTCCCCCTCATGTGTTCTAATGTAAGGTAAGGTAAGTGACTTATTGGAATAGAAAGTGGAAAAGAAGTGGACGGGGGATATTTTGAACTAATTTGGGAGTTCAGCCGCATACAACCAAGTCCGGAGAAGGGGAGAAGGGGAATGAAAAGGTATAGGTGAGAACAAGTGGGGACAGAGAAAGAGGGAGAGAGAGAAAGAAAGAGATAAGGAGTGCGTAAGGCTGGCCGGAAGGTATTGGGCCACAGCCGTTGTATGAGGTCGGTCTCCTCGAGGAAGGCCAGGACAAGTCCGAAGGCTTCCCGCCGGATGGCGTTCGGACCCGTCGGGAAAAGCAGGTTCATCAGGGTGTGCAGGGCAGCCCGAGACTCCTCGTTATGCGCGGCGTTTCTCTCCCTCAAACATCGCGCAATCTTCGGCGGCCCCCTGCGCACTAAACCCTGAGCCGTGATTGGCGTAGCCGCTGCCACGCTACAATTAAACCTCATTGTCTCTACGCACAAGTCGTGGATAGCCCCACTGTGCTCATTATTGAACATGGCATATCCCCAGTATAGCGAAGTCCCAACATAGCAAGTCCCCAAGAGCGCCACCTTCGCTTGACTTCCCTCTTCACCAGATAGAAGGGCTCTGGAATTTTCTCGTTGTCAACAAAAACGCATCCCCTCTCTTTCAGTAAGAAGGCGCCCTTAGACAGCCTTGGCTCTCTCAATTCTCCTTATTGACTGAGAAGATCTTCGGGTCTGTGTCGTGTTTCAAACGGGCTATCATTTCGATAGCGACAGCGCAGTTGCAGCAGTTGCTTTCCTCAGAGAACAAGCTCGGGGCAACGACCCGAACGCTTTGAGAAAGAATTTGAAACAATTATGGTACTTAAATAACATTAGGAAGTGTTCCGAGTGTGGGACAGACATCACGGCTACCGGCCTAATCATGGTTACCGGCCTGTGTTCCGCGCATTATTGCTCTACTTGTGCGAAAAACGCCTTGCGGCACGGCCAACTTTATTCGCAAATGCCGCAACCCTTATTAAAAACCGCCAAATTATATCTCTTTGCAAAGACGAATCTGTCATTACGCCGAGCTTATTTACGTGTCATAATAGTTATTCCAAAGTGAAGTTTTAAGACTGGATGAAAGCCCTAAGAACGCCCTCGTGCTCACGAGTATATTACATCTCTATCTCTATCTTCCTGCCTTTATCTCTCTTTCTCTCCATTGCTCTCTTTCTATCTCCCCCTCTCGCTCTTTCTCTATCTATCTATCTATCTATCTATCTATCTATCTATCTATCTATCTATCTATCTATCTATCTATCTATCTATCTATCTATCTATCTGTCTGTCTGTCTGTCTGTCTGTCTGTCTGTCTGTCTGTCTGTCTGTCTGTCTGTCTCTCTCTCTCTCTCTCTCTCTCTCTCTCTCTCTCTCTCTCTCTCTCTCTCTCTCTCTCTCTTGCTCGCTCGCAACGTCAACGTTTACTGCGATATCGTTCTCTCTGCACCCGTGACTAAATTTTCAACGTGCCTTTGCAAATACCAATAGCAGCAGTACTGATGATGATAATAGTAATAGTTACTAGCAATAACACGGCACTGTAGCTGGTTTGCATAGAAACGCTGGGGCCAGTACTCTGAGCGTCGGCTAGGCAGCCGCGCAGAGCAAGCAGGAACTTGCATGACATGACATGGAACTGTGATTAAAAGTTGTTCCATGCAAAACGAAAATCCTCGCGAAAACCACTGACAAACGCGGGACTTTCGGAAGTGTAGGCGTCGGGGTTTGGCAATGCCACTAAGCTACTATCATCGTTCAGGATAGAGCTTTCTGTCTTTGAGACTTCTTCGGCGGCCATTGCGCATTCATTTGTGCCCGCTAAACAAGCAACACTCCCTCCTCAACCTCCAACAGCGCTGGTTACCAGGGGCCAGGTGGCGAAGGCAGCATATGGAATCCTGTGAAGAGGGATCCACTCTCATCCAGCGCGTTTTGCGCTGACATGCTGTGCAATTAAAGTTGTTCCTCCTCCTCAACCTCCAACAGCGGGATGAAATCAGAAATGAAATCAGAATCACGCACATGGTTACAGATTTTGGATGTGTTTATTTTTCTCAGCATTGTTGTCAAGGCGGGAAAGAATGCTTGGTGATTTGTTGAAGAAACTTACAAGGATTACCGCATTATCCTAGCGTAGAAATTTGGTGTGGCAATCCAGTTTCCTCGCGTAGAGATAGAGAGAGAGAGGGGGGAGAGAGAGAAAACATTTTAATGAGCTGGAAAGTGATAGTGGAACCATCGTCCGAAAATCCATGCGTTTCCCCAGCCGTCTTCGCCCGTGTAACGAGAGTTTGGTCCTCCAGTTGAAGCTGTACTCAAATGTCGGTCGTTCCGTTCAGAAATTTGCCTTGGTTGTCTGGAGCGGCTCGTGTTCATATAACAACGCGGCCTTGATTCAGTGTGAAAAAAAAATTAACGGTGCAGAAATTCCTAATGTCGAATATCGAATTGTCGAGTAAAAGCTTTTCTGAGCATACACCACACTCCTTAATGTCGGCATCAGTGCCACAAATTTCATCGCTGGGAAAAGATTTCCACGCGCGGCATATAACAATTCTGATGGTGAAGTAGGAAGGCCTTGGGGCTTTTTATTACATATCTCCATAATACTCCATTTATAATCACGGCGAACGGCGTAGTTGGAATGGGTTCCTCTTGCAAGATAACGCACGCAAATGAAGACGAGAAAGTAAAACACGGACAGGCGCTTCTGGCAACCGATAATTTAGTCGATAAAAATATACCTTTTTATACCTCGCACCACTGCGCACAACAATGCAATAACAATCGACAGCGCACACTTTAACACGTGTTCACTCCCAATGCTTCATGCGGACGAGGACTTCAATGATATCTCCTTATCTGACAACGATAACGATGGGTGGCTTACACAGTGAAGAGTCTTCACAAATGTGCAAAGCCTCCACAATTTATCCTTGATGTTTTATTACAACGTTTGAACAGGATGACAGTGTTATCAAAGAAGGGTGTGCCTCCACACCTTAGCAATGTGAGTCCGAATGTGTGAAAGCGGGCTTCCTTTTAGGTTGGACAATTGTTCTCTGCCCGTTTGCCCAACGTACACGTGACCGCACGACATCGGCACCCTATACCTATACGCGACATTTTTTTATTGTCATGACTTTATTGTCATGACTTATAGAATATTCATCCTTTGCTTCATTCTTGTTCTCATTTTTTTGTTTTATCCTGCGGCAAACACTTACTATTTTGTTCTTGTTTTTTTTTTTGCTGAAAAGGTCACTCTTAGATTGCAATTTCATGCCGCCTTCTAAAGGGACCCTGCAACATTTTTTTCAGCTTTTTTTGAAATCTTAAATGCTAGCAGAACGTAGTCACCCAACACACCCAGTACTTATATATAGATTAGGGGGTCGCAAAGTACCCCAGCCAAAAATTACTGCTCTATGCCCATCAGATAACTTGGAAACTCGCTCGAAAGATTTTAGATGCAAAGCTTCTCTTGCTCTCGGCTCCGTCGTCCATCGTCCGTCGTCCGTCCATACACCGGCCCAGGAAGACACCGGCAACACTGTCGCTCCAGCATCTCATGGCCGAGGCTATGTCCCTCCCTTGTTGTGGCGCCGTCCACACCCCCACTGCGCATGCTCGGCTCATCTCGGGCCGGCCCAGGAAGACACCGGCAACACTGTCGCTCCAGGAGCCATTAAGGGGTAAGACACCACCCGGCGTTCAGCAAGCCCAGCATGCGCAGTGGGGGTGTGGACGGCGCAACAACGACCAGGGAGGGACATAGCCCCGTCGCATCTCATAAAATTACACCGTCTTCCCGTAGGGGCACCCTGAGTAGTATGCGAAACAGCCATGGGCTCAACGCAATTTCCCATTTCGTAGTTCCGGTAAGTGAAAAGTGTGGTAGCTACCATGGAAACAGAACTGTAAATATAACGGTAGCTACGTACCTCAACCTAACGGAAACGACGAACTGAAAACTGATGGGCACTTGAATCGACCCCATGGCTGCTTTGCATACTACTCAGGGTTCCCCTACGGGAAGATGGTGTAATTTTTTAAATGCAGAGCATTTCTTTAACTCACGATGTCATCCGTTCTAGTTGTCCATCGTCGTCCGCACCCCTCCCCCTACACTATATATAAAAAAATAATACTTACCGGCGCCTGGTTTCGATCCCACGACTCTCCGGGCGGAACGCAAGGGTACATGGTGCTCTACCCACTGCGCCACAAAGCCGACACAGAATGGAGGTCTACGAACGCGCCTTATATCCTTGACTCATTCAAACTACGTCAAGAAGCTGCTGATACAACGCATTCACTACCTGTGGGCGGAACGCGAGGTACATGGTGCTCTTCCCACTGCGCCACAATAATCATACCCACCTGCTAATAAATGATGTCATACCCACCTGCTAATAAATGATGTCACGTGACCACGTAATTACGTCTCCTCATTTAATTACAATACAACAACCAACAGCAACAAGTGCAACAAAACGTAACGCAAACTACTTAACGTCGTGCGCCCCCGGAAATGCTCTGCATTTGATCGTGCCCCTCGCGAGGGGGATGTCTAGTTTCCTGCCGCAGCAAGAACCAGGCGGCCTCCTGCGCAGTTTGTGTCACATACCCACTTGGGGGATTGGCCAGGATCGTTTCACTTACTACATGCCGGTTACGGCAGGATTTACCCCGTGGATGGAGTTGCGACACCAATAATACCGCACTTTTTTAAATGCGAATGCATTTCTTAGTCGAGCCATGTCAGGCGGCGTGCGGCGTCCACGCGCCCGCAGGTGTTATCTCTCCGCTCTCACCCCCTCTCCCATAGCAACAGCTGCGAGCACGCGCGCTCCTCCTCTCCCCCTAGCAACCGGAACAGGTGGTGCGGGCGGATCAGCGGCGAGTGAGTGGAGAGGAGGAGCGCGCTCGGGCGTGTGAGGGCGCTCGCATCGCGGGAGCTCGCCGGAGCTCCCGCGTGGTGTTAAATAAATGGTTACGCTACAAATCACCGTCTCCTCATTAATTATAAATTCCGCGCACTCTCGCGCAAAAGAAATGCATTCGCATTTCCTCACGATTCCCTTCGGGGAGGTGGGGTGAATTTTTCCGGGACGCGTTTCCAAACGCTCCGCTGCACAGCGCCCCACGTGACATGTGCGATGTCGCTGCGTGTGCTTTTATCTCTTTCCCGATCTTGACGTTCTTCGACGGCCCGAAATACGTCACTGAGGCCATGTAGCGGCTTTTGGCCGATTTTCCTTCACTTGCAGCAATGAACGCTTTTCGATAGCAACTTTAAAAATAAAGCCACAAAAACAATGCAGAAACGGAAGGCGCATCTGGAGCGACGAACAAATCATGCAGTGTCGCTCCGTACTGGCGATAACTGAAGCTTTCGTAGTGCTTCGAGACGCAAAGGAAAGAGTGAAAGCGTTTATCGAAAGTATTGCACGGTCCTTAAAGGGACGATGAAGACAAAACACAATTTCCGTACAATGGTATTAATTTCATTGCAAACTCCAAACAAATATTAGATATATTAAAGAAAACATGTGAAGCTGTGGCAACTCCCTAGACACTTTGCAGCAACTTTTCTATGACGTCACAGAATCTTGTTTGTGCGATTGGCGGCCGTCAACCTAAAACCTAAATCCGCTAAAACACATGACTGGAGGACTGCAGTGAGGCCTCTGCTTCCGTTTGATCGCATCACTTGAATGCTAACATTCAGTTACCACACTGATAAAATTTTTGTTAGTGCTGGCCCATATGACGTCACTCCTGCCCATAACACGTCACAGCGCGAGATTTGAAAGTTTCTTGACACCTCTTAAGTTTTTTCGGTTAAAAAAGACTTTTGTGGCTGGAATGGAGCTGAGTGAAGTACTGATCAAGCATACTTCTTTCAAATTAGACCCCGTTTAGTCTATGAGATAGTCCATGCAGTACATTGACTATCCCAGTACATGATAGTACATGGCATCGTTTAGTCTACAGTCAAACCCGGCTATAACGAACCCGGATAGAGCGAATTATGCTATTTATCTAACAAAAATATTTCAGTTACGGAAACACATGGGAAACATATTCCTTATAACGAAGTTGACATCAGATATATCGAACTCTGTGCGCCTAGAATGGCCGCCGAAATGCATGGTCTCGAAGCGGCGATTGAGATGTTGATTGGCCGCGACCACGGAGCAAGAGCCGCGACTGAGACATTGCGCCTCGCACGGAGCGACGTGACGCCCGACACTTTCCGTAACTGTTTCCGACGCGCGGGACTCACGACGGAACCCGCCCAGTCAGCGAGTTCGGACCAAAACAGCAGCATTGGTGAACTGTGGGAAGAGCTCGCCAATGTTCCCGATGATGTCGCGAGTGAAAGCCGTCCGACGCTTACAATGAGGCGCTTTCGGCAGTCGATGTGCTCCGCCAATGCTTCTTCGATTTTGGAGGACGCGGACTCGAACTGGTGCAAACAATGTTTCGTGTAGAGAATGCTATGCTAGTTGAAGCCGCCAAAACAAAAGTGAAAACAAAAATCACCGCTTTTTTTGCAAAGTAAGCAATTGGGGCAGAAAGTAGCTTTATTACTTGCAATAGATGGATTATTTTGGTACGGTAATGGCTACATTACTGTGTTCGTTTCTGCATGCGGGTATGGTGGAGTTGGGTAGGGGGCAGGGCTCCCGCGGATCATGAACTCGTAACAATCAACTCGTTATAGGCGGGTTCGGCTATATCGAATTATTGGATATATCGAAGTAATCGAAGTGCATATTGCAGTTCGCTATAAACGGGTTTGACTGTATAGGATAGTTTATGCACATACGGAACTACATTAACCTTCGACCGTTCTTCGCTGGGCCTACTTTCCTCCGTTGTGGGTTGTTCTTATTCTTGTTTAAACTTCCTCTATAGCCGGCCACGCCATGCCTGCAAAACATTTCGCGGATAACCGGCGTCCCGCAAACGGCGCATCTCTTGTCCGAATGCCTGGTTGACCGAGTGAAAACAAGACTTAACCGAATCTGACCGCAAGCAACCGGACGCTATTCCATTCTTGACCAGCTTAGAGTGGTCTGAGGCATAGCTAATAAGGGGCTTCCCCGTACGGGGAGAGTAGACCAACAAATATGATTCTGCTGAAACGTCCGTTTGACGTCGAAGAATCGCAGCTTGTTTTCAGCGGGTACTTCAGGTACGAACGCCAGCTCCTTGCCTTTTAACCAGAATGCTTCTAGCACACACCCCGTGAACTATTCGTATACGTTTGTCCAGTCGTCAACGTGTCTGAACACGTTCGCAGCGACGCCTTCTAAATCCCTCGCCAGTTCTCTGTCCGCACTACTCAAAAAAATGGTGCTGAGGACAGGGGTCACCTTCGAGCCAATGCACACACCTGTTGTTTTCATGGACGTCTTGTCACGGAACCGACGTGTGCGCTGTTCAGGTAAAGTAGCTCTAAAAAAGATTCCACCGTCCTTTCACAAGTGATGCGGGAAACTATCTTATCTTCCGTGTTATGCCTTCATTGACGCAGTACGTTAAAACATCATGAGGAAGTGAATAAAAAATTGGCGCAGCTTGCATTAATGGTGCAAGGCTGGAGAAACAGCAGAGCTGGCGGCCCCTCTCTCTTCGTCGGAGACCCGGCTGTTGCACTTCACATGGATTTCCGAACTTACCGCTGCAAGTTCTCCATGACTGGCACGCCCGGGTCTTTTTGTCCGCAGCCTTTCACATTTCTCACAAAGTGGACCGCGTCAGCACGCGCTAGAACCCGCGGCAACCGGCTTCGCGAACTCGGCGTCTGTGCTCCCCACTTCAGGCGCGAACTCATGTGAACTGGCGAGGAGAACAGCACGCGAGAGATCACGTCACGAACGCTGGGCAGTGTTTCCTCGAATGTCGAGGCGGCCGATGCCGGGCGCCCCTCACGAGGCGCACCGTCACGTGCGCCCGCTTTTTCGCTTGGTATTCTTTGCGAGCTCCTCACGTGACGCAAGCCCACACGCAAGCCTGGAAGACGCTGCTGTACACGAGCCATTATATCGTGTGTTTCGCAGTGACGTCATGTCTTGGCGGGAGCCGGTGAGGCTCGGCGGAGCCATGCCGAAGCGACCGCGAGGCTTAGCGCAGCCGCGCCAGGGGTTAATAGGCCACGCGAGGCGACGTCATCGTTCCGGGAGGTTTTTTGGTACGATGGAAGAATAACGCTCGGCTTAAACAGCTCTGCTGCAAAAAACAAATCTTGTGCATCAATGCTAAAGCACCAGCTATTATTTGTGCAACCGGCCGTCAGAAACTCGACCAGAGCCTCGGAGTTAGCCACTTCGTACGGGTCATGTGCACTTAACGAATTCAACATTTTCTGTAGAAACCTGCAGAAACAAGTATACTTGCCATGACCCTCGCTCAAAAACTGGCCTAAACGGAACATTTTGCTTCTGTGTTTTAGCGGAGAAAAACCCATCCAGCTTCTTTCCTTTCGTGTTCTTTACAGATGATGCTATAGTCTTTCCTGGTTACTTCGTTTCAACAGCTTTACCGCCAGTGTTTTCCCACGTTCCACGTTGACATTACTTTCGCTGAAGCATTTTTCGACAGCCATGGATGAAGAAGAAGAAGAATATGATGATGATGAGTGGCTCTCCCTTTGAATCGGGGCGTCGGTTGTCAGCAACCGACTTGCCTGTTTTATTCCGCTTACTTGCCCTACTCCTATCTAACCTAATAGATTTGCTTCCTCCCCCTCATCTCCCCTTCACCCCTAATTTAAACTCTCATCGCTCCCAGCCCTCTCTTTTTTTCCCTCGCTGTTTTAAACTCTCATTCGTACGACTACTCCGCCTGCGTACCCATCCCTTCCGAAGCCTTTTCTAAGTACACGCCATCCGGTGGAACAACGAGAAACCATTCTTTATCAGAACAACACGCAGGTAGTTCTCGACCAATTAGCTACCTTACCAACGCTAACCCGGTCCTAACGCGCACTGGAGCTATTACCGCTACATCAACACATTCTACCGCACATCTGTCTGTCTATTTTCAAGGTACCCGCCGCGGTGGCTCATTGGTTGTGGCGTTGTGCTGCTGAGCACAAGGACGCGGGTGCAATTACCGGCCGCGAGGGCCGCTTTTCTGGTGGAGGCGAAAAGCAAAAACGCCCGTGTGTTCGGGATTTCGGCGCACGTTAAAGATCCCCAGGTGGTCAAAATTTATCCGGAGCCTTCCACTACGGCGCGCACCATCGCACGTGTAGCGTCGGCGCGTTAAACCTTACAATCAATCAATCTTTTTCAGGCACATACCAAGCGACGTTCCTTTTTAGTGCCAGCCCGTCGACGATGTCAAATTGTGGCTCCACACAAAATTTGGGTCCTAACCTCAGGACCTCATGCCGGCGCTCTTCCACCACCGCGTCCGCGAGCGCTAAGAGGCGTCCCTCGGTGGTCACTTTTGTCTGCTTCTTCGGCATAGTTGGATGCACGTTGTTTCACAGAGCCTCGGTCAGAACGTTTCCTGCCTACGCCACTCATGGGATGTCTTCATGTTCGAGCGTCCATCCGAAGGAGAAGCGCACATCACCTTAGGCACTGTGTGAAATGGTTAATGTCTCTGGCACTCACACGTCAGGGTTTCACTCATCCTTCACCCATGCCCATCGGACGGCGGCTATGCTAGCCACCATACGGCGGCGGCCACCCGGACAGTAGCTGGATTTCCAAAGGGAACTTCCCAATCCTTGAATGAACCCTGCAACACTTTCTTTCAACTTTTTTCCAATATCCTAAATTGTTTTAGAGCATGGTCAACAAACACATCAAGTCTTTAGAATAAGGGGTCACAAAGCACCTCTGCCAAAATTTACTGCTATATGCCCATCAGATAATAACTTGGAAACATTCGAAAGAATTTTTTCTCTTTCCCGAGTCTTGAAGTTTTTGAGCGCTCGAATTACAGTGACTCCGTGTTTGTGCTCGCCACCTAGCGGCCGTAGCGAGAATCGCCCTAATCAGGTCCGGTTGCGGACTTCCCCATGGCGCACCGCACTTGTTCATCGCCGTAACTGCGTAGTTGGCGCGAAACCGCCGAAAGAAGACCCGGAGACAATTAGGCGGACGCGTATGGAGTTTTGTTGCATCCCCTCCGATGTGTCGGCGCGATGAAAGTAAAACAGTGGATACTTTTACCGCTTCCCGCGAGAAGCAGACGATGAGCCTAGCAAGGCGTTGTGGTGACGGAGCCTACGCATTGGGAAAAAAGTGACGCACGCCATGCATGTTTTCTCAAAGCACTTCGCTCAAGACGACTACTACCTTTCAGGTCAGTAGCCACTTGCTTTTTCATGTAATGGAGCCACATTGCATGCTCGCGCCGTACTTTCTGTCGGCGCGCTTCCCCGTGTGCTCTGCTCGAGCATGTACCTGCCCTCTTCAGATATTTGTAAGGCGCTAAAGATATCTGTTAGGTGCTAATTATGACAAGATACTTGTTTGAAATGAAGCCTTGATTTCAATTAGCTGGGAACATCGTTTTTTAATCCGTGCTTGAAGCGGGCCTCAAATGCCCATCTGCGCCGTAGTCCCGCGCGCAGCTCGACGTACTTCACGCTCAAGTCAGTGGTGCTCAAGTCAGTGAATGGCAGGACTCCCGCAGCCTCGACAGTTCCAAGCAGCGAGCGGACGACGCTATCTTATCGGCGCACGCTGTGTCGCCTTTTAAATGCAGAGCATTTCAGTAACTCACGATGTCGCCCGCGTTGACGTCCGTAGTCCGCACCGTCGTTGTCCCTACTATATAAAAAAAAATACTAGCCGGCGCCCGATTTCGATCCCTCGACCATGCGGGCGAAACGCAATGTACGTGGTGCTCTACCCACTGCGCCACAAAGCCGACACAGAATGGGACGCTACGAACGCGCCTTATATCGTTGACTCATTCAAATTACTGCTGACGAGCGCTCTCTCGTCAGCAGTTGCCACAAGTGCAACAACATTAACGTAACGCAAACTACTTAACGTCGTGCGCCCCCGGAAATGCTCTGCATTTGATCGTGCCCCTCGCGAGGGGGATGTTTCACTGCGTCTTCTCTCGGTCGCGGGAGCCGTGGCGCAATCTGGCGGAGGCGCGGCACAACTCGTAGCACTTTTTTGTTTACTCTTATCGCACGTGAGCTTCTATAGTTTAGTCGTTTTAGCCGGGAGTAAATTGTGCATGTTCCAAACGCCAGCAGTGATTCGCGCGCCTGCTAACCAAGTAGTACGAATTTGTACTTATTAATTAGCAAACGTCGCGGGCGCCTGCATATGAAAATAGTTAAACTTGAGTCTCAAAGCGCAAAATTACGAACATGCTAGCAAAAAATGTGCCGGAAATTTAACGTGCGCCCCGAATGTCGAGCCATTTAAAGCACGGCCCGGTTGCATATATCCTGATTTCACCGGCAGCTATACCCAACGCCCTAAGCAATTATGCCACTGCTTAAACAAGATGTTCGGTTCATAAGTTTATCCAGCACATGTAAGCTGCATGCTGTAATCGTTGACACAACAAGCCACATATGTTTGGGAAAAACGTTTACAGCAATTCGATATAAGCTAAGTTGTCCTAAACCGACCTTTTTTCAGTACTCAGCAGATATGGGCAATAGCCGCGTTTACATGAATGCGACAGAATGCGATGGGTGCGCGTCGCATTTCCAAGCGCATCACGAGTAATGCGATGCGCTAGCGTGTACATGTAGCGCATTACCCCTGGTGTGATGGTGGCGCCATACGGTGTCGCACACCGAAGGTAAAGTAGCGTTTCTGGCGCTTCCAAAGCTTCCGGCACGGCTGGTTTTTGTTCTTTTTTTCACGACTCGCATTTTCCACCGTCTTACACTCGATTTAGACGTTTTTAAATGCAAAACTGCGTTGGCAGGGCTTACTTTTCTTGTCGGCATAATTCCTAATGCGATGCGCTCGCGTTTACATGCACTTCGAAAGTCGACTTACGCGTCTCAATCCACGCCTCTCTGGCGCATTAGTGCGACGCGCTTTCCTAGCGCATTAGCCCAGTTTACATGGATGCGATGCGCTAGAAAATTGATGCGAGGCGATGCGATGCGCCACTTGTCGCATTCATGTAAACGCGGCTAATGGTCTGTATTTAAATTTGCGTGTTGTCGAGGCTAATGATATCCTGCACTGGGTTTTCATGCTAAGAATCGAAAAAGAAGGTTAATTCATAAAGCTACGGCGAAGCTCTATCACAGCCCGAACAGTGGCAGTCAAAACTGTACGTCTTAACAGTTGATGAAAGCCGCCACAAGGTGCTTGTACTTTTCTGAGAGCCTTGGTGCGTGCGAGCACCGCCCTTTCTCGATTTTTGGCTCCCTAGAGAGGCAGCTCATCTTGAGCGAAATGCGATGCAGTGCCTCGGTCGGCCCCAACGTTTGCACGCACATAGCGATGATCTTGGCGTTTTCACCGCTCCGGTCATTGGCCCCGATCAATATAAGATCGTCGGCTGAAATCCATGCTCTCGTACTCGCCAAAACAACGCGAATCAACGCTGCAGTCTAAGAATCTTAGTACGGCCGCAAGCGAAACTGCGGCGGAGGACCTGTTTTTTGACGCCATATTGAGTGTTTTGACTAGTGTTGCCAGACTGCTTCGCGGAACTTGGAGTTGCCGATTGCAGCGGTGTATATAGCAGCTATTGGGCGCTTCCTTTCTTTGAAGTAACAAACGCATTAAATAGCCACTTTAGAAAAAAAAAAGCCCCAAAGCAAAGCAGAAGCAGCAGGGGTATCTGCTGCGACGAGCAAATCACGAAGTTCCGCTTCGTGCTGTCGATAGCTATTGCATCGACGACGCTTCCAGATGCGAGGGAAAGAGCGAAAGCGTTTATTGGAAGTGTTGCCGTGTCCCTTTAACGATGTTCAAGCATAGCTTGTAATAAAACTTCAAGAGAAATTGTAGGTGCTTTGCAGATTTTCCGTCACAATGATGAAGATTGTGTAAGCCATACGTCGTTAGCATAGTCAGATAAGAAAATATCATTACTGCCCTCGTGCGTATGAAGTACTAGAGCGAACACGTGCTGATGTGTGCACCGTCGAATGCCTTTGTATTGTCGTGCGCAGCACAGTGGGGTGTAAAAGAGTCTGTTTTTTTATTACATTATCTGTTGATAGGAGCGTTTGTCCGTGTTTTGTTTTCTTGTCCCCGTTTGTGTGCGCTATTTTGCAAGATACGTACCCATGTACGCCTATGGAGTGCTAGATACCGAGCCCCTCAGGAGGCTTTACACAAATGATTTGCTGGGAGGTCATTTTTTAAAGACAAGATAAGATGGGTTATATAAGCCCATAAAAATAACTTCCAATAAAAGCTCATAAATGTATCCTTTAGAGACGCTACGCCCCAACTCCTTTAGCATCGGCTTCAATATCAAATACGAATGCATTGCTTGGAAGCTAGGCTATTTTTAAGGGCATAAAAAATATCAAAGCCAGCTTATACAATGGTGCAAGCATGATGTCACGGCAGCGCTGTGTTCGTCTCACTAGGCTAAACTCGACGAGCGCTATATGTCCCCCAGAACAGTTTACCTTGTGTGTAAATAAATAAATAAATAAATAAATAAATAAATAAATAAATAAATAAATAAATAAATAGCGCTCCTCTGCAGAAGACCAGATCAAACGCGAAGTAAACTATACAAAAGGGTCATTTGTACAGTGCCCACCTCAGTCCTAGTATACTTCATCGAGTTCAGCCGCGAAGCCTTCGTCGAGCGCTCCCTCACCGTAGAAGACGCACCACAGTCACTTCTTGTTCTGGGCGATTGCATTCTCGCCTGGCAGCGCAGCGCGCTCCTGATAAGCCGCCTCTTCTTGGGGCATCCGGATTTTCTTTTGTCGTCCCATATCTTTGTAATTTGGAGTGGAAAGCGGCGTACCCACTTTTGCGTCATTTCCAGGTGCAGGACTAATGCTCTGCGAACCACGTTACCTAGAAATTTCTTGCCGAGCGCGGCACGTGGTGGGGAGGCCTTTGGGAAAGGATGTACGTTGATCAGTCAAAGGCTGCCTCCGGAAAATGCTAGGGAAAGGTTGCTTCAATTTTGAGCAGCTTGCTACCATTCTCACAGAAGTTAAGAATGTGATAAATCCTAGGCCGCTGACCTACATCTCGACGCTACTGAGGAAGTGGTACTTACGCCTTCACATTTCCTAACTGGTAGGAGGCCCGCTGCACTACCTTGCTCCAATACTGCTGAACCATCTTCCAATCGCGCTGATACCCTCAAGCATGGGAAGTTCAGGCAACAAAAAGTTATCGACTTTTGGAAGCGCGGGTATCAACAAACAATATATTTTGTCCCTTAGAAGCGCGCATATCAGAGGAGTACAGCCTGAGAGCCAGTTTAAAGGGACCATGAAGATAAAATAGAAGAAAACAAGATACAAAATACAAGCGGAGAGACCACTTGCTGCATTGCCTGCGTGACTGGTTCCAGACACTCCCCTTTGCTTCTTTCCGAGGTTTTCTTGCCTGCCAACTCTTATTTCTGCATTATCTTCAACGAGCCCTTCATTTCCTATTCTAATTCGCTATATACATACATATATATATATATATATATATATATATATATATATATATATATATATATATATATATATATATATAAAGACATAAATAAGAGTTGGCAGTCAAGAAAACCTCGGAAAGAAGCAAAGGGGAGGCTGTGGTAGGTCATTGAAACAGATAGAGAATTTGGAAATTTGGAAAGAAAGTGGAGAAAAAATTCCCGCCAGGTGGGATCCGAACCCACGACCTCCACAATACCGGTCTGGTGCGATAACCACTACGCTACCGGCGGGGCGATTTTCCCCTCCACTTTCTGGGGTATTTATGTTAAGGTATTTTTGTTTCACCCGCCGTGGTGGCTCAGTGGCTAAGGCGTTGCGCTGCTGAGCACGAGGTCGCGGGTTCGATTCCCGGCCGCGGCGGCCGCTTTTCTGATGGAGGCGAAAAGCAAAAACGCCCGTGTGTACGAGATTTCGGCGCATGTTAAAGATCCCCATGCGGTCGAAATTAATCCGGAGCCCTCCACTACAGCGCGCCTCATCGCCTGCGTTGCGTCGGCGCGTTAAACCCCACAATCAGAATCAGTATTTTTGTTTCATGTGCTTGGGGTAACTTTGCAGTAATTTTCGACGGTAAAACTTTAAAAAAGCACATAATATAACATGTGCAGCACGACGTTGTGACTTTTGAAAAAAACTATCTGAGGTACAATTTTATGCAGGCTTCTTAATGAATGATCAATCAATTAAACCTTTACAAACAGAATCACCTTAGAGGTGCTGGAAAATTACGCTGTCAGTAAGAATTTTTCCCCACTGAAACTAACAGAACGTTAAAATCCTCAGCTCTCACTGTTTTGGAGCAGTTTGGTGCAATTTTTACAATTTTCAAGCTTTTGGAGCAGCCTGGCGCAGGAAAACAAATTTGTATCAAATCTGCGCAATATGCACAGCTGTCTCACCCCTGTATGTGACGAAAACAATTCTTCAGATTTTCTTGCGTTCCCAATCTGTCTCAGCTGTATGCACTACGTCGCTAGCCTGGGATGAATGTAGTTTGCTGGTAGCAGTAAAGTCGACAAAATGTTTCAGGCAATAGGAGTCTTTAATACCCACTTCTTCAGGTGAAAAGAAAACACAAAAGAATCACTATTGCACACTGACAGAAAAAAAATGTGAACAGGCTGAGTCAGTCGAAACAAAAGGTTTTTTTTTTTGTTTGTCTTAACAAAAAGAAACTGTATCAAAGGCTGCTCAAAACAACCTAATGCAGAATTCAGTGGTCAGGATTAAAGTAACAGAAGCATGACGTCTTGACTACTAAAAACTGCACAGTAATAAGCAGCAACATCTTTGTTCGCTTAAAGTTAAGTACAGATGTAGCACACTACGTCGAATGTCAATAACAACCTTAGCAACAGAAGAAAAATTTTTCATTGGGCTGTGTACATTAAAATGGTGCAAATGGTGTACTTCACGGCCCACATAAAACTTCCACTTATGACAATGCTCTAACAAGCCTATATTAGCTGCCATGGCTTGACTCCAACACAGAGCAGATAATTATGCTTACATCCCGATTCAATTTTCTGAGACTTTCACCTCCAGACACCCAGAACACTGCAGAAGCTTAAAAGTCTCGAAAAGTTCCCAAAGCACTTTTCCAGAAATTCTGCCGTGTTTTTTTGCATAACGAGCTATCTTTGTAGCTCTGATATCAAATAAACTGAGGTATGGCTTGTATTTCAAAATACTTCATCGCACGGAAAACTGACAAAATTAAAAAGGCTGCATATTTGTTCACGTGGCTGCGTGGTATCACAAACGCACCAGCAAACCCCGACTCTTCTGCAAATACGCCTGACACGTGTTTAACCCTTTCACTGTCACCGACGTACCGGTATATTTTTGCATTTCCCCTCCGCAGTGTAACTGACGTACCGGTACTTCTCCATTGTGCGTTCCAAAAATTCGCGCCATAGCGCAAAGTGGGTGCGTCCGGACTGTTCGCGCCACCTGTCGAATCTTTCTAGTAGCTCGTATCTTAACTCGCTAGCTTTTTTCGACGGTATATTGAAGAGTATGGAGCGAGTGCGCCCATCCTTCATTGCTGGGGGTATCGCCGCTCCGTGCGCTGTACTCTGTTGGAATGAGTGACCATGCGGCATGCATGCGATTAAGGGTGCAAGGATTGCTGCGCCATCCGCAATGGGTTTCTAGGTTGTTTTTTTTTTCCCCTGTTCCTGTGTCTAGTACGGCACACCAGGTTAGCCCAGTGCGCCGTTGCCTCTCCAATAGACCGAAACATGACTCAATCGCGGCTTTCGCTCGTTCATTTCTGTGCGTTGTGCGGGCTCCCTCCATGTGCGTGGTTACTTTTGGATGGCTGACTGCACGGGGCCTTAAACTGCAGACAAAAGCAATGGTTCTTCGATTCTAATCCAATGCGAGCCAAGCTCGGATTCGCATTCTGAGAGTTTTGCATCCGAGGAAGGGGTGCAAGTTCCACATCGTCTGATTCTGATGTTGAAACGGTGGGGTCGCTGTCCCGGAAACGTGCACGGCAAACTGAAAATATCTGGACAAAGGCGATTTCTCACCCGCACTCTCTCCTTTCGACGCTTTATGTTCCAGACGCTATCATAGTCAAATAAATCGCCATGTTCCTTCCCTCATATTTCGGAAACCAAGCCGACACTGGGGGAGCATCACAGCCAGAAACACCCGGCAGTGAAAGGGTTAAACGACCTTCTACTGTGTCTCAGTCAGGCTGACTAGTTGCATCGCGCAAATGTACACACATCATATCAAAGTCACATCGTCAGACCAACATTTTTCCAAAGCACAAAAACCCGATTTATCCATACGTCACCATAAAAAGTTCAAAACGAAGCGCGTTCCGCAACTAAACGACAGGGTGCGTAAAAAGCTTAAAAACCGAACATCCAGTCACTGACCGCAAGTGCTACAAAACTACAATGTTGCGTACGTCAGAAAATTGTCCAATGTGGTGGCCCTGAAGCTTAAACTACTACACGATCTGAGATGGCAAAATAATGGCAATCGATTGGCAACGCAGTCACAGCGAGATCACTTCGCGAAATCGGGCGAAGCCGGCATAACGGTATGTCACAACAAGTTGAGCATCAAAAAGATGCACGGGATAACAGCAGTTCCTTGGTCCCAAAGGCACGGTGTTCATCAGTGCAGCACAATATTGCAAAAAGAAAAAAAATATGTAGATTGACGTTGGTTCAGAACGACGGCATTGTTCAGCTCAGCCCCACGTCCAAGGCCATCATGACGATAAAGCCAGCCACAGTGGTCCACGATGCCAGTTGACCGTTAGAACTGCGGGCGAAAGGCGACCGTCAGAAATCAATGCCAAGAAAGATGTCGAAGCCAAGCTAAGCATACACACTTCAGTAGTGCATTAAAGAAGCCATGAAGAGAAAATACAACTTCATTTAATTTGAAGGAACTAGGATTCAGTATTTCACTCAGCTCCATTACAGCCCCAAAAGATGTTTTTTTGACGAAAAAAAAAAAAAGCAAAAAGTATTTAAAAACTTTCAAATTTTGCGCCACAGTGACGTGTTATGAGCAAAAATGATGTCATACGGGCCAACAATAAAGCATAATTTTCAGTGCGTTAACTGTGTGTTAGCATTCAAGCGATGCGGTCAAATGGAACTAGAGGCCCCATTGCAGACGTCCAGTCATGTGTCGTCACGACAGGTCAGTTAGGCGGCCGCCAATCGCACAAACAAGGTTCCGTGACGTCATAGAAAAGTTGCGTGAAATTGGCTAGGGGGTCGCGACTGCTTCACACGTTTTCTTTAATATCTCCGTTCTTTGTTCGAAGATTGCGATGATATTGGTATCATTGTTATCGGGACTAAGCAGTCTTTCTAATAAACCCAACTTGTATTTTGTTTTCATGGCTCCTTTAAGAGGGCACACTGGTTTTAAACCAAAAAAGTTTATATTTACAGTTATGATGATGAAAGCTGGGGGGGGCTGGGTAGTTTTTCATTCTGATTGTAGATACAAAATTTGTTTTTGCGTAAAACGACTACATTCAAGTTTATTTGGATTTTTATACTTTATTTCTGACAGCCTTTGTAAAAAATCTGCTGGAGGGATGCAGCTGAACAGTTCCACTGAACTGTGCACAAATCAAGGAGCGCAATAAGAATAACCGTATCATTCTATCTGGCCTGTAGCAGAAGTTACGACTGTTTGAAGTTTGGGCTTGGAAGGCAAAACCAGTTTTTCTGGTTCCCATCTTCCAAGCCCAAACTCCAAATGGTCGTAACTTCTGCTAAAGACCAGACAGAATGATACGGTTATTTTTATTGCGCTCCTTGATTTGTTCCCAGTTCACTGGTATGATTTTTTTTAAGCTACACCCAAATAAAATTTGAATGTAGTCGTTCTACACAAAAACAAATTTTATATCTGCAATCAGAATGAAAACGACATATGTCCTCCATTTTTATCACCATAACTGCAAAAATAAACTTTTTTGGTTTAAGACCTTTTTTTTTTTTGAAGGTACATTGCACTTGCTGTGAACACAAAGACTTGCACGGGAAAAAAAACATAGACTTTCACGAAAAGATGGCGCTAAAGTTTAAGACCACTGCGCCCCGTTAAAACACTGACAAAAATGTTCTTAATGCTGGCCTGTAATACATCACTTCTCCTCATGTGACGTCACTGTGGCACGAAATCTGATGTTTTTCTGTAGTTCTAGCATCTTTTGGTTAAAAAAAAAACATCTTTCAAGGCTGGAATGGAGCTGAATGAGTTACCAAAAGCTAGTCCTTCCAAGCTGAACAGAGCTGTATTTTTTTACAAACTGCAGGTCATCTATACTACCTAGCTGAAATGAACACAGTTTAACGTGAACTCGATCATTTGGAAAAATGCAGAAAATTGTTTATGACAAGATTTTAGCTCAAAACATTTGCAGGTTAGTTATACTGGACTTTAGAATTTGTTTCAGCTGAGCAAAACACAAAAATTTTTGCTGCAGTCTTGCAGCTTCCGTATAGGCTCAAAAAAAAAGACACGCACTCAAGCAGTAGCAGTTTCCAAGAATGCCATCCTGAATAGACCACGATTTGTTCTTCACACTTGGAAGTGTTGGAAAACAATAAAGAGCTGCTTGGAAATATTCATCGGTTTCGATTCTTGTAATATATGCACGTATACGATTTATTGAGTTCGTTAGCGAGTATATCAAGCCTTAAACGGCGTAACCATGTCATAATTGTTCGGGTTGAGAGTCAGTTCGTTATGATAACGGTGGTTATGATAGAAATTTGGAGCACAAAAGCCGCCTTCAAGTACTCTGGACAACGTTGTCTTGGGCGCTATCACGGTGGCTTAGCACAGACCTCCTCATTGTATTTGCATCTGAATGAACAACGCACACTGAGGTTATGCACCTTCTTGCACGCAGCCACAACGAAAGCTAATTTGTGAAGAAGAGAATGTATGCCATACAGCCTGAAGAAAATATCCACATGATCTTTGTGAGCCTCCCAAACATCTGGGCACAGAAAAAAACAAAAAAAAAACATTAATCTGATACAAGTACACAACCACGAAAGAATAGAAGAGAGCCGTTTTATTTCCTGCTGTGCGATGCGCGTGTAGGGGCCCGCTGCTTGGTTCGTAGCATTAGACTGTTGAGTCTTCATAAGAGCATCTCAAAAATACTGTAGGGAAGCCTACACATTTTGAATACTTATCGAGGATCTCCGAGTGCTGAACCTCGCGAATACGCTAAAAAGTACGAGTTACACACGATCTTCTGATCGATGCTCTGAAAAAAGTTGTTCTCTCTCTCCTCGTGTGTTGCAAACTTGTGGAGGATACAGCTTGAAATTATTCAGATATGTCACAAGCTGGCCAAAATAACTGAATTACAAGAAATATGCTATTTAATGCACTAAAGCATCAAAGCGGGCGATTTCTAGCACAGGCACTACTGCCCCTCACAAGCAGAGTGTGGCAGCGGCGCAAGTCCCTAAGCCGACGTCAGAGCCAGGGGGCGCCACTCAAACATCTCCCCGCAAATTACGATGTCATGGTAGCTGCTGGGATGCACATCCCTTTAGACATCGAATTCATGGAATCAACTGCTTGTAAAATGACAGACCCAATTTTATGGAGTTTCTCGAACGTAATATTTCACAATTCCTGGTGACTTTGTTAGATCACTGTTAACTGTAAATAAGTTGGTAAAAAAACAAACAAACAAATGAATAAACAGAAGAATAAATAACTGAGGCCAAATTATCGTGAACAAACCACAAGGACCCTAGAAACAAAGATGTGTAGCAAACCTTAGGGTACGCCACTCACAGGGACGAACTCCCAGGCAGCATCGCAGCAGCACCACTATACCAGACAGCGTCCTCTAGAATTGAGTGAGAGTTAAGCAGGTGTGACGACGTACCAGGCCTGTGCCTCTGGCACAATGTCGTCGACCACCACGTACACCATGGCCCCGGCGGCAAAGGCCAGCGCATAGGGCAGCAGGGGCTGAGCCATGGTGACTGCCAGGCACCCAAGGATCCCGGCCGCGGGCTCCACCACGCCGCTCAGCTGGCCGTACCTGTAAGTGCGGAAGGGTCAAGTGTGAGCTAAGGTTAGATTTGGATGCCTGGAAGCTACACCAGGAGCAGAATCCGGAGCTGTGTCCATTTAAAAAAAAATTAAAGCCGTTCCCCTCTACTTGAAAGCCGTCGGAAGTGCAAAGCAGCGATTCACCATAATAGGCTGCAGCGCTGTTATCCGCTCACTGCTATCAGACAATGCAATTCACATTTCCCACTCTCACAGTTCTCGAGCACCTCCCGCCAGAAACTGCGCCAGCGAGAGTTCTGTTCTTTTTGCGCTTAGTTTTCCCCCCGCACGTGGTGGCGTTGCACTGGCACTTTTTTTCACTTACTATCGTAAAAACCAACCGAACAAGCGTTCCTAACTAAATGAGCGGGGGCGCTGCCGGTCAGTTACGTATAGTTTGCCTCAAATGTACCTGCATTTTTTTTGCGCTAAATAACGGGGAGATGTATGACAAGCACCAGCAGTTCACGAGTTTCGAACGCTTAGGACTGTATAAATCGCTTCGCTTTCAAAGCCTCTGTGGGACGCCGCGACGACAGAACACCGTGTGGCTCTACTTGAATTCAGCGAGCGAGCTACAACGACAAGGCGAGCCCCTGAAGTGCTTTGCATTTAAAACTAAACCCAGGGTGGCACAGTGAGCAGATAGCGCTGCAGCCCGTTATGGCGAATCACTGTTCTGCACTAAGGACAGCTTTCACATTGAGTGGAACGGCTTTAATTTTGTTTCCGTCATCCTCGTTCCGTTATTCACGGCACATACCCACTTGGGGGATTGGATTGGCAATGAATCAGAAGCTCTGAGGAGCTTGTGCCCACCTAACAAAATTCACAAAGATATGAATTGGAGTTCAGTAAAGCTTGATGTCGGGCTAGTTGGTGTAACATACTTTTGAAAGTGAGTTGCACTTGTTGTTTACACAGAGACGGACACGGGAAAAACACGTATACTTTCACGAGAAGACGGCGCCGTCTTCTCGTGAAGAAAGTTGCGTCGTGTTCCAGTCTGCTTGGTGACGTACCTTACACCGTCATGTGAAGAAACAAAATCGAAGGAGGAGAAGCATGCATAGTGTAGCAGAAAAGAATATGATTGAAGTAATTCGCTCCAGAAGACAAAGAGACGTAACCAAAGCAAGAAAGGCAAATACAATGCAGCGGTAGTGAAGTTTTAGGAGCACCGACAAGTCGGCAAATTGGTACGGAGACACAGTGACTGAAAGTGAAGAAAAACACAGGACAAAGAGAGGAACTACACAGGGTTTCATTACAGGGGTAGTGACACGAAGTTTCAAAGCTGAGATAACTATGTAAAATGCTTCCTTTTTATCAGGAGATATCTCCCAGCAAGTTTCAACAGTACCCGTTCAGTATAACATATTTTAATCAAATCCATTTTAATCTCCGCTCGCAGGGGAAAGCCCAGAGCGGGCCAGCGTGACATCATCTGCTACTTGCCCCAAACTGCCGCTGTCGGGTCTCCCATGACGTAGCCGACGCCAGAGTCCTTCAATGCTTCTCTGGTCATGAAACTCCCGGCCAAGTTTCGTATGGGGACAAAGGCTACTGCGAGTGGCGCCACCACAGATCGGAGGGCATCGGGTGGTTGCTGCTGCTCTGTACCCAGACCGGCAGGCAGGAACGCAGTAGCAGCATGCCTGTTCGCACCGAATTTTTTCGCCACTCACAAAATGATAAGTCCCTTTGAGCGGCCCACGACACGTAAACCGAAAGCGCACTGCTGATAAGGTGGCGAGCGCCTGTTTTATCTTACTCTGTGGTCCGTTCCCTGCCAAACGCGCTATGACCACACCCCCAACTGCCCTTCGATCAACACCAGCGTCGCAGCGCGGCAGCGTACGAAGCTATCCCATAGCGTGATGGCGAAGTTTCATGACCAGAAAGGCACTGAAGGACTCTGCCAACGCACTGGCTGCGGTTAGCGCGCGCTGCTACACCATGAGTACACGTCATGGTTTTGGGACTGACGTCATGCTGCCCTGGCGCGCGGGGATGGCGAAGACCTCGGCCAGGTCTGGGTGAGCGCGTGCGCTCGCTCGCGCATTCAGACTGGCCACGGTGCGACAAGAATGGTGATGTTAGGTGCTACATCCTGTCATGGCAGCCACTCGGCGTTCGTTTTGTTGAAACCGAAACTGACGTGAATAAACTACACCATAAATGACTGTTTATGCTGCGATCGACCGTCTAATGTGCCATTCTATGATTAGTGGGCTGGTAGGCACCCATAGCAGCAAAAAAAAAAGAGTAACAAGAAAATTTCGTGTCAGTACTCCTTCAAAACTCACTTGTTAGTAAGCGCGTGCCCTGTGTAGTTACTCCCTATGTCCTGTGTTTTTCTGCGCTTTAGGTCACTAAGTAACAAAGTTGTTAATATGTATTGCCAGGCTTTCGTCTTCAAAGCACAAAAGCAGACTTGGTTCCACGAGTAATTATTTTTCCTCAGTTTTCACCCCCCCACACACAGTTTCCCCTCAAATTGTTGACTACAGCTAAACCCGTTGATTCCTTTCTGGCCATTCCTGAATGAATTTTACCGAATGACAGCCCAGCAAAGTGCCATCCTCATAAAGGCACGGACAGTTCATAATCAAAACTATTGGTAAAAGGCCAAGGCAAACCAATGCATCATTGCAAAAAGGCCTTCAGCGAGACAACAAATCCAATTCCACTCACCAGAATGACTTCCACTTTGAGAAGCCTGCCCCTCGCAGAGGTAGGCTCACTGCCAAGCCCTCAGGGAAGTTCTGGATCCCTATGCCCAGGGCCAGGTTTCTTTTGAAGCAGACAGGTGGGGGAAAAGGTGATAAAAGCAACAGTTATGCAACTGAGACTCAATACCTGTTATACACTGCAAGTACACGAGTGTAAGTTCAAACATCTCATCCAACAGTGCATGTGCCGAGGCACTCCGTGAAACCAATTTTGCATCAATTTCAAGTTGTGCTTTTCGAGTAAGGCAGAAAAGGTGAACTGCACAAAAAGGTTAAAAAAATGCACTGACTGCTATACAACCTGATACGAAATTTGCGTGCAGCGCAAACTGAAGCTTTCTCGTGGTCACGGCGCATATCTGCTGCGTCTCTGGAAGTGATCGTGTGATCAGCGAACGCATGGCGGTGCACGCTACTCTGCAGACATCTCAGTCAATATTTCGAGGCCACGTACTGCCAGAAAAGGCTGCGATTGAGTTAAAGACCCTTCAAAGCCTTGTTCGCAAAATTCGCCAGTTGTTCCTTGAGTACCAAATGCACATATAGTCAGCACAAAGGGAAATCTGAATGGATGGTGGCAAACACTGCTTGAGGGAACTGCTCAATAGCATTGGGTTTAAAATACCTCCCTGAGGGACACCTCGACGCAAGTGTGAAAAGCTGTGTCCCCATCTTTTGTGGAGACACAGCTTCCGCCCAATACCACACAAGCAAGGCCTCAACCAGGCCTGAGTAATTGTAGCTTCATTGTGCACACAACAGATGTCACCCCTTTACTGTTCACCAACACGTAAATTGGATGTACTCTGCTGATACGTGCAAGACCAGGTCGGCGAGATGAATCAGCGTGGCAGTAGCTTCCAGCGTTACGAACGGCTCGAGATAGAAAAGAAACACGCACTCCTTTGACACGTGGTTATTGCATCCACAGAAGTGGTTACTTGCAGTGTAAACTGTGCCGTGCAGCACTCTGAGTCTTCAACGCTACCAATGGAGGGCGCTCGTCTAACTCTTTCCTTACCACGCTATTGAAATTGACCATCAGTGATTGATCATTTCAGTCTTTTATTTCGTCCCATTTTGGCCACATCTGTTAGCTCATAAAATGCTATTTCAGGAACAGCTTAATTTTTGTTTGTGCAACGAAAAACGTGATGTTTTTTTTATTGCAATGCAAATTTTATTGCAATGCAAAATGCAATGCAAACACTATCATTAGGTTTATTACTGAACTTTCTTCTCTACGAACGTTCCACTGCTGTCGAGGCTACTCATTTGGCTGCTGAATGGGCTCCCGAACATCGTCGCCAAATGACATTTGCCTCAAATGTCATTCGGTATGCTCGTGTGGCGCCAAATTAATAACATTTAGAGCGAATGACATTTGCTCTAAATGTCAATAGACCTGCCGTGTGACATGGGGTATTAATAGATATCCTTCAGGACAAATGATAAATCTATGCACACAAATTGCACATCCTTATACCCATGCTACACTGGCGTCACAATGTAATTTGAACCGAATGTCATTCGACTCAAATGAGGGGCTTTGAATGCCATTCAGAATCTGTTGTGCTCCACTACAATTTTGGTGGCATTTGAATGCTTTCACAATTGCTCGCTGTGCTGCATGGCACTGCTGCTGTGAAGTTCTGTTTTTGCATAATAATGCAACAATCAAAATTAGCAGCAGTCTATGGCATTACAGTCGAATCCAGCTACAACGAAATTGACGGGACGTGCGAAAAATAACGTTGAAGCGAAAATTCGTTGAGGCGAAATCTGCCCCAACACACCACGGAAAGGCCAGAAAAATAGCCCCGTATGTTTCCGCATCATTGGCAGCATAATACAATGTTTAGAAAAAGGAGTGACGCGCAATAATGTCATGTTTATTCGGATAACAAACATACCAATGGTTATCTGCTTTTTCACAGCACCCAAGGTTTTTCACAGCACCCAAGGAACGCGTTGCGGAGGGGGGTGGAGAAATGCAGGCGCAAAACGTATTGCTGTACAACAAGGCATGTCCACCGAGCTGATTACTTGGAGATAGCTGCTAGGCCGTCGGAAGCCCCCCTCTCGCTTGTGGCAGGAGCAGTGCCATTACCTTATCCCCTGACAGGGCACGGCAGCTACTGACCTTGGCAGGCAAGACGCGCGCGCTTGCATTTAACAGGACCGTGCGCTCGCGACTAAGATAGGATGACTTGGCTTCAAGACCAAACACGCAAACATGATTTTTGCTCTTGGCTATGAAGAATGGTAGAAGGAAAACGGCAAGGACAGCTGCTCACAACGCATACATGATGGCGCCGCGCCAGCAGCGGAGCACATTCGTGCGATTTCAACTGGATATGGATTGGCTGTAGCTCCGGGGCTCCAGCTTGGTGAACCGGGCCTGCGCCTCGTGTAAAGACGGCTAGCCACATCGTTATCACCATCAAACAATGGCGTACACCTCTGAGTTTTTTTTTGCTTTGTTTTGGGTGGCGGTGTGGGCGCACCGCGCATGTTTTTGGTGAACTAAGCATCCTAAATGTATAAAAGGCTACAAATAGCTGGCGCTATGCTTATTTTATTGTAAAATAATTGTTCAAACCCAGCCCAAAACATCGAAAATTTCATTGAAGCGAAAGAAAGCCTGACAAATGGTTCGTTACGGCGAGGACTTTGTTGCATTGACTTCTACGGCTAGCTGACGGGGAATTGGAAATATTTCGTTGAAGCTGCGTTCGTTGTAGCGGGGTTCGACTTATAAATAATATATATATATATATTATATTATATAAATAATATAATATATATGTATTATAATTATAAATAATACAAGCTTTGACACAATTCTTGCTTAATTTTGAATCGCAATCAAGGATTTTTTTGCGCTGTTTTGTGCTGTCTGGCCACACTGTTTTGTCGCTTGCTGGCACTGGTGATGAGAGTATTAAGTGAATGAGAGGTAAAGAAAGTTCCACAATTAAGAATATTTTGTTTGTCTTAAGTATGCCAGCAATGCATTTGTTTATGCTGACTTGGAACGCTGTGCGCGAGAGTGCTAGAAATGGCATTCGAGAGCCCCAAACGTCTCGCTGGGGGCTCATTTGGCTCAAATGTCATTTGAGCCGAATGGCATTTCAAAGCCCAGTAGCAGGGGTATTAGTCTGCTAAGATTTCCTTCTAGGCAGTGAGAAATGTCCCCATCAGCACAGACGCTATACTAAGCTAGGACTCACTTCTAGCAAGAGCGCTACTGATAGTCACCCACCTGGCCGTTTCGAACGTAGAATGTTCCGAGCTCCCGGCAGCGCCAAAGCCAACACCGACGGCGAGCCCCTCTGCACAAAACCAAACAGCGCCAGCAATCGGGGTGAAAATTCCAGCCTTCCGCTTACTTATAGACCAGACTCACACGGTGAAATCTTAGAACAACGGTCATTAGCAGCGAATGCCATCAACATAGTCATTATCGCAAAAGTGCAGGCACTCCAGCTCTAGATGCCCACAGACCCCCCTACTAAATGTTGCTTACAAACACAGAGCACGGTCCACAGACAAATGGCAAAATGTGAAGTTGAGCTGGTGCGGCAATGCGCACTGCATGTTTGAAGGCAAATTTGCAATTTCTTAAAATATTTGGCATGACTTTGGAAAGAGCTTTAAAAGTATACTAAGCCCCCAAATACCGTAGTCTGTCGTATTTCTTTTTTTCCCGAGGGGCTGCTGAAAGGCACCAAAAGTAAAGGAGAAAAAAAGAGAGGGACATCATTGCCTTGTGAAGGAGTGTGCAGGCTGGTCCATTATCTTTATGCACCAGTTATGTTTATTAATAACTGCTAAAAACGCCAGATACAACTTGTGGTCAATACCACGTGGCGGCCACCGTGTGCCAGGTGACAACGATAATGTGGAAAGTGACACGAGGGGGGCTGGAACATGGCGGACATCATGGGACTGAGCTAGTTCGTGGCGGGAGTCGCGGGACCTGCTAAGGGTCAGACCTTGGGGAACTGGACTGTCAGTAAAGGCGTCATTTTTCGAGGACTTGGGTGTCGTTATCGGGAACCACAGCCGGGTGCTAGGAACCCGGTACCACACACTGTTAGATATGCTTTTCGTTCGCATTCATGCGTGCCCAGCCCAATGCGCAAATGGCACCTCAACTACAAAAGCACAAACAATTTTCGATGCCAACACATCTCGGCACCACGCTTACATGTTGTTTGTCTGTAGGTAGCCAGTTTGGAAATCAGTTTACCAGCAGACTGCCTCACTATAAGCCAGTTCGTACTTTTCATACATATTCAAAATATGAAATGGAATTCTAGATGTCTTGAACTTTCTGCCACCAACGAGAAACATGACCGGGCGATTGTAGTCGTGCCTCTCATTCTGTTCGATCGTATCGCTTGAATGCTGAGGTGGAGTTAAGGCACGGATCATTCTATTTTTATTATACCCTCAATGAAGCTACTGGTGAAACCACGAAGCACAAAACTTGAAAGCTTTTCAACATTTGTTTTCTTTTCATTAAAAAAAAAAAACGTCATTCAGGGCTGGAATTCAGTTGCAGTGAGTTCCTTTCCATTAGCCCTTTCACTGTCACTGACATACCGGTACGTTCTCGCATTTCTCCTCCACAGTGTCACTGACATACCGGTACGTTTCTCATTGTGCGTCCCAAAATTCGCACCATTGTGCAGAGCGGGCGCGCGCCTGGACTGTTCGCGCCATCTGTCGAATCTTTCTAGTAGCTCATATTTTAACTCGCTAGCTCTTTGCGGCAGCATATTGAAGAGTACGGAGCGACCGCGCCAACCCTTTGTTGCTCTGGAGCTTGGTGCAGAGCTCCACGCGCTGTACTCTGTCGGGATGAGTGACCACACGGCACGCATGCGATTATGGGTGCAAGGGTTGTTGTGCCATCCGCAATGGGTTTCTAGATTTTTTTATTCTGTTCCCACATCTGCTACGGCGTGCCAGGTTAGCCCAGCGTACCGTTGCCTCTCCAATAGACTAAAACATGACTCAATCGCGGCTTTCACTCGCTCATTTCTGGGCTTGTGCGGGCTGCTGAAAGTGCTCCCTCCATGCGCGCGGTTACTTTCCAAAGGCTGACCGCGCAGGGCCTTCGGCTGCGGACAGGAGCGATGGTTCTTCCAATTCCGATCCGAATATGAGCCGAGCTCGGATTCGCCTTCTGAGAGGTTCTCATCCGAGGGAGGGGTGCGAGTTCCACAGCGCCAGATTCTGATGCTGAAATGGTAGGGTCATCCCGGAAGTGTGCACGGCAAACTGAAAATACCTGGGAGAAAGGTGATTTCCCATCCCACTCTTTCCTTTCAACGTGTTACGCTCTGGACGCTATCATAGTCAAATAAATCACTATGTTTCTTTCCTCATATTTCAGAAACCAAGCCAACAATGGGGGGTGCATCACGGCCAGAGACACCCGACACTGAAAGAGTTAAACAAAGCCGTAGTTTGTCTTTATGGCTCTCTTAAATGGCACCAGACATTTGGCGAACAAGTATGCTCGTATTTCACCTTTATCAGACGCAATAAAATTTTGTCCTCAGCAGAAGAACTCCTCCCCTCTGACATACGGAAGCAACGGAGGCTGCAGGACAGGGTGAAGGCAGAACACAGAAAACCTCCACTCCGACTGATTTAGTCCGACACACGTGAGGACTGAAGCGGGCCCCTTCAAAGCAGAGACTGTCTGCACTCACCGGGAATGTTGTGCACCGTGACGGCGACAACAAGCAGGAAGATGCGCTTCCAACGCTTGATATTCTCTTCCGTCTCGTCCGGCACGGGTGGCAGGGTGACGCGCGTCGTCGTCAGCGGCTTCTTGCGCAGCTGGACATTGGGGTCTGGCAACGAGAGAGGAGCAGGGAGTGCATAGCTTGGCGGCACTTGTCACCGGAAACATGCCACAAGGCAGAGAGAATTCTCGGTCGCTACTGAACTGAACTAAACAAGTTGGTCACACCTAAAACAGATAATAAAAATTGTTTAAATCCTGCAGCATTCAGCCACTCTCTAATGAGATGGGAAACAACAGGACATCAGACATAACGAAGGCAATGCGATTTCAGTTTAACCTTTGCAAAAAAAAAAAAAAAAATCTTGGAACACTCATGTATCTAAATAAGAGAGGTGTTCAAATAGTAAAATGTTCAAACCAAAATCCACACAAAGAAAAAAAAGGTGGCTTGGAATATCGCATTAAATGACGACTTTTTTTTGCTATTGCTATATCATCGTATTTTTCCAATACACAATGGTCTGCACAAGGGCAGGTATTCTCGGGCCGCAGTAAATGAGAATGGGAGATAAATGAACTAGAACGTGTCTCTGCATTCCCATGTTTGCCAACGTATGGCGACACTGGCACAAATCCTTCTCGGGCACTGAGGTTTGGGTTTCCAACGTGTTTACCTGTTCACGCAAGCCCAGAAACTTCTATTCGACCCAATATTCAAAGAGATAGGGCATCTATGTCTCAAACACAAAGATAAATTGAATAATTACCTATTCAACTTGTACTTGAATTTTCAAATACTCACATGACTATGATTCGCCAAATTTCATTTGCAACAGACGTACAGAAGGGTTTGCACAAAATGTATGGCACGCATAAAGGGATGAAACGAGGGTAACAGTATGCTAGGCTAATTGTTGTTACCCTTTTTTGTTTCATCCTTTTTATGTAAATGGAAAACCGACTGGCTCAGTGCTCAATGTCAGTAAACTAAGCGAAAACAAATAGCCAATGAAACATGGCAACTGAACGACAGAACGCAATGGCTGCTTCAGATCAGTGCACATTCCCGAGGAATTCGCACATGCTCAACCGGCCCAAAACATGACGGCGTGAACTTCTTGCTGCTGGGCTAGTTGGTGAATAGTTGCCATGATTTGCAACCGAAGCGTATTATATCGAGAAGAGAGCGAGTGAGTGTAAGTAATACCTCGATTTCTCTGTACAATAGCAAAATGGGCTTTCTGTAAAACGTGCTGTAAACATGTCTATTATTGTTATCATCTGTGTATGCGCACATCCTCCTTTCTCACCCTCTCTTTTCCTAGGGGATATAAGCACGTGCGTAGCCGAACAAAGTAGTTGGAAGTTAGCGCCTGCCTCGTCCATTCTGTTTCTTCATCCGTGTTTTTTTTTTGTTGCACTTCAAATCATGGCAGAGTGATGGAGTGAGGGGCACTGCATGCGTGCAAGACACAGGACGTACACATAGTGCAAAAAAACCAGCACCTAGCCCTCACCAGAGCTATGCATTCCAAATCGGCAAAAAAAAGACAGATCAACAAAAAACTGCAGTTTTGAAGCAGCTGTTCCCACAAAAGGGAAAATAAGAACAAAAAAAGAAAAGTAAGGAGCGCGAATTGGCCACAAGAGCTCGGAATGCGGTGTACACATTCCGAACATTAACCTCGTCAAGTAATTTGACAATGTTTATAACATATTTTAATGCCCCTTTAATTAACATAGGCTTTCTTTTTTTTTTACAAGTTCAACAACCGCCACTACAGAGAGCAAAAGAACAGCAGCAGAGCTTACTTCTGCTATTTAACTTTCCCTCCAGCAAGTTTATTGGAGCTGCCACTTTTGTCCAACACTCACCCGAATACCCGTTTCGGAACCCGACCGCCGACTCCTCGCCGGTCCGAATGTGGCGCTTTAATGTGGACTTCTTCTCCATCTGCATCGCCAGCGCCAAATCGGCCTTGTGGCCATCCTGGAAGAAATACGTCGGCCACCAGTGAAAAGCCGCACAGCACGGCGACTGCGACAAGTGGCCGTCACAAACCGGAGGCCCTACTATTTCTCTTGCTTCAGGAACAGGAATGCTGATGTGTTGCTTGAGCCAAAAAAGCGTATAGGTGGTATTCATTGAAAAGTTTAGCTGTCAATTTCTTCGCTTGGCAACACTGAAATGGCCATGGCCATGGCCGACGCGCCACGGACATGGCACGGCTTGTGCCACTGTGGCCGCATGCTGAAGAAAAAAAAAACACCGGCGTGCACCGTCTGCTACGTTTCAACCCGATTCTCAACGGTGGTGTCAACAGAGTTGTCATTAATCGCACTCACATTGGAGTCGAGGCATTACTTTGCATTCGGCGGGCTAGAGCTTGGAATGTCCAACCCATATCATGCGCTTAGCACGGACAAGTACCGCCATCCTGCGGAGCCCGACGTAACCAGTGATGGCGCGCTCACATGGTTGCCTGCATGTGTGCCTCGCTATTGAATACAGGGTAAAGAGTCTTTGTTACATCTCCAGACAGTACTCAGCAGATTGCTCTGTTGTTTACCCCGAGAGTGCTTTATGTTTGCTCTAATGTTTACCAATTTGAACTTGTACACATGTCGTCATCATCATCATCATTCTGTCTACGCCCACTGCAGGGCAAAGGCCTTTCCCATAGATCTCCAATTATCCAATTGTGTACACATGTATACCATGTATAAACCACTCTGCTACATCTTCCATTGGGGCTAGCAGTGTTGCTAAATAAATTAATTTTGGGGGACTAATTGATTACCTTTGGAGTAATCAATTAACACTTTATTTGCGATTGATTTTTCAAACCAGTTCATTGGTTCAAGTCACACGATCAAAATAAACCAAAACCGCACATGCTAAAATTCTTTGGAAGCGTGTCAAGAATTACAGGTGTGTTCATATAACCAGGGGTGGAACACAGTACATGTGTTTGGAAGCAGTCGTGGGAGCAGGCCAAATGGCATTTTGGAGCAGTCTTGGAGCTGCCAGAAAGGCCATTTGGCAGGGGGCTGGCACAAGTGTGTTTTGACAGCCCCTGCCAATTAGGCTTAATCTATTTATCTACTATATTAGGCATTCTACCGGGCAATAGAACCTAACCCGAATCAGGAATGCAGTTCTTGCCCTATATCTGGCAATTTACAACATGCAGAGTTTTTTACTTCGGACCCAGCGAGTGCGCACCGCGTTATCACCGTCCAAAAGGTAAACCTCACACGCACAGTTGAAGGGGATCAGATAACAGGTCTCACTCCACGTCCAGTAGACAGCAATGTTGATTGATTGATTGTAGGGTTTAACGCGGCGACGCAACGCAGGCAATGAGGTGCACCGTAGTGGAGGGCTCCGGATTAATTCTGACCACCTGGGGATCTTTAACGTGCACCAAAATCTCGTACACATGGGCGTTTTTGCTTTTCGCCTCCATCAGAAAAGCGGCCGCCACGGGCGGGAATCGAACCCTCGACCTCGTGCTCAGCAGCGCAACGCCTTAGCTAGACAGCAATGTTAATAAGCGAACTCTTGACGGCATTCCATAAAACAGGGTGTTTGCTTGCGTTTTTTCTATCAAACAATGGTTTCAGTGCTGGCGCAGCAGAACATCGCTTTGTCTTCGCCCGTAATGGGGTTGTGAGAGTCGACGAACGTACGCCGTAGACTGCGTAACAACAGTGTGTTAGAAGGTATAATTAATGCCGGACCATTCTCCAGATAAGAAAAGCTAACCCTTATCGCAGGCAAAAATGTGTACTTATCTCACAACAAATGCAAACCGAATTAACACGCGAGGGCAAAGCATCCAATACACTGTTCAATACATGCAGCTACACTCGTCAAGAAAGGTCGACTAATCTGAAGTTAACCTCCCATAAACTACAACCTTTCATGGGAATATATTCCGTTTCCTATCTGTTTGCCACGCAACACCAAAACATTTTCCTCACTTTCGGCCATTTTCCATTGATTGTCGTGCAGCGGATGGCAGCACAAACAAAACCATGCAAATGCGACACAAATAAATCCGAAGTGAAGGCGGAGGACAAACATAGTGCCTGCCACCTTAGAGCTAAGCTAAAGCCAACTTCCATAGCTGCTCATAGCCCAATAGCTACACATAACCTTGAAGCCGTAACTGCATTGCAACCGAAGACTGTTTCAGCCAAGTTTTCAGGTGCAAGGCACCATGGCGGTCGTATCTCGCAACTCAGTTCGGGCTCTGCGGCGCAGATAAACGAGCTTGGCACAATCGGAGCGGTTTGGCCCAGGATAGCACAGGTAAACAAGTTTGGCGCCTAATGGCGCAAATGGGAGTTCCCTGAATAACCTGTCTTACCCCTTTTCCACCATTGAATAACCGGCCTTACCAGGAATAACCGGAATAACAGGAAATGGTGCAAGTATGCTCAGTAATGGTAGTGACAAAAACCGACAGCTGCATGGTAGTTAGGAGTCCATTTTTGTCAAAATACAAGGACATCCATCGATTCAATTGTACCATTGTGACCCGGTTGAAGCAGTTTGGATTTTGTTCTATGAATTTGACTCAGGATCCATAAGAGAAAGCTTCGCATTTTAACCATATAATTCTTAATTTAAGAAAGGAACTTTGATTTGTGCATCTTTCTTCCCTGTAAACCACTTTAAGTGATTATTCAATCAATCAATTGATTAAAGCTTACTGGTTAATGCTCCTGCCAGCTTGCTACCGTAAAACACTGTAGCCTCACTAGATAGGAAAGCTTGTACGTTCAGTTCTTTGCGCCCTGTCAACTTTTGGCATGGCCTACAAACTTTTGACAAAGACTGTACCACTTCCATTTTCACCCGAACGATCCCCTTTAAAACCAGCCATTTACAAACTACCCATAATCATTCCAATAAGACCACTTCTCTCCTGTCTTTTTCTAACATTCGCTCTGGCTAACTGAAATCCACGCAAACACTCATGGCCACATGCTTGTTCAGTACGGCCCCATAGGGAGATTGACACTTACATAAGAGGGAATAAGCCTGTCCATGGCATAGACGAACAGCGCTCCCAGGAAAAATCCGAAGCCGACGGGCAGAAAGGCAAGTCGGCCATAGCCGCCCGACGACTCGGCTATCTCGATGGCCGGCGCAAGCAGGGACCAAAAAGAGGCCGCCAGCATGACCTGCAACCAGGGCGATGGGGGACACGTCAGTCCCTTACCTGTGCCTTTCATGGAGCTATTTCCTGGAATACAGTCATCAGCAAATAGCAAGAAGCCTCTGATGAAAGGGAGAAATACATCCCCCATCAACATGGTGTGAATAACCCACTAGCCATTGGGTTATGCATGGATAGGGTAATATACATAGGGTTATACATTATTAAGTATATATGCTAATATATAGTTGAGGGAGATCTGCCACATCAATCATGTGCCATTTTGGGTGCTGCCATAGCAACTAGAAGCATTCCTTTGCTACTTGGCTTGGCTTGCCACATGGCTTCTTTTTGGTCTTGAAGTTAAAAATCAACAAGGGCAACATTTTTTTCTTGTCGACTTGCATAAAGCTTGTAAAGAATTCCTCGCAAATAATTATTTTGGAGCTCCACTTTTCTGTTTAAAAATTTTTTTAGCAATAACATTGAATTTTTTGCGGCCACAGACAACTCTTCAGCCTGTTCATGAGCTATGCCGAGGACAAGTAGAACGTTCCTCCCTGGTACATCACAATTAGCCCGCTGAAGTGGCTTGCCTAGACACTGGTACCAGATTTCCCTCCAGTATAAAGCCCAATGCCACTAGATATATGCCTTCATCTCGTCTCGAATCTCTGCGACAGCACACGACACACCTTGTTGAAAAATTGAAATGCCATTCGATCTGGAAGTAGTCCCGGGACGCCGATCTACACGACAATTCTCAAAGGCAGTTGAAAGTTTCCGCGTTGACCCGCCACATTTTGGTAGCGCCACTGCTGCTTAATTTCGTCGCATAACTTGGCAAAAAAATTTTATAATGTCAGGCCAAAAAGCACCTTTGTGAGCAATAAAATAGCTTGCATACACAAGCACATGCACGAAATAGGCAATTTTTTTTTTGCACCGCCGGTGTTGAGAGTACCAGGCTACTCTGTAATCGTAGACTGAGTGATAGTATACAAACAAACAAAAATTAATCGCGTGCTCTTAAAAACAAAGTTTTACTCGCAAATAATTACTTTTGTAAATACGGCATGCAGAAACTGCGTGCAAGAGTACAAACGTTTGCGTTTTAAAGGTCTTTGAGATTCTTAAAGGCTAGCTGCCGTGCTCCTTTGACTCAAATGGCATTTCAATCAAAGCCCTACGAAAAACTTCGTGTAGCAGCTCAAAGGTGTCATTTGAATAAAACGACATTCAAATCTCAAAGGACTTAGATTCGGTCGTGTAGCACAGGTATCAGTTACATTATGTGTCCTTGTGATAACATAAACCAACGGTTACAATGCTCTGGTCACATGCTGTTGGTTGCAACAACTGAATCCGACCAGCGTTATCCGTAATGAACAAAGAGAAAAGGAGGTGTGATGCTTTGAGGCAAACATGAAAGCCCCTACTCCTTTTATTTCCCCAACCAAGTTGAACATTTTTTTTGTGTGCTGCGTGTAAGGTCACGCAGGATGCACACACTGGTGTATTTTAAGCTGCCCACAGGCGCTTCAGGTTCCCCGCTTACTCCACAGTTTGTCTCGATTTCTGCCCAACTGGCCAAACAACTTCAGCTCACTAACCAGAGCAACTGTTATTTCCGATTGCTTTAGACCACTAAGCCATAAAAGACAGTTAATGTTATTTTACGAAGGGCTGACGTTGATTGATTGATTGATTGTAGGGTTTAACGCGCCGACGCAACGCAGGCGATGAGGCGCGCCGTAGCGGAGGGCTCCGGATTAATTTTGACCACCTGGGGATCTTTATCGTGCGCCGAAATTTCGTACACACGGCCGTTTTTGCTTTTCGCCTCCATCAGAAAAGCGGCCGCCACGGTCGGGAATCGAACCCGCGACCTCGTGCTCAGCAGCGCAACCCCTTAGCCACTGAGCCACCGCGGCGGGTAAGGGCTGACGTTGCATAAAACTAATATACTGATGCTCAAACTACCTGAACCATCAGTTTCTTTATTTAGCATAGTGATTACATACCCGATTTTTTTTTTTTTTCAAGTCCCAGGTTCAAAGCCCTATCTTATTGCGTGTGGGTTTTCGTGGGTGTGTGTATCCCTGGCCGGCATTCTGTGACAGCTATATACACCTCACATTTGCTTCACATACGAATCACGGTGGAAGCAGTATGTCTTGATTTTTTTTTATTTTCAACCAGTGAAAGCAAAAGCCATGGCCAGTATCGCCATCACTAGAGTTACATCTGGTCATCTGTAATTATTAATAATGACTAATCCTCATATGACGACTCCGGTTAGTCATTTAGCAGAAGTAGTTTTGCCAGTTTGGTAAAAATAAAGACCTACTTCTGATTGATTGATTGTGGGGTTTAAAACGCAGACGCTTCACAGGTGATGAAGTGCCCCGCAGTGGAAGGCTCCAGATTAATTTTGACCACCTGGAGGTCTTTAACATGCACCGAAGTCTTAAACACACGGGCGTTTTTGCTTTTTGCCTCCATTAGAAAAGCGGCCATCGCGGCCAGGAGTCGAACCCGCGTCCTGAAGACCTACTGCTGCCCTCCCCGTGAGTTGTGAAGCGGGCATGACAGTGTCTCTGGCTACTCACTAAGTGGAAGCAATCTTGCCAGTCAGGTAAAAATCAAGAAAGACAGCTCTTAATGTGTGTTGAGAGGCAGACGGCGAGCTTGAAAAGTGTTTGGCGCACCTTTAAACGCATTGTTTTATTCTTTTAATATTTCAGGGCGGTGAAGGAACACTTATGAGGTGCAGGTGCTTCCATCGTCTGTAGGAAGTGGCAGATGGATCACTTACCCCAGCAGCGAATCCGAGACTGCCATCTAGTACTTTCCGCTGCGACGTAGATACAAAAGAAAAAGAAAAAAAATACGAGTTATTATTTAGTCGGAAAGCCCTACATCAGCAGCAGCGCGTTTCGCCTGACAATGGCGGTGCGTGCTTACAACACGTCCCAATCAAATTAACACACGGCAACTCTTTTATTTCGGAAGAGCAATGCTATGTAATGATTACGTTACGCAGGATGCATTTGTTTTTTTTTTTTTTCGTCGCTCCAAAAATAATGGCACGCGCGGCTGTTGTTGGTCGTCTGCCTGCGTGTGCCTCACGCGCATAGAGCAACAGAGGTAAGTAACGTGTCGAGAGTGCTGTAAGCAAATTGCTTACACTGTAACGCGTTCACGCGAAAGCTAATGAGATCGCAAGGCAGGTAATAAATTTACAACGCAATCTGCACGAACACAGCGGCGCTGCATTAAGCACACGAAAAGCTAAAGCATACAAAAATCAGTTCCCGACGCGATCAAATCGCGAGGTCCTGCTCTCAACAGCTGTACAGCAATCATGCCACACGAACGCCACTTATCACTGATGCGGAGACAAAGCCGGCCCTGCAGATTATGATAAGACGACGCGTGCCAATGTTGCGTCACCGCGCACTCGTCGAAAGCTGGAGCAATCAATATAGGCGACCGATACAGGTAGCGGCACGGAAGCACACAGCACTCACGCAGCCAACAGCTGTTCGTGCGGCGAGCGCGACGGCGCCTTACCCTGGTCGAGTTGAGCACGAACACGAGCGCTGCACCGGCTGCGGTGAGCCCCCAGGTGAAGAGCGTCCCCAAGACCGCCTGGTTGAGCGGCGACAGTCCCTGTATCATCGTAGTTTGCGAATAGGAAGCGTGTTGTTTCGCGTATGGGAACACATGGGCCTCCGAGCGCCCCAGGCTACGCCGCCATCGATAAACGGACGACAGGCAGCGACACGCACGCGCGTGGTGACGCGGGGAACTAGACGGAAAGAAAAAAAAAAAACGGTTATGTAAAAGCGAAACCACACCCAACATCACCTAAAGTTCTTTGAACCGTCTTATAATGTGATACCAATGGCGAAGCGGGACCTGCCACTGTTTTAATACGGCTTAATTCTTAGATGCACTTGACCCCCTGTTTTCCCCTCTGTGGTGTCATCTCCACAGCATTTCTTCCGTCCAATTCACGAAAGTCTGTTTTTATATGTACGCGGTCGAACAAGGTGCATTGTGTAGAACTAGGAGGATCAGACTCATCAGAGGAACTCTAGGACTCGTGGTCGTTGCTAGGCGCATGGCTAGGCGACAGCCGGGAGCTGGGGGCAGTGCGCATGCGCATACTGCCCACCTGTTCAAAACTTCGCCATGTAAATATTCCGGAAATAAACACTTTCTCTCCGAATTCGTGGAGGTGGTTCTTGTCTCGCAACTCTCACGGTACATAAATTTGGAGGCATTAGTTCCGGTCGATTGCCATGAATGAGATCACGTTCAATGACAGAATTTTCGAGAGAGAGAGAGAGAGAGAGAGTTTTCGATAAGCAGTTCCCGCACAACCATGCCATTCTAGCCACCTTAGCATGGGTGCGGCGAAGCGCGAGCTCGTATTTTTTAACTTCATGGTCGGGATAATCATGGTCTTTCTTCTTATTTGTATCCGTGCTAGCTTGAAGTTTTATGCGAAGAAAGTTGCGTCCTTATTTTTCTCCACTTCATGCAATTAAAGAAGTCGTTTTTCACTCATCACTGCAAAAAACTAGCTCCTTGCACGTCGCGCGACTGCACGACAGACGAACGCAAACAAGCGTTATAAGAGTGTCCTCTGCTTATGCTTCATTGTAAAAAAAACTGTTCACATTTACGTGCGTGAGGTAACATGTAATGAAAGTCGAAAAAGTTGGGTGAGATAACTTGGAAGTGTATCTTCAGCCTAAATCTGCGGAGTGCACAACCGTAGCAGACGATCTGAGCATGCGGGAACAGCAGCGCCAACTTTTTCATAATGAAGCGGCGGTACGCTGAACTACGCTCAGCTGCTCACGGGACTGACTTCTAGACTGGCGCACTGCCTCTTCGCACGCTGGCATCTTCGTGTTTTGTGTATGTCGTCTCTTGCTCGAAGTGCATGCGAAGTGTACTCCTCCGGTCTTTCTTTTGGCGTATTTTTGGGACATCCAAATGGTGAGAAAATTGATTTTTTTTCTAGCCCCCCGGATCCTCTTTCCATGTACGAAATGTTCTGCTCAAGGGCTGGCATGTGCTTTGGCTGGTCCTGACACAAGTTTACCGAAGTTCACAAGAAAAATTTGTGACACTTGAGCAAAGTGTGGTCAAAGGGAGTTACGCGGAGCAAGCTGCGAGCCTATGTATAGTTCCCTGGTCATTGCGAGATACGCCACGTGCAGGCAACATGCTAGATTAATAGTGGAAGGTAGTTTCGGCCGACCAGCGCAAAAAGCGCGCCCAAATGAATTCCGTGTGCGACTGTACGCACGTGCATGCGTACATGCAGGTCTTCAGAAAGCGTAAGAGGGACAGCTCAAGAGCGCGTAGCCTGTAGTGTGCCTAGTCTTCGGTCGACCACGACTAGCGCACCCTCTGAAAGGCCTCAAATAAACGTTTGCGGTAAAACGAAGGCACTGGCGCATTGAGGATGTCCTGAGGACACCGCAAAAAAAGTGAGGACGTTTGGATCTTTTGAGGACGTCGCGAGGACATGGGGTTGTTTGGGTGCTCTTCCTGGTGTATATAAAGCACACGAAATAGAAGCTTCTGCCTCGCAAATTTAGTGTTATGCGCTGTTGGAAGCACACTTTATTTGCACATGTGCTTTGGAGCATGCGTAAAATGCACTCACTGAGTTGGCTCTACCTGTCGTGTAATATCTGCACACCCTGCGTGCGCATATGCTAAGAGGTGGAGAGCTGCCAAAGCACAGTGGCATGTCAGTGAAAATGTGTCTAGTTGGACATTCAGTCAGCAGAAGACAGTTTTGCTCGATTTTACACGAATATGTGGTGGCTTGAAATCGTTAGGTTAGCTCGTCATTCTACATTATATATCGACAGTCCGGCGTTGCGTGTGTTGTATGTAACTGTTCCGCGCTTCCTGCTCTTGTGCCTTAATGGGGCCATGGAGACGAAATGCAAGTTTGGTTCATTCAAAAGATTGCCTCGTTAGAATCATCCTGACACCACTTTTAACATAAACTTCGCTCAAATTAGCTATATAATTAGGAAAAAAGGGAATGGCCATACGACCTGCTAGGTCATTTCCCGCAACGGAACCTATGATGTCATACCAGCCAGCTCTGTGATTGGCTGAGGCCGGCAAAAGCAAACGCAAATCAGGCAGAGCTTATAATTAAGCTTGCCGAATGGGCTATTTGCGCTTAAATTTAGGGCACATTCTTTTTATAGCAGTAAGAATAGGGGGATAAACAGTGGAAGTTACGAAAGCACACAGAAGTACCGATGCATACTGATGTTGGTGCTGAGCGCATTATGTTTGGTTTAGATGCACAGCACTGTGGTGCTTTGGGGTTGTCTCAGACGACACTGGGCGGTTGACGTAAGCGACGGTGTCTTACATGACCATTTTTGTCAAGCGAGCGCTATGTTTCACGGAACAATTATTTTCTCCATCAGCAAAAACAAGCCAGGTTTAAATACGGTCACAAACAAACCAAAGGCATAAAACGGCTTGCCGCGGTGTGCTGGCACTATCTAGTTTGACCAACGGTAAACAAAGCTCCGCTCCACACCAAGTTTAGCTGAAAAACCTGTTCTTATGATGTCATTGCAAATTTTCAAACACACATTTTGGCATGAGAATCAAAGTTTTAGCTTACATTTATCAATTTGGAGTGAATGAAGCATCGTTTGCTTCCGGACAATCGCTGAGGGCACTATAGAACACGAAATCTTTCGAATAACACAAACTTGTACTTCGTCTGCATGGCTCTTTTAAAAGTCATTTTAAGGCCAAAGCCTTAAGTGCCCATTCTGCAAAAAACCAACGTTGTTTTTGTCGTTTAGTAAAAAAAACACACATGCGTGATCCAATACGATTTGATTGCGGGGCTCCACAGTGACAGCCCGATGCAATACCACTGTGCTAGCATAATACAAAAGTTGTCGCCATTGTTGTTCCTTGCTCGACATATACCCAATTGGGTGTTGGCCAGGAATCGGGAGCTTTGAGGGGCTAATGTGCCCGCTTCACAGAATTCGCTGAACATTAAATTTAGAGCAATAGTGCATGTCGCGTGATACGTGACTGTAATGGCACGTGATTAGGACAGATGCACACCAGCTCGGCCGAACCCTGATTCTAGGGCAGCCGGGCTGTGTGCCGGCGCAATTCGTGCCGCAAGATGAAGACGCATAAGCGAAGACAGAGATGCAGGCGCAGTGTTGCAGAAAAGAAGCCGGTTGAAGTAATTCGTGCCAAAAGACAAAAAATGAAAGTGGAGAAAGAAAGGCAAAGAAAAAATTGAGGCCGTTCCACTCAATGGGAAATCTGTCGGAAGTGCAGAGCAGTGATTCGCCATAATGGGCTGTGGCGCCGTTATCCGCACACTCTTACCACCCATCACGCTCTTCGCTGCCCTGTCGCACTCCTCTCCTGATGAAGTCAGCGGAGGTTTGTCCGACACATTTCAAATTTCCCGCCTTCGCAGCGCTCGCGCGCCCCCTCCCTGAAACTGCGCCAGTGGGAGTTCTGTTCTTTTTGTGCTTGCTTTTTTCCCACATGTGCCAATGTTGCACTGCCATTTTTTTTTTCGCTGCTATCGTAAAAACCAACCCATCGAGCGTTCCTAACTAAATCAACGCAGGAGCTGCTGGTTAATTACGTATACTTTGCCTCAAATGCACCTGCAGTTGTCTTTGCGCTAAACAACGGGGGAGATGTATGACAAGCGCCAGCGGTTCGTGAGTTTTGAGAACGCTTATGACTGCATAAATCGCTTGGCTTTCAAAGCCTCTGTGGGACACTGCAACCACAGCCGCTACAACGGAACGCCGTGGGGCTCTACTTAGGTCCAGTGAGCGAGCTGCGACGACTAGGCGAGCCCCTAAAGTGTTCTGCACTTAATATGACGTTGCAGCAAACACGTTGTTAATAAGTATTACCAGCCTTCCTCCTTCAAAGCACATAAGCATACTTACATTCCTGAGGAATTTGGGGGCTAGCCTTGTAAAGCACGTGTTGCACATGTTGCACGTTATCAGGTAGCATGTGTTGCACGTGTTGCACCTCTTCGCTGAGCTCTACCATGTGTGAACTTTCCAACCGATTGCCATGTTTTTCAGGCCATGGCCTGTGGGAGTCTCCAACGACGCGGCCGGTACTGCTGTGTGCCGTGGTGCGAGCACAGTGGACAGGTGTACCCTCGTAAGGTGCCTGATGCGGGAACGAGTTTGTTTCGCATCCCACGGGACGACAGGTGTGGTGTGGTGTATGGCCTGATGTTAACTTCTGGCTTGCTGTTTGTCCGGCTTGGATAATAAGACAGGGCCATTTGAACTATATTAACAGCATAATCATTTTTATCGTACCAAACAACCCCAAAACGCACGGAGCAAGAATATATACAGGGGGCAAAAGTTCCAGGGGTTTATCCAGAATTTCGGTTTTGGGGGGTTGTCAAAGTCCTACTCTGGGGGTGTCGGGAGGGAGAGGGGGAGGTGTATAAATGCCTGGGCAGGGTGCTCGTCATTGTGAAATCTTTTTGGGAGGGTGTCGAAATCCTTCTGGAGGGGGGGTTGCAACTCTTCCCTCCCTCCAGAAGGATTTCCTGGGGGGGGGGGGTTCCCTGGGTGTTTCCTTGGGTGAAACACTGATTGCGGCGGGAGTGACCAAGCGACCAGGTAATGTCACAATGAAAACCAATGTGGACTGCGAAGCTTTGCAGCTGTGACAACGAAGGAGTTTTTAACAGCACCTTTTAATAGCGGCCACAAACCATTCTGTGGCTAATGCTGATCACGGCAGCCGTGCAGTTTCTTCTCCCGCAACCGTTGCCGCTGGCTTAACCTGCGCCAAGTTCTTGTGACAAAATCTGGCCGCCCTCAGAAGCGAAGCTTCCCCTCCTGTCGTGTTCTTACACCATGCCTAAACGCTATTAAAACATGTGCCTAATGACCCACCGCGGTGGCTCAGTGGCACTGAGCATGAGGAAGCGAGTTTGATTCCCGGTCGCGGCGGTCACTTTTCTGATGGCGGCGAAAAGCAAAAACGCCCGTGTGTACAAGACTTCGGCACACGTTAAAGACCCCCGGGTGGTCAAAATTAATTGGGAGCCCTCCACTATGGTATGCCTCATCGCCTGTGTTGCATCGGCACGGTAAACCCTACAATCAATCAGTTAATGTGCCTAATCACTGTTACAGGATTGCAAAATCTTGCGTATTTTCATTGTTCCTAACATCGCAGTCACATGATCACTTAACAAGATATAAGAACCCTTAAGTGGTGTTACAAAGACAAGCACATTTTCGACGTTTTCAGCAGTGCAAGAGAATTTTTCAGGTGTTCTACTTGTTGTTTTCTTTCCAAGTTGTGTCACTATTTGTACACCATTAGCTAATCATCTGTCATTGTGAAGGACTTGTGTACTTGTGACTTACGTACTTGTACTTGTCATCTGTACTTGTGTACCATCCTACGCAGGTCGGTGGCGTGGGTGGCTTACACAGGGAGGGACGACCTCAAGACGAAGACTACCGCACAGCTGTTCTCATCGTACCGGATATGCAGTCGCCATTTCACTCCGCGGGACTTCATGGACCCTGGCCAAACACGACTCACAAAAAAAGCTGTGCCAAGTGTTGGCCCAGGCACGCAAGGTAAAGCGGGGGGGGGGGGGGGGGGGGGGTGTTTACAGGGGCCATGTAGTCAAAACAGAAATTTCATTCATTAAAAAGGCTGCTTTGTCCCGATAGCAATGATGTAAGTTTTTATCGCAAACTTCCAACAAATAATCAAGATATTAAGCGTAGAGAAATGAACCAGGGGGAACTCCTCAGTCGCTTTCCAGCGACATCTCTGTGATGTCACAGAACCTTGTTTGATTGATTGATTGTAGGGTTTAACGCGCCGACGCAACGCAGGCGATGAGGCGCGCCGTAGTGGAGGGCTCCGGATAAATTTTGACCACCTGGGGATCTTTATCGTGCGCCGAAATCTCGTACACACGGGCGTTTTTGCTTTTCGACTCCATCAGAAAAGCGGCCGCCGCGGCCGGGAATCGAACCCGCGACCTCGTGCTCAGCAGCGCAACGCCTTAGCCACTGAGCCACCGCGGCGGGTAGAACCTTGTTTGTACGATTGGCCGTTGCCGACCCTAGTCACCGTTAAAGGAGCCACGCAGACAAAGTGCAAGTTTGTTTTATTCGAAATATTTCATGTTTCGTAGTGCCCCGAGCGCTTGTCCATAAGCCAACAATGATTTATTCACTAAGAAATTAATGATAGTTGGCTGCAGAAGGCAGCATGCCTCGTAAGTAGATGTCATTAAGGAAATATAGGCCGGGACAGTGCTGGGGAAAAACGCAAAGAAATTGGCTGGATACGTTTTTCCGTAGACACAGTAAAATGTGAAACGTTTAGCGTAGTTTTTTGGTTCGTCGAGGCTACCGTTCGTGAACGTAAGCACTTGTGACTAGGAGTAGTGTGTGGTGCTCAGTTGTGTTGGTGAATTTTACCCCCTTCCAAAGGTTTTTGTAACTGCTGGGATTATTTCGGCGAAAGCCTCGTGTGCCCTATTGTGCGAAAAAGTTGCATAGTCCAGTGCAGAAAATGGCCGCTTCTGTAAAAAAAAAAAAAAAAAACTTACAAATGCGCTAGAATTTGTGCCGAAGTGCTTATGTGGATTAATTTTGATAAAATCAATGAATTCATTCGAAAAGCTGGGTACATTGCAGTTTGTGTGGGAATCAAACTTTGGTCTTCAGGATAAGAACTGAATGTATCCCTTTCAGCCCTGTTTTTTTTTTTATTTCAAGCAAAACGATATTTTCTGTGTGTTTTCTTAAAGTTTAGAGTCCCATAAGCCCCAAAACAAAAATAGAGCTCGAAAAGCAGGTAATTACAAATTTAATTATGAGACAATTAATTAGGACATCTAGCAATTAAAAATTTTGTGTTGAGCAGAGTCGTGACTTTTGCATATTTACCAAAACCTCATGACTACATGAACCTACAGACAAAAACTGAACTTCGTAGTGCATGCATTTATAGATTTACAAGCTTGGAAATTAAACTCGGACCGCTGTTTTGTTCAGCTTCAATGTCGTAATTTCGTCTTCACCAGAGCTTCTTCTTCTTTGTAGCGTGCAGCTGCTCTAAAATGAAACTACAGTGATATCAATCGCAGTAGGCATCATCGAAGAACAATTCCCTAAAAAACTAGGTGTTTTGGTTTCGCTCTCTATGCGCTAGACGAACTTTTATGTGATGGCGTCAACTGACACCACCAGGGCCGAAAGGGGTATTGCCGCCATGCTACATGGGCATGTTGCCAGTGGCAGCCTCGTTTGTGCGGCGCTGTCATCATACTGTGTGACAGGTAAACACAACGGCACACGAGTAGAGCTGCTGCAGCACAGTCGAAGAACGCTGATTCCGGGGGGGGGGGGGGCAGCAGCGTGAAGTGTTGCCAGTCTGCCTGTCAGAGTGGTTCGCGTCTCCCCCCCCTAAAAAAATATGCAAATACGACGCATAGCAGTGAAAATATCTTCAATAGTATTGCCAGAAGGAGCCATCATGCTTTTGCATTTAAAGCACATGAGCAGACTTAAGTGCACCGAGGAATTTTCAGGCAACAGAACCAAAACTGCCCCCCCGTGCTAACCAACACGGCGTTCTTTATGTGGACGTTGATGGAAGCTGAGTTGAAGGGTAATGGCTTTGCGACTTGGCTTTGTAGTCGCGACCCCTCAACCCATATTGTTGCCCTTGGTGGGACAGCCATTGCTGCCTATGGATACGGGGCTTCAGTATTCTGTGTGACTTCAGACAGGGTAACTGGCATGCTGAATACAGCGGTACCTTTGCCCATAAATGTTAATCATTTCTAACGTTCTTCAAACAGTTGTTTACACATCCGTAGATGATTATCCCAGCACCTATCGAAGGAGGCCTCTGTGGTTATTGTATCAGTTTGAGTTTCAGTTTCGATTTATTGTTGCTGTTGAAATGCTACAGAGCATAAATAGGTCTAGGAGGTCCCATAGTCGTAGACTGGGGAGAGACCTCCTACCAATAGGTACAAGCAATACGGACACAATAGGTACAAACAATACATACTCTTAGTGCAGTTAGCAGTAGTAACAATAAAAAAAAACACAAAGGAAGAAGATGTTTGTACAAACAAGCCAAATATTATGAACAACAATCAGAATTATTACACAAAAAAGCTGTAGAAAGGGGACATTCATCCACATACCACATATACACATATATAATAACATTCATTATGCCAAAGTGATCTGGCGAAGCTGCCTCTTAAATAAATGAATTGAAAGAGATGATTTAATGGCTAAGTGTATCTAATTCCAGAATGATGCTGCCAAAACGTTGGCAGTAAATTTGCCATAATTAGTCCTGGGTTTTGGTAGAAGATAGTTATCGTGGTGAGAGAATTGAGTGGCAGCGAAATGCGGGGTTTGGTCTTTAGATATTAACGAAATAGGTAAATTTCCTTGAAAGAATTTATATGTTAGGACACAAAGAGAATATTTATTTAAATCACCAATCGACAAAATATTAAATCTGCGGAGTAATGGCAATGCATTACATGAGAAAGGGCTGTAAGTAATTATTCATAAAGCTGGGTTTTGTGTGTGCTGTAAAGGTGCCAAGTGAGTTCGATATGTTTTGCCCCATGAAGAAACGCAATATGAAATGTGGCTGTGAAGGAATGCATAGTAAAGCGAAATTAATACGCGTTCATTGAAATAAGGTTGCACTCGAATCAGTATTCTCAGGCCATAGGCCACTTTACGGGGTAATAAAGATATGCGATTTGTCAATTTCGAATGACTGTCAAGTTTGACACCAAAAAATGTGGCATAGGCAATAGCATGAAGCAAATTTGGACCAAGGATAAGATTGGTCAAAGATTTTCACATAGCAATGTTAAAAAATTCTGCATGCTGTTTCACTGTTTAGCAGTGACCGAGAGTTGGAAAACCGTCCTCAAAATCATATCCACGTGCTTATTTTGGCTTCACAAAGCAAAAGCGAATGTGCATTCCGCATATTTCTAGTAATTTTGAAAATTGGTGCTGAAAGCAGGTTTCTACGTATGTGGAATTCCAGCACTAAATATTTTAGCTACGTTGCAAGCATTTGTATTTGGCTTTAAAGCATGTTGAATTTGTCATGTCTACTTTTTGTCTCAGTTCCGTCCAACGCTCCGGCAGGAAGGCCCCTGTTACAGCAGTCCGTAGTGACAACTAAGCCAGTCCCGGTTGAAGCAGCCAGGGACCAAGGAACCACCGCAAGACTGCAGGAGACACTGCCAATTACATCAAAAGTACCGGCCAGAATCCACCCGGATGTCTCAGAAGAGGTATTTAGTTATCCTTCTGCCTGCATGCATTCATTTGGGACCGAGGGATACAGGCGCATGGGTTCCTGTGTGGCTCAAGAAATTCTCTCTACATATAAACTTCCGTTGTCCGAGAGCTTACTGGTTTGTGGCTCAAATTGTTACCTTGCCTACACAGTGGTCACTCAGACAGTGGCCAGCTAACGTTCAAATGACACGTTCACATGACTGGGTCAGTCATTGGGTCAGTTGCAACGCGCGCTCACTGTGGGAAGGAGCGTAATTGTGTATATTCGTTAATCTTCAAAGACATAACTTTAAAAAACTTTACCATCCCTCCCCAAAGAAAGTTGAGGGAAGCGCGAAAGCTTTGTCCAATCCAATGAAAGTGCGTCTAATCGATCGTCAAACTTTCAAAAACCCAAGTCGGAAACTAAGATTGAACCCACGTGACAATTTTTCATGCACTAAGTAAACACATCTGCGACAGATCTAAATGCATACTGGCACGTGGTTTATAAGACAAGGGTATGCTATTGTTCTCCTCTTTCATGATCTATGCATGTATTGCCTTATCTCGAACTGTTCCTTTTTCGCTACTTTTAAGTAACTTTTCTCACACAGTGGAAGCCTGGTTTCACGCATGAGCTGTGTGCCCAGAGATCGTATCAGAGCTTTTCAGTCGACCACAACCGGTCTGTGGGGAAATGCATTGTTTTTTTTTGTTTTTTTTTTTTTTTTTCGTTGGACGCCGTAGGTCCCACTAAGAAAACTTTCGTTTCGCTATAAGCTTGGCATATAACACACAGGTGTGTAGTTGATGGTACTGAGCGGTCGTCAACCGTTCCTTGCAAAGCCAGGGTTGCCCTTCTGGCCGGTATTTCTAGGTAGGTTCAGCCACTGGCAATTTATGATGGGGCGCACGATGACCTTTTGTTGTACATCATTTGCTGGCTTCACTTGTTGAGCTTCTTGAGGATGTGAACAGGTCTGTGAAAGCTGTAGTTTGTGGGATCGAGGTATGTCTTATGCGAGTCGCGCTTTTCAACTAGACGTGACAAATTTTGTTTATTCATTTACCCAAAAGGCTTATGTAATGGTGGGGGTAAAAAAAAAAAAAAATTATAGCACGAAAACAGCAACAGTCATGGAAATACAATACAAACTTATTCAAGTTGCAATGCGTAGTTGCGCAGTAAGGGTCACATAAAGGAGGACAATAGTTATCCAATTACATCATGCCCATGTGCAGGATCGAAAAGGGCGTAAACATTGAAAAATGGTTTACACAATTTATGCATTGAGGATTAATTGTAACTTTGATGAATGAGTCGTGGGCAATGGGGGTGATGATGTTACTGGGGAGCTGATTCCAGTGACGAATAGCAAGTAAGAGCAGTGAGAAGAAAAATAGCTTAGTACGCGCGAATAATGGCTGGGCTTTGAATGCATGATCTAGATAAGGAAAACTCCTGGTCCATCTCCTCTAACGGGAAACCTGGTGAGGGGCGAAGCATGCAGAGTAGAAGTGTATTCTTGGCGCCTTGGTGTTTTTGCGAATGGAGAAGAAACCGTTGAGGGTTAGAGGTATACAGCTTTGCTGTAGAAGTCTCTTGTTTTTGAAGCACGAAGCTCTCAAGCGCAAGGCGTAAATGTGTGTCCTGGTATTTTTTCAGTACACGTTACGAAGCACCCCAGCGCGAAGCGTAAACGAGTGTCCCGGTGTTTTTTTAGTATGCGTTACGTTATAGCGCGAGGCGTAAACGAGTTTCCCGGTGTTTTAGTACCGTGACTACATGAGACGAACAACGATTACGACGACAACGACGACGGGATATGCCAACAGCCTGAGCCCCTAAGGGTCTTTGCCCCTAAAATGCGATTAGCAGGTTTTATGTGCGATACAACGAACGAAGCCTTTATTTAAGATAATGGGGCAGGTGGACGTATTTGTCTTTGGTGTACCTCGTCTCATTGAAACACTCGAAACAACGTCTAGTTTCACAAGTATATTTGCACCATTTGCAAAGTATATTTGCATCATATATTTGCACCATTTGGCAATGAATGGAATTGATTCGCCGTGAAATAACGTGCTGCAATAATAGCACCACTTCACGAGCTATGTTTGAGGTGATGTGATTTCATTCATACGGCTTTCATTTTTAGTCCAGCAGCTCAAACAGCGTGCCACCAGCAATTGACGGGCCTGTGGAAGAGGTCATCTCGCAGCCGCAGACCCCATCTGAGCACACGGCCTGTTCTGTCTCCGAGAATTCCTCAAACTCGGTAAGCATGCATACTTCATTTTACCCGCATAGTACGTGGTGTTGCTGTTGGTGGTTCTTTTTCATCCTCGGAGCTCATGTCACATTGGGACTGTCACTGAGGAAGTGGAATTGGGGTTCGCAGTGATGTTTACCGGACATGTTGGCATGCACCGTTCCTCAGAAACCCCTTTAATAAGACCCTGTGGTCCCTTCATTTTCTTAACCCTTTTGCTTTCACTGACGTACCGGTATGTTGTTTATTGTGCGTTCAAAAATTTGCGCCGCCTTGACTGTTCGCACCATCTGTCGAATCTTTCTAGTAGCTCGTATTTTCACTCGCTACCTCTCCTCGACAGTATATTGAAGAGTATGGAGCAACCGCGCCCACCCTTTGTTGCTGAGGGATGTGCTGTACTGTCGGGATGAGTGACCATGCGGCACGCGTGCGATTACGGGTGCAAGGTTGTTGTGCCATCCACAGTGGGTTTCTAGGTATTATTTTTATTCTGTTCCCGTGTCTCCTATGGACTGAAACATGACTCAATCGCGCCTTCCACTCGCTCATTTCTGTGCGTTATGCGGGCTGCTGAAAGTTCTCTTTCCGTGCGCGCGGTTACTTTCGGATGGCTGATTATGCAGGGCCTACGACTGTGGACAGGAGCGATGGTTCTTTGATTCAGATCACAATACGAGCCAAGCCCGGTTTCGCATTCTGAGAGTCTCTCATCCGAGGAATGGGTGCGAGTTCCACAGCGTCAGATTCTGATGTTGAAACGGTGGGGTCGTCATCCCGGAAGTGTGCACAGCAAACTGAAAATATCTGGAAGAAAGGCGATTTCTGACCCACGCTCTTTCCTTTCAGCGAATTATGTTCCAGATGCTATCATAGTCAAATTAATCACTATGTTCCTTCCCTCATATTTCGAATACCAAACCGACACTGGGAGTGCCAGAAACACCCAACAGTGAAAGGGTGAAGGTGCATTCTTGTTGTTTGGTCATCAAAGCAAGTGAAATCGGCTTCCTGACTACGAAAACAGTTAGGCAGGCTTGATCGTCAAAACGAGTGCAGCACGTGCATATTTGCATCATTCGGCAATGAATGGAATTGATTCGCAGTGAAATAACATACTGCAATAATAGTGCCCGTAAGCTATGTTTGAGGTGATGTAATTGCATTCATACGGCTTTAATTTCAGTCCAGCAGCACAAACAGCGCGCCTCCAGTAACTGACGGGCCTGTAATAGAAGTCATGTCGCAGCCGCTGACCCCATCTGAGCACACGGCCTGTTCTGTCTCCGAGAATTCCTCAAACTCGGTAAGCATGCACCCTTCATCTTACCCGCATACAACATGGTGTTCGTGTTACTTACTGTCGCTTCATTTACATCCTCGGAGCTCATGTCACATTGTGACTGTCGATGAGGAAGGGGAATTGGGGTTCGCAGTGCCGTTTACCGGACATGTTGGCATGCACTGTTCCTCAGAAGCTCCTTTAAAGGAGCCATGAAGACAAAATACAAGTTGGGTTTATTGGAAAGACTGCTTAGTCCCGATAACAATGATACCAATATCATCGCAATCTTCGAACAAATAACGGAGATATGAAAGAAAATGTGTAAAGCAGTCGCGACCCCCTAGCCAATTTCCCGCAACCTTTCTATGACGTCACGGAACCTTGTTTGTGTGATTGGCAGCTGCCTAACTGACCTGTCGCGACAACACGACTGGACGTCTGTAATGGGACCTCTAGTTCCATTTGACCGCATCACTTGAATGCTAACGTGCAGGTAACGCACTGAAAATTATGTTTTGTTGGCCCATATGACGTCATTCTTGCTCAAAACACGTCACTGTGATGCAAAATTTGAAAGTTTTTAAATACTTCTTGCTTTTTTTTTTTAGTTAAAAAAACATATTTTGTGGCTGTAATGGAGCTGAGTGAGATACTGAATCCTAGTTCTTTCAAATTAAACAAAGTTGTATTTTCTCTTCATGGCTCTTAACTCTTTTGTTACCGTGGGAAAATTGACAGTTTTTTAGGGGTCCAAGAAAACGTTTTTTCTGATAAAAAAATTTGTTAGGCACTAATTCCAGGAACATAAAATGCAGATTATTTAACGCCATTTCTAATAACACCAGTTTTTAAAATGTTTTAATACATCATAGTTGCGAAAAAAAATCAAAATTTAAATTTTTGTCAAGTTGCCGAAGAAAATAATAAAAATATGAGTTCTGTATAACAAACCACCAATAGTAGAAAAAACTTCGGATATAAATTTTGTAGGGAAACGTTTCAAAAACGCGTCCTAGACAAAATGTTGACTTTCGCGGAACAGTTTGTCAGATATAAAAAAAATTGTTAGCCCGCGTAATGCCATGCGGTGAAGCCCAACCTCTATTTCAAAATCTACGATTTATGGTTGTTTCTTGGAAGAAATCTGGCGGTGTGTTATTATCAGAGGCACCAATTCGCCCCCACGGGACATAAAAACATCTTGTCAATGACTGACTTTGCATTTACAGCCAGCACAGTATTCAAGACAAGCACGCGATGCGGAAAAAAATTCATGGAGTTGAGAACGAAACTCCATGGTTGATGCTTGTTGACGTTTACTGTCAGTTCACTCAACGTTCACTCAAAACATAAACTTGCGGTTTATTATCATCTTCTGACTCGCTATTGTAGCCTTGCTTGCAGGAATGAGGTGTGATGTGCTAGAATCGTGCCCTACAATTTTTGGCCAAGTAGCTGTTGCGCTATAGAAAAGATCAGCACTATGAGCCTCCGGCATTGCAGCGCCACCTAACATTTTTGAAATGAAACAGTGCAAATCTTATTGGAGACTCCGTCCGAATAGACAGTTCAACTAAGGAGCAACGGAGCAACACTAGACCTCCGGGGATACCCTCGTATGGGAACAAAACTGGTCGGCAAATAGCTTGCGTTGTGTAAGGCTGGTTTGAAGCACTCTGCTTGTCGAAACTGATATTTGGCGACTGGGTGTTGTCTTTTGTCTTGAATCGGAAGTTTTTATTGCAGAAATCGGGTTAGGGTGGGGTGAAATTTGGAGCAGCATGCTTTCTTCGAGGATCAGTAGCGGACGCTGAAGGCACCATGGCAGGTAGACTTGAAGTTGGGTAACTGCGTAGTAGTGCCAAATATGAATTTCATGATGCAGAAACGAAACTGAAACTCTTTTAAACTGTTTGTGAATGGTCATACAATAAGTCGCACTACAGCACAACTTAGATCAATGTGCGTAAAGACAATAAGTCTGCCTAAAATCATAAAGTAATTTTGCAAACAGGCACTGCTTGATATTTTCAGCTGATTTCAGGGATTATTACCGTCAGAGTGCAAACCTGACGATTGAAAATCATCTTTTGGTTCACCATTCATGCCCTGATAACAAAAACCAATATCCAGAGTAATTACGAGTGGCACGCATTCTTCTTCTTCTTTGGTAGCAGTGATGCGCGATGACCACGCCCCTTTTCCACACCCAGGGGATGCAAACGCGTGTCAGAAATCATGTTTTTGTTGCAAAAATGAAAACAAAACTAATTTTGAAAAGGCATTTTCTGAGCTAACCCCAAATAGCTTTACTTGTTCCAGAAACGCCGGGAACACTATGAAAAGGGTTCCCAAGGTATCGTTCAAATTGAACGATTTTGAATAGGCACGGTAACGAAAGAGTTAAATTGGCCTACACAAAGTGTGGCTTCTGTTTGTTTTTAAAAGGGTGGCATGTGGACATGATACTACTATGGTCAGGTCGCACGAAATGACCGTTCATGAGCATGCAGTCGTTTGTCAAGGAGAGTTGTTGTTTTGTTCCAACAATGGCACTTGCAGTAAGCGCGATGCCGAATGCGAGCACTGGAGATTGTTTCGCTGAATAGGCCAGCATACATGCCGTACAGCTACGGAAATGGCGGCATCACATTGTTCGTCTTAAAAGTGGGGTTGCTAATTATCTGTGGCAGTGAAGGGTATGAAACTCGGCATGGCCACGGAGTTGATGTAGTAGTCAACCAAAGTGTGCTGGGTTTCTCAAGCCCGTGTACTAAATCATGAGTGTGCGCTGTTTTTTGAGAGAATACTTTTGCCGTGGAAGTCCTTGCTGATCCGCATCCATCGCAGTCCAAGAATGCGTTTGTAACACCAGGAATTTAGTCCATTGCAGATAGTTTTCTTGGGCCAAAAATGTTTCAAATTCATGCCTTGAAGTTCAAATAAGCCATGATTGTATCATCGAAACTGTATCGTGTGTACTAGAAATAGGCATGCACAATTAGTTATCAGGTGTTCTGCTAATAAAATTGGCGTTGTAGGTAACACATTGTGAATCTACCCACGAGGCCGTGGACTCGACTTTAGAGCAGTGTATGTGATGGGAACGAAATGCGAAAATTCCTGTGGTTACAGGGCCCCGCCTACACTAATTGGTGTCCTTCCAGTGTAGTGTGAGATACGACATCAGTGAATTAACTCCGATTTGAATGAAACCGTTGTAAAAGCTGAAGCTGTGTCGAAAAATTTTCGTTCTATTCCAGCTAACTTGCCTCATCCACTTTGTACCCAACATAGCATCAAAATCTGGTGGCTCAAAAAAAACGCTTTAGCAGCGCTGTGTGTCTGCACCTCCGTAAAACTACGTGCACCTCTGTAAAACTACACAATTTTCTATGATCGATACAAGTCTTCCAAATTCACATTTGTTCATTTGGCATTGTGGCGTGCTGTGCACTACACTGCAGTACATGCTTTTTTCTTTTCTATTACCAGATGGGTGAGCATCGGATCACCACAGTGCCCATCAAGGAGGAGAACCCAGCTGAATCACCCACTCGCCTCGAAAGCTCCGTGAATTCGTGCTCTGGCCCAGTCAAGGAAGAGGCAGTGGTAGTTTTTGTGCCTACGGTGTCGTACAGGTTTTACAAAGGAAACGAACAAGACCTGCTGGAGACTATCAATGAACAGATAGATACTATCAAAAGCCTGAAGACGAGCATCAAAGCAGTGCGGGACTATGCCGCAGGACTAAGAGCGGAACTTTCAAAGAGTAAACAGAGTTTAGCCGAAACTCAGCAGCTTTGTGAGAGGCTTCAACGAGAGAACGCTCGGCTCACGCGAAAGCTGTCAGCTCCACAAACGGAAGCGGAGGACATTGATGAACAGCCGTCGCAAAGAAGAAAAGTTAGGGTGTTGTGTTTCTGAGCAGCATTGGAGGTGGTTGATGTGTTATACGGACCCTGGAAGATGTCACCAGCTGTAGTTACTGTTGCTGATTTAAGCCAAAGGACCTATGTTTTTAGCCAAAAGTCGTGGCTTTATGTGGAAGGAGAGGTGAAAAGTTCCTGAAGAGTTCTTCTGCTGCGGGGATCCCAGCAGCTTCAAATTTGGCACTGGCTGGAGGTGAGTTCCTGCCTCCTGTAATTACTTGCATTTTTGGAAGATCAGAAAGTAAGTCCCTGGTGTGTCCAATGCGAGAATGTTGACCCTGCATTGCAGCTTTCTTGCACACATTTAGGCTGGTACTACCGTATTTATTCAAATTTAAGGCGAGTTTTTTTTTTTTTTTTTAAGGTCCATTGTCTCAAAGTCATACCCCGCCTTATTATCAAAGCTCAGGATATATACAAGGTGTTTCACCTAACTTTAGCAAGAGTTTAAAAATATGTTGATGCACTCCAAGACGACACAACAAAACGCATGTTGCTCTATTTTGTATGTAGTTTCTCACGCTATTTTTGTATTTTGCTTAATTAGATAATTAGTCAATTTTAATTACCCAACTTTCAAACCAACGAAGCTAGGCAAAAAATCCCAATTAGAAAGAGTTGCAGGGCGGTTTTCAAAACACCCGAATAAACAGTTTCTCTCTTTCTATCCAATAAATATTAGTGTTTTTCAGCTTATTGAAGATGCCCGCGAAATACAAAAAACACCACGTGACGTGCCAGCTTGCACGTCTTGATTGCAGTGCTCCCAAATGTTCGCACACAAACTGCCATAGGCGCACTGCCGCTTAAAAGGCGACATTATTCGGTGTTTCGCCACTGGCAGATGTCATTCGGACTTGTACATCCGTTTCTGGGTGTCTACTGTACGTCTGAAAATATACGTCCAAAGATGGACGTACAGTGGCCATCCAAACTTGGGCATCGGATGTTCTTCGGACGTCCCGCGGACGTCCGTGCTTGCTTGGGCATAGAAGTCTAAATATAAAGAAGCTGTTAATTTGAACTTGGGTAGGCTCCGCCACGGATAATTTGAACTACACGCCACCGCGCGGGTGCATTGGTGCTTGTCACACGCCAGAAAAACACACCCTGTGCCTACAGACTAGGCTGTATAGGATGGAGAAGGCAGAATAGGGTAAAACCAATCTAAATCCCACATGATGGGCGTTATGGAAGACGCATTCTTTGTGCACTCGCTCGATGAGGACGCTAGTACAGTGGTGTGTGTGGTGCGAAGACAAATGAGGACATCATATCACAAATCACAGGCCAGGTGAGAATTGAAGCGGAGAGTTGGACGAGTTGGTTACTGACTAATGAACTCATACTTCCAGCAAACTTTAACACAGGATGAAGACGGAAAAGACGAAACAAACGCTAACACACGAAACACACGTTGGCTAATGAAATGGTGCAAAACAGCTCCAGCATACGAAATTAAAGCGAGCACAAAAAGAACAGAACTTCCGCTGGCGCAGTTTCAGGCAGGGTGTGCGCAAGCACTACGAAGGCGGGAAATTTGAAATGCATTGGGTGGCAGCAGTGAGCGGATAACTGCACTACAGCCCATTATGGCAAATCACTGCTGTTACATTGAGTGGAACGGCCTTTAATTTTGGAACGGCCTTTAATTTTTTCTTTTTCTTGGGTCCTTTGACTCCCCCCCTCGCCTTATAGTTGTTACTGTCTTATAATCGAACAAATATGGCATTGCAACTGGCTGTCTTATTTTTTTTTATCAAAAAATTGTGTGCTACGTGCAGTGTACAATCCGCACTGCTTAAACCCTTTGCGCAGGTGTCGGCACGGCCTGAACGGGCACAGCAAGCACAGCCCTGTGATTGCAAGCCTGCTGATGCAAGCCCCTGCGAACTGCAACAACGATGGTATCATGCACTGCCGAGCGATGTATGCTTTATCGTGCAATCTACACAGTCAAACCTGTTCTACATGGGCAAAACAAGGGACCAAAAGGGGCTTAGTTGGGCCAAGCACGTTTTACAAAGTTATGTTGCTCCTGGGAGGCTTGGAGGTAATTGGTTGAATTGGTAAGTTGGCCAAGATGGCAGCCGCAGTGCAGGAAGAATCAGCAATACAGGGCAAACGTTAGTAACGACTTTTTGGGGTAGGGAATCTTCAGCAGAATAAAAAGCCTGGAAGGGGGTTTTTTTAGAATGTTGAGAAAGAAGGTGCTTTTTTTAGACGAGGAATCCAAAATGTCTGCCCGCATGTCAGCACTGTCGTGCTGCTTGAGGGAAGGATAAGGGAAGGCAGAAAAGGCCCCGTAAGTAGAAAGTAAAAGTGAAAAAAGAGCTAAAAACAATCTCTTCAGTGTTCAGTTTGTGAGAAAAGTTTGACTGAGTAGTCTCTGGACATTGCGGTGTTCTGTTAAAGCATATATGACACTACTGTCTTCTAGATCGGGAAACAGTGCCACCTGTTGCCGTGGGTCAGTGGTAAAGTGCTGCGTTGCTAAGCCTAAAGATGTGGTTTTGATACTGGTTGCAGCAGCCACTTTTCTGATGGAAGCTCAAAACAAAAGTGCCCTTGGGTTGAGATACTGGCACATGTTAACAACCCTCAGGTGGTTGAAATTAATCCAGAGCCCTCCACTTGTTCAGGCGTTCACGAATAGGAAGGCCTAAAAACAGCTTGCAATCTTTCTAGTCCGGTCAATCTCCGCACTAAGACGTTTGTTCCTGAATCGGAAGTATTCCCAAGGACAGCTGGCAATAGTCAGTACTAGTCATCGTCTTGAGTTGCTGCTGTAATTCTCAGATCTAAACTTGTTTTACCAACTTTTACCGGTCTGCGCACTTGACTTTCATACTTCATTGAAGGACAGTTGGGTCAGAATAAGGTAGTGATCTCTTCCTCATGTTTTAAGTTCTGTGCACCAGGAAAATATTCCAATGATCATTGAAACAAATGAAGCATCAGTGCAACTTCTGAGTGATGTTTTTTAAAGAACACAATACTGCCATCACTAAGAGGTTCAATGAATGTTTTATCGTGAGCTCGGTGAGTTTTGCTCCTCGGGAGTTATGGTACACTACAGTCAAATCCCGCTACAACGAAATTGACGGGACGTGCGAAAAATTTGGTTGAAGCGAAAATTCGTTGAGGCGAAATCTGCCGCAACACACCACGGAAAGGCCAGAGAAATAGCCCCGTATGCTTCCGCATCATTGGCAGCATAATACAATGTTTAGAAAAAGTAGTGACGCGCAATAACGTCATGTTTATTCGGATAACAAACATACCAATGGTTATGTTCTTTCACAGCACGCGAAGAAGGCGTTGCGGAGTGGGGTGAAGAAATGCAGGCGCAAAACGTATTGCTGTACAACAAGGCGTGTCCACCGAGCTGATTACTTGCAGATAGCTGCTAGGCCGTCGGAAGCCCCCCTCTCACTTGTAGCAGGAGCAGTGCCGTTATCTTATCATCTGACACGGCGCGGCAGCTACTGACCTTGGCAGGTTAGACGCGCGCGCTTGCATTTAACACAACTGCGCGCTCATGACTAAGATAGGATGACTTGGCTTCAAGACCAAACACGCAAACATGATTTTTGCTCTTGGCTATGAAGAATGGTAGAAGGAAAACGGCAAGGACAGCTGCTCACAACGCATACATGACGGCGCCGCGCCAGCAGCGGAGCACATTTGTGCGATTTCAACTGGATACGGATTGGCTGTAGCTCCGGCTTGGCGAACCGGGCCTGCGCCTCATGTAAAGACGGCCAGCCACATCGTTATCACCATCAAACAATGGCGTCCGCCTATGATTTTTTTTTTTTTTTATGGCGGTGTGGCCGCATTGCGCATGTTTTCGGTGAAACTGAGCGTCCTGAATGTATAAAAAGTTACAGATAGCTGGCGCTATGCTTATTTTATTGTAAAATAATTGTTCAAACCCAGCCCAAATCATCGAAAATTTCGTTGAAGCGAAAGCAAGCCTGACAAATGGTTCGTTGTGGCGAGGATTTTGTTGCATGGACTTCTATGGCTGGCTGACGGGGAATTAGAAATATTTCGTTGAAGCGGAAATTTCGTTGAAGCGGCGTTCGTTGTAGCGGGGTTCGACTGTATGTGCTTTCCTGAATTTCATTTTCTGAGCTGTCAAGTCACCGCAGATTACGTGCGGCAGGGATGTACTGGGGATGTTTGCAATCCCGGAAACATCAAAGGCAGTTCGTGGCTCTAGGTGCCCAGCAGACGGTGTAAAGGGGGGCATACCACAGTCTTGATGTAATGTGCCCACCTCATTCCTTGGTGTCACCGGGTGGCTAGGAGAAGGCGGCGTGAACAAGGACAGGGGCTGAAGGTGGTTGGAATCAGCGCAAAAATGATTATGATTGATCGTAGGGTTTAACACGCCGGCGCAACGCAGGCGATGAGGGGCGGCGTAGTTGAGGGCTTCGAATTAATTCGACCACCTGGGCATCCTTAACGTGCGCCGAAATCTCGTACACACGGGCGTTTTTGCTTTTCGCCTCAATCAGAAAAGCGGCCGCCGCGGCCGTGAATTGAACCCGCGACCTCGTGCTCAGCAGCGCAACGCCTTAGCCACTGAGCCACCGCGGCGGGTATCAGCACAAAAATGAAAAAATTATAGTGCAGCTAGGATAATGAATTTACCAAACGGACTTCTTTCTTTTCTTTTCCTTTTCTTGGTATGTTCTCAAGTTTATGTGCTGCAACCAAAAACTGAAGGAGATGTGTGTTTTCTTGTAAATGTTCCCATTCTGAACTGTATGTTTGAACTGACTTGTTTGTAATGGCTGCCTCCAACTGTTGTTCAAAAGTAAGGGGCCATGCAGACAAAGCACAAGTGTAATTCATTCGAAGGATTGCCTCATTAAAATCTTATTGACATCACTTTTAACATAAACTTTGCTCAAATAAGCTGTATAATTAGGAAAAAGGGAATGGCCATGCAACCCACTAGCTCATTTCCCGCAACAGAACCTATAATGTCATATGCGACAGCTCTCCGATTGGCTGAGGCCGCGTAAAACAAATGCTAATTAGACAGGGCTTACAAGCTTTCCGAACCAGCTATTTGAGCTTAAATTAAGGGCATTCTTTTTATAGCAGTAAGAACGGTGGGGTAAACAGTGGAAGTTACGAAAATACACGTAAACACAGAAGTACCGATGCGTACTGCTGTTGGTAGTGCACGCACTATGCTTGTTTCAGCTGCACAGCACTGCGGCGCTTTGGGGTTTTCTCAGACGACCCTGGCTGATAGGCATAAGCGACGGTGTTTTGCGGGACCATACTTGCCGTTCGAACACCATGTTTCACGAAACAATTATTTTTTACCTTAACAAAAACAAGCTGAGTACAAATACAGTCAAAAACAAAGCAACGACAGAAAATGGCCCTACGCGGCATGGTGGTGCCATCTAGGTTGACTAAAGGTTAACGAGGCTCCGCAATCGGCTGCAGAGAGGTTCTTGTTATGTTGAAAGTTGAAAGTTTATTTCCAGTAAAGCACATACAAATCTTTATCAAGGGAAATCGGGAAAAAGTTGCTCAATTGTAACTTGACGGGCCCGAAAACCCTTGTAATGGCTGCCTCCAACTGTTGTTCAAAAGTAAGGGGCCATGCAGACAAAGCACACAAAGCACACAAAGCAGACAAAGGGGCCATGCAGATGTCGCGAAAACACACGATTTGGCGGGAAAATCAGAATTTTAACTTAGCTTGAATAATTTCTCAGTGAATACAGCATCGTTTTCTTCTGGACAAGCGCTAGAGGCACTATGAAACACGAAATTTTTCGAATAAAACAAACTTGTATTTTGTCTACATGGCCCCTTTAAGAGTGTCTGGCAGTCCTGCACAAAGTGAGCATTGCATATGAACCTGGCATCCACTCCTCTGCGTACTGTGCATATGATTTCATAATGCCCATACATGATAATGTGTCTTTGAGAGGACCACACTTGATGATGCGGGCTCTTTTAACATGGCGTGCCACACCTGAAGTACAAAAAAGAGCAAAGTTCTATGCCTCCTGTAGTCATATGGCTGTGCGAGGATGACTAGTTTTCAGCGACCACAAATGTCTGGTTGAATAAAAGTGACTCAAACTTGTGTGCGATCCTTGTGGCTTCCGGCAGGTCAAGAAGACACTGCCACTGTACCTTCGCACGTTCGACCGGAAGTGGTGGGTGCACGATAGCTTGTCATCAAGCAGCGACTCAAAAGACGCTATCTTATAAGTGCAGAGCACTTTAGGGCCGTGCCTTGTCGTTGTAGCTCGTTTGCTGGACCCATGTAGAGCCACGTGCACAGCATTCCGTTGTAGCGGCTATCGTCGCGGCGTGACCGAGAGGCTTCCAAAGCCACGCTGTTTATATAGTCGGAAGCGTTCGGCACTTGTGAACTACTGGTGGTTGTCATACATCTCCCCATTGTTTAGCGCAAAGAAAACTGCAAGTACATGTGATGCAAAATATATGTAACTAACCGGCAGCGCCCGCGTTCATTTACTTTAGAACCCTCGTTGGGACGGTTTTTACGATAGTAAGCGAAAAAAAGTGGTAGTGCAACGCCGGCACGTGCGGGAGGAAAAGCAAGCGCAAAAAGCACAGAACTCCAGCTTGCGCAGTTTCAGGCAGTGCGCGAGCACTGCGAAGGCGGGAAATTTGATTTGCACTGGGTGGTAGCAGTGAGCGGATAACTGCGCCATAGCCCATTATGGCAGATCACTGCTCTGCACTTCTGATAGCTTTCACATTGAGTGGAACGGCTTTAATTTTTCAGCCAGCTCTGCTGCAGGAGGTATTGTAATGGGCATCCATAGACTGAATAAACTTTTCTTGGGACGAGTGTATGGTGCTGATAGGTGGGACTAATACCTGTGCTACACGGCCGTTTCAAAGGCCTTTTGAAGGCCTTCGAGCCAATTGTCTATCGAGCGTCCCATTGCAAATACGTAAGGTGCACATTTAAAACTGGCGATTTAAAGTTTCTGTGTAGCACAGGCGTAAGTAGACTGGGATGCCAAGGCCTGCACTGGTCGCTCGTGCCCTCTCTGTTGGGTTACGCTGGTGCAAGAGGTCAGCTGCGCCACCCACTGGTTGTAGGCAAGTTTTCTGGGTTCTTCCTGAAGGTAGAACTTTCTGAAGGTAGAACTGAAGGTAGAAGGTAGAACTTTCTGAAGTTCTAGGTAAGGTTCCTGAAAGATTGATAGGGACAGTCGACTGCACTGCAAAAGGGAAATAGCGGACGTGGAAGCAATTTGTAAATATTCGCAATGCAGACGGTTTTCTTTTTCTTACAGTTGACAAAGCGCTGTATGTCTGCATGTCTGTCCTGGAGACGTTCCGCCTAAACTTCAGTAGGGCGGAAAAAATAAAGAAAAATACAGTGAACTCCCGTTTAGACGAACTCGAAAAGATCATGATAATTTGTTCATCTTATCGGAAGTTCATTTGATCAGAAGCCCTCCCAGAAAAAGAATCGGCAACACGCCCAGGTGCATGCAAATATCTTGCTTCAAGACAGTGAATGAAGTATACTTACAATGGAGGAAAAAGACAGAAAAATTATTTATTTGAGTGCGCAAATTGACAGAAGACTGTATTCAAGTTCTCTTGCCTGGCTTTATCCACTCCAAACGGCGGCGGAGAGTGTACACCCGCTACCTCAAGCGACAACGAAGCAGAGACAGAGAGGGAACACCTCGCTTTCTCGGCGGTGACGCGGTGGGACTCGCGACGCGAATCGACGCGAACTCACATGCTCCCGCGGAGAAACGGCATTTGTTAGCAGAGCTGCTACGTTCGCGCATAGGAAGTCTCCGTCGTCGCTTTTTTTGTACTTTTTTATACTCCTAGCTTTGCGCCTCTCTCTTCCAGACCAGAGCGGCCACAAAACTCGCCCTCGTTCTTTTTTTAACACGAAAGTGTTTTATTCCCGGATACACGAAGATTTCGCTGACGTCATATCCGTAATGCAAATGGCGCCAGTGCAACGAAGCAGCCTGTAAAGGGTGCACCCCTGCACACAGGGTCTTCTTGCGGGGAAGCAACCTTTAACGAGTACGTTATACTTCAGGCTGTTCGTTTTTGGGTTTAATCTTCCGCTTTTGATCTTCATAGACTGAACCATAATGTTTTTCGAAATTCAGATATAGAAGCATTGCATAGGGACATGCTTGAACATCCTCAACACCTGGTGACCTTAGCCCAGTTCTGCGTTGCCAGTGGCCTGGCGAGCGTGATTTAGTGGGTGTCTACCTCCCTCCCTATTCCCCCTCTTCCCCCACCAGCGACCTTCGGTTCTCCCCTTCCTAATAAAAGAATTGATCATCATATTTTAACACGAAAGTGTTTTATGCCGGGATACACCAAGATTTCACTGACGTCATATCCGTCATGGAAATGACGCCAGTAAACCGTCACCGAAGCGACCCGCCAGCAGGACGTCGCTCACCAAGCACACCCACAAGACAGCCGCTGACCCGAAAATCATGCTCAGCTGCAGATTTGGGAGGTTCCCGTTTGAACCCGTTCCCATCAACCCGGCGCAAAACGCCCATCACGTTTTGCCCTTTCCCACTTCGCCTGTTCCCGTTTGAACACATTCCCATTTCAACCTTCCCGTTTGTTCCTTCCCATTTCAATCCGGCGCGAAAGAACCTTCCCCTTTCGTATTTTTCTATTCAGCCCGTTCCCAGGAATAACGTACCCAGTTTATGAAACGCAATAAAAACATTTTCATGTTGCTCTTCCTTTATTTCCGTTTGTTCACAGCCGCTGCGATAGCATGCTCAGTACAGCCAGAGTCGTTGACTGCTTTTCAAACCTGGGGTTCACTTTTTGAATCTGCAGACGACGACAGTTGGTTACAATTCAAGTCATACCAATTAACAAATCTCCACAATTTACTCGAAAACGGCGAAATACCTAAACTAAACATATTTAGGTCGCGAGGGTCTCCCGGCGTCTGCCCTCCTTTGCTCTTGTTCGGTCGACTGACCCTCGTCTCTAGCTTCTTTGGATCCACCCCAAAAATCCCAGACACTTAAGGTTTATTGCATTAAAACGACGCCATCATGGCCGTGTCCCGAAAGAGTGTGAGGAGGGCTACTAACACACACGACCACGGCAACCAGAGGTTTAGACACAAACAATTATTTTATCCACACTCTAGAGCTAACTTTAACTCAAGCTTCAAGGTAACCGGCAAAGGATGAGTAAATAACTAATAGAGAGTTATAGCAGATCGGAAAAACGGTTCCGGTGCGGTAACGTCTACCGTCTGGACGCCACCGCGCATGCGCAGAACCCTACCGTATACCGGGGCGCCTTGGCCGCGCGGTACCGAGACATACCGTGTCCGTCGTTCGAAAGCGGGCGGCCGCTTTGGAAGAGTTTAGGATACGTTTGATTGGCTCACGCCTAGTCGAACGGATTGTAAATATGAGATCGTTTAAGAAAAATGAGGTTGCAACAAGTGAAATCCACGCGATTCTGACAGCTCAAGCAGCAAGCGAAACACGGTCCCGGCCCAACCGCCGTGGCTTGTGTCGTCGAACGACGCATGTCCGATAGCTTCTTTTAGGTTAAATAAAGGCGATACGGCTACATAACTAGTATTAAAAGCAACATGGGGCCCGTCTACAAATCGGCGAGTGACGAACAGGCGGTATCAGTGCGAGGGACTCTTAAATAAAACGAAAAACTAGAAACAGCCAGCCGTATGTACTGAGCTTGACCTACTGGTCAAGCTCAGTACATACTGAGCTTGACCTACTGGTTAAGCTCAGTACATACATACTGAGCTTGACCTACTGAGCTTGACCTACTATTGAAATGGCGTAGATTTAAAATGCCGCTCCATGTTCACGCAGTCGCAGTTCGAATCTCCGTGGGGGCATTGGATGTTTTTTTTTTTCTAATACTGTCTTTAGCGCTTTTGAGAACTGAAAACTAATATTTCATCACAGGAAGCGCCACAGACTCACGAAAAATTGCCAAACGACGTACAACACAAGTCGCTCCCAGTCACGGTAGCATGGCCGGTAGTTACGGTCTGCTATAACTCTAAAAACGAGCCTTCCCGGTACGGTCCCGTAGCGGCTACCGTGTACCGCACCGGAACCGTTTTTCCGATCTGCTATAACTCTCTAATAAGAACCAACCGACCCATACCAACTCCGAGCGCTGGCCATCGACCCTCGGGCGGCCTCTATAAGTATTGTTCCTGCGACGAGCGCCGAAAATATGCTCAGCGCCGAAGACATTCCCGGCTTTGTCAACCAGGCGCGTCCATTACAAAAGGAGCTGTCAGTCTCTCGTCACATATATCTGTTGTAGCAGTGACACTGTAGACCTGTTACGAATTCGAACCTCACTGCATACCTTGGCCGGTGCAACATTTAGAAGCGCCGCGGCGGGCCTTTCTCTATTCATCTCTAACCCCACGAATGACGGCGCATCGAGGATGACCCCACCGACCAGGACGCACCCGCTCTTTGCACGCTGTAATGCGGTAATTACCCCCGGCAACTAGGGGGACCTTGTGCCAGCGTCATAAGGTACCCTCGGCGCCGTATAGACGGGAAACAACAAAGGTGCGGCTCCCCCCAACAGGACATTAACCACCTTTCCCTGGCTGGGATTATTTTTATCGGCTAGACGCGCTACCCGGCTTCCCCAAAAAACGATGAAAAGCGGAAAGCGCTTCCGCGGTTGCTCCTAGCACCCCTCGAACACTTCAGCGGTGCCTGCACAAAGAAGCCGCGCAGGATTTTATGCAACAAAAACGCAGGACAGAAAGCCCCCTGCGTTCTCGCAAAATGTGTAATTGGCTGAATGAGCGCATTCAGTGGTTATTTTTGCTTTTTTAAGTCCCTCCTATGGACATATTTGATCTATAGATCTCTCGAACCCGAAGACAAAGCTACGCTCGAAAAATGAGCATAAGAACAGCTGTTAAATAAATTTCGGCCACGTGTACGGACACCAACTGCATAAAAATCCAATGCGTGAATTGCCCTAGATATTGGGTATATTTCTAGTACACTTTCGCAGCTACAAATATTGTGTCAAGAGGGCAGTATTAAGGCATTCGGAAACTTTTATCGGCCGGAAGTATCGGTTGATTCCGGATAAATTGCTGCATACAAGTTTTTAGTGCATGACCCATTGCTTGTAAGCACATTTTGGGGGACAATTTTGAAGACGGTAACGCAGATTTTTAGATATTCAAATGGGTTGGAACGATGCGGGTTAAATGAGAAGGGCGCTTTGGGAGTGGGTTGAAACGTGAAGGGCGTTTTGGGAACGGGCTGAAACAGGAAGCGCCCAAACGGGAAGGTCGTTACGGGAGCGGGCGCACACGGGACGGGTCAAGCGGGAAGGGCGTTTCGGGAATGGGTCCAAACGGGACGGGGTCAAACGGGAATGGGTTCTTTCGGGCTACACCCGCAGATTTCGCTGCACATTTCACTTTCTTGGGTCACGATTCCTAGGACAGAGGAATCAACCAGGGTTTTTTTTTTTTTTCTTTGCTTTGCCGTTGGGTCCGCGGGTTGAAGGGTTGAAGTGAGGGAGGAGTGGTAGCTTTATCCGCGTGTCTTTCTTTCTCGCTCACTCCCTTCCTCCTTGGCGCGAATTCGCTTCGCGCTGTGGTTTCCTTTTACTTTTCTTTCCCTCCGATCGCGTAAATGCCCTACCGCACCCCGCCAAGACTGCCGTGTTCGCTGCCAAGAATCGCCAGCAGTTGACGTCACACCGAAAGTTGTTCGTCTTAACCGAAGAGTGCGTGCGAGGCTGTTCGCCTTAAGCAGGTGTTTTTTTGCATTTGTCTATGAAAAACCAAACAAACGTTCCCGTGTCGTTCGGCATAAGCGAGAATTCGTTTTAACCGAGTTCGTATTAACGGGAGTTTACTCGTCCACGAGATACGACACTGCCACGTTACGTACGGTTATTGAGTGTTTTCAAACTGCTTTATCTTTTAGAGGAAACTCAATTATGACGCAACCATTCACGAGATTGTATCTTTCTCTCGGGACCGCAACATATATGTTCCTTTTAAATCCACTGAGAAGCCTGCAAGAAAAAAAATAATTCCCCCCCACAAAATTCAAGCGTGCAATCGTAATAGCTGTTAGCGGGAAGACGAGAGCGCGAAGCACGAACGCGCATGCGCGTGCCGATTAAACGACAACGGAGATCTTTACTCCGCCATACGCACGATTACAGAGATGTCTCCCCACACATGCGCGCCTAGACACCAGGCTGCACTGATAGTCCATTAATTACGTGATAAATAACTTGGGAACGACTGAAAGCGACGCTCGCACATCGTCATCATCGCTATTATCATAATTGTCACCTCATTCGTCTGGCGTAGCAATAGGCATCTTTGCTCGGCCGACATCGCTCGCATAGTTCTCTCTCCCTCTCTCTCTCTCTATCTCTCTCTCTCTCTCTCTCTCAAGAAAAGTTTCGGTAGCCTCCCCCCGCGGAGCTTTCTGTGTGCGCGACTTGCCTGCCTTTCGAGGTGGCCCAAAATATAACGGGCAGGAGGTGGATTATAATTGCTTCCGACGCTCGCTAACAAGATCGCGCTCGGTGGCAAATTGAAAAATTTTTGCCAACGCACTCGCAACCCAAACCAGCTTTGGACACGTTTCTTGCGGCAGCAACTCGTTTAGCACGGTCGGAAGCGTTTAATAGTCCGAAAGCGCATTGACGTCATACAAAGAAGGACCGCGGTGCTTGCGGAATAGAGAGTTTTAGTTTGGCGTTTTTACGCTCCGCTCAGCAGCTAAGCGGAGCGGGAGTGCGACTGCGCATGCGCTCTCCGCTTAGCGGCTAAGCGGGCTAGCGGAGCGAGAAGCACGGTCCGCTAAAACGCAGCCTTAGCGGACCGTCGCGGCCCTCTCCGCTAGCGCGGCGGGGCGATGCGGGCGCACTCTCGCGCGCGTGCGACGACTTTGCTTATTCTAAGATGGCTAACACGCCTCCGACGAGCGCCGCGGCTTCAAGGTCTTATTTGACGCGCAAACCGCGAAAGCGGTTCTGCATCGACGAGGGCTTGTGTTTGCTTCGAGAAGTGGCGACTGCGAACCGATTTAAAAACTACACAGGACTATTAAAGTTCACTACAACAAAACGCCGCGTTGGATCCTTGCCGTCGAAAAGGATTCGAATGGATCTGGAACGGAACTTTGTTGGCTATTTTGTGGCTATCATCAAGTCGAAAATTTATTTTCATTCATTGTAATTGACCAGTAACGCAATACGATTGCACGTGTTAATACTTAATAAAAAAATAAGCTATAAGTACTGGTTTTACTTTGTTAAAGTGGCGAAATGGTTTTCGGTTCTGTTTCATTACGCCAAACTTGGCCAGACGGCGCTGCTAGTCCGAAAGGACCGGTCCGCTGCGCATTACGCGTAACTAAAACGAGAAAATCGCTCGCCGCTCCGCTGCAGCTTAGCGGGGCTATTCGGAGCGGAGCGGAGCGTAAAAACGCCAAACTAAAACTCTCTAATGAGAGTCGCGAGGTGGCCCGTTTACGGTGGACAGCGAAAGTAAACGTAAGCGGATGAAGAAAACGAATCCAGATGGGCTGACCGATGGCTAGCACTATATAAAGTAAGCAGTGACTGCCTTGGCGTACGTGAAGGACCCGGAATAAACATCTTGGTGGAGCACTCAGTCCTGGGATCCTTATTCCAGGACCACTTGAGTGCATCCGGCTTCTTAGGCTCTTTTTACCAGCCAGAGCTGGTCACCAGAGTCCGAGCTGGAAAGTGCTTTCCAGCGCTCGGGGAAGGGGCCTCAAGAAGTGATATAGGTCGGGGGAAGAAAGAAAAAAATATTGAATACTGATGCGGCTAACATGACCACCAATGAAGGCGACACGATGCGACATGGGATCGCGCAAGGCGTTCCTCAAGGTGGCGTTTTGAGCCTCACCCTGTTGAGGTTCGTTTTAAACGGTTGTCGGGAAACTTGAGTCCGGATTAACGGGAGATTTCTTTTTTCAGGTGGAGCTTGTATTGGCTGACTTGCGTCGGCGGTGGTGGCGTACGCCGAAACGCCTTGCGGGAAAGCCAAATTTATCCGCGTGCTGTAGTGACGATGACGACGATAATGATATGATACCCTTGCAGTGTTTGGCACGGACCCACTCGGATGATTGACCAAGTATAAAGAGTTGACTGTGGCGTTGGAGCCCCTCTTGGAGCTTGGGCGCAGCTCTCGCGCGCCGTTCGCACCTGGCGCAGGCGCGCACGCACAAGTGTCGCGTTACGTCACGCCACAATGGGAGCCAATCAGTGTCGTCTGTCGCATGTCACCACATCGCAGGTGCGGTGTCATTTGCGTTCGGGTATAGCTCAGCGAAATGAAACGGTTTCGTTTTGGTCGATCGATGGTTTTGCGTTTTCATTTCGGTCACTGCGTTTTGATTTTGGCCGAAGTGTTTTCATTTTCGTTTGGCGGTCATTTCGTTTCAATTTTGGTCGTTTTCGTTCCCAAGGCCAGGCTTCGCGTGCATCCCTGTTTCCGGAGGGATGGGGTTATCATTTTTTTACATTGACTTAACAACAAAACCAACCGACTGCGAGGGGCTTGTTCCGTTTTAGCGGCAGTTGCGTTTAACCCGTTTACGTTTATCGAACAGTCTATTGTATAAAATATCCAAAATCGTTTCAATCCATGTGTATGTATATATTATAAAGTAAGCGTGCGCTTTGCGGGGTTGTTTTTGACAGCTGAAGCGGGTGTTTTTAGAAGTGGAGTTAAAATCTCTGAATGCAGTGCGGGTTCTAAAATTTTGAACAAAACGAGCACCAAAAAATTGTGGTTGATTCATCTGTCATTGGAATCGGTAAAATACGAAAGTGAAATGTGCAGCGAAATCTGCAGCTGAGCTTGATTTGCAGGTCGGCGGCTGTCTTGTGGGTGTGCTTGGCGAGCGACGTCCTGCCGGTGGGTCACTTCGGCAAAGATGTACTGGCGTCATTTCCGTGACGGATATGTCGTCAGTGAGATCTTGGGGTATCGCGGCATAAAACACTTTCGTGTTAAAATATAAAACCTGAAAACGAACAACCCCAAGTATACCGTACTCTTTAGTGCTAAAGGTTGCTCCCCCGCAAGAAGACCCTGTGTGCAGGGGTGCACCCTTTACAGGCTTCTTGCTTCGTTGTACTGGCGTCACTTCCGTGACGGATATGACGTCAGCGAAATATTCGTGCACCCGGGAACAAAGCACTTTCGGGTTAAAACAACAGCAACAAGAAGGACAATTGTTTAGGCAACACCACTCTAAATCAGATTCCTTTAGTTTCGCGCTCGTGTTTTACAGCCTGGCTTAATTATGTAGCTGCGACTTTATGAGGCTCCTCGGCGACAAATGTGCCGTTCTGGGCGCGAGCACGTTGCGGCAAAGCGGACTTTGCAGCAAAGCCTGCAATGTACACGGTGCAGATAGTCTAGAAACGCCGTCCTTCTTTTTCCCTTGCTACCGGAACAGCGCTTGTGAAGTCGGCGGGGAAAGTGGTTAAACGTGACCGGCCTCTAAAATTACGCGGCCTTGAGCGTCTATAGCGCGCTGCGTAGCACGTGTTTACGTTACTCTGGCGAAACGGGCTCTCCTGACAATATGGCTGCGCAAGCGGTCACTTTGCAATGTTATGGCTTTGTCATCACCCAGTGTCATCACCCCAGCCGCGCTGTAGTTTCGCGTCGCGCCACGTGATTCTCACTCATTGTTTAAAAACAAATCTAGGTTAACGATAGCAGGAGTGGGCCGTACATGCCGTATTTTCCCGCCTGCAACTCACACTGTTACTGCTTCTCTGGATGCCTTGTGATGAGGCTCGCATCGGAGCGACTTGCACGCACAATTTTGTGAAGTGTAAGCAACAAACACAGATACCCACACATGCCGTAAACGCCCATACACTGAGTGCACACAGCAGTAAACGTACATACATACATACACACGTACGTACAGCCGTGCGTACATGATTGATTGATTGTAGGGTTTACCGCACCGAAGCAACGCAGGCGATAAGGCGCGCCGTAGTGGAAAGCTCCGAATTAATTTTGACCACCTGGGGGTCTTTAACGTGCGCCGAAATCTCGCACACACGGGCGTTTTTGCTTTTCGCCTCCATCTGAAAAGGAGCCGCCGCGGCCTGGAATCGAACCCGCGTCCTCGTGCTCAGCAGCGTAGCGCAGACGTCGGTATACAAGCGATCGTACATACATGCGTGCATACGTTCGTACAGACATGTACACACATACGTAAACATGTGCACATATATACAAACGTACACACATACTACAATAATAGGGTGTGAGGGCCTGGTTAAATGAACATGATAAAGAAAGCCAACGGTGAAAAACAACGATGAAAGCATAGGGAAAGTGGTTCGTCTCTCTTTTTTTGCTTGAGAATGGGAATTTTGGAATGGTATAAAAAAATTGAAGAATGTCTGCAGAAATTCGGAGAATTATCTACTAATGCTTAGCATTCTTATGCGACCTTTCTTGAGTGTTAGTTTTTTCTAGCCATTTTTTTTTGTTTTTTCTAAATACTGTCCGACCAATTATCGTCAATTACGCTTTTATAACGATAACAGGTGAAACTTTCGCGAAATCTTCATTATTGTGGAAATGCAGGGCGTTACACGGTTCGCCATTTTCCGTAATTATTTTATATTTTTCTTTTTTTTTTAGATTTTAAAAAATTTTGTTCGGCCGATCATCTCCATTTACGCTGTTATAACGATTACAGGTGGAACTTCCGCGCTATCTGCATTTATGTGGGTAAATGCAGAGCGTTGCACGGTCCTGGCTGTGGATGTACATGTCAGAGAATACCATGTATTAAAACAAGAATAGCTGTCCAGTTAAGATACAAGACCACAACCTTCGAATAACCCGTCTGACGCTCCACCAATTTAGCTACAGAAGAAACTGAATTTCCCTCTATTCAGTTCCTCCTGTAGCTAAATTCGCAAGTATTGTAAGCACTGTAACGTATGTAATGTAATGTAAATATTGTATTGTAAAGTATTGTAAAGTATTGTAATGTAAGTGTTGTATTGTATTGTAAGTATTGTAACGTAAGTATTCCTGCGTTCGGGGGTAGTATCTGGCGCTGCTCTGATCTCGGACTGAAGGAGATTATTTTTTTTAAAATCCTGGCGACAGTGACTATAAGCATTCACACCCGTTACTTCAATGTGCGCATTGCAGTGAAGCTGTAATTACGCGCTTCAGCCGCTAAATTACCATGACATGGCTTGCTCGTGGCGTCACCACCGCCCTTTTTGTTAGTGACGTCATGTGTAGCAACGTCACCATTTCTGTGGTGACGTCACCGTGGGGAGCACTGCTCTCAGCTTTCTTGGCGTTGCTCGAGATTAATAAAGCAGATAAGTTCGCGGCCTTTCGCCGTGAATGCGGTGCATTTTAATGGCTGCCACAGTGCCGTCGGTGCAAGCTATCATACAAAACTGTAAAAATTCTTTTTGTCATAAAGGGCCAAAATGAACCCATTGTCACTGCAAATTGTTCATCGTAGGCGTATTGCCTTGAACTGTGCACTAACATGCATACCACAGTGACGTCAGTGCAAGCTATCGTGAAAATTCTTTGTCATAAAGTGCAAAAGGCAGCTCATTGTCCCTGACAAATTGCTCATCTCGGGCGTGTTGTTTTAGTGACATGGTTAACCAATAGGGCAGTCACAGTGACGTCAATGCAAGCTATCGCGAAAATTCTGTCATCAAGTGCAAAAACCAACACTGACCAGTTGTTCATCCCAGGTGTTCTGTTTTACTGACTTGAACATAGACTCTCCAATTTGTGTACGGGCGAATTAGCTTAATCGTATTTCTTTTAGTTTTCTAGCCCAGTTCGTGCTCATCCCAGCCATGATATTTTAATGACGCCAACGTCGCTTGGTTCTCTTATTTGTCTTGCTTCTATCCACGCCGTTAGCCGGGCAAATATCCGCGCGTTTAAACAGCAGGTACATTGCGGTTTCTCGTGCATATTATAAACGAAAATTGCAATCGATAAGGAGGCATTGACCCGTTAAATCTGCTCTGAAGATAATTAGACCTCTTTAAGACTCCCTTGTTAGTGTTATAAAGCTGGGACCCTTGAAATCTGCTCCGAAAGCAATTAGACTGCTTCCCTACTAATGCTCCAAAGCTGTTCCTAAACGCCATTATTCCGGCTTTGAGCTGCTGGCAAAGTGCTCAGAGAGAGAGAGAGAGAGAGAGAGAGAGAGAGAGAGAGAGAGAGAGAGAGAGAGAGAGAGAGAGAGAGAGAGAGAGAGAGAGAGAGAGAGAGAGAGAGCTATTTAATGTGAACTGGTGAGGTCAGCCATGCTATCGTCAGTGCTTGCTGCGCCAGATGATGCTGGTTAGAGGGACGTGAAGTAAACGTGGGAGATTGTGGAGACAGCGATAAAGAAAAAATATATATATATAAATAAAACGACAGGCAGTGAAATGCAAGGAAAAAAATTACGCCCACCTCCCCTCGCAGGAACCCTGGTGTGATGCGACGCTGAGGGGGGTTCAAGCGCAAGCGGAGAGCAACCGTCGACCGAAAGGCCGCCGGAGAGCGGCACACCGGTTATATGCGCAGCGTGCCCGAAGGAGAGGAGACCGCGGAGAGAGAGTGCCGCAGCTATGACGCAACACAATCCAACACAATCCACTTTAATCCAATCCAAGTCAAGCCAAGCCAATCCAATCCAATCCAATCTAATGCCCCTCGCGAGAGAGCGTTCGCTATCGGAGAGGAAAGGGGTAGACATGCTGCGGACAACAACAACGGACGCGCGCGGACAACAACAATGGACGCACGCACGCAGGAAGGACAGGGCCGCCGACAAGAGATGCTCTCAGCGTCGCATCTAAAATGAGAAGTGAACCCAACAGATAAAGCTGAGTAAAGAAAGTAGAGAACGGTGCTGATGAAAAGAAAAACGGCAAACCAACCAAAAGAAAAAAAACGCGTCCATGACGTGCTTCGTGAATCTAGTCACACACACAGCGTAAAGGGTCCATGAAGACAAAATTCGTTTGATTTTGATACGAAAATTGATTGTCTCCACCCTGGACCGATGACACTGAGACTATTACTTGGATCATGGCCCTCTCCCTCTGCTTAACGCAAAGCCCTGTCAGCACTATTCGACTTCCTCCAGGACTATGGTGTGTCTACGACGTTGTAGTCTTCCCGTCATTACAAGGAACTTTTAGCTCAATGCCCTGAAGCAGGACTGTATTTTTATATTTTTTTTCTCTGCTGCTACTCTTCTTAACTACACCTACTACATTTTCCCCCTCTACTCCTTTCCCTCGCTTTCCTCTTTATAAAAAGTATCTCTCTATCTCTCTCTCTCTCTCTCTCTTTAGATGTTTGGTTCATTAAAAAGACTTCCCTGTCCCGGTAACAATGATAGAAATCACCATCATCAGCGTAAATACGCCCACTGCAGGGCAAAGGCCCCTCCCGTAGATCTCCAATTACCCCGGTCCTGCGCTAACTGCGACCAATTTATCCCCGCAAACTTCTTGAGCTCATCCGCCCACCTAACTTTCTGCCGTCCCCTGCCACGCTTGTTTTTTCTAGGGATCCACTCTGTTACCTTTAAGGACCAACGGTTATCTTGCCTTCGCATTACATGCCCTGCCCACACCCATGTTTTCCTCATTTGTACTAGTATGTCCTTAACACGCGTTTGTTCCCTCACCGACTCCGCTCTCTTCTTGTCCCTTAATGTTGCACCTATCATCTTTCGTTCCATTTCTCGCTGAGTCCTCCTCAATTTAGGTTGAACCCTCTTAGTGAGCCTCCAAGTTTCTGCCCCGTAGGTGAGTACCGGTAAGATGCAGCTGGCATACACTTTCTTCTTCTGCGACAATGGTAGGCTGCCATTCATTATCTGAGAATGCCTGCCGAATGCACTCCACCCCATTCTTATGCTTCTAATTATCCCTGTCTCATGGTTGGGATCCGGGGTCACTACTTGGCCTAAGTAGACACATTCGCTTACTACTTCCCCTGCCTCGCCACCTATCTCAGACCGCTGTACTCTCCCGAGGTCTCTGAGCGTTACTTTAGTTTTCTGCATATTGATTTTCAGGCCCACGGTTCTACTCCGTTCGTCCAGTGCGGAAAGCATGCTTTGCATTTCGTCCCCCGAGTTACTTAGCAAGGCAACGTCATCAGCAAATCTGAGGTTACCGAGATATTCTCCATTAACCCTTACACCCACCTGTTACCAATCCAATGATACCAGTAGTATAATTAATGAAAACAGGTGAGGCAGGGGCGACTCCCCTGCCACTTTCCGGCAATTTCTCTATGACGTCACAGAATGTTGTTTGTACGACTAGGGGCCGCCAATTTAAGCCCCCGTTAGGATCATGACTAGGCGATCGTAGCGGGGCCTCCAGTTCTGTTTGATAGTATGGCTTGAATGCTGACGTACCGTTAACATGCTCATAACTGTTTTAGTTGCGACCGCATCTCATTCAGCCGCCTTGTCCCTGCATCCGGCGTCGTCGTCGTCCGCCCCTCCCCCATTCTCCTCGCCGCGCCAGCTGCGCTCTCCGCCGCTCACCCCCTCTTCTCTCCGATAGCGAACACTCTCTCGTGAGGGCCATTGAATTGGATTCGATTGGATTGGATTTGGATTGGATTGGATTAAAGTGGATTGTGTTGTATTGTGTTGCGTCATAGCCGCGGCAGACGCACTGGCGCCGGCGCGTCCCCTCACCGTTATGCGCGCTATAAAACGCGGTGCCTGCGCCGCTCCGCTCCATCGTTCCAGCGCCGTTCCTCCGCTGTCCAACGCTGCAACGTGAACCCCCTATGCGTCGCATCTACACAGGGGTTCCCGCGAGGGGAGGTGGGAGTTTTTTAAAAAAGCCTGCCCATAACACGTCATTCCTATTGATACGACATCACTGCAGGGCGTGCGAGAGAACAATCTTTAATGAGTCTGACGATGCCAGCCGAGTTAAGACTCCTGGCTTGCTACACCAGATAAATGCGGTGACAATGACGATTAAGAGGAACACACAAGATTTTGACTATTTACAAAGTTTGATCAAGGCTCGTGGCTTTTAGATAGGCCAATAAAGCTTTTGTAGCACTGCAGGCACGTTTAGAAAAATTCCAGGGACCTAATACATCCCTCAGTTCTTGTGCTACGGAGACTGGCCGGCCCAAGGACACTGCGAGACCCACTCTTTGCGTACTGAATCGCGCATAGTCACAGATTAGGTGTTTCAGACCTTCACGCACATCACACTGCGGGCATAGTGGAGAGGTGGACTGGTTGATTTTGTAGCAGTAGTATCGCGTGTGGGCGACGTTCAATTGCATACCGTGCAGTACTGCTTCATCATGCTTGAATAGTTCTGGTGGCATCTTAAAATTACTGTGTGGGTCGAAAGGTTAGAGGGGCGCGTAATGATGAGATGCGTCTGCCCAAATCGATCGCTGCACGCCCCATGCCACACTGGATGCAAGGGCTGAAGCATCTTTCCAAGATAATGATACAGGTATTTTTTTATACACGTTGGTTATGTGCTATGGATGCGGCAGCGTCCGGTTTCACATTTCCAGTTGTTCTGAAATGGGCAGGCAGCAACAGCGCGAAGTTCTGGAGTTGTTCAATGTTTCTAAGGTATTTTGGATCGGATTGGATTGGATTGGGAAAAAAAACATTTCTCGTGGCTGGAACGGAGCTGAGTGAGTTACCAAAGGCTAGTTCTTTCAAAGTGAACAAAGTTGTGTTTTTGTGTTCACGGCCCCTTTTTAATAATTACAACCTGCTTCCAACCGTGCGTGTGAAGCAACCCGAGTTGATTTCTTTTATGATCCCCTTTAGTTGATCCCCTTAATTGCGTCCAGCCTTCTCTGAGACGGGGCGTTCCTCTTTGTTGAACATCTCGTTTCTTCACGCGGGTCCGGGAACGAGTTTCTGGGGCGGGCGTGTCGAGCTGGCTGCCCGCGATTAAAGGGGAGCTGCTGATGAATTCCAACGGGTGATGAGAGAGACGTGGGAGGAGGGCTCGGCGTCCGCCGAGCAGGTCAAGGTCCGGCACTCTAAACAAAGCACTCGCCGCGTGTCGGCGATGATGGGCGGACGTTCAAATATTTACGGTGCGTCCGCACTCGTTCCGGGTACCGGTATACCCGCGGCTGTTTACACTGCGACAAGCAAACACCGACAATGCGGAGACACAAATATTGTGGATCGGTCATCGTTTTAAATAGAGGCTGGCCCAGTGTCCAAAACATTAATAAGGAACACTTGAAATGGCAGTATATACACACACAGACACACACACACACGCACGCACGCGCGCACGCACATGCACAGGTAGATAGATAGATAGATAGATAGATAGATAGATAGATAGATAGATAGATAGATAGATAGATAGATAGATAGATAGATAGATAGATAGATAGATAGATATATAGATAGAGAGAGAGAGAGAGAGAGAGAGAGAGAGAGATAGAGAGAGAGAGAGAGAGAGAGAGAGAAGAGCGTCAAGGAAACTGAAGAGGTTGGTCCCACTAGCGATAAGGAGAGAGAGAATGGTATGGTACTGGGGAGGCTAGCCTGGCAACAAGACGCGAGCTTGCTACGCCAGATTTGTAAAAAAATATTTTAATGAATGGGATGATGATGACTATAATTACGATAATGCGCATGCTTGCGTAAACGTGTTTAGAGACACTGGTCAAGTTCTGTACTTCGCAAAAAATTCGACAGAGCTTTTATCGCTCGGGATGCTCCTTTAGGATTTGACCAGGACACGTCAGTTATTTTTCAACCTTCCAGACAGTGGCCGGCCTAATTACGCTAAAAGCAACGTTCTAGATGCTGAGTACCGCGAGCATTCACACATGACTAACGAACGATAGGGCTTTTTTTCAGCGGAGATGTTTTTAAAGGAGTACTGACACGAAATTTTTGTCACGTTTTTTTCGCTGCTATGCGTGCCTACCAGCCCACTAATCATAGAATGACAGATTAGACGGTCGAGCGCAGCGTAAACATTCATTTACGGCGTCGTTTATTCGTGCCAGTTTCGGTTTCGACTGAAAAACGCCGAGCGGCCGCCATGACAGCATGTATAACATGACGTCACCATTCTTGCCGTATCGCTGCCTCTCTGGAAGCGCGCGCGAGCGAGCGCACGCGCGCGCCCAGACCGGCCGAGGTTTTCGCCGTCCCCACAGGCCCGGGCAGCATGACGTCAGTCCCAAAACCGAGCAGCGCGCGCCAACCACAGCCAGCGCGCCTACCTATCCTTTTATCTCTCCCTTTCTCCTACATATCCTTTTATCACTCCCTTTCTCCTCTAATCTTTATATACCCCTCCTCCCCCTCCCCCCCCGCACTGGGTTGTATGCAGGTGAGCCCCCAGCTGGGCTCAATAATATCCCCAGTGCATCTCCTTTTCCTTTTCACTCGAACCACTTAGTAGTAGTAGTAGCCAGCGCGTCGGCTTCGTCACGGGAGCCCCGACGTCGCCAGTTTGGGGTACGTAGCAGATGATGTCACATCGGCCCGCTCTGGGCTTTCTCGTGCGGGCGAAGATTAAAATGGATTTTAAATATGTTTCGCTGAACGGTTGCTGTTGAAACTTGCTGGGAGATATCTCCTGATAAAAAGGAAACGTTTTACATAGTTATCTCAGCTTTGAAATTTCGTGTCAGTACTCCTTTAAGCTTTTAGTTCCGACCAAAAAACTCAGCCCAGCTTGCGCTTGGGCTTGCGCCACGCAAGGAGCTCGCAAAAAAAATACCAAGAAAAAGTCGGAGCAGCTTTCACTAGGGGTTCAAGGCTGGAGTCAACAGCGGAGCTTGTGATCACCTGGCTTTTACATGGCTCAATTGGCTTAGTTGTTTGTAGCTTTGCCGAGGTTATGCTGTTGGAACTAACAAGCCCGGATCGTCTTGTTCGGAGGCTTTCACATCTCTCCAAAAGTGTACCGAATTAGCACGCTCTAAGACCGGCGGCCACCGGCTTCGCAAAGTCGGCGTCTGTAGCGCGAGCTCTTCTGTGATTCCAACTTGAGGCGCGAACGCACGTGAACTGGCGAGGAGCAGAGCACGCGAGAGATCACTCCACGAACGCTGGGCAGAGTGTTCTGGACGACGCCGGGCGCCCCTCACGAGGCGCACGAGGCCGTCTAAAATGGGCCAATGAGGTGAGATTAACCACGAATCAGGGCGGAGCAGCCGTCGCGCTGACGTAGCTTTATCGCCGCAGCGGTCACCTCACGCAGGAGTGTGAAAAGTTTGCCCTACTCTACACAGCGGCGCCGAGACGATGGGGTTTTTTGGGAAGAGAGGGGTAAAGCGCGGCGCAACTGTACAAACCGAGCGATTGCGGAATGGCTCAGATGCCAGGGTACCCACACACTTTTGAATGTCCTGCGTGTTTTTGTGTAATTTTTGAGTGAGCTCTTTGCGACAACCAGGTAGGTCCGCGGGTCGTTGTGCGCCTGGAAACGACATCTACACGTTCTCGGAGGTCAAGGCTCCAAGGCACTGAGTGGCTGGCTTGTAGGCCAATTGGCTATCACATTAAAGAGACGAGCACGGGAACATTTCAACGTATACGTGCGTGGGTGGGGGTATACTACGGCTCAGTTCGCGATAAAGCTGCTAAATTCAACCCGCGTAGTTCGTATCTGTGACCCACTTTATTCGTAGGTGTAACGTTCGGATTCACGATACCCTTTGGGTACGGTTCGCGCCTTCCGAAAATAGCAACGTACTGGCACATTTTCACCCAGTGAAAGTAGCCGTCAAACCTGGGGTCAAGTCCCATGGGGTGCCGCAAAGCTTCCGGCGGGTGATTTATCACGCTGTCTTACGTGATTGGCTTTGCGCTCCGTTATTCGTGACGGCGCCATCCGGGAGCCGAGATCTTGTAGTTGTACGCAATAACTGAATTATGATCTTAGAGCCGTCACAGATGATGAAAGAAGTCGAGGGAAAGGTAAACTTCGGGTCGAAGTTTAGTTCCAGGAGAAAACGGCTACGTTGATTGATTGTGGGGGTTAACGCGCCGACGAAACGCAGGCGATGAGGCGCGCCATAGTGGAGGGAATAATTTTGACCACCAGGGGATCTTTAACGTGCTCCGAAATATCGTACACACGGGCGTTTTTGCTTTTCACCTTCATCAGAAAAGCGGCTGCCGCGGCCGGGAATCGAGCCCGCGTCTCGTGCTCAGCAGCGCGACGCCACAGCCACTGAGCCACCACGGCGGGTCGAAAACGGCTACGTGTTCTCGTGAAGAAATAGGCGATTATCCAATGAACCCGGATTCTGACACATTCTCCTTGATTTAGTTACATAGCCAGCAGCAGCGCTGAAATTTTTTTCAGTAGTTTCAGGAGTGCGCAAAACCGTTTTCGCCGGGAAAGTCGGATGTTGAAATTTGGGTGACTATGAAACAGGTCATGTTTGCTTAGAAATTAGGATTATAATTCAGGCAGAAAGTGTTGATATTTTATTGTCATTTAGGAAACGAAAAAGAATTGAGGTTATCTCTTTTTACGGCTGCCTACGGATTTGACAAAAGCAGAAAACAAAACAACAAAAAAATAACTCTATGCGTGCGTTTTTAAACAGGTAGCAAAAATGGGCAGAAACTCCAAACTGGGAATAGTCAAAGAGATACCGAGACCGCCCCGATACACCAAGCCCCTCTAAAGTTTGGTCTTCCCAGCAATTAATACACAAATGCACCGCTGGGAAAACATCCTTAGGGGCAATATAAGCACCTTGATACCCATGTACAGCCGGTAAAACGCTTGTCTATAACAGCGATTTCAACTTCAACGAGCTACATCCGAAAACTGCCGAAACATACTCGTTCCAAACATGTCGGATGCAAAAGCGAAGGGCTAAGACTTCATTATTCCGCAGTAGTTTTATTCAAATCCCGCTCCGGCGGTGCAGGATAGGGCTGAGAGTACCACCGCTGTGTTATAGACAAGCCTATTACCGGCTGTATGTCGGCCTAATAGTTGCAAGCCGGCATACGTACGTGCCGCTTTTTTGGTTGATTGATTGTGGGGTTTAACGCGCCGAAACAATTAAGCGGTCTAGATCTACGAATTAGCACTTATACAACTCGTGGCTCGGGGCAATGGCTCGTTCCACGCCCACGAACAAATTATCTTTGGCAGTCATTGGCTTACAACATTCCAAGCATATTAAATAAATTACAGGAAATTAGCGGCAATTATGGAACACTAACACGTGCTTCCTTACGTGATGCGTTTGTCAGAAATGATTGTTTTTGAATTCTATTTGCTATATTGTTGTGTAAATATGCGTGAATTGTCTGGTCTGTTCTTTTACCTGTACATAATTATGTGACGCCGAACCAATGCGTTCAAGCTCGCTATACAAGTATTTTATTGTTTTTATTTTTTCGTGATGTTTATCGGCCTTCTCAAAGGTACTGCCATGCTGTATCCCTCTTTTTAATCGCATTGTACAGTCGTCATTGAACTGCCAATTTGGTTCCCTGGCCCCGTCAAGCTGTAGCAACAGCTTTCTTGCCAGGGAGACCATTGACATTGTATTATGTTGAGAGAAAAAAATAAATTTGAATTTGATTTTTTTTTAAACTACACAGGTTAAGAGGCGCGCCGTAGTGGACTTCTCCGGATTAATTATGACCGCCTGGGGATCTTTAGCGTGCGCCGGTTTTCTGGTTGAGTTCACATCAGTATTATAGTAATAATTATAGGGATAATTATTATCACCATCACCATTATCATAATCAACAACAGCAACAACAACAACAGCCGCAGCCTGCTTAGGTCCACTGCAGGACGAAGGCCTCTCCCATTGACCGCCAACCACTCCTGTCCTGCGCTGCCACAAATTTCCCGATTTCATCCATCCATCGTGTTATTTGCCTTCCCCTTGTACTAGTCCCGTCTCCTGGTATCCACTCTGTTACCCTAATAGTCCACCGGTTGTCGTTTCGGCTCCCGACATGGCCAGCCGAAGTCCATGTATTTTTCTTTACTTGAACTATGATAACATCTACTCGATTTTGTTCCCTGATTCATGAGGGAGAGAGAGATTTATTACACAATAATGTGAGAGTGGTTCCTCATTCCAGGAGCCCTGGTCACAAGCAGGAGCTGGTCCTCAGGTTGGCAGCTGGACAGCAGAATCTCCCACTGCTCAAGGGAAGGGGACGGGTTCAGGGGCGGAATGTCTCCGTTTTTTGTGCAGTCCAATAATATGTGTGTCAGAGCAGCAGGTTCCTTGCAGGATTCACACTTATCGGAGTATTGTGTAGGAAGGAGTACATTCATACGGGCTGGGTGGAGATCAGTGCCTCCTTGAATATATCTGAGTCGGATTTCTTGGCTTTGTGTCAAAGATGTGTGAGGACTAGGAAAGGTCTGTCTCGGGGCTCGTATTAGGGTGATTTATTGGTAGGGGAGAAGAGGTACATAAACATCCCTAGTCTCAGCGGCTTGGTGAGAGAGGTCTCGGGCCTGTCGATGAGCAAAGTTATTGTCAGTTAATGCAGAGTGGGCTGTAGTCCACACAATGTCCATATGGGCAGGCGGATGTTGTTTCACAAGTCGCCGTGTGGCGGGGGCCACCCGGCCGGGCAGGAGCCTGCGGCAGGCGCCTTGTGAATCGGTAAGTATAATCTCGGAGGTGGTTTGGTTAAGGGAGAGCGAAATAGATAATTCTTCAGCTTCCAGTGAGGACGTTGTCCATATTAAGGCGCAGCTCGTCTCCTATCCCTAAGCGTTACTTCTATCATTATTCGTTCCATGGGACGTTGAGCCGGCTTAGGTTCGCCGTCCAGTTGCTTAGTGAGGCGCCAAGCCTCCGCTCCATATGTCCTCACCGAAAGAACGCATACGCATTGGTTGTATATTATTCTTTTTAGCGACTGAGGTAACTTACTTTTCATTATTTGGGTGTGCTTGCCGAGTGCTCCCCAGCCCATGCCTATTCTGCGCCCGATTTCTCTCTCGTGGTTGGAATCAGCACAGACAACTCGTGCGAGGTAGTTATATTCTTCTACTTGTTTTAGCGTTTCGTTACATATGCTGAATAGGGCGCATTCGGCATGTTTATTCATCACTAGTTTGGATTTATTCATATTTATTTTTAGCCCCACGGCCATGCTTTACGATTGCAGTTCCTCGAACAATTTTTGCAGGTGTTCTGCGGACTCACTTAGCAAGACTATGTCGCCTGAAAACCTCAGATGGCTCAAGTAATCTCCTTTTATCTTTAATCCTGCATTTCCCTAGTCAGAATTTTTAAACACCCCCTCCAGACAACTGTGAACAGTTTTGGCGAGACGGTATCCCCCTGTCGTACGCCCTTTCGGATCTGGAATTTGTCGCTTTGCTTGTGAAGGATTATCCTGCACGTACATCCCTTATATATGTCCTCTAGAATCCTTATGTGGGTTTCTTTTGTTGCCCGGTCTTTTAAAGCTTCTAACACGGCCGCAGGGTGTACTGAGTTTGTGATTCCTCGTAGTCTCTAAATGCAATGTAAAGTACTGTGCGGATTTTTCTATTACTTGCAACTGACGACATGGATGTGATCCATCGTCCTTTCCTAAACCCAGTCTGTTCTCTGGGTTGCTGGGAATCAAGGCTGTCACTTACGCGGTTAACTATTACTTTTGCAAACAGCTTGTATGTAACTGAGAGTAGGCTAATGGGTCTGTAATTCTGAAGTTGTTTGGTATTTCCCTTCTTGTGAATCATTAATATGTTGGCGTTTTCCCAGACCATGGACACTTTTAGAGTCCTTAAGCATCTTGAAAATAGTGCAGCAAGCTTTTCCAGTAAAATACATCCTGCCTCCTTTAAAAGGTGCACGGTTATGCCATCGTCACCTGCAGCTTTACCTCTTTTCATGCCCTTGAAGAAAAAGAAGGCTGGCCGAAAAACAATGGTCGCTTACGAAAGTAAAATTTTAATATATGTCTTGAGGATATGAACGGAACGAGATCTCAGTAAAGAGCGCATGCATTTCTTACCAGAAAAGTTACTTCGAAAGTGCCGACTTTCTGTCACCGTCCTCCTCGCAGATTTTGCTGACGTCAGCTGTGACGTCAAGATGGAAAATGTGCAGGGGCAAACTTAGCGAATTTATAGCATGTTTATCGCACAAATTGTGCTTGCCGAAGCAAAAGGTCAACATTAATTACGAAACAAGGGGCAGTCAATATTTTGAAGACTAAAATAGCGGAACGACACATTGGAGACGAGTATGATGTCATTACGGTTGTTGGTGCGACCGTCGCGAGCATGGCGTGTTTTCTCCTCTGCCGCGAGTTACAGATGAACTATAAGGCTCTAGGCACTCACTAAATGCTTATATTGCGTGGTACGTGTGCTAAACTAGGTCACGCAGCTATAAATAAGATTTGGTCAAACTGACTGGCATTCTCCCTTAATAATAAAACAATCTGCGTAAACGAAAAAAAAAGCAACTATAATTCTAATTTTGGCGCTGCGAGTAGCTGTGTCAAGAATATCAAAATCAATCTGAGCGCGCGAAACGTCCGTCTGTTTACTCGTACCCTTCCATTTGACCTTGTTATTAAAGAAGATTTTTTTTTTGTTCTGTTGCTCACACTATACACTCTTTTTGGCTCGGTGCAGCAGACGACACCGACCAAACCTTTACGTCCCGCACGGAGCCCGTATTTACATTAGAACGCTGTCTGTACCCGTGCCCTTGAAAGTACCGCGTGGCCGCATTTCTAGATTTTTTTCAAGAAAACAAGAAAAGCAAAATAAAACATATAAAACAAAACTACAACTTTTAAGGGAAGAAAACGGGAAGTAAAAGAAAAAAACGCGCACCCTGAAACATTTTATGCGTCTCGTGCGCACGTTTTTCTTGTTACTGCCTTTTCGTTGTTTTGCTATGATGCACAGCAAAATCGAGCAGACGATGTAATAATCTCAGCTGCTCGGGAAAGAAGTGCAAACGGAAGGAAATGAAGGAGAAAAAAATTAGCAGTGGCTTAGCTCGGTTATACCAGCATATACGTATAGCGTGAGCTAAGGTTCAGCTGGTTATTCTTAGCTTTCCTGGTTGTCTACGATTAGCTCGATTACCACGCTTACTGCTGCTTCAATGACACACACACGGTATACGCATTATGTGACACATTTATGTTTATCAAGCGGCTCCGGCGTCACCAATCCGGTGTTGCACCAGAGCTAAGCTGGTTCCACAGGCGCACGCCGCTGTTGCTGCGACGTACGAGTCATCGGTTCCACACCCGGCCACCCCTCGCATGATCATCAAGTGGACGGGGCCGCCACGTGGCGCGCTTGCGCAGCACGGCTCTCCAGGAGCCACGCGAAACTGCTTAACCTCGGCCAGTGTAGCTCACAAAATCCTCAGCTGTTCCACAGTATGAAGATGGATGGCCAGCGAAGCTTATTAGCACACTACTTAGAGGCGAAACACAAATTAAGTGAAGGGTACGAGCAAATTTTAGTTGTTTTTAGTGTTGGCGGCGGTCATCCGTATGAAAGGGATGACCGCCTACTGATAAATAATCTTCTCTACTGATAAATAATCTTCTCAGGAGTGTACCCAACAAACCCAAGGGATGAGACATTTGACCTTGAGGTACAAATTATGTTCTTCATTGCGTGCGAATTAGGTGGTGATCACGTGCTAATAGCGCACACACCGGGACGTTCGATTTCCAAAGCCTTGCGCTGCAGGACTACTTGTGCTTACAAGACACGTGGAGCCTCGGGAGTTTTGATTGCAGGCACAAAAAATAAATGGAGCATTTACCATATAAGGTTCGCGTAAAAAAAAAAAAAAAAACTCGCGTGAAGTTCAGCCCTCCTCTCCATCCATCTTTTCAAGATGGGTTGCCAAAGACATCCGCAGGAACGGAACAAAGATCACTCAGGGCTAATGCCATTGGACCGCTGGAGTGCACCGCGTTTGGAGTCGGACGACTGTTGCTACGGATGTGTGTGACTGGACAGGCTGGCATTCATGAAGATAGGAAATTTCACCGTGACAATAGCTTTTGTTAACCTACACTTGGACTGCACTGGTGTAGAGCAGCCAGCTGAGTGCCCTGCTCTGCAAGTGTTGGGATGAACTGGAGGTGGTGACTCGCCCTGCAGTGATGTTCCGAGATGAAAATTTCCCGTTTTTTGGGTGCCTTTCAATTGTAATTTTGGCTAAAATAGAAAAAAAAGTGAATCTTTAAGAGATGCAGGGAGTTTTAGGAGCCGTGGAATAAAAAAAAAGAATGTCAGAAAACCGTACCTTGAGTCATTTATTACATTGTTTTCTTTTAAAACGTTCCCTCAACAATTTGTCTAATTTATGCTCAAATATTCACAGCCCGCAAGCCACAAGCATCCAAGACCACTACCAATCCAGTTCATGAAACAGGAAGGAGCATATAGGAAAGAATGCTCCATTAGAAAGTGAAGACTTGAAGCGGCGGTGGCTGAAGGGCTGAAACTTGTTCGCATGTATTCCTCCGCAATATACCAAAAAATCCCGGGCCATCTCCACTAACGCGAAACGTGGGGAGGGGCGAAGCATGCAGTTTAAAATAGGGGTGTGCGAATATCAATTTTTTAATTTTGAAGCGAATTCGAATAATAAAAACAAAGTTCGAATCGAATCGAATATTTTTCGAATATTTTTCGAATACGAATACTTATTGTTTTTTGTAAAATTAAAGTTTTCACCATCTAGAGACACAAAAACTGCAACTTTATTGCACAACAAATCATACAAAGTAAAATTAGAAATTACACAATACCATTGCACACAACAGGTTAAGGTCTGCACTCACTTAAATGTTAACATGGAGAAAGGTTAACTGCTCGACATGTTCGGGGAGCAGTGACAACCTCCTGCTCGTCACGACTCCACCAGATACCGAAAGTAGCCGCTCACTTGAGACACTAGTGGCTGGCATGCCCGCGCCCGTGCACATTGCCGCGCGCTGATACAGTAAAATCTCGATGATACACTAATCTAGCGGGACCTCGAAAAATATTCGCATCATCCGAAATTCGTATGAACCAACACAGACCAAAAAATTGAGCGCTGAAAAAAGTTTTCGTTTATTTCTTTTCTTACTTTCGCGTGAAGAAATTCGTGATTTTTTCTGCTTTTTTTAACCCCCATGTCGCAAAGCAGTCCTTTCTGGAGCACGTAAAGCTTCGCGCTCGTCTCCTCACTCGCTCTGCCCAAGCTCGCTACACGCCGCAACAGTCAAGCGTGAACCGCATGGTGCGTTTTTGCACGCGATTCGCTTGCCTCGGCTCTGCGAGCGCTGTATTTTCACGCCCGCATCGACGATTTCGCGCCCGCGGTAGAGCCTACCTCGGTCAGAAAATGACGCACGACGCGCGCGGCAGAATGGAGGAGCCTGACTACTTGCGATGAGATCGAGACAGCCGGCTTGGCTCCGCCGGAGATGGTTAGGCTTAGCACCCCGGCAAATATTTTAAGGGCGCTTTCTAGCGGCGAAGATGATGTTTTATAGTACCGTTTTCGCGTGCATTATCAGCTCCTTTGCCGCTCAAGCAACTTCGTGTCTCCCTTGAGCCGCATTTTAAAGAGCGGTTAGAAACGGTCGCTCGAGCGCCCGCGCCACTTCGCGGCTGGAGCCGACGCCATGTTGACGCCGCCGGCCGCGCCGCGCGCAGCGTGGGGGGTGGTTTCCCGGCGGTGTCAGCGCGCGTTGGGCGTGCGCAGAGCGTTTTCGCGAGCAGAAAACAACAACACCGATACAGTCTGCGAAAACACGTACCGTTCGCCGTGTATATGCTTCGCCACTTTGCTGCTGAGACACGCTCTGAATTTATTATTATTATTATTATTATTATTATTATTATTATTATTATTATTATTATTATTATTATTATTATTATTATTATTATTAGTTTTGGGTGGTTCGAATATTTCGAACCATAAAAGTGTCATTCGAATCGAATCGAATACCAAAAAATTCGAATCGAATATTCGAAGTTTCGAATATTCGCACACCCGTACTTAAAAGTGTATTCTTGGCGCTTTAGCGTTTTTGCCAATGGAGATGCAACTGTTGGGGGGTGCAGGTATACATCTTTGCTGTAAAAGTCTCTTGTCTTTGAAGCACGAAGCTCTCTAGCGCGAGGCGTAAACGAGTGTCCCGGTGTTTTTTCTTTAGCACGCGTTAGGTTCTAGCGCGAGGCGCAAACGAGTTTTCCGATGTTTTAGGATAGTTTTCCCGTTCCCGGGCGGTGGTCGCTGATCTGTCTTCTCTTCCCCATTACCTCTTCCTTTTCCTGCCCCAACCACCTTTCTACCACTACCTCAACCCATATTTCTACCCCCTCCCCTTCCCTTTCTCTCCCTGCGATACATACGTGGTGCAGGCTGGGAACCTCTTTCTCTCTCACAGTCACCTCACCTCACCGTGACTACATGAGGCGACGATTACGACGACGATGACGACGACGACAGGAGACGTCAACAGCCCCAGCTCCGAAGGGGCTTCGCCCCTTAAAGGTATTTCGGGTGCGCCTTAGTCCACGTGCTGTCAACAAGAGCCAGCAGTCTCTGCGCTGAGCTGAAATTACCTCAATCACCCAACAATGTGTCGTTATTTTTATAGGGGCAGTTTTAACTTAGAGCCTTAGCATGCAAAGTGAGCGTGCTGTGTGGTACAAAACAGAAAATGCATAGTCAAATGCTGCTGAGCGGCAGATGTATTTAAATTCAGCTCACGCTAAAATGACAATTCCCTGAACAGCTTGTGCGTCTGGAAGGAAGGCTACGTATTGCATGCGTAGGTGGCGCTGGCTAACGTCCAAAACCGAATTGGAATCCACGCAAACATCAGCTGCAAAAAGAGAATGGGGGCAAATTTGCAGAAAATTCTTGAGAAACCTGCGGGGGAAAATGCTGAAAAGAGGGAGTTTCTGAATCTAGAAATGGGAATTTTTCTCCTTAGCACGGGACATCACTGCCGCCCTGGAAGTTGCAGGGGCAGGACAGGGAAGTATCGTCGGTGGCAAAGGGATTTCTAAACGCGTAAGCATTTCTCCGTGAACTCAGTAAGAAAAACCGTGCGTCAGTCGGTAACTCTTGCATAAGGAAATACTACTAATAATAATTAATATTATTCTTTATTCAGAAGGGGGGACTCAAGGTCTACTCAGGGATGGGGAAGGTGGTAAAGGAGGCGAGGGCGCCTACATCCTCTTGTGTATCCCCGTGGGACTTGCAAAAGTCCACAAGGACATGGCAGTCTCTTTTGCGAGTGTTCGGCCCAGAGGGGAGAGAGAGAGAGAGAGAGAGAGAGAGAGAGAGAGAGAGAGAGAGAGAGAGAGAGAGAGAGAGAGAGAGAGAGAGAGAGAGAGAGAGAGAGAGAGAGAGAGAGAGAGAGAGAGAGAGAAGAACTTTATTTAAGCCCAAACTGGCAGGAGGAAGGGGACGCGAAAGAAGAAGTCACCTGGTCTCCCCCTTAGATGGCGGCCATGACCCCGTGGGCCCTAGCGGCATCTTCCGCCAGTTGGACGAATAGTTGCTGTGGCAATGCCCACTCCTGGAGGGTCTTGATGTTCGGCGGAAGATGGGCTCTTCTCTTCGTCGCGAGCCCTGAGCACTCCCACAGCATGCGCTGCATTGTGGGCCTCGTTGGCGCGTGGCACGAGGAGCAGGTCACGATGGTCGTCTCCCTGGAGTTCTAGGGGGGTTCTGTAAAGTGTATTGAGCATAGGGGAACGTATGCCCGCCACTTTGCGAGTACGTCTTCCGTAGGATCAGCCCCTGCTCTTATTTTGTGTGCCAGGATTTGGGCCCCCCTGGGGAGTATGTTATTAATAAAAGGCCCTGAAACCTTCGTACTTCGATATCAGACTGCCTTCCCGGGGTATTTCCGAACCCTCAACTGTACAGCAAATGGCAACCGGAAGCCTTTACTCCTAAATGCATTCACTGCAATAGCATTGCGGACCTAGTCCACATGGTCTGGACATGCCCTTTCTATAACGACCCGAACAGAAATGTGGACTCTTCGGATATCTTATTACTCAACCATAAAGCAGAAGAGCAACGCAGTCATCGGTCTCGCCCTGACCGCCGCCGAATCCCAAGGGATTCCGGCCGACGGTTAGGGGGTGAACGGGGGTCTAGGCTAATGCCCTTTCCCTCGTTATTTTAGATGGGGGCAAATAAAAGTTTTCCCTTTCTCTCTCTCTCTCTCCCAGCAATGTATTTCTGCATAGTGGTGAAGCGGACTTGAACTCAATGCGAACTTGAACTCAATCCAAAACAGCCAAGGTAACCAAAAAAGAGGCAAGGCAGATTGAAACGAATAAATGGAGGGAAAAAATGGAAGCCAAAACGTCATTAGAGATGTACAGGGCTGAGAAGATGAACATCAGAAAGGAAAATTTCTACGATAATTCCCAGGGCAGTGCTTTGCTTTTTGAGACTAGAGCAGGTTGCCTGCGAACTAAGAGTTTTGTGGGGAAGTATTCACAAAATGATGGGGTATGCGTGGTCTGCGGAAAAGAAACAGAAACTATGCGGCATATCGTGCTAGAATGTGAGGGTATCCATCCAAATCTACATGAAGGGAATATTGGGCTGTCAGAAGCCCTAGGATTTAAGGGTATCACAGAGGAAGTTAACTTCAAGGCTGTCGAGGGGACGAAAAGAAGATTAGAATGCTGGTGGACGAAAAGCAGAGAGGGGAATATTGCCTAGGACAGTTACCACTTGTAACAGAAAAAAAAAGTATTTTGTGCCTAATAAGCTTTTTGTGCCTGCCCTAAGCAGCGCTAGTATTGAACCAAAAGTGTAAAACATAGGTATATTAGTCTTTTTTGGTAAGATGACATGTCATCACCCCGATACAAAGGGGAAACCAATAGAAATCATCATCATCATCATCATCATAGCGTTCCGCACGGATACATGCAGCCCTATGAAAGCATTCAGCAGAATGAGCTAGGGCTCTCACACTTCGATAGCATACTTCGCATGTTACCCTTAAAATGTTACCCTTCGCATGTTACCCTTAAAACAACCCGTATGTATGCATGGGGTTCTTTACAAGTATTTATTAGAGGTACTAGGGTTGTAGTACTTTGATATCAGACTTCGCATATTTCCGCAGAAAAAAATGTCTGCCCTGTAAGGCATTCGGCTTAGTAGTGCGGCAGACTTTTAAGGGTTTCGTTGTGTAGCGCTATATAGGGCACGTGGGATCCTATGCGGCTGTTTCATAAGGGGCCTAGGGCCTTCCTGCTTTATCAGGCTACTCATTTTGTCCCTGTAAAAATGTCTTTTCAGCTATGCGTCTGTGAAAAGCGGCGTTGCGGACTTACGGGGCTCGTTGTATAGCAGAGTGGCTTACGCATTTATTCGACAGTCCCCGCTAACGAGTTTGCACATTTAGCATGCACATTTTTCTTCGAGCCACCTCCAGTCATTTTCCCTCGCCGAGACCACTCCTACAAAGTTAAACGCACAAATTGCCACTCATCTGCCTTTGCCCGGTCTTTCATTCCACGTACCATAGTCGAATGGAATAATCTACCATCTCATATCGCTTCTCAAAAAGACAACACGAAATTCCAGGAACTAATTCAACAGCTAGCCTAGCAATTTCCTCTTCTTTTTGGATTTTGTTTTTCCCGTCCTTGAAATTGTGTACTGAACATTTTTATTTTTGCTCTGTATTTTATTTTTGTTCTTGTTGTTCTGATAGATTGTACATCGTGTCGTGCTTGAATTTGAACCATTTGTATTATATTCCTGTCTTTTTTGTTTGCTGTAATGATTTGATTACTGCGTTATCACTTTTTTCAAGTTTACAATGTGTATTTATTTGCGTTTTCAGTGTGAACATTCCTGCTTCTTTTTGTTTATTTTTTCCGCTTTACTGCGCTAATACAACACGTGTGCTATGTAACCCCCCTATGTAATACCCCCTCACGGGGGCCTTTAGGGGTATTGTGAATAAATAACTTCACGATAAATAACTTCACTATTAGAGCTGTAACTTAAATGTCAACTGTACCCCTTTTCTTCAAGTTTTGAAGCGAAGCTTTCTACGCATCACTGATGCTGCATGTCGCGTCAAAAACGCATTGCAGGAAAGCCAACTTTTCCTGACGACGACGGTGATCGTAGGGGAAATGAAATAGAGAAAAAAAACGCATCCCGTGGCCGGAATCAACCGGGGTTCCTCGCGCTGAGAAGCCGATGTCTATCCGATTGCGCCATTTTTTCCCCTTTAATGCATAGAAGTTTTAGAAAAAAACTCGGACAAGACAATTAAAACACAATATATACACTAACAGACAGCAAAGGGTAAGCACGTCATCTAACAAAGGTCGGCACCATTTCAAAACTCAGGCAAGCAAACTCACGCATCCCAAAGATGCAGCCACTCCGGTGGATCACTCTGCGCTGCATCAACGCTCCGTACCAACACCGCCTGTTCCCGAAAAAATGCACTTGGTCGGCCTAGGAGGTTCAGCATGCCGATCAGTCATGCGGCATTTCCGCAAGCTAAACAATCCTAGGAGAACAAAAACGCCATATGGCAACCGATTAACATCTTCAAAAGGCAAGAAGCGAATGGTGTAGGGGGCGATGTCAATGTTTTAGACCGTGTCAACTGTCAAGCGTATTTGAGTGCAGCCAAATGCCAAAACATTTTTCTTTAAGCTCCATTCGCGAACGCTTCCAGCTAAAACATGGCTGCGCGAAAAAGGAATGTCGATCCCTTGGTCAGACAATTGCCGCTTGTGCAACCAACCAGAGGCTATTGACCATTGTTTTGTGCTGTGTCGTGACGCGGTGTTTTTCTGGGACGTTTTGTAACGGACACTAAAAAGGGGGATTGCCCCATTCCGACACGGTCGAAGCAGCTTGGATTTGAAGAGGGGTGCATGACGCGCAAAATTAGGCAGATATGCTATGCGCCCCTCCGTCTAGCGACGACGATGGTCCAACGCGGCGCTTCATTTGTTCGAAATGAATGGAGAAGTGTCGAAGTCAAAGCCACTGCGATCAAAAGTACAAACTGCGGCCAGGTATAGTGAACTCCACGAGTCAAAGTCCGAACTCAGGCGACAACAGAGCAATCGATCACGACAAAGCTTTGCGTTCGACCATTGTCGTCGTTAAACGAAGAGGGGGGAGGTGGGGAGCGCATAATTTTTCTGTCATACGGTGTCGTACGTGGAATACCGTACTAGTATGGCCACAGCGCATCCTCTTTCTTCCCCCTTCCCCATTCCCAAGTATTTTAGTGATCGTTTTTTGTCATCATTCATCCGGTGTCATCAAATCTCTTCCCGGGACCTGTCGTATTTCCATCCCTCTTTCCTTTTCAGCACACTATATTTTGGACGTTTAAATGCCGGCAAACCCTGTTCTCTCTCTCTCTCTCTCTCTCTCTCTCTCTCTCTCTCTCTCTCTCTCTCTCTCTCTCTCTCTCTCTCTCTCTCTCTCTCTCTCTCTCTCTCTCTCTCTATCTCTCTCTCTCTCTCTCTCTCTCTCTCTCTCTCTCTATCTATCTATCTATCTATCTATCTATCTATCTATCTATCTGTCTGTCTGTCTGTCTGTCTGTCCTCTCTCTCTCTCTCTCTCTCTCTCTCTCTCTCTCTCTCTCTCTCTCTCTCTCTCTCTCTCTCTCATCACTAAATTGCTTAGTTTTGCTTATAAATTGACATAAATTTTAATGAACGCCTCTGAACAAAACGCCACGACGTTGTTTATGTGTACTAGAACATATAGCCCGAAAACACTTGTCATTTTATACTGCGTACTGATCTGATGGCTCTCTTGTGCCCAATTGCTGCTTCCACGCAATTATCTTATGTATTGATAGTCGAGGGTCCCCTTTCAGCCTCTTGACTCTGGGACCCTCGTCTGTAAATCAATATGTTTGTTTTGCTTTTATGGAATAAACTCTCAATTTCAAGAAAGAAGAAAAAGAAAACGACGAGTGCGACGGGAGAAGAGTGTCTTGTCGCGCTTCGTGTAGTTGTCTTCATCACGCGGTCATTTTTAGAACAAATATGCACCAACTTGTCCAAAAAATGTTTTATTGAAGCTTTGTACGTCAACTTTTTGACAGGAAGTTTTAACATAAATAAATTGAATGAAAACTATTTCCTTCGCCGAAAATTGTGCCTAAACAACTACGTACAAACTGCTTGGTGGGAACCACTAGATGCTGAGTAAGCATGCATGCTTTCCACGGCTCGTCTCTCCCAGGCACCTTTACGTATACCGACCTTCGAAACCCCAGGGGATTTTTATTAAATAAGGGGCCCTTTGTTGAGCACCCCATAAGCCTATATAGATTTACCTGTATAGGTATCTGTAATTATTTGTGTTAAGCTTTGTATTTATTTGCGTACTGCAGTATGTTTATTATTTTAGAGTTTGGGCATATTCTTTTATATACATTCTCAGTTTGAACATTTTGATCTTCATGATGTTCCACTCCCTCCAGTAATTCCCTCCATGACAGTATGGTACAATTATAAATAAATAAATAAATAAATAAATAAATAAATAAATAAATAAATAAATAAATAAATAAATAAATAAATAAATAAATAAATAAATAAATAAATAAATACAAAGGGCGTCAGATTACTCGTTCTGGGCAGATTAATTTTGGAGATTAATTTTGGCGCGCAGACTCTTAAGAAGGCTTACGCATTAAAATGCGCCTGCTTTCTAAATCCAGCTTAAGTTTCTTTTTCGTAAGCCTCCAGCGTTGTAAACTAAAAAGACCTACAAACCGACGCAATGGCGGGTAAAGTGCTGCACAGTTGAACACGGAGTCACGAGGTCGATACCTGGCAGCGGCAGCTGCGTTCTTGATGACGACGGAATTCAAATATAGCACCGCTGTGGGTGACGTTTGCGGCGGGTTAGCGAACCCTGGGTGGCTGAACTGATCCGCCGGGCCCTCGCAACGTGTCGTCTGTATACGCAGTGTTTCTTCTGTGCATTAAAGCGTGCGTAATTTGAATTTTATTTGGGCGACATGCGAATTTATGACACCGTAGCAGTGTTAAAAGTTGTTTAAAATTATTGATGTGGAAGTTCCCAGTGAGTTTTTGTGTTAGGTACCATGGTCCGTGAAATATATACAATGTTACAAAAGATAGTAACGGGTTGTATTTACTAACTGCTAATGAGCTTCCTACCCCCAGAACGGTACGTAGGTCCTGCCACTAAGTGTGGAAGCTAAATGCTATCCTTACTAGTATAGACCGTGCACTTAGTAACTTCTGCATGTTTGACTCTAACATTCACTGATAGTAACAAAATTCTATGAATTATTGAACGTAATAACTACAGTACATTTCTTACCCCAAAACACGATTAAAAAGGTTTTGCAGATCCACACGCTGATTTGTATATGCTCAAGTTAGAATGCATAATTGTAAAACTATCGCTAAAATATTTTATTTTTGCGACAAGCCCACTGACTTTATCAAAGAACTTTCCTCTGCTGACTATAAAAGCAAAAAAAAGCAGGTGTATTTCTTAGGTACCCAAGTTATACTCGCGCTACTGGCGCTTCCAGTTTTTTTTTTTCAATTTATTTGTTGTTATGGCTAAGTGTGATATGTGCGTGTTGAATGTGTCTATGTAGTGCTGAGTGCTCAGCCGATCCACATTGTCACGCCAAGCTTTTTACTGAGTTGTGCATGGCAAGTAAATAAAAGCACTAAGTATTTAGTGGATACTGTGACAAGTAACTGGTTAGTGTTGTGTTAGTAAGTGCCTCGACCTTTTTTTTAAAGAGTGAACACTCCGATGGGACACGCAGAAACTAATTTATTCGGCGTATAATCGTAGACATAAAAACCAGACAATAAGGAAGACATTGACCAACTATCGTGATCTACTAACCGAACGGTAGAATTTTAGAAGAGTCGTGAAGACAAAACACAAATACAGTGAAATCTCATTAATTAGAACTTCAGTAATTTGAATCTATGGGTAATTCATAGAAGCTACCGTATAAAAACAAGCCCGTTACTTGGAACAACAGTAGGTTTAGCTACACCTCGAATTACGCCGACACCACATTTGCTTGGGCGTGGTTCATAAGCTCTCACCGGGATATCAGCAATGCTTGATATTGTCAACAAACGCCCGGTAGCATCAGCATTGCGTGTATCGGTGGCCAATAGATTGAGCCGGTGGTTCGGTCGCACTTGCAGCACTCTGTCGGGAGCTATAGACTCTAAACCATCCTTAACGGCTAGAGGGTTGAGCCTAGTGATGATTTTCGAGGTTGTCCGTGGTCTTTACAGTTACCAAAAGCCCGTGTCTCAGAGGGTTCTTCGTGGTTGCATGTACGTCCAGGGCTTTGTATGCGCTCTTAGACCCTCGATCGACGGCTCTTTGAAGCTTGCACTTTCTGTAACGGTTCAGAATTGCCTGTGAGGTTGTTGACCTCTTCCGCGGGTATTGCTAGGCCAGAAGGAGATACCTCCGTTATGTCGGAAATATCGTCCTCGTTGTCTAGCAAAGGTTGTTAAAATGGAGAGAGATCATGGCTTACTTCTTCCGGAGTGATCTTAGATCCTGAGGGAGCGCTAAGAGAAGCCGATGATCCAGAATAAGCCGCCAGAAGCAAGGCAGCAGGCTCTGCCGGCTGAATGGCCATGCTGGGCGAGACATCAGGCAGCGGGCAGGGATGGGACCCAGGCGGCGGCGCAGTAGGTGCTGCGCCCTCCGCAGGGTCCATTTCTGGTGTTGAATGCAGCAGAGTAACCAGAATCCCAGTAGAAAAACACAAGAAAAAATTCTGTAGTTTTGTCGTATTTTAGCGTGTTTCACTGTCGTCTTGTCGTATTCTTGTCGTGTCGTGATTCGGATGTTCTCTCGTGTGTCGAATTCCTGTGCTGATAGTGATGTTCCATCGTGCCCGATTCCTGTCTTGTCGTGATCCCGATGTTCATCGGAAATTGCACATGGTTTGAATGTTACTGCCCATTGTGAAGAGTAGCGTAAATTACACTTCTGTTGTGACTACAGGAATGTTTGTCGTGAGAAAATTGGCTTTGTCGTTACGATAGAAATGTTTCTCGTAGCAACAGATGGCTATTTCGTAAAAACAGGACTTCTTTTGTCACAACAAAGTTTTTTGTCGCACGACAGGAATTCTTGCAAGGTTTTTGCGGTACTCCTGTTGTGATTTTTGTCCGGTATCGAGCTCAGAATTTGGCAGAAACTGAAAAATTACACAAAGCACAAGGTGAAGCGAAGGCCTTTGGCTACTTTCGCTTGTTAGGGTAGAGTAAAATGCGGTGATTGTCGCCTTCGAAGACAAAGACAGACTACAATCGCGGAATTTTCCAACCGTCAAATTTTTGGAATGCCCTACTGATTCCCCATCTCAGTGCACGGTTGTTATTCTTCGTTTTCATTAGTTCGAACTTTCGGACAATTCGAACAGAGCCGGCTCCCCCTTGCCATTCGCATTACCGAGCTTTTACTGAATGGTTAATTATAAAAGACCGCTTTGTCGCAATACCAATGACACCGATTTTACCCCGTTCCTCAAGTAAATGACCTAGACATGAAAGAAAACAGGAGATGCAGTTGCGACACAACAGCCATTTTTAGAGCGAAAGCTTGTGCACGCTACATCTTTCAAGGTCATTCATCGCACCGCAATGACCTTCAACCGCCGGCGGGCAAGCTAAGCCTTTTTTGCCTATCGCTTCACTTGCACGGAGCTTTGCCCCTGCTGTACCACGGGACCAGGCATGGATGAAATGACTGCTCGGTTTGCGGCTTGTGCAAAATTAAAGCTGTTCCACCCAACGTGAAAGCTGTCGGAAGTGCAAAGCAGTGATTTGCCATAATGGGCTGTGGCGCCGTTATCCGCTCACTGAACCCATCACACTCTTCACCACCGTGTCTCAATGCTCTCTTGATAAATTGAATGAAGGTTTGTCCAATGCAATTCAAGTTTCTCGCCTTCGCAGAGCTCGCGCGCCCCCTGCTCAGAACAGCACGAGCGGAAGTTCTGCTCGTTTTGTGCTTGCTTTCACGTCGCACGTGCCGGGGCCTTACTGCGCAGTCTGGAACGCGTCGTTTCTGGCAGACACTTTTTCGCTTGCTATCGTAAAAACCAACTCAACGGGCGTTCCTAACCAAATGGACGCGATGGTGGCTGGTTATATACACAGATTTTGCCTCAAATGTACCTGCAGTGTACTTTGCGCTTAAACAACAAAATATTTATGACAAGCGCCGGCGGTTCAGAAGTTTCGATCGGTTATGACTATACAAACGGCTTGTTTTTCGAAGCTTCTGTTTGGATCCGTTACGCCGTAAAGCCGTGGGGCTCTACTTGGGTCCGTTATCTCGTTGCGCCGCCTGATTACGGCAGACGCTTGTTATTTTGACAGCGAACGAGCTATGACGACAAAACGAACCGCTAAAGTGCTCTGTACTTTTCAGCTCAAACGAACCATGTTACTAGGCGAGTGTTTAGCCGACGATGTATGGAACGCTGCGCCGATGCAGCTTCCACGAACGGAGAAAGAGATAGAGAGAGAAAACTTTATTATGAACAGATGGGTTAAGGAGACGGGGTGGCCACCAGGCTGGTGGCGACTAAAGCAGCTCGTTCAACCAAGAGCTCCTGGGTGGCCAGGTCGGAGCTGCCCAGCGCCTCCTCCCACTGCTCGCTGCTGGTGATTGGGGGGAAAGGGTCTTGAGGGCATTCCCACATGCAATGGGTGAGTGATGCATACGCACCACAAAGGGGACATTCGGGAGAGGGGAATTCTGACGGGCGAATGTGGTGGAGAAGGGATCTCGTTGGGAAGGCTCCCGTTCGAAGGAGTCTCCATGTTCGCACTTTATGTTGTGGAAGAGATGTATGGGATGGTGGGTAGAGACGACGGGAGAGACGGTAGTGCTCTGTAATATCGTTAAAAGTGATCAGCTTGTCTCTGGTGGACCTGGTGCCGTGGTGGGGAAAGGGGCTCATGCCGGCCCGGTGTGTAAGCTCTCGGGCCGCCATGTGTGCCGCCTCATTCCCCTGTAGCCCTGCATGGGCAGGGGCCCAGACGAGTTCCACAGAGATGGTGGGTGGATTTTGTTGGAGAATTTGGAGCGCATCCGAGGAGATATTGCCTCGTGCGAAATTCAGAATGGCCAGTTTCGAATCTGAGATTATGATTCTAGGTTGTGGCCGACAAGTAAGAGCCAGAGCGATTGCCATCTCTTCCGCCTTAGCTGGTGAATCAGTGCGGATGGTGATTGCATTAACTGGGGGGGGGGGAGTGCGGGTGGTTGATAACTGCCACCGCGTAGGCATTTCGGTGCCTGTATTCTGCGGCATCTGCGTAGACGATATCGGGCGGAGACTAGAGAAACACACGATGCACGCAACACGAAAGCACTGCTTTGCTGGAGCTCACTTCCTCGGTCTCGCAATCTATTGCGCGCCGGGAGTGCTGTCTTGTGTGCCCTTCAGCGGAAGAAAAAAAATCCCGGGCTATATTTCCACTGGCGTGAAACCTAGGGAGGGGCGAAGCACGCAATGTATGTGAACTCTTGGCGCCTTGGCGTTTTTGCCCTCAAAGATGGAACCGTTGGTGGTAGGGGCATACAGCTCTGCTGTAAAGTCTCGCGTCCTTGAAGCACGAAGCGTTCTAGTGTGAAGCGTTGGAAAACGAGTGTCCCGGTGTTTTCTTTCAGTACACGTTACGTTCTAGCGCGAGGAGTCGGAAAACGAGTGTCCCGGTGTTTTAGTACCGTGACTACACGAAACGACGATGACGACGACGACGACAGGAGACGTAGACAGCCCGAGCCCCTAAGGAACTTCGCCCCCAAAAGGATGAATCCAATCATCCAGTATATATATATCTACACGGCAGGGTGCTAAATCGCAAGCAAAGGCAACTTTTGACGAAATACTCTGTGCATATAGTCTTTGCAGTTGCTCGCGATTAGTAGGGTTGGAAGTGTCAAACCTGGCTCATTTTTTTCACTGGATACTTATGACGTCACAGAATGTTGTTGGCGTGATGGGCTCCGCTGACCAAAGCCACCGCCTGTAAACAAACGACTGGGTGGTTGTAGTGGGGCCTCTATAGTTCAATTCCTTCATGCTGCTTCAATGTTAACCTGTTAACGCACTGATAAGTGTTTTTTGTCAGGGTTCGCTTTATTGTGTCACGTTGTGCAGCGGTAAATATGAACGTTTTTCTGCATTGCTTTTCTTCAGGAACGTCTTTCGCTGCCGGAATGGAGTTAAGGGACTCCAAAAGGCTAATTCTTTCAAATTGAACAAAAGTTTAGTTTGTTTTTATGGTCTCTTTAAGGACGTTCAAACAGGAGCAAAATATATTTTAAAAATTCAGAATTCTGATATTCAAACACGGCCAGCCTTCGCGAGTTTGAAAATAGCGGCAGATGTTGGTCACTGCGGAGTCGGGGGCCAAACACTCGTGACGTCGGTGCAGATGTAGCACCCATGAATAATTCAAAACGCGCCTGCAGTCTCTGACCAGCCGCCCTGCATTGAAGGGCACTTGAAAATGCGCGCAGCTGCGGTTCGGAGCACGAATATTCCTGCTCGCCCGGCTCACTGTTTACCAATGAGCGCACGTGGAAAGAGGAACTCGAGTTTTGCCCCCGATCTGTTGTGTCCTCCAGCTTCGAGGCAGGCGTGACGTCAGCTTTGTTTATCGCCGCCTGTGTGTATCATGTAGGGAAATAATACAGATGTTACGATGTCCGTGTTGTTTCCCTCTGAACGTACGTCAGGTCTGTAAAAAGGAACACTGTGGCAAGCTTTGTGTTCCGTTTCGACATACTAAAAGACCTCGATATTTTTTTACCCGGAAGCCAGAGTGCACAAATATGTCAGAATTTTTCTTTTGTTGTTTAATGCGTACCGTAGTGTGTGTGGCGGCTACCCATCTTGTTTGTTGCGCGTGCGCGTCAGTGACGTAAAATTCCCTTAACGGGGCCATAAAGACAAAACACAAGTTTGGTTCATTCGAAAGATTGCGTTGTTAAAATCACTGACACCACTTTTAATGCACACTTCGCTCAAATAAGCTATGTAATTAGGAAAAAAAAGGGAATGGCCATGCGACCCAATAGCTCAGTTCCCGCAACAGAACCTATGATGTCATACCAGATTGATTTGCAATAGGGGGAGGGTGGTGAAAGCAAACGCAAATTAGGTAGAGCTTATAACCTTGCCGAACGAGCTATTTGCGTTTAAATTTAGGGCACATTCGTTTTGCAGCAGTAAGAATTGTGGGCATAAACAGTGGAAGTTACGAAAGCACACGTAAACATCATAGAGATAATATACTGATTCTAGAGGGAAAGCGCGCCGCTGAGTCAATGCATTGGAACCGTACGACACACAGTGGCAGGCATGATACAACGATTTGAAGGTTGCCAGCTGAGCTTTTGCTCACTAAAAAGAGTGAAAACGATGAGTTGTAATCTGGCAACGTGCTACTGTGGCGTTTCCGCTTCCGGTTAGCGAAGCATGCTGGGATTAATTGTAACATGGCGGCCCGCTACCCGTTACAAAGGGGAAGGCCCAACTATCATCATCATCATTATCATCATCATCATCATCATCAGACGGATTTTGTGTAGGCGGCGTCGATAGCATTGCGTTGTTTATCTCCTGCGGGTAGGTAACCAACGTGTTTTCGTTTTAGCGTGTGACTTATGTGTACTGAGACTATTTGAGGAAGATGTGGCAACGCTCACTCAACACTTGCGCGCAAGCTCGAATGCGACTGATCGCATGCGCGAGGACACCATGGACTCAGCTGATCCGGACTGGGGCGCATAGAAAAATGAATCTCGGTCATGATCTCCGTGCATTTTTGCGCTGTGCCGCTTTATTTTTCATTCTGTGACATTTTGCGAGTCGCTCAATGCTTTTTAAATGAAGTGAAGGGAACTGTGGCTTTAGCTGAATGTAAACCTTTATTGACACACACAAAAAAACATCGCATGGGCCAACGCTGATATTTCCGATGAGTCGCGGCCCTTTGAAGCACAGGAACGAAAGAGCACGGTCGATCGCAGGCCAACGGAGTGGCAGAGTGCATGCCAAGGGTGTATGCGAAATACAGTCAGCGGCGTGTCCCGTTTTCCTTTCGGTCTGTATTCGTCAAGTTCTAGCTGCTTTCCACCACTTCAAAGGGAAAGCTTGCGGAACTGAATGGGCAGTGATTTGCCGCACAGCGCGCGCGAGGAGAAAACATTGACATATTGTGACTGATTAAAAAAGAAACCGCATTTCGTTACCTATTTTTTCGTTTTACCTTCATGAGCGTTTGCGCGAAAGTTCGAAGCACGGAGAGCTGTAGGAATATCCATGAATAAAACAACTGAAACGGAACGATTATAAAAGCTCCTTTTATTTCTCCTCCAACGGAAACGGCCGCTGGCTGCCACTCCGTAGCCTGTAGTGAACTTGCGGTAGTCAAGTTCAGATCGGAATCGCTGTTCCGGAGTTCGTTCAGGGGCAATAGATAAGGTGCTTAACGTGAAGAAACGAATGACAGCCTCGCAAGCGCCCGGGGAGGCACTTGCTCGGTGCGTGCATCCGAGTTGTACCAGTTGTACACGTTTTGCACGCACGCAGATCTGAGCTGGAGACTGCACACACATACTGCGCAAGTAAAGCGCAAGGGTCTCGCAACTTCTTAGCACACTTAAAGAAAATCGAAACCAAAACTGAACTACACGCTTACTCTTTGTTCGCTAATTAGAGCTCAATTGCACTAAAAGTTTTTATAAAACTATTTTTAATAACTGAGGCAATTCTTTGTAATTATTTTGCTTCAGCTCTTTGTATTAGTTAAATAATTACGGAACAACTTTTTAGAAGGCTGCATACAATTTGTGTGGCAACCATGGGAATTGTATCATGTCAGGGCCCAAGATTCGTACGGTCTCGGAGGTCGCGATAGAAGTACCGTGCGTACTGTTTGTTGTTGGTACTGCGCGCACTATATTTGTTTAGGTGCACAGCAGTCCGGCCGCTTGCGAGTTGTCTTACATGACACTGACCGATTGGCGTAAGCGACGTTGTCTTACGTGACCCTGTTTGTCGAGGATGTTCCATGTTTCATGAAACGATTTACTTTCTACAGTAATACAAACAAGCCAGGTGCAAATGCGGTCAGAAACAAAGCAACGGCCGAACGGCTGACAACGGTCCGCGGCTTAGTTTGGTAGCGCCGTCTGGGAGGACTAACGGCAAGCAAGGCTGCAGAGCCAAATGACGCACTGGAAGTTTGTTTGTATACGCCCGCTTATGACTTCATTGCTGACGTCCCAAAAACGCACAATCTGGCGGGAAAATAAAGATTTTAACCTAAATTGATCAATTCCTCAGTGAATACGGCATGATTTGCTGCCGGACAAGCGCTAGAAGCTCTATAAAACACGAAATCTTTCGAATAAAATAAACTTGTATTTTTTTCCCTCATGGCCCATTTAAAGGCGAAAGCCGCAAGAGCCCCATTCGGCGAAAAACCGCCGTTGTTGCCCGGTTCACCAAATGGTGCAGCTATTAGAGAAAATCAAAAAAAGACATTTTGGTTCGTGTGGGATTCGAACCCGCGCGTTCAGAACAGGAGCCGAGTGTGGCGGCCATGGTGCCAACATGGCACCCCCTTTTTTTTACGCATAGAAAATTTAGGCACACTCCCGATCACACATAAGGACTGAAATATAATACAAAAGCTAGCAGGCATCGATGGAGAAGCACAAAGTCCAACTGCGTTTTGCGTCCTTCAAAAGTCAGGCAAGCAGACACACGCGTCCAAAAGATTCAACCAGTTCGGCGGATCATATTACGCCGCATAAACACTCCTCACCAACGCAGCCAGCTCACGAAAATTGGACTTCGTTGGCCTGGGGGGTTCCGCGTGCCGATCAGTCACGCGGCACTGCCACAGGCTGTACAAACCCAGCACTACAAATACGTCATAAGGTACTCGATCAACATCATGGAAAGGTAGAAACCGAATGGTGCACGGAGTAATTTCAGTGTCCTTCTTGAGAGTCCGCTGCAAAACGTCCCAGAAGAACACAGCGTCACGGCAAAACACAAAACAGTGATCAATTGTCTCTGGTTGATTGCATAGGCGACAATTGCCCGACCAAGGAATAGGCATTCTCTTTTCACGCAGCCATGTCTTAAGTGGGAGTGTGTAAAAATGAAGCTCGAAAAACAAAAGTTTTTGCATTTGGCAAAACACACATACTCATTACACGTTTTAAATCATTGCTTTTCTGGTGGCCTAAGTAAGGCTGGCGAACAATAGGCACCGGGAATAGACTTTAAATTAGAGTGCTCGCCATAGTTTTTTTGACATACTGGCCAGATATTCCAAGGAAAACCGCTCGGTAAGAAAGTTAAAAAAGATTCCACAACCTCCATGAGAAATCCCCATGGAGGCTTCGACTTCTCTCGTACATATAAGCAAAAAAAAAAAAAAAAGCAAATGGAAATTTATGCGCTGCTGAAGAACAGTTAGTAAGAGTGGGCGATCAACCAATTTCTAGAATAAAAAAAACGAGACACAAGTTGGTGGACAAACAAACGCATGAGCCCAACACCCCAGCCTTTAAAGGCAGAAACAAATTGCCTCTGCACGTAGGTTCCCATTGGGAACCCCACATAAATGTAGCAAAAACTACATGTAGAGCTTGAACTTTTGATCGCGCACAGCGAAGCACTTCGATAGTGCACAGCGAAGCACATAAAGGAGCTTTGAAGCAAGACATTACGCACTCTTGCACATGCAAACACAGAGAGGCCTCGCCCGTTCCATGCCTGCGATGCGCGCTACACTTGCGTGAGTGGTGACAACCAATGATGCCCTGTGTTCCGTATTTGGTGCAAAGGCAGCCTGCCAGAGGCGGCGCAAGAACGTAGCCTGGTGTTGCGTGCTGCGTGGCAAGTGAACGTGACGGCAACGGAGTAGAATAGGTGCATGTCAACTGCGGAAAGCTTTCATTCTGGGTCGTAATTCATTCGCGTCGAAAGACGCAGAAACGAAAGACAAGAAGCACACGCAAGCACGATGTGGCCGTAAATAAGCCTTTAATTATCGCCAGGCTTTCGCTATACGCCACGTAAGCAGACTTCAGTGCCGATTCATTTTTTGCCGTCTGCAGGCTCAAGAGGTACGGGAACCTAACATTCCAGAGGAACTTTTCTTTCTTCCTCTCTGCTCTCAACAGGGTTGTATTATGCTAATTCTGAGATAATGAGATACTTTTGGGGCATTACAAAAGGCGACGTCCAAATTCCGGCCCCACAAACGTTCCTCAAAAAGCAACGAAAACATAGTGACGCAACGTAAGGCCATAAGACCTGCGCGACACTACCTGTTAACCAGTCTGCGACATTCAGCGCCATTTGTGTGAGCACATAAAAAGAGGTTTTTTTTTAAGGGGCGAAGGGTCTCATGTCGTTGTCTGTTGGCGTCTCATGTCATCGTCGTAACCGTCGTCTCATGTAGTCACGGTACTAAAACACCGGCATGCTCGTTTATGCCTTACGCTGGAACGCTATGTTACGCTTAGTAAAGAAAAAAAACACCGGAACACTCATTTACGCCTCGCGCTAGAACGCTTCGTGCTTCAAAGACACGAGTATTTTACAGCAAATACCTCAACCCCCAATGGTTTCGTCTCCTTTGGCAAAAACGCAAGGGGCCAATAATTCAGTTATACAGTTATACACTGCATGCATCGCCCCTCCCCAAGTTCCACGTTAGTGGAGATGGCCTGGGATTTTTTTCGTTTTTAGCTTTGTAAACCTGAAATTCGTAGTTTTGGATGCACGGAGAAAGGTATACAGTGGCTTATCGTTGATGCGATTCGGCCTAATGTGTTTTTTTTTTCATTCCCAGCTGACATGCCTAAAAAATAATGCATTTTCGTGCGTTTATACGATCACATTTTTGCCGAAAATTGGATAATACGACTGCAAAGTGGATCTTGACCGAAATTTCTAGAACTATTACGTTTACTCTTCGCTATACTAGCTCTGAAAGCAAGCGTTGCAGGGGGCGGCAGAAAGTTAGATGGGCAGATGAGATCAAGAGGTTTGCGGGGATAAATTGGTCGCAGTTAGCACAGGACCGGGGTAATTGGAGATTAATGGGAGAGGCTTTGCCCTGAAGTGGGCGTAGATAGGCTGGTGGTGATGATGATGATGATGATGATGATACTAGCTCAAACCACATCACAACAAGCCACGAGAGAGAGAGAGAGAGAGAGAGAGAGAGAGAGAGAGAGAGAGAGAGAGAGAGAGAGAGAGAGAGAGAGAGAGAGAGAGAGAGAGAGAGAGAGATACTTTTTTGAGTCCTGTGGTCAGCGGTGCGTGGTGGCCGCCGGTTGGAGTCTGGCGGCGACGGTGGCAGCTCTTGCGACCAGGTGTGTTTGCAAGTCCAGGTCCGAGCTGCCCAGCGCGCGCTCCCACTGCTCATCACTATTTACATACGGGAAGGGGTTTGCTGCACGTTGCAGAGCCACTGAGACCGCGGCAGCCCCCCCCCCCCCCCCCCTTCCCCCGGTTTTGCGGCGAAAACATCGATTCCAGGCGTGGCCGTACAGTCGAGTAATGATGCGGCGCACGTTAAAGATCCCCAGGTAGTCAAAATTAATCCGGAGCCCTCCATTACGGCGCGCCTCATCGCGTGCGTAAAGTCGGCGTTCAAACCCCCACAATCAATCAATCAATCAATCAATCAATCAATCAATCAATCAATCAATCAATCAATCAATCAATCAATCAATCAATCAATCAATCAATCAATCAATCAATCAAGCTATGATGATGCGTCATGCGATTCACCGGATCATCTAGCGAAACGTATCATAGTCAAGGAATATGCACAATGCTCTTGGCATAGAGGAATGGCTCTCAGCAGGCAACGAGTTCCCTTCGCGACTTTTCGCTATGCTCCATACTTCCGACGCTGTTCTTGGATCTCTTTCTGTTTTGTTGCTGTGTTCGGTGGTGCTGGTGTGGTTTTAAGGCTATTTTTTGTTCTCCTCTTGCTGCCTTGTTGCGTTGCGCGATGGTGCTGCCAGGCTTGTGATAATGTCGAGTAAACGCAAGGCGTTTAGTTTAAAAGAAAACGAGGAAATTGAACGCCGATTTGAAGAGAACCCGAAGAGGAGGGGCGTGGACTTGACAGGCGAACTCGGTTTGCCAGTGTCAACGCTCAACACTATATATTGTCAGCCAGCAACAGGGACTTAAAAAAAAAAAAAAAACTCCAGTTTTTCGGCCCTGGTGGGAAACAAGCGTGAGGTGCGAGGAGGCGGAGGAGAAATAAATGTCCCTATAAAGCAGTTAGCTTCAGGGCAGAAGCATCAGCAAATGAAAGACGTCTTGCTTAATTGGCTTAAGGACGGTAGAGCTAGAGCGGCAAGAGTGAACGTCAACGGGTCAGTCATACGCGAAAAAGTTGACAACATCGCGTTATTCTTGGACATTGAAGACTTTCAAGTGTCCGGAAGCTGGCTTTACCAATTTAAAATACGACGCGGATTGTCGCACAAAACACTGTCCGGTGAAGCGAACAATACCGGCAGCTTCTTTATTTACGTTTCAGAAGAATGGACGTTGAAAAGAACAAAGTGCAGCAAAAAATGACCAGCTATTTCAATTTTCAACGTTGCTCAATAAAAGTGAGTTGCTGATGTATAATGCTTATATTTCTCCTCTTTTATACTCTTTGGATAATACGATTTCCGCATAGTGCGTTTTATTTTCCGATTCCCGTGAAAAGCGTATCAACGAGATTTCACTGCACATACGTTTACTGTACTGTAAACGTATAAGTGAACTACAAGTGTGTTTTTTGCGACGTACAAGAGAACGGTGAATCTGTACCCGGCTACCGCATGTCCTTGTCGAAGGACGCAATTTCCACCAGCCACAATGTGCGCTTACGCCTAGATGTCGACCAACGATTAATTCGTTTGTTTCTGAAACAAAATTTATGGTGGAGATCATGGAAAAACAGCGCTGGTTTACTGTTTTCTTTGGTCTAATAACAGCATAACGCCGCGTTCAGACAGTTGCCGCAACTTCGTAATATCTCTTAAAAAATGACGCCATTTTACGTCTCGGCCAACCGAACTGCGTGACACACGTTTTTTTTTTTTTTTTTTTACTTTCATAGCTCACGATATGGCTGTTACGTCGGTAGTCTGAACATAGGCGCAAAGTATGGAAGTATTGTGCCTCACAAAAGCGGCCTCAGTGGGCATCCTACAATGACGGTATTTTCGTGCGCAATAAGCCTGACGTCTGCGCGAACAACGGTGCAATCTTCAACGGTGCAAACCGTGAAATCTTAAACAGGGAGCGCATCTTGATGAACTTCGGGGGTTCTTCAGCGCGTCGCTTTGTTGGCATCGCTATTTGAAGCCGATTTCACCTCACAAGGCTTGTTCCGCAGCAGAAGCATTTATGACACAATCAAGAACATTGAAATTAAGTTTATAACTAAACAAAGCCTTTCTTAGCGCTGAAACTGGCGGCAAGGTTCATATGTCCCAGAATTTCTTAGTGCAAAAGAAACCTTTATCTATAAAGCTATATCTCTGGCAACACTTTAGTACATAACCGAGAGTACCAGAGTTATTTTAATTAGAATTTATGAGCTGAATTGCGAAAATAGGCTAAGAAGGCTGCGCCAAAAAATTGACATGCTCAATTAAAAAAAAAAACGTTAGGCGCCGTCGCGTCAGGTGCCAGACAGAATAAAATTTGAAGCTACGCATTGAATAAACAGGCAGGCCAGTTTTGCATTGTAACGAGTTCTTTAGTTTTCGCCGCGTTTATTGATTTTTTTTCTCTTTGCACCGTCCAATAAATGCTGCGATGTCTCTTTGCTGATTCAGCATTTGTTGAAAAACGAAACTTTCTTAAACATATTTGTGCACCAGCTCAAGGAGGAATGCTCTATAACGAGAGAAACCTCATTAACAAATAAAGAAAAAATTCGAAGGACCTTTAAGTACTGCTCATTGGTTGTCAATGCGAAAGCACGAATGTCCAGTTGAACATCTGAGACGTCTCTTTTCGGCTCGCGTTGTCTAAAGGCTTGGCAATCTTGCCACTGGAAATGCTTTGCTTTCTAATCCGCCTAAGCACTTTCTGTTAAGGACGCCGGAGGCCGTTTTGTCGCTCAATGGGTCATTTAGGGCTTTTTCCTTAACAGAATGGGGAAAAAAAATAGACAACACACAGACTGCGCTGACTACCAACAAAAGCGTTTATTCGTTGCGCCGCAATATAAACGGAAAGGCTGCCGCATGGTAAAACCGAAGACAGCCGAAACAGACACTCATCTTACAACAGAAACAAAGAAGCATTTACACAATAATTGCAATGTTTCTAACAGCCCGAAGCCTAAAGTGAAAACGCTAAGCTTCACTAAATGCATCTTCTTCGGCGACAAGGACACTCACGGGGTGCTAACAAAATAAGCGCCACTTCTGTGTTTTGTGTAGGCCTCCAGCAGCACGCACGTGCGTTGGTCTCCGTAGTGCTTGATCACTTGACACCGCTCGAAACTACTGGACAACACTTGCAGTATGGCGCGTGTGCGGCCAGCCAGCCACCAGATCCCAGTCTGACACTGGAAGCGTGTTCCATTAGTCGAATGCTCACTCAACGCTCAGTGTGGCCTGCATACTGCCGGCAGCGTGGCAGAGGAACGGAGTAAACCAAGTCGGTCGTGCACTTAGTGAAGGGACGCAGAAAGTGTGTTGCCACATTCTTGTCCCGTCCTGGGCGTTGTATTGGTTCGTCGAGAAGAAAGCACTCCGGCACGCCCCTACAGGAACTGTAATCCATCAATCAGGAGCTTGTATCAAGTACACGTGTTTCGGTGCATGAATGGAAAACGAGGAACACAATGAAGAAAACCTTAGACTACGTATACTATCATGCAACTAAAGATAAGCCGAGCTGTAATGATGCGACAGAAAACCGATCTCAGATCAGTGCGCGCATGCATTGACCACGGATGAACGCTTAAAGAAAGAACAACCCTTAACATGGCCAGTATACACGCCAATTAGACACTGACGCTTTCTCAATTACTACACCGTAAGACGTGCTGAGCTGTCATCATGATTTTTTGAAAGACGATAGTCTTTCTTGGACTATTTATACGCGAAAACTTTGGTCTGTCTGTCTGTCTGTCTGTCTGTCTGTCTGTCTGTCTGTCTCTTCAAAAAAATGTATTAATAGCCGATACAAAGACCCGCTGTGCTCAATACTACACGGGTCACCTAAACCATACACACTACTTGTATCACTTCACTCACTACACCACTCACTACACACACAGTTCCCTCCACAGTTCTCCACAGTTCACTAGTACTCACACTATTAGAAGCACAATTACTCTGAAAGACCACTGTAGATCACATCCTCGAAAGTTCACGACAACACGTCAAGATCAATACAACAGTCAATTAATAGGGTAGAATAGACACTTCTATGTGTTTGTTTACTACACGGATAAACCGTGTGGACCACCGCTGAAGGAACAGCTCTTCCCCCAGCGCGGCGAGCTCAGCCTCCAGGTGATCGAATAAACGCGAGCGCATTTTCCGAAGCATTGGAAACATGTACTTTTGCGGCCGCGCTCTGAGAGCCGCAAAGCCGCGCCTTTTCCAGATTACCTGGGCACCAACGCACAGTAAAAACAGAACAAATGCGTCGCGCGACTTTGTGCGTGCGTCGAGTTTGTGTCTGTCTGTCCTTCGATTCATCCAGCGGGCCAAAATACAATAGAATTCTTGAACGAGACGTTTAGATAGGCCAAATATTGCCGAACTACCAAATGTGGTGGCAATGTTCGTACATGTCAACATTGTTGAGCAAGAAGGAAACATTGAACATATCATTTAAGGCAAAACATCAATGCACAACTGGACCTCGCAGTGTTCTTTAAATCGAAAATAAATCGGTGCTTGACGTTTTCGATAATACACTAAAATGTACGCATTGAAAGCAATAATGTTACCTGGCCACGTAACAATATTTTGACCCAAACGTACAAAGAGCGCTCGCCGCGCCCCCTCGAGACGGCGTTCGAAGAAGTCCAACAGTAACAAAAAGTTTCAATAGATGGCACGCGAGCAGGGGAACTAGGCACAATTGTATTGGCTTGAGTGCACATCCACTGTGTTTATCGTAGGAGGAGCGATATGGGAGGAGAAGAGCCTGGGAGGTGGGCGGGGGAGATAAGAGAGGCATCTACGTGGCAGGGGCGGGAGAAGTCTATCGTGTTTCGACGACATTTGCAGCGAGGCGAGCAGATACGCGGCCAATATTTTTCCGCGGTCACTGCAAAAGCCAACCCAATTATCTGAAAAATAATCACTGGAGAGTGCTTCTGCATAGAGCTGAGTTTTAGCGAGAATAATTTTTAAATGTGGACGCCATATCTGCAGTAAGGAAATCAACACGCGTAGTCCTCGAACCTAGGATGTTTTGGTAGCAAACATTGAGATGCCGAATAACCAGTCGGGTGACAAAAGTTTGTTATTATTAAAGGACCCTGCGATACTTTTCTCAACTTTTTTTGAAATCTTAAATGCTTGCAGAGCGTACTCACCCAACACACCCAGTACTTAGATTAGGCGGTCGCGAAGTATACTCAGCCAGAAATTACTGCTATATGTCCATTAGATAACTTTAAAACTAGCTCAAAGGATTTTTCTCTCTTTCCCGGCCTTGACGTTCTTCGACGGCTCGAATTACGTCACTAAGGCCATGTAGCGGCTGTTGGCCGGTTTTCCTTCAGTTGCAGCAGTGAACGCTTTTCGATACCACCTGTGAAAAAAAAAAGCCACAACAACAAAGTAGAAATGCAAGGCGTATCTGATGCGACGAGCAAATCGCACAGTGCCGCTCCGTGCTGGCGATAACTTTAGCTTTAGCAGTGGTTCCAGACGCGAAGGAAAGAGTAAAAGCACTTATAAGTGTTGCAAGGTCCCTTTAAGGATACTACAGTAGACGCGATAATCCAAACTCGAAGGGACCCCGGGATTTCGTTTGAATTATCAGAAGTTCTGATAAATGCGTCAGGGCCACATACCATCCTGTGTTGTAATGAAACAATCACATATGTTTAATTGTACAATAATTCACACACGTTACTGAAGTGCCATTCACACTTCGAAAAAAAAAAAAGCGAATGGATGACTGTTTTGTCTTTGCTTGAGAGTTTAAAGCAAAGTTTTCGACTACAGGAAGGGCATTCAGTTCATTGCTGTGACACTTGTATGCAGGTAATCGGCTTTATTTGTGAATGTTACTGATATAAGGATGCAAATGTGCAGCTAGAAGCGGCAAATGCAGCAGATATTTTCCCGCACGGACAGGCAAAAAGTACGAATTAACGGAAAACGTCATGAAGCAGTTTGAAGTAAGCGGCTTCAAAATACAGTGAAAATACATGGCGGGCCAACCAAAACTTTGAAATTTGTTTGAATTAACCAAAAGTTTGAATTATTCGAGTTTGAATTATCACGAGTCTACTGTAGTTAAATTGTCTTCGTTAGAATGGTAGTAATCAGCATAATCACCATCGGGACCTTGTGCCGCAAATAGGTCAATACCTCATGCCGTCGTTAGTTCCTTCGAAGCGCTCGTGTGCATGTGTGAGCTTTCGCGAAATTCATGCAGTAACAATACCTTTGAAAGCCTTTCTTGTCCCAGGAACTAAGCTCCACATAAAAACTGAGTTCGACTGCCCTAAAAAAAGGCTCACAAATTCCAACAACACGTGGTCCAGCCGGTGTTGTAGGCACCTTATTTTTCAATTGACCATTTCCTTCCTATTTTTGTATGGGGGTACATCGTCTGCTCAATCGTTTTTCTCGTAAAACGGGGCACTTTGCAAAACAGACCATAAAATACATGTTCCCTTTGACAGCTAGTCGTAAAAAGCCGACGGAGGGGTCAGATAAATGATGGCGAACATTTTAGTCAATTGCTCCGGGACACGAGGCAGGCGTACGTAGTAACTGCACTGGAAAGCAGAGGTCTAGTGAGAAAGTCATCGACTCTGCAAGCGTTACCTTTCGGCGCGGCCTTGACTGTTGTAGCGAATGTAAAAAATCCGATCTGGTTGAGTGCCCTGTCAAATAAAAATAATTTAGTAGGCTATCAAAAGTTTTGCTCTGCTTTTCACGAAGAAGTGTCGGTATTTTTTACTATGCATCCCTTGTATATTGAGAACGGGCACCGGAGAACGTTATTTTACAGCGGCATTAAAAATACAGCGCGCTCTATTTCTCAAACATTGGTGAATGAGTTAAACGGGGATATCTAGGAACAAGCGTTGACATAAAAAAAGCATGCTTGCATTAAAAGTGGAAGTAAAAGAAACGAGACATTGGTCCTACTGATATATAAAATACGGTGACGCGTACTCATAAAGACAGACGCATCGTCAATGTCCGCAGTACCTGTCTTGCGAAGACGGGAAGAAAAAGTGCGGAAATTTATGTCCCGAGCTTCTTAACAACATTAGGAGATGACCAGGGGAAAATAGCGCGCTGTTGAAAGAGTGGTAAACTTGGTAAGCTGAGTGGCTCAAAGAACACTTTGCTCAGTAAGTTTGGTGAGGCGAAGATAATTTTATTTGGAGCTGCAGGCTCAAAGGAAATTACAGAGTCCTGTATGTAACCCCCTCCAAGGAGCCAAGGTTAAGAGCTCATTCGTCTGGAAGGCCAGTTGATGTACTGCTTTGCTTGTAAAACGGCTAGGAATAACACCAGAGTATGATTGGTTTGATCAGGAGTGCATTGGTTTGGACTGTATTGTAGATAAGGTTTCTCCTATCAGCTCTGAGAAATCCTGAAGCTGTTTCGTCCTTTCTGAAATGCTCCACCAGGTCAATAAATATTCCTTGGAGTAGCTTCATAGCAAAAAAGCAAACAAACCTGTACGGATCTACAACAAGAGAACTCGCATTTGCACCACAACTGACAATGATTTTCTTTGTGCCTGGAAGTCCTTCTAAAGCGATAAGTATCGCCAGCACGGAGCTGCACTGCGTGATTTTCTGGCCCTAGCAGCCACTCTTCCAGTTTATGCTTTGCTTTTGTTGCGGTTTTCTTGTAAGTGTCAGTCGAATACATTTATTGCTACAACCGAAAGGAGGCCGTCAAATACTCGTGATACGACGTACGGATGGAGTGGCGTCGCTGAAGCACGCAAGGGATGCTCAGACCGAGAAAGAGAGAAAAAAATTAGAGCCAGTTTTAAAGGGACTCTGCAACACTTCCGATTAACGCTTAAACTCTTTCCTTCGTGTCTAGAAGCATTGTGAAAGGTATAGTTTTCGCCAGCATGGAGTGCCACTGCGTGATTAGCTTGTCACAGCAGATATATAGGCATTCCGCTTCTTCCTTGTTTTTGTGGCTTTTTTAAGTGGCCTTCGAATGCGTTTATTGCTGCAACTGAAAGAAAGGCGGCAAATAGCCGCTACTTCGCTGTAAAGACGTAATTCGAGCGCTCAAAGAACGCCAAGACGGGAAAAGAGAGAAAATTTTCTTGAGCAAGTTTTCTAAATTGTGTGGTGGACATAGAGCAGCAATTTTTGGCTGAAGTACTCTGTGACCTGCTATGCTAAGTACTGGATGTGTTTGTTGACTACGTTCTGAACGCATTTCGGATTTAGAAAAAAAGTAAAAGAAGTGTTGCAGGGTCCTTTTAAGTATATCTGATGGATGTAAAGCAGTAATACTTGTCTTGGTTACAGTTTATAGCCACCTAATCTAACTACTGTACGCGCCTGTTGATTACGCCCTAAAACATTTCACATTTTGAGAAAAGTAGCCCTTTAAATCAAGCACCGCCAGCGTGCAACCCTTGACCACTTATGCGATTCATCTCGGCACTATGGAGAGAACCGTTGCGTTCGCAATTGCGTTGACTCATGTGGGTGGCACGCGGCGTTGACCGTTGTGCCGACCTATAGTTCCTGGACATAGTCCCCCGGGGTATACAGAGCATATGCAGTAACTCTGTGTCGCAATACTGAGCCCGTGAGATACCTAATGGAGTGTCCCGCCTAACGGAGCGTGGAATAGCGTGCACATCTGTCGTGTTTCCCTGTGTGGGTATCGGACGACCTCACAGATGCAAGGTATTGAAGTTGCCATTTTGAGTCCGTCGCTCGGCGAAATATGCATCATTGTGTCATGCATGCGTGCACACGTAGGTATGTACCAGGAATGGAACGTATTACTGATGTTCCTATATTTACAGCTGCGCAAGGGTCTACAAGCCGGTGCCGTACGCGGGATTTCATTTCGGGGTGAAGAAGAAAAGGGAGAACATGATAGGGGAAACAAAAAAATAAAATATTAGCAGTGGCTTAGCCTGGCTATGCCAGGATATACTTAGCGTGAGCTAAAGTTGAGTTGGTTATTCTTTGGTTTCCTGGTTGTCTAGGATTAGCTGATTATCATGCCTATTGCCACTAAAACGATTTCCGATCCAATTCAATCCAATTTATTCCAATCCAATCCAATCGCGGCGGCGGCTCCGGCGCGCCAGCTGTGTGCCGTGAGACGTCACTGCTCCTCGCGCATGCGCAGCCCGGCTCTCCAGGAGCCACGCGAAACAGCTCAACCTCGGCCAGTGTAGCTCACGCTGCAAAAGTACAACGGAAACAAATATAAAAGAATAATAAAGAAAGCTTTAAAGAATGAATAGATTAAAAATTAAATATTGAAAACTTCGCTTAAAAGCGCTTGACTCGCTCACTCGAAACTTCGAGATGCCGTAACGGTATTACACGTACTGGACATGACCTTCTGATTGTTTTATGCACTTTTAAAGGGTGTTGCAACATGACTCATCGCCGTGGTCAGAGCAAACATATAGGCTGCGGAAGAGCAGTGAACAGCTAGCAACAGGAGAAAATTCAAAGCCCATTTCTTAAAACAAAGATGTTTAAAACGCGAAGCTTTCTCTCATGCAACATGAGTCAAAGTCACAATCCAAAATCCAAACTGCCTGAGCCCTGTCGAAATCGCGCAATCTCGAACTATAGTAAGTAAAAGTAGATGATCCGCCAACTTGTAGAAGAAAAACCGAGACACAAATTGGTACACAAACAAATGCCTTAACCCAACACCGCCATAAAGGAAGAAACAAATTATCCCTGCGCATTGGCTCCCATTCAGATCCCCGCAAGAAGGTAGCAAATACCCTGTGTCGAGCCTGCGCACAGTGCAGTACCTGAAGCACATAAACAAGCTTTGCCACCAAGAAGACATTGCAGACTTGTGCACGGGCAAATACAGAAAGTTCTCACCCAATCCATGCCTGTGAGGCGTAAGTTACCATTTACCTTTTCTCCTTGTTTCTACGGGTGAGGTTAACAGGAAGCCGCCATGAGGTTTTCTAAAGGAAGTTGTGGATAATTTTCATTTGCTTACTGCGCGGGTTTCCCTGGAGTACCTGTCTAACCTTTAAAGGAAGGCTACGATGAACACTTTATTAGATGCGAAGCATCTCATGGTCGGGGCTATGTCCCTCCTTTGTTGTTGTTGCGCCGTCCACACCCCCACTGCGCATGCTCGGCTTGCTGCACGCTCGGTGGTGTCTTACCCTTTAATGGCTCTTGGAGCGACAGTGTTGCCGGTGTCTTCCTGGGCCGGCACGAGACGAGCACGCTTCCCCTTTAAGGGCTCCTGGAGCGACAGTGTTGCCGGTGTCTTCCTGGGCCGGCACGAGACGAGCACGCTTCACGCGCCTTCGACGTTTCATCGTCGTCGGCAGCGGCGTGCGTCGGCGAGTCTCGGCGGGCCGTGATTACAAGCAGCCCACAACCATCCGGGCAACGTGCATCGACCTCATCTTCAGCAACTTCACGGTTCATCCACTACAAAAGCCCTTGACCTTACATTTCACAGACCACAAGGCGGTCATAATCAAAGCGGAACGCCAACCACAGCTCGATGTCACCTACGTTGGACATGATGATGATAATGCCTAAATAAAGACAAACTCATACCACGTACAACGTCTCTCTCCTTCTCTATCTTTAATGCCTCTCCACTCTAACACCCCTTACCCCCCTCCAATAAAATTACACCATCTTCCCGTAGGGGAACCCTGAGTAGTATGCGAAACAGCCATGGAGTCAACGCAGTTTCCCATTTCGTAGTTCGGGTAAGTGAAAAGTGGGGTAGTTACCATGCAAACCAAATTGGTAATATAACGGTAGCTACGTACCTCAACCTAACGCAAACGACGAACTGAAAACTAATGGGCACTTGAATCGACCCCATGGCTGCTTCGCATGCTACTCAGGGTTCCCCTACGGGAAGATGGTGTAATTTTTTTCCTAATCTGTTCCCCGTGCCTCATCGTCATCAGCCATATTTTTGGGACAATAGGAATAATCTTTTAGACCGTTTCATGCGTAGGTGCGTGCCGCCAAATGCCAAAACGTTTTTCGTTAAGCTTCATTCGCAAACGCTTCCAGTTAAAACATGGCTGCGCGAAAAAGAGATGTCGATCCCATGGTCAGACAACTGCCGCTTGTGCAATCAACCAGAGACTATTGACCATTGTTTTGTGCTGCGCCGTGACGCCGTGTTTCTCTGGGACCTTTTGCAACGGATACTAAAGAAGGACATTGACATCACCCCCTACACCATTCGCTTCTTGCCATTTGTGGATGTTAATCGGGTGCCATATGACGTTTTTGTTCTACTAGGATTGTTCAGCTTGTGGAAGTGCCGCATGATCGATCGGCATGCGGAACCCCCTAGGCCGACCAAGTGCATTTTTTTTGGGAGCAGGCGGCGTCGGTGCGGAGTGTTTATGCGTCGCAGAGTGATCCACCGGAGTGGGTGCCTCCTTTGGATGCGTGCGTTTGCTTGCCTGAGTTTTGAAATGGTGCCGACCTTTGTTAGACAGACGTGCTTACCCTTTGCTGTTTGTTAGTGTTTATATTGTGTGTCGATTGTCTTGTCTGAGTTTTTCTAGACTTTCCATGTATTCAAGAAAAAAAAAAAAGGGCGCAGTCGCATAGACGTCGAATTTATAACGCGAGGTACCGAGGCTTTATTCCGAACACGGGAAGTGTTTTAAATGCAGAGCATTTCTTTAACTCACGATGTCACCCGTTCTAGGCGTCCGTAGTAGTCCGCATCACTCGCCTCGACATGCCTGGCTCAGATGTTTCGCTATCGGCGCGATCAACATTCGATAGCGCGCCCAGGCACGTTTCAAGGACACTCTCTCCCCTCTCTCGGACTCAATGTGCGCCGAGGCTGCCAATTTTACTGTTGACGAGCGCTCTCTCGTCAGCAGTTGCCACAAGTGCAACAACATTAACGCAACGCAAACTACTTAACGTCGTGCGCCCCCGGAAATGCTCTGCATTTGATCGTGCCCCTCGCGAGGGAGATGTTTCACTGCGTCGCCATGCGAACAGTTTGCCACGCTTTAGTTTCACTTCCGTATCTCCCCACCGCGGCCGTGGAGAGAAGGCGGCCGGCCGCGACTCTCGCCACCGCGGCGCTGCGCTTGCGAGTTGCGCTAGGAAAGCGAGCGTCGTCTGCTAGCGGGGAGCGGAACGCGTTCCGCTCGGCATCTCCGGTCTTCGCCACTTCTGGCTGCGCACTGCAAAAGAATAATTTTTAAATGCAGAGCATTTCTTTAACTCACGATGTCACCCGGCGTTGGCGTGCCTCGGCGTCCGCAACAGCCATTCCAGGTGCGCCCTCTCCCCCACTCCTCCTCTCCCGCATCACGCTACCCTCCTCGCTCTCAACAACAGGTCCGCACCCCTCCCCCTACACTATATAAAAAAAATAATACTTACCGGCGCCTGGTTTGGATCCCACGACCCTGCGGGCGGAACGCAATGTACATGGTGCTCTACCCACTGCACCACAAAGCCGACACAGAATGGAAGGCTACGAACGCGCCTTATATCCTTGACTCATTCAAACTACGTCAAGAAGCTGCTGATACAACGCATTCACTACCTGTGGGCGGAACGCGAGGTACATGGTGCTCTTCCCACTGCGCCACAAAACCGACACAGAATGAAAGGCTACGAACGCGCCTTATATCCTTGACTCATCCAAACTACGTCAAGAAGCTGCTGATACAACGCATTCACTACCACCAACTCCCCAAACACTAAACGTTAACGCAATACACCCACCCCCTATGCGACGCATTTACTCGAGTCCCCCTCGCGGGGAGATGGGCGCTTTTTTCTTGAGGCGCTTGATGTGCCTTCGCTTATGTAAATCAGTTTTGTGAAATCCGTTGCGTAAAGTTCGCTTTCCTGCATTGCGTTCTCGGTAACGGGACTGTCATCGTCATCATCATCATAGTAATAATAATAAGCCGGGTTGTGTCCACTGCAGGACGAAAGCCTGTCCTAAAGATCTCCAGCCAAGCTTATTTATGCTAGCTGAGTCCATGCTTTCCCCCAAAATTTTTGTAGCTCATTCCTCCATCGAGAGAGAGAGAGAGAATGCTCTTTAATGTGAACTGGTGAGGTCAGCCCTGCTAGGGACAAGGCTTGCTACACCAGATGGGGGGTGACTACGTTGATGAGTGGTGCATATCAGACATCAGGGTTACAGTATAGGAAGAAGACAAACATGAAGCGTTAAAAAAAATGAAAAAGAAAAGGACAAGCAAAACAAGAGATTGCTGTTAACAGAGTCCGGACAAAAAAATACAATTGAAAAGAAAATCGTTAATGGAAACGCTCAAACAAAATGAAAAGTAAACGACGGGAAAAAAAGTAACAACACCAACCCAAGAAAAATAAATAGATGAACGCCACAGTGCGAAAGAGAAGATATCGTGACACACTTGCTCTGTCTCTGATCTAGAGAGATTTGTCCAGTTCAGTCTCTCGTAGGAACTGGAGCAGTACTTTTGTACCTAAGGTACTGTCAGCACTATTGGCCCAAGGCCCAAGAAAATGAAAAAGTTCGAGGCTGCCTCCATGACGTACACGAGAGAGGGAGCTTGCTGCAGTTTTTCGCGCAGCAGCGTATCGAGGGCAGACGCAGAGCAAGTGATTTACAGTCTCGCGCACACCGCAAGTCCGGCACAGGGGGGAATCTTCCCAACCAATCTTAAACTTAAAACTCCGAGTAAACGCCACATTCAGGCGCAGTCGGTGCAGAACTCCTTCACACCGCTTGTTGAGGCCGCGTGGAAATCGGAAGTCACAATGCGGGTCAATAGCGTGCAGTGGCAGATACCTGCGGTGAGGGTCCTGCCACTCCGACCTTTGTTCAGCCCATCCACTTGCGAGGATAAGGGCGTTGCTGTCCTCTCGGGAGAAAGGAAGCTGGGTTGTGTTGCTCAGCAAGTGGCCTGCGCTGGCGGCTGCGTCGGATCTAATGTTGCCTTGTATGTCCGAGTGACCAGGTACCCACTGAAGAGTGATTTCATGGCCTTCGCGCACTGCCATTGTGTGAATTTCGGCAATTTCACATACAAGCTGACTGCGGTTGTTGTTAAGCTTTCGGAGCGCTTGTAAGGCACTGCGCGAGTCGAGGAATATTACCCATTGCTGGGCATGATGGCCGCTGATGTAATGAAGTGCAGCCCTCACAGCTGCCAGCTCGGTAGCAGTCGAGGATGTTTCATGGCTAAGTTTTCTTTCGATAGTGCACCGGGCTGATGGGATCCACACGCCGATGGCGGACGAGCCCGGGCGAACCGAGCCATCCGCATAAACATGTGTGTAGCCTTTGTAAGTGCTGAAAATATACTCGAGTGTGAAGAACTTGAGCGCGGCCGCAGGCATGGCAGACTTTTTGCTAATTCCGGGTATAGTCGTGCAAATTTTCCATGGTGCCAGTACCCACGGGGCTACTATCGACTTTTGAGGCTGTTGAAAATTCGCCGGAAGCAAGTGTCTTGCATACTGTGTGGAGAGGTCTGCCAAAGGATGCGTATGACACCGAGTCAAATGGCACAAAGACGTTCGAAGCACCTCTTGGCGTTGTAGCACTGTGGCGGAAAAGCACCGAGCTTCGCAAAGGGTTCCAACCGTCGATGTGCATTTAGGTAGACCCAGGCAGGTGCGCATAGCTTTTGCCAGCACTGAGTCTATTACCTTCAGGCTTGTAGGCGATAGCTGATGTAAGGCCGGCAGGCTGTAACGCAAGAGGCCGACAAAAAGGGCTTTATATAGGCAAAAGAGTGAGGATACAGGGCAGCCCCACGAACTCCCACCGAGCATACGCAGAATGCGCACAAAGCACAGAAGCCGCTCCTTCAGCCGACCCCTATTGCATTTGCGGTCTATTGCGACAAGGAGGCTAGTTGTTTGTAGCGCGAGAACGAATTGATCAATAACTTGAAGTAAAGGACAGGTGTTAATCGACCAAATTTAGGGGAAATCACCAAGGTGGAGTTCTCGCGCTACAAACAACTAGCCTCCTGGTTAGCTCAGTTGGTAGAACGGCTGTTCCGCTTAAGCGCTGGTCCCGGGTTCGAATACTGGCCCAGGACGAATTTTTATTCAACTGCGAAGTTTCCGAGGAAGCTGCATAGCTTTCCTTTCCAGCCGTATGGCTGCATTCAGGTGGATGTCAAGCTTTCCCTCGCATTGTGTCCCCTTACCAAGACACCCTTTTGTACAAAAATTTACAAGTTCTTTGATGCAGCCGTACAGTTCCCGTGCATCCATCATATATATCTTTGAAGAGCGCAATGTATGCCTCGTCGACGCCATGATCACGTGACGCCTTTAGTACTGCTGAAGTGGACCCCGAGTCAAACGATTTTTCATAATCTATGAATGTATAGAGCAGTGCATTGTGCTCGGAACACCTTTCAATTACCTGGTTGATAGCGTGAATATGATCTCAAGTTGAGAAACCGTTCCTGACACCGGCCTGTTCTTGTGGTGGTTGGAAGTTCAAAGTGGCACTTGTGCGATTTAGAATTACCTTTGTAAATAATTTGTAAGTATAACGGAGAGCACGCTGATGGGCCTGTAATTTTTAAGCTCTTTGGCATCACCTTTTGTATGGAGAAGTAATTTCGCATTTTTCCACGCCTTTGGCACCATTAAAGATCTCAAGCACCGCGAGAATAGGGGTGCAAGTTTTGTTAGCACAACGTACACTCAGAAGGACAATACATCAGCCGTAATGCCATCGTCTACTGGTGCTTTGCCTTTCTTCATCGCTTGGAGTACCGTTGCGACTTCATCTGGCGGAACCTGACTGACGCCAGTTACGGAAAAAAACTTTCCTCTGAGTCAGAGTCATAAGCGAACAATTTTGTGTAGAATTCCGTGGCTATTTTTAGTATGTGATCAATATTGTGTATGTTACCCGTAGCGTCCCGGAGTGCATGCTTTTTTCATTCTTGCCAATATTGCCAATAGCGAGCCTCCTTCTAGTCGCTTTCAAATTCCTGGTTCAATGTTGCCTCAGCCTTTGCAACATTGAATGCACGGATGTCAGCATTCGTGCTTCTGTTAATCAATTTTTTGGACAGCTCTGCCATTTCTATTCGGTCCCGCGAAGTGCAAGCTAACGCTTTTTAGCGTTTTTTTTTGTAATAGCGTGGACTTATATAACTTGGGCTGGTTTTCTCTTACGGCTAGTGCTGACCAAATGACGTCATTTGTGAAATGATAGTTGGCAGTGTCCAAATCATTGTTTTCATTGAACAACACAAAGAGTTGGTTCTCAAGCAACAATCTGAATTCATCGACTTTTCATCGACTTTTCGACGGGACGGTAGCCATATCAGCATCTCATAGAAAGCTTCGCTTTAAAAATACGTCGCCGCTTCGCTGCAGATGTAGCCGAAAGACGCTGGTCTTCTGCAGACCCCGCCGCGCTGTTTCTCTCCAGTCTCGGTTTTCCACCGATAAACGCAATATAGGCTTGCTAAATTCAATTGAATTTTCCCGCGTTCGGACTGCTGGCGCACCACCTGCTGGGACTTTTGTTACTGTTTGGCCTGGTGCTCGAGCAACGAGACCCTCACTTGAGCGCAAGCCCTTTTTGTATTTTATGTTTATATCGTTCTTAACGCGTGTTTGAGGTTTTCTGTCGCAAAAATTACGCCCGCGTCATATCTTAACTAAAATAAAAGTGCTAGCACCGCTTATGTATTGATGTCTCGATTGAAATATGTCTAAACGTTTTATGTTTGCTGAAAAGTGTTGAAAAAACTGAACACTGCCACAAGATTTCGTACTTAGGAAATGTTTTGCCTACATAAACGTCTCGTTCAAGAATTCCTCAAACCGGGCGGATGAATCGAGGGACAGACAGACAGACAGACAGACAGACAGACAGACAGACAGACAGACAGACGGGCGGACGGACGGGCGGGCGGACAGACACAGACAGACAGACGGACGGGCGGACGGTCAGACAGACAGACAGACAGACAGACGGACGGACGGATGGATGGACGGACAGACGGACAGACGGACAGACAGACAGACAGACAGACAGACAGACAGACAGACAGACAGACAGACAGACAGACGGACGGACGGACGGACAGACGGACAGACGAACCGACAGACAGACAGACGGACGGACGGACGGACGGACGGACGGATGGGCGGACGGACGGTCAGACGGACGGACAGACAGGCAGACAGACAGACGGACGGACAGACAGACAGACAGACGGACGGACGGACGGACGGTCAGATGGACAGACAGACCGAGACAGACAGACAGAAAGACAGACGGACGGACGGGCGCACGGTCAGACAGACAGACAGACAGACAGACAGGCAGACAGACGGACGGACGGACGGACGGACAGACGGACGGACGGACGGACGGACGGACGGACGGACGGACGGGCGGACGGACGGACGGGCGGACGGACGGACGGACGGGCGGACGGTCAGAGAGACAGACAGACAGACAGATGAAAATTTTCGCGTTGATGTAGCTCAAAAAGGACTAGCGTCAGAAATAGTTTCCACAGCTTTTTATTCGATTATAGTTGGAGTTAATGAGCTCGTCCATTCCACTTCCCGCCCTCCCGAACGTGAAATTTCGGGAGACGAGACACCGCAGAGAAGTCTGTGATTGCGTCATTGGCGGGGCTGGCATGCGGGCTAAACAAGCTAAACAAGCTACGCCGTCCCCACTTATAGCACTGCCGCGAAAGCGCGTAGAATAACCGGCCATGCCGGCTCAGTGGCTAAACTATTTCGTTGAGCACTAAACCAAACTACTCAAACTACCACAGACGGCTGTCGCGTCTTGGGATGTATGAGTAGAACAAAACTCCCGTATGCTGCAGTTTGGGTGTTCTTTCGCGATGCTCAGACTGAACGGATGAGCGCCCATAAGTGTCTTGGTGTGGGTTGGTCGGCGCGACGTCGCGAAGAAACGTTCAGACATCTTAATTTTGTTATCGATTCGGAAATATTGGGCAACCAATCGTACGCAGCTGTGCTTCGGCTCGTAAAGCGCCAAGTTTGAAATGTACAAATACTTGCCAAATATGGTGGTATGCTGTTCGCTCCTAGCGAACACTTGGGACACACAAAAAGAAATATGCTGAAAAGTTCAAGTGGGTTTTGAGAAAGCACCTACATATTCGTTGGAAACTTCGTACGCGTCATATTCAAGGTTGAGTTGGAAGAGGGAAAAATTTTGAACCAGGATAAAAATGTATGTACTTCCCCGTCCGCCTCCCTCGTTCGCGAAAGCGCTGGCGCAATTACAAAGAAGTCTTGGTGTTCCGCTACCGCCATAGGTATAAGCCGCGAGATAAAGCTCCCGAAGAGCAAGGGGAATTCCAGCGGGTAGAAAACCCACCGGGATACTTTGCGACCCTTTGCCCATGCAACTGTGGAGTATTTAGCCCTGTGACCCGCCGCGGTGGCTCAGTGGCTTAGGCGTTGCGCTGCTGAGCACGAGGTCGCGGGTTCGATTCCCGGCCGCGGCGGCCGCTTTTCTGGTGGAGGCGAAAAGCAGAAACGCTCGTGTGTACGAGATTTCGACGCACGTTAAAGATCCCCAGGTGGTCCAAATTAATCCGGAGCCCTTCACTACGGCGCGCCTCATCGCCTGCGTTGCTTTGGCGCGTTAAACCCCACAATCAATCAATCAATCATATTTAGCCCTCTGCCTGCAGCCTTACGCCAGGCAAAACCCGATAAAACTTACCTCGTAACTAAAAAAACAACAAAAGCAATCTTAATTTTAAAAGCCTATTCGTTCATTCCCGTGGTAATCACTGAAGTGATGTCAAACCGCTTCTTTGTTTTATCATTTTTAAAGCGAAGCTTTCAGCCCCTCACTGCTGTCATCTGCAGGCGACCCAAAACGCACTGCAGGAAAGTCAAATTTCTCTGACGATGATGATGATCGTGGTTTAAGTGAAAAAAAAAAGTAAAGCCGTTCCACTCAACGTAAAAGCGGTCGCAAGTGCAGAGCAGTGATTCGCCATAATGGGCCGTGGCGCCATATTATCTGCTCACGGCTACCACCCATCACGTTCTTGGCTGCCCTGTCTCACTCCTCTCCTGATGAATTGAACGGAGGTTTTCCCAACTCAGTTCAAATTTCCCGCCTTCGCAGTGCTTGCGCGCCCCCTGCCTGAAACAGCGCTAGCGGTAGTTTTTTTTTGTGTGTGTGTGCTTGCTTTTCATTCCGCACGTGCCGGCGCCTTACTGCGCAGTTCTGAACGCGCCATTCTTTCTTTTTTTTTTAAATGCACTTTATAAGCGACCCCAAACCATCCACCGCCGGCGTCGGCGGCGTCGGCGTCCGCAGTGCTCCTCTATAAAGAAACAGCATCCGGCGCCAGGTTTCGATCCGCGGACTTTGCGGCCGCAGCGCGACGCTCTACCGACCAAGCCACGGACGCGACGTGATATCAGCGTTAGTGACGCGCCTTATATCTTTAACGCATTCAAACTACGTCGTCAGCGGCGTGCGTTGGCGACTCAGCGGCGTTATAGCGGCTTGATAACTGCGTGGTACTACACGTGATACTACACGTGATACTACACGTGATACTACAACTACACGTGATACTACACGTGATACGTGATACTACGTGACAACACGTGATACTACAAACCCGATGGAAGAGATGGAAGAGAAGGCGGCGAGGCGGTGGGCTGCGGGGGCCGAGCGCAAGCGCCGCAAGCGGGCCGACAACCGTGCATTCGCACTTTCACATTCTCCCCCTCGGGGAAATGCGGGGGAATTTTTTTTGCACTGCCACTTTTTTCCGCTTACGTAAAACCCAACCCAACGAGCGTTCCTAACTATATAATGCACGCGGGCGCTGCCGGTTAGTCACGCACATTTTGCCTCAAATGTACCTGCAGTTTTCTTTGCGGTAAGCAACGGGGGGAGCCTGTATGACGAGCGCCAGCGGTTCACGAGTTTCGAGCGGTTATGACCATATAAGCCGCTTGGCTTTCGAAGCCTCTGTGGGACGCCGTTACGGTACACCGTGTTCCAGTACGCCGTAGTTACGACTAGGTGAGCCCCTAAAGTGCTCTGCACTCAAAATTAAAACGTTTGCTGTGATCGGAAGTGTTAAAACGTGAGGGGCCCAACCTGCGTCCTTCGCGCTATGAAGCCGATGTCTATCCGATTACGCAATCCGCCACGCCTGAAGTATTTGGACAAGGGTGCATGAACGTGCAAAATTAGAAAATGCACCCTTCCGTCTAACGACGACGATGGTTGAACGAAGCCACGGAATTCCCGTATCAGTAAATAACTAGAGATCACAGTCGCAGGGCAATAAACTGTCCCGATAAGAAACAGGTGCTCGCTTCTGGGTTGGCTGGTTTGGTGTTGGACTTGATTTTGGTAAGTTTCACGTTCCACCATCCGCGGCTCCACCGTCCGAACTAACTCAGCCTGGCCAGGAATAAAACGTGTTTCTCTCTCTCTTTCCCACCATCGCTGTTGCTTCGACTGAAGGGCAGTGATTTTTTTTGTATCCTAAGTTACACTGGTCGAGGTTGAGCAGCTTCGCGTGGGCCGTGAAGGGCCGTTCTGCGCAAGCGCGAGGAGCATTGGATTGGTCTGGATCGGATCGGATCGGATCGGATTGGATTGGATTGGATTGGATTGGCTTGTCTTGGATTGGATTGAAATACAGTCCAATTGGAGTACGGGTGTGTAGAGAATTGGGTCTGCACATTCGCCGGTCTGCGCATTCCAGAGGAGTGACGTCATAGCAGCGGCAGACGCACTGGCGCCGGCGCGTGCCTAGCTGTGCGCCTCTGTTGCGCAGTAGCCAAGTCTGACGCTGCGCTGGAGCCACTTCATAGGTTTCGCGTGGCTCCCGAAGAGCCGTGCTGCGCATGCGCGAGGAACAGGGACTGGACTGGACTGGACTGGACTGGACTGGACTGGACTGGATTGGATTGGACTATTTTGGAAATCGTTTCTAGCAGCAGTAAGCATTATAATCAGCTAATCCTAGACAACCAGGAAATCTAAGAATAACCAGCTGAACCTTAGCTCACGCTACGTATATCCTGGCATAGCCGATCTAAGCCACTGCTAATTTTTTTGTCATCGATCAAACACCCAAGGTCCGGTTTAGAGTGCGTCCACTTTTTGTCCCCTCCAGCAGCTCCCTGCAACACGAGCTGCGTAACAAGGCCGCGGCGCGTAAGATTAACCATCGCGTTTATTGCCCGTCTGGCGCTTTCGCATACATTCGAACTCCGATTTCACGAAAACCCGATTTTACGAATTTCCCGAACTAACAGAATAAATTTGCATTTGGCCCGCAGTTGCCCACGCGCTAACGCTTTCTTGATTTTACGAAGTTCATGATTTAACAAAATAATTCGTGGGTCCCAGTGACTTAGCTAAACCGAGCTTCAACTGTTAACTGTTCAACTCCTTCAACTTCAACTGTTCAACTCCTGACGTCTGAATTTATGGTCCGTAGTAATATCTGTATTTCGATGTCGAATAAACTTGACTTGACTTGACTTGAAAGGTCGGCGTCATACAAGTCGCCGAACTGCAAGACTGTCGTCTGTCAGGTTCGCTATTACGTTCCGGAAGCCTCCGTGATGAAGAACTCCTCGGAACGGAAAACTGGCTTTGGTATAATCGATACTTTAATAAAAGCTGGTGTGATATGTTCTTTTTATGCCCTGCGGTGAGGAGAACGAAGCACTGCGAACAAAACAAAAGCGATTTTGTTATAACGAGTTTTTACTCGTCCAATGCAACCACCTAGCAAAGAGTGGAAATGGTATTATCGAAACAGAAAACTGGCTTTCTTATAAGCGATACTTCGTAAGAATGGGTATACTGTGCTTTCAATACACCGCAGTGATGACAATGAAACACTGCGAATAAAGAGGGATTTAGAATAAAACGATTTAGTTATAATGACTCTACTGTAGCAGCAACGGTCATAAGGTATAGATAGCGCCGCAGGAGGAAAGGGGACGGGAGTGGAGAATGAGGGGAGAAGGAGGGGTGGAGAGGGGGTGGGAAAGGACCGTTTTAGGGGGTCGCGGTGTCGTTAGCCCACGCTTTACCGTTTGACGCCGGAAAGAAAAAGCGCCAGGCTGTTTCCCACGCCACCGCTCGGGTAGCCCACTCTAATTTCTCCCGGGAATCCCAGCTGATCGCGTTCATTACTCTCGTTCGTCGCCAGCCCCTTACCTGACAGGTTTCACCACGCCAGTCCCGCAACGAGGTCGAGCAACGCCCTTCGGGCAAGAAGACCCAGAGTAATCGTCCTCAATCTTGTCGACTTTCCGGCGATGATTTCTGGCGATGATTTCTGGTGACGCCTTGGTCCTAATTAAAGGTAGCGCAGTGCTTTTGGGCAGTCGCGTGAAGTCAAACGGTGAGAAATAAACCCGGCTTCATAAGTGGAGCACGGCGTGGCTTTCTCACGGGCCAGTTGTTCGTTCGAGTCGCTAGTGCTGCAATTAGAGAGCAGTGCGTTAATGAGCTCTGGTGGCGTCCGGGTGATTGATTAAGGACGGAAATAACGCCGAGGCGGGGTCACCGTTGTTTCTGGGGTGAAGGTCCCTCACTGTAAACAAAGCAGGCGGATGGAGCAAGCTTAATTGTTTGCCCTCTTGTCCGCCTTATCTACACGCCATGGGAGCACGGATGAAACGTGCATGGAGGCGTTTGTTTGCTCTTCAGTTTTTCGCTCCTCTCTTCTGTCCACTTTTTACCGCGTGTTTTTGCTTTTGCTGTGCAGCCTAGCGGTTTCTTTTGTCTTTCCTTTTGCCTTCTCTATCTATTCATGTTAGTCTCTCGGCTGCGTTCTTTATAGCTGCTGAATGAAAAGTGCGACAAAAGACTGGATGTTCGCTCGGTAAATCAACCAACGTAAAGGAATGTTAACACGCACGCGATGTAGAGACAATAACTGCACTCTAAAATAGACGGCTTTGTGTGAGGAGTCATGGCTTCTTACAGACCAAGCGGCAACCACATGGACCGTTTAGCTCGCGTCTGCGGCCGTAGCTGTCTCCTGGTGGCGACGCGAAAAATGTTTCAGAGCACAATTTACCCCACCAACATCTGCCAGATTGCTTTGTTAGCTAAAAACTGCCTAATTTATCAATTTGGTCCTCTCCAACGTCCGTTTCACGTCGTCGGTAGGAGGCGCCGACGCACGCCAGACGCGAGCAGAACGCTCCATGTGGTTGCCGTATTAAGGAAAAACTTACTGTTACACTACTTTACTCCCGTGCAGTGATTTCCCTACACCCCCCCAAGGGGGTGTGTAGACCCCCCCTAGTTTTTCTGGACACCCCCCCTTGAATCCCGAAATTTCACTCTTGTCAGTCCTTGTATGGACCTTTTTCAGTATCGATCTGCGCATGCACGGGCTGCCCGTCTGCTATTCTTCGCAGTAGCCTCGGGCCTACTACCAGGGCCCGAGTACTCGGGCCTAGTAGCCTAATACCATGTGCCTGGTCTTCAATCGCTTTTGTTTTTATGGACCCTGGATGATTAGCGCTGCTTTCACGCTGCGTCAAGTAAGACGTGTGCAAGTTTAATTATAAGAACTGCAAATAAATGACATATCGATTCGTCAGAGGCCACTGGTACAGAGCAAGAACAAGCCCGTGAGGAGGTACGAGCAAAGCATATATCGACAAGCACTCACCCAAAATTACTTTGACTGAGGCCGCCTTTGACTGGAACTAAGTGCAGTAAACAGACATATAATTTACTTTCTTCATTGATTCGATGCCGTTCTTTGTTTACAACCGTAATCTTTGCAGAAGCTCTTCCAGCATGTACATTTAAAATGGGCAATTTGGCGAGGCGAAGCGCTACGGAAGCTAATCCTGGCGTTTTAATGAATCGGGAGCGTACAATCGGTGCCTGATTTATAAGTGCTGCATAATTCGTGTACTACCTAAACATTGTTTCAAGAACTCAAATTTCGTCACTGGCCCTGGTAACAAGTTCGAAAATGTCCTTATACGTTGAAAAATGGCGAGAAATTAAAAAAAAAAAACTGAATACGGATCTTTAATGGTTAAAAATGAATTTCTCTAAATTTGTTTTTTTCTTAGATTGAATAGAAAGCACCGCCTCTCAGGTGTATATATATATATATATATATAGAAAATGAAAAAATGTACGTCACGGTGATGAGCGTTTGGCTAACAGACGTCTATTATTTAACTAGTGGGATAAAAAAACAGCTTTTCTAGTTTATGAACCCCCCCCCCCCCCCCCCCCCCCCCCCCCCCCAGAGCCATTGAGACACCCCCCCCTTGATTCGATGCCTGGGGAAACCCCTGCTCCCGTGTACAGCAAATTAGGGGGTCTACTCTAAAAGAGTTCCGGTAGGCCCAAGTTGATGACACTTTTGTAGGGCAGTTGTATAGGCGAGCAATCGATTTTTTCTCGTGTTCACACTTCCGCAAGCTATTTGGCCTAAACTTTAGAACGTCGCCAGCTTACGCACGCAGTATAGCTATGAGAAAGTGCAGAGAGCTTTAAGTACAGTATCGATTCCTTGTCCCTTTATAAACCTCCTTTATACTACATAAAGTTTCTTTCCTTTGGAGTTATTTTGTTCTCCCGGATACTCAGTAGGAACAACATTCTCCCCTAATTTGCCGTTTGTAACAGCCACTAAACCGAGTTCCAGCTTCCTAGAAAGTATTTCTTGAAGTTCGAGGTACACGCTTATGAAGTCAGTTTCACGCGGGAAGTTCAGACAGCGTAATTCCAAGCTTCACCTTCTCTCGTCGAAGAAATAACAAACACGGTCACACTGTAGCGCTTTATAGCTGCCGTATTCAACTGAGCTGCAAGCGAATAAAATTTCGAACTTCAATAAAGCTTCCAGTACGACGAGCGGGTGGCAGGAATGTTTTAAAATGCATAAAATACTCAGTGTCCAAACCTCAACTACTTCACATAAAGTTGGAACTCCCTGATACAGCCATGAATTGTTGCAGCGTGGCGTAAAATCAAGCCAATCGAAGAATTGTTCATACAGCCAAGAGCTACTTAATGTCCGACGAAACAAAATGTAACGAACATATCGTTATCAAACTATAGAAGTGTTTTTTGTATCGTTCATTTGTCTTAGTCCTTCCTGGTTAACTCAGGTTACCTCCTTTCCTGACAAGGAGGTAGCTTGAGTTAGCCAGGTGATCCACATCTTGTGACCCACACCAAGAAGGCGCGGGATCTCTGCTTTTCAGAAACTGCCCAGTTCACCGCCGCCTCATCTTGAATAAAGTTCTCTCTCTCTCTCTCTCTCTCTCTCTCTCTCTCTCTCTCTCTCTCTCTCTCTCTCTCTCTCTCTCTCTCTCTCTCTCTCTCTCTCTCTCTCTCTCTCTCTCTCTCTCTCTCTCTCTCTCTCTCTCTCTCTCTCACCACTCCGTCGGAAAAAAAGGCCGCGGCGGCTGGGTTCCACAGCCCGTCTATGCAGCACCAATGCCTTAGCCACCGAACCACTAGGACGGATTATATTGGCCAACCTGTTCGATTATCAGCCTCAGACCGTGCACAGGTTGCCCTCGACGAGATCCGGCGCCCGTTTTTTCATGTATTCTCATGGGACCTGCGGTCCCAAGGCAGACCTCGGACTGCCCGCAGACTTCCCAGGACTGGTGAATCGAGGATATCCAAAATGCTCTCACGTTTCGCACTTATACGCAGAACAGGCTGTTACGATCGGCGTACGGTGTTGCGAAGATCGCCCTCAATATTGCTGGATTCGGCCACCAAGGCCCTCCGTCGCCCCTCCCTTCCTCCCTTCCTCCCTTCCTCATCGACAGGATTCGACCCGGCTTTGTGCACAATGACGCGGCAGGGACTGACGCTGCTGCTTTACAGAAGCCGCTGTCGGCGAATTCATGGCCACCCAAGCGCCCGCCGGCGAGGGAAGCCACAATGACCGAGAGCGTCGAACGGAGGTGGGGAAAATGGCGTCACGCGGCGCCGCCCATTTGGCGGCCTGCTAAGTGTTCCTGTTTTCTTCGGCAGCGAGACGCGCATCATGGGAACCCTTTGTGGCGTGTCTGAAACGCCACTGTTTAACGAATGCCCGACGCCGGATTACCGACGGCGCCCAGGCGTCCTCCCGTCGGTTCATCCTCGGGTGGTTCTAAGGGCTTCGACCCTAGGAAGATTGCACCACGGAAGTCAACCTGACGCTGACCTGTGCGAGAGAAAAAGTGCCCTCTCTCTGTGAGCATGCGGACGTCAATTTCAGTGCCACGGATTTTCATGATTGGTGCGTTCCTGAAAACTGCGGGAGAAAGGGTGAAAGGGGACGGACCCAATTCGGTTATTTAATCTCGCGCGTGCAGGAGCGCAGAATCCTGTTCACTCACTCAAACGCCATGTAAATTTCTGTACATAAAGTTGCTTTTTTCGCCCTACTCGGCCTCAATGTTTGCCCAACTCAAGACCAACGGATGCCATCACCGGTCGCGCCACCAGATCACAACAAGGCTCATGTTCATTCGGCAAATGCTGAAGACTAGGTGTATGCGTATCACTTGTTGGAACGAGATGAATTGGCACTTTTATTCAGTAATGCGGTAGTCGGGATCAGAGCACATGGGCAGCTAGCCATTACCGGGGACATGTGTGCTTGCTCCAGATGGCAGTTTTTGTGGATGTGAAAGAAAGTTTGAAATGAAGTTTTTTTTTCTTTTCATAGAAAAGAGGGGACCGAGGGAAAAGGCGGTTAAGCCTGACGAGGCCTCGGTACCCTAAGCCTGTAAGCAGTACAGATACAGACGCAAAAACACTTAATACATAGAAGGGGCAGCAATCAAAATACAAAACTAGTATATAAGCAGTAACACTTACTAGAATACAAAACATGTGCACAATCATGGGCAAATACAAATTGATACTTGTACAAGTACAATTTCGTACATACAGATGAAATAAAGTAAATCATTCGACTCAAGTACTTGTGTGAAAAAGATAGAAATGTAGATATATACACTTAAATCCACGTACACACATACATACACATACGCGTATATATCGAAGACGGTAAATTGCATTTTTACATTAGAATTTCACCTTCAATCAGGTGTTGTTTGGTCTTTTTTTTTAACATGTTTCCAGATAGGAAAAACTCATCAGGAAAGGGGAATTTGTTTAGGGTGTTGTACTTGACAACTCAGTTTTTGTTCACCGTAATTTGTTCGCGTTCGCGGAACTCTTAGTTTTACCACGCGAAGATTGTAACCTATGTTGCTATCAGGAACAGAGTACAAGCGATTCTGGTGAATGTATTGAAGAAGCCGCAGATAATATACACTTGGCCGGCTTTTAATATGGAGTGTTTAACAAACAATGGTTGCATACGTAGGTTTCGTGGTGCACCATAATATCCCTCAATAGCCCGCAAAGCTCTTTTTTGCAGGACAAGTAATTTTTGGTAATTGGAAGACGTGGTCGTACCCCAACAAGATTACAATAAGAAAGTCTTAAAAAAAAACAGGGCATTATACATAGACACTTTTGAACAAACAGGTCGTAAATTAGAAATCCTACAAAATAGGCCAACAATTTTACTCAGTTCAGAAGCAAGTTTGGAAATATGAACAGACCACGAAAGATTTTCATTAAACCACACACCGAGAAATTTTTGGGAAGAAACCTGATTTTTTGTTATACTGTCATAATGAATATGTATACAATTAGTTTCCATGGTGTTGATGGGCTTGAAAATAATATATTTCGTTTTACTGATATTTAAACTAAGCTTATTCTTGTGTAACCAATCACGAAGGTTGATTAAATAAGCATTGACCATATTTTGAAGCGCCGGTAATGAACAGGAAGAAAAGAAAATATTAGTGTCATCAGCGTACATTACCAGATCGGGAGAGTTATGTATGCCGGCTAGGTCATTGATATATGTAATGAATAATAACGGCCCTAGTACTGATCCCTGTGCGACACCATGCTTAACCACCTCTATATCAGAGGATATGTTATTTGTTCGAACATATTGGGACCTATTACTCAGACAACTCCTTGGCAGCACTCTGGAGCTTTGTCTGTGCGGCGTCGATGGCTGGACATTACTAGCGTCCTTCCTGCCCTCCCCCTTCCCCTGCGGCTTCGGGCCATCCTTTCTTAATAAAGTTTTCTTCCTTCCTTCCGCAATATGTTCAACGCAATACCTCGAACCCCATAGTTACACAGTTTCTTAAGAAGGGTCTCATGGTGTACGCAATCAAATGCCTTGCGAAAATCTAAAAATAGGCCAAATGTATATTTTTTGTTTTAAATTTTATCTATTATTTCGTCGTTAACAACTAACAGTGCTTGCTCTGTGGTCTTATTTTTCGTGAACCCATATTGTGAATCAACAATCGCATTGTATTTGTGCAGAAAATCGGCTATCCTAGAATTGATAATACCTTCAAAATTTTTTGACAACACAGGCAGAACGGAAATTGGTCGGTAATTCGTCAGTTCATTTATATTGCCTTCTGTATGTACTGGAACTACTCGGGCCAATTTGAAATTCTCAGGAAAGACACCAGTTGACAGCATTAGATTTGCAATGGGTGACAAGACATCGCTTATAACGGCGCAGACGTGCTTTAACGGAAGCACTTTTATATCATCGTACCCCGCAGACACGTCATTTTTTTTAAAGAAAGGATCAATGTAGCTACTTCTTGAGCAGTTGTGGGCGCGAGTACTATAGAATTGAGTAAGGGAGTGGTGAGGCTCAGTGAGCTATTTACAGGAATTTGCGTGACAGAATTTGGAGAAGCGACATTAATAAAGTAGTCATTCAGGGCGTTTGATAGCTCGTGACCAGTTTATTTACCATTTGCTGTGATTACTTTTAAAGACGAATTTCTTTCGTTTCTTGTGCCTGTATGGGTCCAGATTGAATTGTAGGGGGTTCGCGAAAATAGAAAGAAAAATTCTGCACAAATTAAGAGAATTGTCTACTAATAGCATTCATACACCACTTGTTTACGTTGGGAGTTTCGTACAGCCAGATTCGGCTATGAGAAACCCGATACAGTAGACTCCCATTCAGACGAACTCAAAGGGACCAAAAAATTTGTTCGTATTATCAGAAATTCGTCTTAAGCGTAGGTTATTTTGCATTGTGTACGCTACAAGAGAGCAGAAATGTTGTTAGTCTTAATCATAGTGTTCGCCTTAACCGACCTCGTCTTAACGGGAGTCCCCTGTATGTTGTTATTGTATAGTCTCTAAGTTTTCTTTTCCTTCTTCGCTCCTATTATGTAAATGTACACCACTATATCGGTTAAGTGCGTTTATTTTGCTAATTACATATTTTTTCGCTCATGCAATGTGTATTGCAGGGCTGGCGCGTTTTCGAAATTTTCTGATTGATATTTTCAGCTTCCTTTTCTGGGCATCCTTAGTTGATTCTTAGTTTTTGGAGATGTAAAATGTGCATATTTTTGCACATTCTTGTAAAAACCGTTTATTCTGGTTTTTGTATTTCTTGGTTTTCAAAATTTTGTTCGAGCAATTCTCTGCATATGCACATTATAACAATTGGTTGTTTACTTCTGGAAATTGGGACGCAATCTCTAAAAGAACCTAATTTCCATGCTTTTCCCAGCGTCACTGTTTAAAACTGTTCATTCTAATTTGCGTGGACAGGATGTGCTCTCACGTGTCCGTAAAATGACGCTTTCTCCCTCAACAAAAACGTTCTTCTTCAAACTGCGCAGCGAAACTTTGCCTGTTAAGACGTGGGTGCACAACTGGAACATTTTTGTGTCTTCTGTGAACTGTCACCTGTGCGATGTGCCGGAAAATACTGAGCACTGCTTCATAAATTGTAAGGATGCCATACTATTTTGGTTGTCCTCCAAAAGACATACCAAAGAAGGACACATCTTAAACAGTACTTTGAATTGACTCCACGGGGTGTACGGTATCACCCGCAGACGGTGATGTGCTATATGATTGTTTTTTTCTAATCCCTGTGCATAGTTTATGGAAAACGCGAATTTCGGATAAGCACAGTGAGCATGTGGTTTCTTCCAGAACATACTTCTGCCAAATGATCATTAATTTTAAAGTCGTCAATGACCAAAATGGTTTTAGTCCTGACTCGTGTCCCCTCCTTAGTAGTTGTTCACTGCTGCCCCCGTTTTAAACTAAGTGGACGTAATTGTTCATTGTGTTTAACTTTATTTTTCAGCTTGTAATCAACTCATTTGGATGTGTACGGAATCAACACGTTTGTATGTGTACATACTTGTAAATATGTGTTATAAATATCGTTTAATACATTGACATGTAGCGCAATAAATACCATGTGGAAAACAAAACAAAAAAAAAAGCCGTGGAGACTCAGTGGCTAAGGCGTTGCGCTGCTGAGCACGAGGACGCGGGTTCGATTCCCGGCCTCGGCTGCCGATTTTCTGATGGAGGCAAAAAGCAAGAACACCCGTGTGTACTAGATTTGGGCGCACGCTAAAGATTCACAGGGGTTCAAACTTATTCCGGATCACTCCACTATATATGTATACGACGCGCCTCATCGTCTGCGTTGCGTCGACGCGTTAAACCCTACAATCAATCAATGAACCACTGGTGTATGTGCCTTGAAAAGCGGAGTGATTTGTTGTTTCTGCACCAATCATTATTGTTGCACTCCCACGCACGGTATTGCTCACAAAGTTGGTAAAAAAGATGTTCGCTGTATACTTGGGTTTCTCTGTATACAGTGGTGGTAAATGGCGGTTTTATCCTTGGGGATCTTATTGCACGCCCGCCTCGTACTTTGTCGAAGTGCTCTTTTTGTTACAGCTACAACTGCAAGAAGAAAAGGCGCACTGTTAAAAAAGTGCGCCGAAATGTGTTCCGAATTTCACCTTTGGCCGCTTAGAAAAAATAAATGTATATCCGGAACCTTTAGTTCACCCCTGAAACTTCTCACTCACGCGCGGCAAATAAAAATCCGGAAGAACCGTAATCGAAAAGTGGACATCAACTTTTCCAACATGTGAACACAGGTGGGCCTTGCTGAATGTCAGCCATTTTCTAGAAACGCACCCACCGGTGGGCGCTGCCGAAAAGGGGAGCCGCAGACAGTTTGAGGCAGTGATAAATTGACCCTTCGGGGGAAAAGGTTCTTGAATAAGATTGAATCGGACAGGAGCGGTATTGGGGGCCGCATTGAACAGTCTATCTACCTGTCCGGAGCAGCCAAGGCTCACCCGTGCTGTAGGATTCGAATCCCTGAAGTGTAGGCTGGAGCAATGAATCTTCGGGGTGTCTGGACCCTTCACGGGTGGACACTAAGACTAAAACTTGGAAAATAAAATTAAAGTTTCTCTCCTACGGGGGTGTCTGACGTCATATGGACGTCATAGGTGCAGTAGCATTTCCATTTTCGCTTCAGGTTTGAAACAGAGGAACAACTTAGGAGGCTAGCGCTTCCTATATTAGGCAGCTTGTCACTCGGCATCCGTCGCCGTAATGATCAATTGATTCTCTTTCCTTCTGATCCACATTGCGGAAGTCTGTCGCAAGCGACAGGCGGAGCATTCAATTACCGCGGGGAGAACGTGTGGCGCGCATGGGGCGGGCTCTCTACCAAATGGGTCTTTATTGTTTTGGTGGATATAAGTAGGAATTCGAACAGGCTAGCCGACCGCGTAGTTCTGACATAACAAGCAGCTATAAGCGGCTCCTGCCGCGTCTTCGGCTTTGGCTCGTGCGTAACCCTGGAAATGACCTATTTTTTTCATTGTATAATCTTGCCCATGTGTTATATATGATTCATGTAAGCCCTCTACCATATCCCCCTATTCCTATGTACTATTTCCTCCCTATCGCACCTACCCTACACAAGCAGGCGTTCCGGTGTCCGCTCCTAGGCGAGACAATTTACGCCTGCTGGTGGACCTTCCTCTCTTCCTAAAGAACAATAAATACATACATACATCCTTGTACGTCGATTTTTCTTTGGTTTAAGACATTGACTTTTCGGGACGTGTGCAGCTGCTGATAGTTCACTTTTATCCTTGCACATCTGACATCCCTGTTTTTTTTTGCTTTTCATGTGAACACACACACACACACACACACACACACACACACACACACACACACACACACACACACACACGCACACACGCGCGCGCGCACACACACACACACACACACACACACACACACACACGCACGCACACACGCACACACACACACACGCACACACGCACACACACACACACACACACACACACACACACACACACACACACACACACACACACACACACACACAGCGACACACTGGTACGTAGTCACGCGTGGTGTCATGTTACGTCAAGTCCAGCGTCACCGCCCATACGAATTCATTCGTAACTAATGATTCAGAAGTTCTGAAGTGTTTCGTAAAGTATTGGGAGACTGTTTTCATTGAAGACGAAAGGTTTCAGCATTGTGCACCCTCTAAGGAGGCGGATGGAGCTACCAGGTTATCAACGTCGATAGAGGTCATCCAGCGTAACTATTATCGGCACTAACCTTTGACGGAGAAATACACGAATATTACCGGGCGGTCTGCAAGGTAATTTTTTTTATTTGATTGATTGTAGGGTTTAACGCGCCTACGCAACGCAGGCGATGAGGCGCGGCGTAGTGGGAGGCTCCGGATTGATTTTGACCACCTGGAGATCTTTAACGTGTGCCGAAATCTCCTACACACGGGCGTTTTTGCTTTTCGCCTACAAGGTACTTTTTTTTTCAATGTTCGTATTTAAGGTAGTGCTGTTTTAAGTATTGGGAACGGCACGCCTCCTAAAGGTTGTGGTGAGTTAATGGTTCGCTCTTTAGGCGAAACTGCCGATTATGCCGGACGGGAACTCACCCCTGCGCATTTTTCTGACGTCAAAGGTGCCATGGCGACTGTAATAAAATTTTTGGCTGATTGAATCGCGAAATAAGACGACCAATAATGCCAATTCTGAAGCTAACTGCAATGACTTATGCTACATAGCAAGAGAAATACGTGAGATGACCAGGTAAAGCTGCCAATAGTTCCAGCGTGGCTTAAACTATTGCTGATTGGACTCACTGATTGATTGAACTTGTGTTTTTTAAGTACTGATTGCTGGTATTGTGTTTTTAAGTTGTTTTATAGAGCATTTTACTGTGATGTGATGTATGAGGGACAACTTCTTTTTCAAGCCGCAAACTTCACCCGGAGTTGAAGTCATTTTTGGATGAATTTGCAGATTTATTATTTCTTAATTTTATTAATGTAATAATTAATTTCTTTGATGGATTGGTTGCTTGATTGATACGACCGCCACTTCCCGTGCATTATAGAACTTTTATCAAACGGGGAGATAGGTCCTTCTCCGTGCCTGAACTAACGTAACGGATGCTAAACCGCCCTTGTTTACAACACGAATGCGCAGAACTGATATCAGGGAGCATTTTTTAAGTAAAAAGATTCGGCAAATAAAAAATTAAACCTGTTTCACTCATTGTGAAATCTGCTGAAAAAGAGGTGCTGTTGTATGGTGTACTAGAAGAGAGAGGTTTGTAGCGCAGGCCTGGTCTAGTGGTCTAGGGAGTCCATTTCGCGATGAAAATTTCTGCTCAAGAACTCCTGTTGTAAGCAGCGCCCCTGGTGCTCGTTGCGTTGTTTTAGAAGTTTTTTGTTATTTTCTCCTTATTCATTGTCTTAAATGGTCTTGTTTTTCTATTTTATGGCGTGATGTTTCATAAAAAACCCCAAGTAACTGTTGAGTTTGGTTTAAAGCTTTTAGGTAACGCTGGCTGCAGCAGGAGTTCTCTGGAGAACGCCTGCGCTTCCGGATGCATTTTTGTTTCGTCCCAGGAGGGACCCGCGCTCTCCAGTGGTTTTTCCACCGAGCAACACACCTCTATCTTCAAGTACAATGTAGCTGTAGGTATATCGTGTCGGCTCGAACGGCTCACTCCTTTCCACAACTTTCCCTATGGCCTCTCGCGGCACGCCCCAGGGCGCCGTCCTTTCTCCGCTTCTCTTTAACCTAGCTATGACGCCTCTCGCTTGCGCACTTGAACAAACCCCCAACCTCCGATATGTGATCTATGCTGACGACATCACACTATGGGTGCCCAGCGATAATGATGCTATGATCGAAGAGACCGTTAATCAAGGAGCCTATATCGTGCACCAGCATGCCCGAGCTGCAGGTCTCTCCTGTTCTGTCCCCAAATCAGAATTGCTTATATTACCTCCACGGCGATCCCCGTCCACCTCCCTACGCGGTGCAGCTGAATCCATCCACATCTCGCTCGATGGCACCATTATTCCCCATGTCTCACAAGTCCGCATCCTCGGCTTTATCATACACTCAAATCGCAGCAGCACACACACCATCGCCCAGCTTCGCACTTACACCACCCAGCTCATTGGCCTCATTAAACGCATCACAACCCGTAAAAATGGCCTCGATGAATCTGAGCGCCTTCGCCTCCTTCATAGTTTCCTCATCTTCCGCGTCTGCTACCACCTACCACCTACCCACCTACTCAGAAGCAGTCCTTGGACGCTCTTTTAAGACGTGCCTATCGTGCGGCGCTTCTCTTGCCTACACACGCCCCTACCGAACGACTTCTAGCCCTAGGTCTGCACAACACGGTGACGGAGCTACTGGAAGCGCATCGCACTGCCCAAATCACTCGCCTATCCCAAACGCCTACCGGCCGCTGCATTCTTGAACGGGCGCATCTCAACCCACCCATTCTACTCGATCCTATGGCTACCATCCCTCTCTCAATCCGCTCCAACATCCACATCAAACCCCTTCCTCGCAATATGAATCCCTCCTTCCACATTGGTCGCCGTTTAGCCCGTGCCCGGGATCATCTCAGACGCTACCCCCCTTCCCCGAACGTCCTATATGTAGACGCGGCTGAGTATCCGAGCAAGCTTGCTTTTGCCATTGCGGTCAGGAGCACCTGGCGCCGACCCGCAAGCTTCAGCCACAGTGCTCACCTCGGCTTCAGTAACCGCGGAGGAGGCGGCAATTGCCCTCGCTCTTACCCAAACACCCACCCCTCTCTTTATATTATCAGATTTGCAACCCGCCATACGAAATTACCTGAAGGGCACCATTTCATCACTGGCCCTCCAAATTATTCGCACTCGACGCCCTTCCGAACCCGTGACGCTGCTGTGGACCCCGGCCAACACCGGCATAGGAGGTGATGCGGCTGCCCATCACCAAGCCCGAGCTTTCACACCCAGGGCAGGCGCTTCTTTTACACCTAAACACGGCGTTCCCGAGATGTCCCATTCGGTACTGCTCACATACCGGGACATCACCCAACATTACCGCCTCCTTCGCAGACAACTTCCCCCTCCCCACCCATCCCTCACAACCGAGGCTGCCCACATGTGGCGCCTTCTTCAGACGCATTCCTTTTCTCACCGCACTCGATTAGTGCACACGTACCCTCACCTGTTTTCCTCTCCCAACTGTCCCTTGTGTGACGCTCCGGACACGCTTTATCACTCGCTCTGCGAATGTCCGCGCGACCCCTTCCCCCCTCTACCCTCCCCCACCCTCTGGGAACAGGCTGTGGGGTGCTCGGACCGCGACCGCCAAGAACTGGTCACCGGTCTGTCCCACGCAGTGTTGCCATCGCTGGGCGTCAGACATCCGCTAAAAAGCAATGAGAAATCCGCCAGATACCGCTAGATTCTAAAACATGTCCGCTAAATTTCCCGCTAGGGCCTATTTTATTTAAAATAACAGCGCAATTTCGTATGAGAAATACCTTTATCATTCTTAAAAGCTCCCCAAAACTACGAGAGCTGAAATAATATATAAAAGAGTCTTCCAAGGAGTCTAACAGAACACTTCAGGTTTCAGTGCTGCGGTGGTCGTCATTGGTCAACCTCATCACAGAAGAGGCTAAAAGTTATAAATGTTGACACCGATGAAAAAAAGAAAGAAATCACAGGTCAACGAAAAACACATCGAAATCTTCGTCGCCGCTGTCGTCGTCTGACACCATCTCCACAGGAACGCTGGTACTCGTTGAGGGACCAGAAAGGTGACTTGGTTGCACATACGTTGCAGATGTCCCGATCGCACTAACAACTGCTGCGGGAAGTTCGTAATCAAAACAACTTTTCTGGTGTCACTTCAGTCCCGCTCTTACGACTAGGATGGCGATTTTACTATGTTAAGCTGACTAAACCTCATCTCTACTTCGGCATTTGAATACGGCAGCCCGAACATCGACATGGCAAATCCGGTCAGCTCGGCGAACGGGTTTTCGCCGCAGGCGTCCTTATAGAAGTGAACTTCACACCAGAACGACTGCGTGGACGATATTTGATTCCAGTCCAGGAGGGTGATTTTGCTCCACTGGTTTTGAATTTTTTCGATTGTGTCAGAGCCGTGTTGAAACCACACGAATTTGTTGGTCTGAGATAGGCGGAGCAAGTGAACAGGAGCCCTCCTAACCCCTGAAGTTAAGCAATTTCTGCATTTTTAGAGGACACGGAAATGGTTTCTTGCAGGGTGATTTTGAATCGGTGCACTGCATGAGGTATCCGCCAGAAATCCACTATGTATAAAAATGGCCCGTCAAAAAATCCACTAGCCGCTAGACTAATTTTTTCCCCTTCAGAATAAAATGAAATCCGCCAGATTTAGCGGAAAATCCGCTAAATTGGCATCACTGGTCCCACGACGTCGCGGTGGGCCTACTCCCCCACCCTAAAACCAGAGTTCCAAATAAAGTGGATTCTCTCTCTCTCTCTCAGCTACGGGAGGCGCCCTCCCCTCTCCTTCCCCTGGCGGAATAGAAAAGAATCCCCCTTGCGAGACCACTACGCCCTCTTTCGGTGGGTCTAGGAACAACCACTGATAGAGGCCGCCGGTGGGTTTGGGAACCAGCTCCTACCTACGTCTGCGTGACGTACGACATACAGCAGACGGACGAACAGGCTCGACCGACGACAGCTCCGTTGTTAAAATAAGAAACATGAAGGTACTGGGGCTCTAATTTGTGATAACGGAGGGCTCGAAATTCCGGTCGTGTGGTCTGGCAGAAGTGCTTGACGTTCAGTTAGAACAAAGTTCTGTAATCCTGACAAATGGCACTGTGATTATAAGAGCTCCGACGCCACGAACAAGAACGAAACGAATGGCTGGACCTCTATCAAGGTTAAACACTCCACTATAGTTGCTACGTTTGATGGGCAACAACAGCTGAATCACACTTTTAAAGCGAATCGTTATATGGCTAAGACTCCGTGGATTTTTTTCTGCGTGTGTGCAAAAAACGCCTTGCGGCAAAGCAAGCTTTAACGCAAATGCAAACGAGAAAACAGCTGTAACTCTTGTTTTTTCCTTTCTAAGAAAAATGACGATTGGACGGTAAGGCGACTCTATTATTAATCTAAGTTTCACTTGCTTGTCGTAATTCGTTAACAGTTGCGGTGTAAACGTAATCGCACCTCCGCTCTCGCTATTCATGGTATCTACAGGAGAATGCGGTTGCAGAAAACGGCTGTAACCTTTATTCTATCACAGCTTTCTCAACAAATATTACATAGCAATTGGCCACTACAACTGCTCTATCATTGCGGCTGTGTTTCATATAGTTCTAATTTGCTAGTTAACAACAAATCAGCTCGAATCTTCGTTAAAAATTCCGTGTCCTTCTGTGTCGTATGCTCAACAGCTTCTCTCGTCATCCACCTTCAGAGAGTGAGATAACTCACGATTTTTTTGGTGTGCGTCCACCCTGCTTTCTGTCCACCGTCAGTTCCCATGCTAAAATTGTTCGACAGCAAAACCTTTGTAAACCTCCCGCGTTATTCTTGGAAAATCAACTAACGGTTTTTAGGGGCGAAGCACCTTAGGACCTCGTTCTGTCCGTGGCTTAGCGTCCGTGTACACAGTGTTGCGCATGCGCGAGAAGCATTGGATTGTATTGGATTGAAATGGATTGTATTGAATTGAAATAGATTGGATTCGATTCGATTGGATTTGGATTGGATTGAATTGGATTTAAATTAATTAGATTGGACTGACTTAAATTGAATTGTATCGGATTGGATTGCATTGTAATTGTATATACTGTACACACGCGTTGTCACTCATTTACATGCGCGAGTGGGCAATGCCACGGGTGATTTACGGTAAGAACGATCGCCCAGTGCTTCTCCCACTCGTCATGATTCACTTGGTGGAGATGCGTGAATTTTTCTTCTTCTGGGAAAACGGCCAGCGTCGCCAGCTTCTTTATTCCATCTTCTACCTTATCTTCTTTCTATTGGTCAATTTCATGTAGGACTTCACTGGACGGACAGCGAAAACCTAAAGCGAATGTCGTGCAGAGCATCTCCTTTAGCGCTCCCCATTTCAGTCGCCCAAGAAGGGATATCCCCCTGAGATAGAAAGGCAAAAAAAAATAATAATGGCATGGCCCAGATCGATAGCCGTCGAGGCGTGATCCGACGCACTGCTCAGTTTTCGATATAAATTGCCTGGTCCTGATTCCCCAAAAGCAGGCAACGAAGCTGCCATCTCCAGAGATCCGCAACGGTGCAATCAGGTCAACGGTTTTGCTTCTATCCCGGCTGAATCCTTGGCCGCACAAAACAAGGCGTTTCAGTCGTGCGGCTCAGGCCGAGATAAACGAGAAAGACAACCCGCAGACCAAAAACACTGCGCCGCCGACAGCCGAGCCGGGCTCCCAGGAGATATCTCGATCGAAGCGTGCCGCCGGCGAAACGTGAGGTGTGCGCCGCTTTCGCGAACGAGTTGTTTCTATATCGGGAAACACACACCGGCCCGGGAATTCGGGCAGCTAGGCCTTTTCAAAAAAAAAAAACAAAAAAACTGCGCGTCTATAGGCTGCGCCAACCGCGGCTGAAGACGTCGACGCTGCTATTTTGGCTATCGCGTTTTGGGATCAAGGTCAGGTGCTGTGTATACGTGCCCTGGAATCGTTGAAAGGCAGAAAAAAGAGCGTTTGCTAGCTTTGTGATAGATGGCTGCTTTGAAGAGATTTTGGGCGGCGCTATCGAGCTGTGTACGTACGCTTTGTAGCGCTGTGCAACTAATGCACCTGTTTGCGCCTTTCTGTAGCCGAATTGAAAGGAGAGGTGTGGCAGCTAGTGTGGTTGGCTGATATTTGTACTGGCTTATCACGAATGAGGTTCGAAAGAGGCGCTTAGGGTTTGTTAGCGGATTGATTTCGGGTGTTTTCGTGTACAAGGACTGTAGACGCAGCCGAGGTGGGTTCTAATCAAGAAGTCTCCTTGGTTATAATCCACGGTGGCCCACATTCACTTTTCTTATCTCTGATGTGCTGCGAAGCGAATGCCTTGGCGTTCTGCGCATCATTGTGTGCATATGACTGATCAGGGTTCATGTAAAACGTTGCACCCTTTACAGCGCTGCGACACGAAGTAAAATCTAGGAAGTAGTTCGTCCACTAAAATACAGTTCAGTGAAATCCAGTAAATCCCAGTAGGTATTTCGAATCACTAGTTGTTGCAGGGCAATGCCGGACGAAAAAAATCGCGCATTTTGCGTACGACGCAGTGCACGATGAAGTTACTCCTCACACTATTATGGTTACCTCAGTCGTACACATGGTTGGGATGTCACTGCGCTGGCAGTGGCCAATGCAGTGGCTGCGCGCCCTGGTTGATCCGTGTCCTTGTTTTGGTTCGGCATTTTCACAAACTCCTACTTAATTTAGCAAGACGTTCGACATCATGAAAGACTGGAAGCTTGCACTAAGTCGCGCAAGGCTTGAACCGCCGCGAGGCTGCAGGATTTTTTTCTACGTGAGCATTGAAGGCCCTATCACCACGCATTTGTAGAAGTTTGAAATTGTTTATGTACAGTCTTTGTCAAAATTTTCTAGGCCAAGCCGGAAACGCGCAGACCACAAAAAATTCAATGTACAAGCTTACGCTCCGAGCGAGGCTGAAACTTTTTATGGCAGAAAGCTAAAGAAAGCAACTTTCTTTCTTGCTGTTATAAAATACTTTTGTCACATTTAAAGCTAAAGCTTATTCTTTGAATTCTTTGTGGTCGAGAAAACTTAGGATTGACCTCGAAAATTTTCACGAAGGGTGTACAGGTTCCGTCGTCGCTTTGCATTGTGCTAGTATAGTAGTCATCGTCATATTTATCGATATCGCCGTGTTCCTTACGGCAACCATTACACGGAGTGGACAAGTGTTCGGCAAGCTCATTCTCGCAAGTGTAGACCTCCACCAGTTCGCGCTCGTCAAACCGAGGGAGCGGGACTTGCAAGTTGTCTCGGTAAGGCGTTGCACTCGTAGCCCGGGGACACTCGGGGGTCGCCGCGAGGCACGCGCTCACGAGCCCTCGGTATTTACTCCCTCCTAAAGGGTTTTCGCCAGTTTTATTTTTATTTTTTGCTAAAGCCACTAAGGGAACCGGGGACGCTCAGCGGTCGCCGCGAGGCACGCGCACACGAACGCTTGGCATTTTCTCACTCCTCGAGGTTTTCAGCAGTTTTGATTGATTGTGGGGTTTAACGCACCGACGCAGCGCAGGCGGTGAGGCGGAGGTCGCCGGACTAATTTTGACCCCAGTGGGGATCTTTAACGTGCGCCGAAATCTCGTAGACACGTGCGTTGTTTTCACCAGTTTTATTTTATTTTTATTTGCTAAAGCCACTAAGGGAGCCGGGGACGCTCGGTGGTGGCCTCGAAGCGCGCGCTCACGAGAACTCGGCATTTTCTTGGAATTTTTAACGCGTTACGCGCCACACATTACGGCCAGCTACAACAGCTCGCTGTTAAAAGCTCGAAAATGCGGGTCCAACGTCAGAATTTTACGTAGGACGGGCGTTGCACAGAACTAGTGCCCCACCTGTGTAAGCGTTCTCGTGTCCCCGTCTTTTTTTCCTTTTGGCCATGTGGAAGTTCTATCACATACTAGCCCAAATTTCTGCGTTGTTCAACCCTGAGTATTGTAACGTGGCGGCAGGACAGATGACACGATAAAGGGCGGAGAATTATGAGTGATCTATTTACATTATGCGCAAGGTGGCCATGATGGGTTGGTTGGTTGGTTGTAGCCATAACACGAATGGCACCCACCCCCTCTGGGGGATTGGCCAAGTCTGATTGTGGTCTCATTGTCGAAGAAGCTTACGAATTAAAACTAAGGGAAAATAGAAGTGGGATAATGGTGGGTAAAATGATGCTAAAAATTTGAGAACCTAAAAAAAACAAAACATCAATACTGCTGTAACAACAGGTATTTTAACAAACGATTAAAAAATGGTTGATTCGATTGACTAACAATGTAAGCGACCTGATTCGGCAATAAAAGAGCGATAGCGCCCGCGCAAGGCACGTGCCGGCCACTTCGTCGTCTTCGTCATCTGTCTTGGGTCATGGCGCTGTGGGCCATTCTTTAATTATGAGTCCCATGGCATTATTAAAGCAAAGCCTTACCACTTCCTTCCAGCAATTTCGTGGAGGACGCCCAAATGACCTTTTGACCGGAGACACATCCCCGGCGACACACCCCTCGAAGCGCATCGCGTGATTTGCCGGGCCCGCTGTTGGCGCCTGCGGGCGCCGACAGCGGTCGCCACCGCCGCTGTGGCGGAGGCAGCCAACCACTCCGCAGCCTCACATGCATGCGGCGCAGGGTCGTTTCGGGCAACGTGACTCGTCTCACCGCCGGCGAAGAGAAACGGTGCGTTCGCCTGGCCTCCTTCTGTGAGCGTTGCACGGAACCGAACGGCTTTGAGACGTGGTCTGCAATACAGCTAAATCAAAGGTTAACCAAGCGAAACCAAGACTCAACCAAACTAAGCCAAGCTTTTGCTTTGCATATCCAAGGTTAGCGCAGCTAAGCCGCAGCCATTTTTTTTTCTTCTTGCTTTCGACCCACCTATAAAGCTTATTGACACGTTTACTCCTTCACTATCGGCTGGGCTGACAGCCCTGTTTGTGACGTGTGTGCCGCGAATGTAAGAATAGAACACCTATTGTGTCACAGTGCCCGGTTTGCAACGCAGAGGTTGCACCTGTCAACCACACTCCGCAGGCTCGACAACCAGAGATTAACTGCGCAGACTGTTTGGGTCACAGGCGTTGCCCATCGCAGTCCGAAAGGCCACAAAAGCATTGCGTCATTTTTAAAAGGTCGCAAGTTGTCTGAACCATTATAGATACACGGCGTATTGTCTTTCATTCGCCAGCTTGGCTAGTTTAACTGTTGTATTTTAGGCCTTACTATGGGTTTTTTTTGTAGTTACTGTTACTCATTCTTTCCTCGCTCCTCAAGCACCCCCTCCTCATACTTAGTACACCCTTTATTTGTCTTTCAATCCCTACTTCTTCATTTCCCACGCGTAGGGTAGCTATCCGGACTCTCCTCTGGTTAACCGTCCTACCTTTGATTGTAGGGTTTAACGCGCCGACGCAACGCAGTCGGTGATGAGGCGTGCAGTAGTGGAGGGGTCCGTATCAATTTTGACCACCTGGGAATCTTCGACGTGCGCCCAAATCTCGCCCACACGGGCGCTTTTGCTTTTCGCCTCCATCAGAAAACCGGCCGCCGTAGCCGCGAATCGAACCCGCGTCCTCGTGCTCAGCAGTGCGACGCCGTAGCCACTGAGCCACCACGGCGGTCCTCCCTGCCTTTCACGTATCCTTCCTTCCTTCCTTCCTTCCTTCCTTCCTTCCTTCCTTCCTTCCTTCCTTCCTTCCTTCCTTCCTTCCTTCCTTCCTTCCTTCCTTCCTTCCTTCCTTCCTTCCTTCCTTCCTTATTCCATTCTTCGAGTTAGCAAACGCAAATTTACAGGAGTGATACTTAGTTCAGATATGAAATGCACCAACCATTATATAAAATACGCCAACCGTATAAGCTGAAAAATGTTGTATGCTATACCGGTACCGATTAAAGCAGATGCTCTAATTTATCAACTTTGCCTCTCCTCTATCCCGCCTTCATTCCCAGCCGCATCATGTAGTTTATTACGTCATAGACTAATACTTATCATACTCATACCGCTCCAATCCAGGGCATTGAAAGTCGAGCCACATGAACAATAACCCGCGTACAATAGCAATGCTGCAATGCTACTCAAAGATAACAGGTTACTAACAATAGGCAATTTATTACAACACAAAATTAGCATTTTCGTGTACCAGTCAATTAAAAAACTGGCGCCTACGATTATATCTAGCATTGAAGCACCATTAACAAATAATTGCACTAAGTTCGCCTCAAACAGTAACTTTTTAGTGCCGAAAGGCCGCTCTAACAATGACTAACACACAAAATATTCTGCGCCCGTTTCCTTTTAAAAGGTTCTTTTACTAATACAAAAAAGTAAACGCCAGCAGTTATAATTTTTGAAAGCTGCACTTTTTTTTCTTTCTTCGTGATATAGCATTGTATACAAATTTGACTTTTCAATATAGCTAGGTCTTTTGTTTTTTGTCTTCGCTCCTACATCATGCTTTCTTGTATTTGTTTCTTCTGATCAGTTAAACTAGCTACTCCGACCTTTTTTGCAACTTGTACATACGCTCACTGACAGGACGTATCCCTACACTGCCGCGATACTTCCTCCTGTTTCATACTCATCTATTATATGGGGGAACACGACACACATCATTCTTATTCCGTTCGCATGTGTCTTCTAGACAGATACAGTCCGCGCCCCATCTTTTTTGACACACGCTTCAATCTTGCAAGCGAAATTGCGCCGTGACAAGTTTTTTCCGTTCTTAAAAAATGCCTTTGTTAGTGAGTGGTAAAAGCAACGTAACGTATCATGCAAAGGGCTACTATTCTTTTCATTGGTTAGAGTAGGCAGCCGCCTGCTTTCCGGAAGCACTGTCCCAAGATGGCGGCGGTGTTGGCAGCACGGCTGTCCTCCAAGGAGATTCTTTGCGCAATCTCGTTTGGGTAACCATGAAAGATGACTCGTGAAACAAACCTTCCGGCGTCCCGGCCTACGTACCGTCGGGGTTTGAAAGCGTCCCCTTGGTAGTTACATCCAACCAGGGGATTTCTGTGGCGCAATCTCCTTTGGGGAAAACTGGGAATCTCGACTTCTGTGAGGCATAGATGTTTCCGGAGTTCCAGTACGTATCATACACCGTCGGGGTTTGGCGGTGGTGACGGCGGCGTCAACCAGTCTGGGGATTGTTCGCAGGTCATATATCCTTGCCTGTCAGGAATTGCAACAGTGTGTAGTGATAGCGAAGAGTGAGGAGGATTTATTACGCGAGACAGGAGAAGAAAAGCACAGCAGATGGTGATGCAAGCAACCACTCAGCTGAATGAACATTCCAGGCGAGCGCCGTTGCTCGATGGTAATGAATACCTCGGCGGCGATGATTATTTCCTGGCGGTTTAACCCGGTGCGATGAGGTGGCGCTCCGGAGAATCCGCGTGGGCGCAGCCTTGACCACGGCGAAAAAGACCTCACGGAGGACGCAGGTTCGCCCAGAAACATGCCTCTTCTGTAGAGCCCCTGCCACAGAAACGACTCTGGACTACCTCCTGGGGACATGTGCGGGTTTTCAGCCAACACGAGTTTGCCACTTGAGGGTCCTCGGGGATCACCCAGGACGTCCGCCTGAACTTCCCCGCTGGATGCACGGTCGCCAATACCGGCTCCTCCTAAACTTCATTGTGGAGGCGGTACTGCTTGATAACATTTAGTTTATGGCGAATGGCGTAATCGGGCAATAAAAAAAAGTTTGCGTTTTAAAGCTGTGTTCATGTCTTTAAACAATAGGCTGTTTAACCTTGCCAAAGTTCTCGAACCATGGTCAACACTTACCCCGGTATTCTACGTCCTTCCTCCACTCTAGCTTGCGGTGGAGGAGGTCCTTGAAATCGATTTCCCCATGCATAAGCATTGAGGAATCCTCCCCTCACCCGAGTGGAAGGGGCAAATGGAGTGGAGGCGGGACTCAGAATACGGCCCTAGCCAGCGACGGCGTTCGTTTCTTGCACTTAAACTGTTTCTAGAGCCTGTTAATATTGCAGGATTTTATTAGTTTCGAAATGTAACTCTTCTATTGCCCTTAATAACGCCGCTTAGAGTCTACGCACACTACTAGCTATCATTGTATGTCATTGTGAAGTTTCTTTCCCCCCTCCATGTGTATTGTATATCGTCTCTTCTCTTGAGTGTACTTCGCACTTTGAATCCATTTGTGTTTTTACACGAACTCGCCCTGACCCGTTTCTTCCTCTTATCATTCGAACTTACATCCACTCACTTGCTTCAAGGGAGAAACTGGTGTCTTCGGTGTATTGTGTGCGCCTCGGTCTGGAGCTTGTTCTCATCTCTAAGACTGTTCATATCTCAATGAACTTTGCAAAGACTTTATTAGAAGCGTTCACCTTGACAGCACTGTGCAATGTCTATGGGCGCGTTGCAATGTCTTCATAAGAGCATTTACCTTACGTGAGAAGTCGTAGCCAACCCTCATACATGACGTCAATCTCTCCTATTTTTTCTCCCTGTAAAAAGAAAGAAGGAAAAGATTATTACGATCATGATGATGGTTTTGGTGGTGGTGGTGGTGGTGGTGATGATGATGATGATGATGATGATGATGATGATGATGATGATGATGATTGCCCACGCAATCCCCCTCCACGCGGCACGCACTGACAACCTTTTCGTCATCGTCGTCGAATGCGGAACTTTTCTCTGTAGCAGACGCTCCCGATAACCGAGCTTCCCGCTGCACATATAGATTTAATATTTCGCTGAAATGTTCCTGGCAGTGTAACATAAATGCAGCGAATTTTTATTTGCAGTGCTTAAAGAGTGTTGCAGTGGGAGAAGGAGAAAAACGAAGGGAAACACCAGGTACTCAACCAGGTGTGCAGAGCTGGGTTCGCTACCCTGCACAGGGGACCGGGGTTGAGGGGATAAAAGCGAGGGCAGGCGAAAAGGGTGTCACGATCGGCGTACGGTGTTGCGAAGACCGTCCTCAATATTATCGGATTCGCCCAGCCAAACCTTCCGTCGTCCGGTCCCCCTCATCACCGACGGGGAGCAACCCGGCTTTGTAAACAATGACGCGGCGGCGACTGACGCTGCTGCTGGATGCAAGCTGCTTTCGGCAGCTTCACGGTAACAAGCGCCCGCCCATGAGGGCAGCCACAATGACCGAGAACGTTGAACGCAGGTGGTGACAAAGGCGTCGCGTGGCTCCGGCCTTTCGGCGGCAGGCTTAGTGTTCCTGTCTTCTTCGGCGGCGAGCCGCGCATCGTGGGAACTCTTTGTGGCGGGTCCGAGACGCCGCTGTTTTAACGAGCGCCCGACGCCGGATTACCGGTGGGGCCCAGGCGTCCTCCTGTCGCTTCAACCTCGCCTGGTCCTAAAGGCTTCGATAGGAAGATTGCACCACCGAAGCCAACCTGACGCTGACCTGTACGAGAGGAAAAGTGCTCTTGAGTTTCAGTGCCACGGATTTTCATGACTGGTGTGTTCCTGAAAACAGCGGGAGAAAGGGTAAAAGGGGACTGACCCAACTTGGTTATTTAATCTCGCGCGCGCAGGAGCCCAGGATCCTGTTCACTGAGTCAACCGCCATGTGAAGTTCGAAACATAAAGTCGCTTTCTTCGCCCTACTCGGCCCCATTGTGCGCCCCAACTTAGGGCCAATGGACGCCACCACCGGTCACGCCACCAGATCCGCAACAAGGAGTAGGTAGAGGCGAGAACGTGCGTACCCATTGATTCTTTTGGTACGACACTATAGGCGTTCGTGCAAACCTATGTTGTTGAGGAAACGTAGAAGAGCTTCGACCGCCTTCCGTGAAATTATTGATAGGGGCCAATTCAAAAAGATTGCCTCTGCCGTGAACGGCTGACCGTACAATCAGCTAAGCTCAGCGGCAAATACACTTCTCGCATGCGAATGTTGAAGTAAGCGACGAAGTACATGTTCTATTGTCTCTTCAGACCTACGTGCGTCTCAGCGGGCGCCGGTAGCCATCCCAATGAAGAAGGCGCAGACTTTGGTGAAGGCTTCTCCCAACCGCAGTATACAAATTTTAGATCGAGACAGGTGCATGGAAGACTGCGTTGGAGTTGAGGAACCTGGATGCAGAAACGGGGATTCGCAGTACAATATATTCCGTTGCTTCGTGGAACATTCGTGCAAAAGAACGAAGAGTGCTCGCGGCAGGGGTACTTCTGAGCGGAAGCAAGGTGCTAAATTCGCTATATTGGCCTGTTTGGGCAGCTTCATCCGTCAAAACGTTGCCGATCATTCCGTACTGACCTGGCATCCACTGCAAGAGGCCATTCGTGGTGGCTGATGGAATTTTTTAACACAGAAGCTGTTTAGCAAATCGCAATTTTTCGTGGAATAAACATTTATTCCTCCTTTTCCTCGTGTCCGCAGTTAAAAATACCAAGAGATTGCCGAGCGCGCACACGTGAGCGCGGGCTTCGCGGCGACCGACCGGCACTTTGTGAAACCAAAATGCCTAGCGCGCGTGTGTGCCTGCCTCGCGACGATCGCCCAGCGTCCCCTGCGCACGTTTGTCGAGCCAAGCTCAGCCACTTAGGAAGATTGGCCAAGATTGCGGTGACCACCCGACAGTGAAAAACATTTACACCATCTTCCCGCGAGGGGAACCATGGGGTAGATGCGACGCATTGGGAGTTGCCGTTGCGTTTCCGTTATGTTAGCGTGTGGATTGCTGTTGTTGTGTGTCCTATTTACGCAGCATGTTCACCCCCGATGCGTCGCATCTACCCCATGGTTCCCCTCGCGGGAAGATGTTGTAAATTTTACGGTTGCGCCGACCATCGCGATATCAGGTCTGTTAGTCTCCATTTCAAATCATCGGCGGTCACCGGAGGATGTCATCGGAGGAGCGCCGGCGGAACGACTGAGCGGAGCGGCGCAGTTACCGCGTTTATATGTACAGCCGGTAAAACGCGTGTCTATAACAGCGATTTCAACTTCAACCAGCTACATCTGAAAACTGCCGAAACATACTCGTTCCAAACATGTCGGAGGTAAAAGCGAAGGGCTAAGACTACAGAATTCCGCAGTAGTTTTATTCAAATCCCGCTCCGGCGGGGCAGGATAGGGCTGAGAGTACGAACGCTGTGTTATAGACAAGCTTTTTACCGCCTGTACGGTGATTGGAATGAGAGAGCGCAGCGCAGAGCAGCGCACGCGCATGTGTTAACCCGCACCCACGCATAGCTGGCACGGTGACGGAGCGAGCGCAGCCGAGCGCTAACACGCAGATGGCGCTGCGGTGAGAGCGGCGCTAGCGCGCAGCTGGCGTGGCGAGGAGAATGGGGGAGGGATGCGGACGCCGCCGGACTACGCCGGAGGGACAAGGCGGGTGAAAGAGATGCGTTGCATCTAAAAACCCAAGAAAATGCCGAGCGCTCGTGTGTGCGTGCCTCGCGGCGACCGCCCAACGTCCCATCGTACGTTTGCTAGCCAAGTATACTCAGATAGAGGGACTGGTCAAGATTGGCAAAAAAAAAAAAAACTGCACCGTTCACCGTAATCGTGGAAACACTTGCTCGGAACGAGAAAGACACGTCATAGCGTACGCCCCTCCAAGGTGATGTCCGATGATTATCACTTCAAAAAAGAAAAAAAAGAAAGAAGCTCGCACTTGTGGCAACAGTGATGGAGTAAAGGTCGTTGAGGGAGCGAAGAAGCAAATCTGCTGCAATCGTGGACTTCCATGTTTGTCGTGAAGGTCGCGTACAGCTTCTCTACCTTCAAGTCTTACGCGTTAGTGTGAGCTTGATTCATTTTTTTACCTCTGTCCCTAGTTGGTTGCAGGAGACGTTTAAAGAGCCATGAAAACAAAATAAAGGTTTTTTTTAACAGAAATACTGTTTTGTCCCGAAAACAATTGTACCGATATTATCGTCAAGTTCGAGCATAATAATAAACATAATCATAATCATTATAAACATTCCTAATAGATTAATAAGCATTCATAAAACATTCATAATAAACATCATCATAATAAACATTCGGACATAATAAAGAAAACATGTGAGGCAGTGGCGACTTCCTAGCCACGTTCTGGCAACTTCTGTGACGTCACAGAACCTTGTTTATGCCATTGGCAGCGGCGGAACCCATCGCTAAGAAGTGTGACTGGACGATTGTAGTGGGGCCTTAGTTCCGTTTGACCCCATTACTTGAATGTTAACGTGCAGTTAGCACAATGACGATTGTTTTTTGTGCTGACCCATATGACGCCACACCTGCCATACCACCTGACTTTAGCGCGAAATTTGAAAAATTACCAATGCTCCTGGCGTTTTTCCGGTTAAGAAACGTCTTTCGTGGCTGGAATATGGAGCTGAGTGTGATATTGAAGCGCGGTTCTCCAAGTTAAACAAGGTTTTATTTTGTGTTTGGGGCCTCTTTGAAACAGGGTATATGCACGCACACTCACAGGAGAGGGACCCCGCTCTTTTCCCGCAAGGACAGTTAGTTGTGACGTCACAGAAACTGCTCCGGCACAGAGGACGACGTCACCAAAAACGCGTGTCGCAAGAGTCCCGCGATACACCGGTCGAGAGGCTCAGCGCATTCTTCGGTTTAAGGAAGATAGACGAACAACAACTATCAGAAGAATATCGGCCCCGCAAATGCTATCACACATTCTTGTTAAAGGGCGCGATCTTTATATTTTTTATGCCGAGTGCTGGTCGGTTATTTTGCGTAACAGGATGAAAAATTATGGCGAGCATGGGAACGGAAGTTTTGGTAATGAAAGGGTGAATTTCAGATAACTAATAAAGAAGGAACAGGGAGAACGAGCTCATGTTTCAGCGGCTTTAATAACCCTTACGACGTGTGTTAGTTTTTATTTATTTCTTATTTTATCTCACAGAAAGCAAACGTTGTTTTCAGCCATATAATTTAGATAACAAAGTTTGAATTAAACCAACCATTAAAGTGCACGCGCTTCGTCCGCCTGCGTGTGGGGCTATGAAAAATACATGTAGCATAGGAAGCACAAGGCATGCTGCGAAGTATGAACTTTGTTCGCTATGTGAAAATAAATGTAACGTAAGAAGCATGAGGCGCGCTGAGGAACATGAACTTCGTTTGAAGTCTGAACTTATCGTCACAAAAAGAAAGAAAAAGCAGATTGAAAGCCTTAACTAAGAGAAGAATTTTAATACCAGAGTCAGGACAACACGCAAAAGAAAATTCGGTGTCCTATGCAACCGGAAACTTATCAGGTTTTTTAGAAGAACATAAAAGTATACATATAAAAAAATGAGCCCTTACAAAAGGGTCGTCCTGCACTCTGGAAAACAGGGGTTACCAATATCGTTAGGGGCCACGTCGAGCCGTCAACAGAGCGTTAATGACCGACTGCAGCTACTGCTCAGCGCTCACGAACGACAACACAGGAGCCACCCATTTTTTCGCAGTAATCCGAAACGCTTAGGCGACCTGAACGGACCCAGAAGATCACCAGGTATCCCGGGTACCGCGGGCGGGGGTACACTTGTAAACACACCCTGAAAGGACCCAAATCGATACCACGATCTTCGCCATTTCTTTCTCTTTCACCACTCCGCGCGGCCGTTTATTTTTCTCTTTTCATAACGTCTCGCCCGAAAACCTGTTGGCTTTTGGCCGGGACGCTGTTTTGCACGTTCGTGCCCCCGGGCAAAAGAAGAAAAGAAGACCGCGCTGCGCGTGTTTTGTTATTCCTGGGACGTTGCTCGTCCCGACGTACCGGCCGCGACTACGGAACAGGCACCACAGCGCAGCTATCGGCAAAACAAACACGGCCGGGGCTGGGGAGAGGGGGACGTTCGAAGGAGGTGGAGGAGGCAAGAAGACCTGACTGATTCCCCGGCTTTAGTCAAGGTCGCACCGTAGCTCGACTCTGGGTCAGGGCTCCGTTTCCCGGGAATGGATGGGATGCACGGAGCGTTGCTGCTATTTTCTGCCTTTCCGAGCTGTTGCATCGGCGGCAAGGTGCTTTTCCCGCTAGTCTACTTCAACCCTTCCTGTTACCTTCCCCCCGTTAACCCTTCTCTTTCTCACACACAGCTATTACCGTCGTTTTGGCTCCCGTTGCCCCAATCTTGAGGGAGGGAAAAAGCGCGCCAAGCCTTTTCGCGCTACACGCCTTGAACTCCGTCTCACGTCCCTGGCCTAGCCGAGACTGAAACCACTTTTTCTTCCTTGTTTTGGGGAGGCGGGGGGTATACCGACGATATGCGGGTGGAGAAATGTCTTGGTTTGCTCTTTTTCGCCTCCCGAGGGAGACGGTGGCAAAGGAGGCGGCGGCGCGCCGCGGTACCCGGCTAAACCCGGCCGCTCCGCGGATAAGCAGTCGGCTCGGCTTGGCCTGGCTCCTCCCACACCGGCTGTCGTCTGCTCGGCGTACCTGCGCAGCAGACGGCGGCGTTGCATCTACTCCGAGTACAAATAAACGAGCGTGTACTCCGTTCCTTTTCTCTTTTATTCGTCTGGGTTCAAAGACAGATAATAAGAACGGGAACGGAAAAAATGTCTCAGTACACTGAGTACGGCAGATGTTTTAAAAGGAATGGACAACAGCGGATGAAGTGGTAGCAGACGGAAACACGACTGCACGGTCAAGCGCAGTTGTAAGGTTCTGGGAGCGATACATCTGCCCGGGGGCTCCTGTTCTTTCTCGGATGGGTTTCTTGGGGAGAAAGTATTGACTGAAGTGACTCAAAGGTTATCGCAATACAACAACCCAAAATGAAAGAAAGTAGGAAGCTCCTGAGGTGCAAGGCTTCGAATGCTTGCGTGTCGTTTTCACGGATGTTTTTGATCCGTGGTCGGGGCGTTGCACTGGCTAGGAATTCGCGGCCGGCTTCTTCAAGCTCTTGTCAAACAACGCCTGCCGTCCGCGCGAACAGACGTCGTCTGCAGGTGTTTACATAGTTGGCGGCAGCGAGTGAAAGTGTTTTCAGAAGGAAGAAAAACGAAAGCCAAGAGCTGCTTTCTATCCGTCAGTGCCGTAATCACAAAACAGCTTGAGAAGAAGAAAAAAACAGCAAGATGTAGCGGGCATTGAAGATGTCGAGCAGGGAAGAAATTTCGCTGGACCTGAATGGCGAAATTTACATGGCGTTTGTTGCTATGCAAAAGAAGCTGTAAGCATCTGATTGAGCAATATGCGTAGCAACGCACTGGAATGACGAATTCCCCCAAGACTTGCATGCACGTTGTGAAACCGAAACTTGTATAAAAAGAGTCTTCCATGTTGTAGGCTTTCTTGGTAATTTAAATTACGTGAGATGAAAACGGCCGGGATCGGTTCGTGCCGAAGGGCCTGAAAAGCTCTAAGGGGTAGTCAAAGCTCTTCGCATTATTTCCCTAGGTCCGATTATAAATGTTTCTATATGTGTATGATGTCTGTTTGAGGGGCCCCATTATCGTCACTCCTATGCTCCAATTATCATCATCATCATCATCATTATTATTATAACACGCAAGCACACACACACACACACACACACACACACACACACACACACACACACACACACACACACACACGCGGAACAGAACCATTCTAGCAGGCTACAATATTGTCCTATATCGTGGGGTGAAGGGACAGGTTCATACATGTTAACTTATTTCAAATCAAAAGAAACCCCAGGTGTATGCCGGGGACATAATGGCGCCTTTTTTTCAGAACATACTTGCATACGTCAACTCTTCTAGCTCGACGTTACCGCAGAAACGCAGTTCTTTCACGATCATCGGTGTCACTGCCGAAAGCAGATTGCTCGAAGATGTACTGGAACCACTGAGTATCATTTTTACGTTCTGAAATAAAGTTTGCATGTTAGGCCATGGAAGATTGATGTTTAACGTGTATACGAAGCATCATCACACGGGACCTTATTTCAAAGGAAACTTGGGTTCATTTCCCACATAATGCAGGTGACATACATACGTACATACATACATACATGACATACAAGCATACAGCTATAAGTGCAACACACATACATACATACACACATACATACATATGTCAGCTACGTCGTGGCTCGAATGAAGGTCGAATATAAGAAACTAGGTTTTGTGCATTTAAAGCATTTAATTATTTAGAAAACTGAGGTTACAGTGGATCAGTACAGAGGAACACGGGGAGAAAACGTCTGACGCGGTGCACTGGAGTGGGGCGACTCTCTCAGCGAAGAGAGAGAGAGAGAGAACCACTTTATTTTACGGGCTGGGTCAGGGGGAGGAGGTGGCGGGGACCCAGAGGGTCTCAGCGACCTGCTGGGCCCTGGAGACGAGGATGGTCTGGGTCTCCAGGGTCGAGCTCCGAAGTGCACTTCCACGTGAGAGAGAGTGAAAACTTGGACATAAACACTCGCGTTGAGTCTGGCGTCGCCTCATGTTCCCGGGCATAACACACCCGAGTCAGGGGCGCGTTCGTGCTCTCGAGGAGCTCGGATTTTCGACGCGGCCATGGCCGTAAATTGCGGTTTTCTGCGTGTCTTCGGACGCAGCTTCGGTGATGTCGAGTGGCTAAGTACCTCGTGGTCGACCGTTTTCGTTTCTCGGCGGAGACAATTCTGCGAATCGTCAGAGCTAGCTGACACATACATACATACATAAATACATACATACATACATACATACATACATACATACATACATACACACATACATACATACATAAACACACACATACATACATACATACATACATACACACATAGGCCTACATACATGCCGACATGCATACATGCAAACATACGTACATACATTCATACATACATGCATGCATGCATCCATCCATCCAACCATACATACATACATACATACATACATACATACATAAATGTATGCACACACACATACATATATACATGCACATACATGCGCCCATACATACATGCATGCACACCTACATACATGCATGCATGCAAACATACATGCATACATGCATGCATACATACATACGTGCATGCACGCACATACATGCGCACATACATACATACATACATTCACACATGCACACATACCTGCATGACCGCATACATGCATACAAACATACATGCATGCACACACGCATGCATACATACATACATATATGCATACATACATACATACATATAAGCAGACATACATACATGCAAACATACATACATACATGCATGCATGCATGCATACATGCATACATATATGCATACATGACATACATGCATACAGGCATAAATGCAAACATACATACATGCATACATATATGCACGCATACATACATACATGCCGACATGCATACATGCATGCACATACATGCATACATACATAAATAATACATACACATATACACACATGCATGCGCACACACATGCATGCATGCATACATACATACATACATGACATACATGCATACCTACATACATACATACATGCACACATACATGCATTCAGACATACATACACACGTACATGCATACATGCATACATACATACATACATACATACATACATACATACATACATACATACATACATACATACATACATACATACATACATACATACATACATACATACATGCATGCATGCATGCATGCATGCATGCAGACATACACACATACATACATGCACACATGCATACATACACATACGTACATACATTAGTACATACTTGCATGCACACATACATGACATACATGCATACATGCATAAATGCAGACATACATACACGCACACATACATGCATGCACACATACATACATACGTACATACATGCACACATACATGCATGCACACGTACATACATACATACATACATACATACATACATGCATACACACACGCGTACAGGCATACATGCAAACATACATACATGACGTACATGCATGCACACATACATACATACATACATACATGCATACTGATGAAGGCGAGTTTCTGTGCCAAAACGTTGGCAACCCTCGTAGGTCGCTACCTTGTTCAGTTTCCTTTTTCTGGCATGCATACGTACATACGTACAAAAATGGGCAAATGAGATTAGAACACGAAAATATGAACTAAAACACGCAAAATAAAAGAATATGGATAGTGGAGATTAAATAATGGCTCGTTAGGAGTATATTTGAAACGAAATTGTTAATTTTTGTGGCTGTAATAAAGTCACGCGACAATTTCACTTGCACGGAAATAAATCATGCTATTTGTGTGTCTGGTTCATAATTGCGTGTTCGCGTTTCATTTGCCCATGGTTCTACGTACGTACATACAGTCATGGATGAATGAAACGCGAACACGAATATAAGAACCAGAACACACAAATAGCTTGATTTACTCCCGTGCAAGTTTCCGTGTCGCGCAACTTTATTACAGCCACAAAAATAAAAAATTCCCTTTCAAATATACTACTAACGAGCCATTATTTTATCTCCACTATCCATATTCTTTTTTTTTGCGTGTTCTAGTTCATATTTTCGTGTTCTCATGTCATTTGTCCTCATTCTACGTGCGTATATCGATGTGCGTACGCAGTAAAAAGTAATGATGTGCGTACGCAGTAAAAAGTACCTCGAGTACAGCACAAGTGTTTGAGATAGGTGGCGAGGCAGTGGAAGGGGCAAGCGAATATATCTACTTAGGCCAAGTTGTGACCCCGGATCCCAACCACGAAGTAGATAAGATTAGAAGGATAAAAATGGGGTAGAGTGCATTCGGCAGCCATTCTCAGATAATGAATGGCAGCCTACCATTGTCCCTGAAGAAGAAAGTGTATGACCGTTGCATCTTACCGGTACTCACCTACGGGACAGAAACTTAGAAACTTGGAGGCTCACTAAGAGGGTTCAACTTAAATTGAGGACAACTCAGCGAGCAATGGAACGGAAGACGATTGGTGTAACATTAAGGAACAAGAAGAGAGTGGAGTGGGTCAGTGAGCAAACACGTGTTAAGAACATATTAGTAGAAAGTAAGAACAAGAATTGCCGTGGGCAGGGCATGTATGCGAAGGCAAGATAACCGTTGGTCATTAAGGGTAACACAGTGGATCCCTAGAGAAGGCAAGCGTGGCAGGGGGCGGCGGAAAGTTAGATGGGCAGATAAGATCAAGAAGTTTTCGGGGATAAATTGGCCGCAGTTAGCACAGGACCGGGATAATTAGAGATCTACGGGAGAGGTCTTTGCCCAGTGGGCGTTGACAGATTGGTGATGATGATGATGACGTAGTAAACGTGCGTAGGTACATATATCAATTGTGGTAATATATAGGGACGTACTCTCGAACGACGGGATCTTATGCTTCACTGCAAATGTCTGATGCGTTTACTTACTCGCGCTCTGCGCACATAGTTAGATAACGAGCTGGAATTTTGTGAAATTTACGGCATAAATGTTTGTAACCTTAGTTTTTCGGTTGTTTCCCTCTATTTTGTGGTCGACCTGCTGCGTTTGCAGAGTGCTCAGGAATTCCGTACTTTAGCGACACGGCAGGAATTTGCACACGGCTTACAGCGGAAAGCATACAGGCGAGTTTCGCATTCCTGCATAAAAGATCTGTAGTATTCAAAGATCTGTAATATTGCGTGTACTGCTTAAGTGAAAAAACGCACGTGAACACACGCAAAGCACTTTTAAAGAGGACGCAGAATGTTTGCCTTTAGTATTTATGCATCACTAAACTCCGTGCCTTTCATCTCGGCCATCCTAAAACGCTGAAAGAGATTAAAAAAAAGTCCCCCATGAAGTATTATAGATGAAACGAGGGCGTATTGCTGTTACTTTCGCATGGCAGCATTCCTATTATATTTGTTACCCTGTTTGATTAATGTCAGATCTTTTGGACATCCCCACCGCCAGTTCATTCCTTCTCTTGCCAGCGCCACATAAAAGTCTGCGATGATCGATGGTGCAATAGGCCGTGCAGACGACAGCGCCTTACGAGCAAACGACAGTTTTTCACGCAGACTATGCGCTGATTTCTCGTCTGTTAACGATGAAGCAGCGCAACGCTGAAAAGCACGCGGGACTGCCCAAAGGCAAAAAGAGGGAGAGAGAGAAAAAAAAACGACTTTTGACGAAATCAAGAAATTTTTTGTCTTGGTGCAACATTTTTTTACACTTTGACGCGCTAATTTGCGTGAGCGTATACGTTTGGAGAAGGGAGTTCACGAACCAAATGAGAAGACGCGAGATCAATGACACCTGCAGCGTACTCCTAAAGAGCAAGGGCGTAGACAAGGAGTGATTAATTCTAACGATAATTCTACTACCCAACGAGAGAATGACGAGCATGTAAGACGACAAGTGGAGTGATTTCTCAAGGGCGTCATTTAACTCCCCGTACGAACATCAAGTTTTCTTTTTTCTTTCGCTGCTTCTTTTTTTAGTTGCTCTTGAAAAAAAAATCAACAGTTTTGCCTTTTATTAGGAAATGTTAAGTACACGAATGCACACTGAGCGCGATGTAATAGTAGGCGAAGCCTCGCCAAATACAAAAATGAAATAAAAAGAGTAACCTTTTAAGCGTTAACATCAAAGAGGTCCCAAAAAAGCGAGAAAGTTCGAATTTAAACTGAAATTTCAATTATTTATGTTGGGGCATGTCCTTACTAGTGCTGAACTATGAGATGACTAAGCCACGGCTGCTCTATTGCTTAATATAACCCATCGAACGGCCGTAGCTAAGCGAATGGCAGAAATAACATGGATTAGATTTGGAACGCAGTTTTGTAACAGGGCGCGTAAGGTCAAGTTGGAAGATGGCCTCTCAAATCCGGTCACGTAGCTTTAACAACGCGCTCAGCCTGGTTTCGGTGTTCTGCCATTATTGCTAGTCAAGTGGACCGGCTGCGCTGGCGTGTTGCAACTTGTCAGTTAGTTTTACTCTGCCTCCTCAGCTACGGGATATCGTTACGGAACGTTCCGTGGTTTTCTGTACCTTCTCAGCTCACACAGTGCTAGTAACTTAGAGGGTTCGACGAGAGAGAGAGCGAGAGTGACAGAGAGAGAGAGAGAGAGAGAGAGAGAGAGAGAGAGAGAGAGAGAGAGAGAGAGAGAGAGAGAGAGAGAGAGAGAGAGAGAGAGAGAGAGAGAGAGAGAGAGAGAGAGAGAGAGAGAGAGAGAGAACGATTATTAGTGAAACTGGCGATATCAGCCGAGCTAAGCTGCCTGGCTTGCTGCGCCAGATGAATGCGATGACGATGATGATTATAATGATGAAGAACAACACATATGATTTTAACTATTTTCAAAGTCTAATCAAGACTTGTGTCTTTTGGGTACCCCAATAAGGATTATGTAGCACGACAGGCCCGTTTGGAAAAATTCCAAGGAACTTATACGTCCCTCAGTCCTAGTCCTACGGAGAGCGGTCGTCCCAGAGACACTGCGAGTGACACGTTTTGTGTACTAAATCGCGCACAAATCACAAATGAGGTGTTGCAGATCTTCACACACATCACACTGTGGGCACAGTGGCGAAGTGGATTGGTGGATCTTGTAGCAGAAGTATCGCGTGTAAGCGACATTCAACCGCACACGGTGGAGTACTGTTTCATCATGCTTGGATAGTCCAGGTGGCATATTAAAATTACTCTGTGGGTCGATACAGTAGATGGACGCGTAATGACGGAATGCGTCAGCCCAAATCGATCACTGCATGCTCCATGCCACACTGGATGCAAGTGCTTAAGCATCTTTCCTAGAAAATGGTACCGGTATTTTTGATCCACGTTGGTAATATGCTGTGGATGCTGCAACGTCCACTTTCACATTTCCAGTTATTCCGCAATGGGCAGCGAGCCACTGGCGTGCTATTTGATGGTGCGCTTGCACAGCTTGAAGATGTAAAGATTTTACATCAAGCACAGAGTGATTTTTCGGGAAAATGCCAGACATTGCAGCGCAGCCTGAGAGTCCCTGAAGATGGCCCACACGCGTGCCGGCTGCTCGATGATGTGAGCCAAGGACAGCCGCAGAGCTGCAAGTTCGGTAAACGTAGATGATGTTTTGTGGCTGAGCAGGACACTATATATTGCTGCGAACACGTGTAGTTTGGAGACAGCATACCGCTTGGCTGCCTTGACTGATGTCATCGCTATTGCGAAGTTCCTTTCGAGGTATAGCGCACACAGTTGGCGATAGGTGAGTCGAAACGAGAACGTTTTAGTTTGACTGCTTGGAAAGCAGCGCACACCCGCCGCGGTGGCTCAGTGGCTAAGGCGTTGCACTGCTGAGCACGAGGTCGCGGGTTCAATTCTCGGCCGCGGCGGCCGCTTTTCTGATGGAGGCGAAAAGCAAAAACGCCCGTGTGTGCGAGATTTCGGCGCACGTTGAACATCCCTAGGTGGTCAAAATTAATTCGGAGCCCTCCACTATGGCGCGCCTCATCGCCTGGGTTGCGTCGGCGCGTTAAACCCTACAATCAATCAATCAATCAATCAATCAATCAATCAATCAATCAATCAATCAATCAATCAATCAATCAATCAATCAATCAATCAATCAATCAATCAATCAATCAATCAATCAATCAATCAATCAATCAATCAATCGAAAAACGGTGCACAAACAAGGACGAAGGGAGTGACAAACCAAGAGCGTTCGTCACGTCCTCCGTCTTTGTTTCTACGCTTCTTTTGAAGTAAACAAAATGTGTACCCAACCAGCCCGACGTGGATCTTTAAAACGTTCTTATTCTTCCATTATTCCCGAGCAACGCTACCTTTTAATTAAGTTATAGTCTGCGCTAGTCGGACGCAACCACGAAACAGCGAAAAAAAAACTATAAAACACTAAAAACCACAATGCCTAGGCTGACTAATTCTCAGAAGGCATAGGGGAGCTTCGATGATGACCGAACGTCAAAGGCTCATAGCTATCGGCTCTGTTGCTATCCGCAAAGAGAGCGACCGAGTGAGAGAGATAAATAAACATCAACCGAGAGAGAAAGACGGAGATAGAGAAAGAAAGCAAATGGACAGGCAGAGAGATTAATTAGACAACGACGTTCAGTTGGCTATCCTGCACTGGAAGGGCGAGTGTGGGAGAAAAAAAAAAGAAAAAGCATAATTTCTTGAGTCCAACGCAGTGTCATGCAGACTGCGGTCAGCTCTGGCTTCGAGCAGGTCATTGCGGCTGACGTACTTTAATTGGCGTTGCACAGCGCTTCAAAAAGTTAAGCTCTAATCGCACCAACGAAGCGAGCGAAAATGGCAGCTGTAAAGGCACTTACACAAGTCCATTTTTTTAATCCTCAGGAAGCACTGACCTTCTGAAGTCAGCGCAGCAAAGTGCTCATGCAATGCAACGCTTAAGTCGTGCCATAATCGATTGCGCGCATATTTAAATGAAACGCGACGAACAGCCATCGAAAGAAAGAGGCAGATGGTTCTGCACTTAAATAATACCCGGCGTATGCGAGATAAGAGAACGCGCACTATACGACTGCCCGGTTTAGTGTTTCCTTCGGCGAGGTAAGACGAGAGAATTTTTTTTTCGTATGCCCCCGAAGCTAAGACTTCGTGGAAACGACGATGCAGCGAGTGGTCCGTTAGCTGGAAATATCCCTTTTGTTATTTTTTCACCGTGGATCGCTCGCTGATTAACATGACATTGGGCATGCTTTCAATGCATTCTCATTAACGGACCCATTTAAGGCCCCATTTCGTCTTTTGTCGTCCCGGTCATTTTAGACTTCGTCGCCGGAAATTCCTACCAACTCTGAGCATCCGAACCAGACGATCTGCATGCAATAAGGCCTAAAGCTTTGTGTCGTCTGCGAGGTAGAGATAGCAGACGACGCAATGGTAATCAGCCTGAAAGTTCTCGCGTTCGCGCGAGATGAAATTGCAAAGAAGAGCGTGTATTGAAAGAAAACTGAAGCAAAAAGAACTAAGAAAAGAAGAAAGAAGAGGGTACATTGATATAAGAATGCACGAAGGGGAATAATGAGAGTTCGGTTGCGCAAGCTTTCGGCACAACCTTGCATGCGATGAAGCAGAGGTCTCTGGTTTCGTCGAATATGGCGCCTATTGAAGACAGACGATCCGATTTTGGAATTCCTCGTCTTGCTTCCTGCCTTTTGCGGCAACCGGAGCGAATTGTTGCAAAGGTAAGACTGGCGGGAAATTTCAATGCTCGCGGGAGAATTTGAAGCTCTTTTTTGTTGTTCCTTTCAACGTCCTCCGTTGCTGCGTTCGGAGATTTTGAGTTACGATATCTCCCTTCCCGGTTTAAAAAGCGATCTTAGTCGGATTTTCAGGCCAATATATGGTAAAAAAGCGCTGGGTTAGCTGAAATAACGAGTTAAAAAAGAAAAGTGGGAAGACTGACACACAAAATCCAGCCGACAAATGTTTTTCAAGAAGCGAATCCCTTAAAGTCAGTTGCTCTAGATAGGGAAATGAATAACAAAGAAAAAAATTGTTGGGAAACGGAGAGATACACAAATGCGAAACTGAGGCGATTATGTATTTGTAGATGCTTCAAGGTATACCACAAAGCCGTTACGTGTTACACAATGTGATAGGGGTTCTGAATGCACACATACTGTCTGCTTACGATAAATGCGCCTTTGGGACTGATCGCTATTCATCGGCTGAGGGAAAAAAACGGATTTTTCTTCGCTAGAGGATTGATATTATGGTGCGGATTAAAATAGGAACTCCGATTGCAGGCCATATAGTGAGGGATCGCTTTCAGGGTCGTGAAAAAGGCAGCCGTTTGGGGCGGGAACATTGGACTTCTTGCTGTGTAGGTGTTGCAACAGAATTTTTGCAAGGTCGACGGGCAGGCCGCATTAGAGGGAGTCGAGACCGCTTTTGCTATTCAACTGAAATAAAAGCGTGGAGTAACCGATTTCCTCTGGGGGAAGCGACAATAATGGCACGCTTTATTCAATCAAATAATCAAATATAACTTACTTTCATTACTTATAAACGGTGCCGGGGCTGTAGAAGGAAATGTGGAAAGAAAAGAAAAGGACAGCAGAGAAAAAAGTAGTCCGTCTAAACCTGAGCCGTGCTCCTGTTTTGTTTTGTTTCGAGATTTCTTTCACTTCGTTGTTTTTTGTCGCATAACGGGCAAATAGATGAGCCTGTACAGTCAGCAACGCATAAAATTCGAGCACAAAGAACTTGAGCCTGTGCGCAAGAAATTAAAACCTTTGCTTAGAAAGATTCAAAACACCAACGGTGCGAATCCCTGAAGCTCAGCTTCGGTATTTATTTCTAGAGTGCGTATAATTCATAGCTGTAAAAGTTCCCATGGCACGCCAAATTTCTCAATCTACATATAATTAAAGTAGAAGCCTAACTCTCGTTTGCATTCAATGTTTTGCCATTATTCGCCAACTTTGCCATTATTCGCCAACACATTCGCCAACTTTAGGGTATAAAACATTCAGTTTGATTTCGATATTTAGGCTGATGCCTTTATTTATTTGGGGCCTGGAAGCTTTACAGGAACTGGATACCCAAGTCGCTAGATAATTTATTACAACGTTTCCAACTTCTCTGACACCGCCGATACTTCGTTCAAATCCTTGAAGCCTTTTATTCGAAGTACGAAACAATCGTATCTGGCTGCTGAGAACAAGGTCGCAAGTTTTCCAACGAAGTTGTACATGGCTAAGGTCCTCCGCATTTTTGTGGCCCGTCAACAACACACTAGCCCTCCCTTCGAGTAAGAAACGGCCGCTAGACAGCCGTGGCTTCCTCCATTCCTTGCGGCTATAAAGAGCCCCGAAAGTCCGTATGATGTGTAAAACGGCCCATGGTTTCAACGCCGACCGCGCAGTTGCAGACCACACCGTAATATTTATTTTGCTCATGGACGGAGCTCGGAAATTGGGATTGAGCGTGAGCCACACCCCGAACGCGTCAAGAAAACTTTTGTTTTAGGGGCGAAGCCACGTCGGGGCTCGGGATGTTGGCGTCTCATGTCGCCGTCGTAACCGTCGTCTCACGTAGTCACGGTACTAAAACACCGGGAAACTCGTTTACGCTCCACGCAAGAACGTAACGCGTACTAAAAAATTCCCCGCATTTCCCCGAGGGGAAGAATGAAAATGCGAATGCACGAGTTGAATTTGCGCGGTTCGGTAATGTTCGCGAAAGAGAGATCACACACACACACACAACTACAAAGAAAGAAAGATGCATTTATTCACAGACACCTATTTGTGTTGTCGTTGTACTTGATTGCTAGAGCGGATCTCAGCTTTGAAATTTCGTGTCAGTACTCCTTTAAGCGGGTGCATTAGCCCTTCTCACGCCCGATTCCTGGCCAATCCCCCACGTGGGTATGTGCCATGTCAGCGGCCAGGCAGCGCGCGCCCATCTCCCCCCGTTGCCAAGGAAGACGAGGAGATTCCTGGCCAATCCCCCACGTGGGTATGTGCCATGTCAGCGGCCAGGCAGCGCGCGCCCATCTCCCCCCGTTGCCAAGGAAGACGAGGAGCGCGCACACCCGCAGCTGTTGCTATGCGGACGGCGGCGGACGCTTCAGGCTCGCTTAAGAAGTGCATTCGCACTTAAAAAAAAAAAAACACCGGGACACTCGTTTGCGCCTCGCGCTAGAGAGCCTCGTGCTTTAAAGACGCGAGACTTTTACAGCAAAGCTGTATACCTCTACACCCCAACGGTTTCATCTCCGTGCGCAAAAACGCCAAGGCGCCAAGAATAACTACACTTATGCACTGCATGCTTCGCCCCTCACCAGGTTTCGCGCTAGTGGAGATGGCCCGGGATTTCTTTTTTACTTAATACAATGAAGTGGTCGTAGTGCGAAACGGTCATCGGTCATAGGATATGGTTGCGTGCATTTTCGTTCTGGGTGCGTAAAAGCGCCTTGCGGCAGTCAACTTTATTCGCAAGTTCTCAGCAGAGAAAAGGTGCAACTCTTGGTCCAGCGAAGCTTTCTTGCGTCGTCTTTCTATTGTTTATTGTCTATTGTCTAGCTTTCTATTGTCGTCTTTACGGCAGTTGGCCGCTAAGAAGACAATATAATTAAGGGGAATGTCATTTCTTTAACACGAAAGTGTTTTACTCTGGGACTCACGAAGATTTCAGTGACGTCATATCCGTCACGGAAGTGACGCCAGTACAACGAAGCAAGCGGCCTGTAAAGGGTGCACCCCTGTAGATAGTCTCTTCTTGCGGGGAAGCAACCTTTAGTACTAAAGAGTACGTTATACTTTGGGTTGTTCATTGTTGAGTTGTATATTTTAACACAAAAGTGTTTTATGCCGGGATACACCAGGATTTCACTAACGTCATATGCGTCACGGAAATGACGCCAGTACACCTTTGCCGAAGCGCCCTGCCACTAGGACGTCGCTCGCCAAGCACACCTACAAGACAACCGCCAACCCGCAAATCATGCTGAGCTGCAGATTTCACTGCACATTTCACTTTCGTGTTTTACTGATTCCTGTGACAGGGGAATCATCATCATCATCATCATCATCATCATCATCAGCCTATCTACGCCCACTGCAGGGCAAAGTCCCCTCCCATTATTCTCCAATTACCTCGGTCCTGTGCCAACTGTGACCAATTTATCCCCGCAAACTTCTTGATCTCATCTGCCCATCTAACTTTCTGCCGCCCCCTGCAACGCTTGCCTTCTCTAGGGATCCACTCTGTTACCCTTAATGACCAGCGGTTATCTTGCCTTCGCATTACATGCCCTGCCCACGTCCATTTCTTCTTCTTAATCTCTACTAATATGTCCTTAACAACACGTATTTGTTCACCCACTCCGCTCTCTTCTTGTCCCTTAATGTTACACCTATCATTTTCCACTCCATTGCCCGCTGAGTCGTTCTCAATTTAAGTTGAACCCTCTTAGTGATCCTCCAGGTTTCTGCCCCGTAGGTAAGTACCGGTAAGATGCAGCTGTCATACACTTTCTTCTTCAGCGACAATGGTAAGCTGCTATTAATTATCTGAGTTTGTCTGCCATATGCAACGCACCCCATTCTTATCCTTCTAAATATCTCTGCCAGAGGAATCAACCAGTCCTTTTTAGATAATTGTGCAGTCCACATTTAAGGTTGCGGGATTCCTGTCTACTGTAAATACATGGGCTTTGCTTGCTAGGATGAAAATCCAGTCCTTTCAAGCTCCATTCAGTAGCCACAAAGCCGCATTGACTACGATTACCAAATGATGAGAAAAATAAATACATGTACATTCTCTAACCGTGTGTGGGGGATGTATGTCGTATACAGCGCCGCTGGGAATCCACTTCCACAGAGTGTAATGGCTATTAATTTTTCTTGCGGAGGCAAAAAAAAAAAAAAGATTACATCCCACAGCGCAAAGCCCTAGGGGGTCTAACTCAATTATCCACAAGGCCGTGTACTTCGGTGCGCGTCTGAAGTCGCGTGCTTCTCGAGTGCGTTAACTCAGAACCGTAAAACATAATTTCTATAATTTTCCGCGTACGCGGGCAAATTGTCCGGGGCAGGGTGTTACCGTTAGAGCACTTCTGTCGTAGCAGTTTTAAGCTGCCAGGTCATTAGCTTCCGTTTTAGGTGCGAAGACGTTAGGACCTCGCCTTGTCCGTCCCTTGGCGTCCGTGTACACAGTGTTGCGCATGCGCGAGGAGCATTGGATTAGATTGGATTGAATTGAATTCAATCGGATTTGGTGTAGATTGGATTGGATTGAAATGGATCGGATTTGGATTGGATTGGATTGAAATGAATTGGGTTGGATTGAAATGGATCGGATTAAATTGAATTGTATCGGATTGGATTGGATTGGATTGGAATTGTATGTACTGAGCAAATGCGTTCTCACTCATCTACATGCGCGAGTTGGCAATGCCACGGGTGATTTACGGTAAGAACGATGCCGAGTGGTTCACCCACTCGTAATGATTCACTACGTGGAGATGGGTGATTTTTTTTTCTTTTTCTGGGCTGAGGACAATGAAAACGAGGCATTTATTTTTAGGCTTAAGGGGGACTCACATGATCACATTCCTATGGGACAAACTAATTCATAATACACGGGTTTAAAAAGCATCGTGTACCAATACGAAAATGTTTATCAATAAACAGACACGTTCGTAATGGTCCAGTTTAGTTCTTTCAGAGCTATATCTCTTCGTTCTTGAAATAAAAAAAAATAAACAAGAAACACATTTTGGTTAACCCAGTTTTCACTAGATGGCGCCAGCTGTCTAGCAGGTGAGATCTTTGTGTATTTATTTCAGTACACAAGTCGCATATATAGAAAATAAGAATACTTGCCGTTGTGAACGTTTATATGCATTTGTAAAACGTTTCGTATTCGTGCACGATGGTTTTTAACCCGTGAATCATAAAGTAGTAAGTTCCATTCATATTTAAAGCGCAGACAGACGACACACAAGAGGAGGACAACACAGGCGCTTGTGTTGTCGTGCTCTTGTGTATCGTCTGTCTGCGCTTTAAATATGAATGGGATCCAACTAGCTCAAGGTTTCGTTCTAATAAGTCCATAGGAATATTAACAGGTGAGTGCCCCTTAAAGATTAAGCAAAAGCGAACATGCATGCCGTTCGCTGTGTGTAAAAAAAAATTTAGCCTAGATTATATCGAAATCCTCCCTTCTAAGTCCCCCTAATGGTAGGCGTTGTTTTCATTTTGTTTTTTTTCCACAGCAGTCGCTGCATATCGTAGCGCAGTCAATGACATGATTAACAGTGGAGATAAAACAAATTAGGGAAGCTTGTACTCACTCGCAAGACTTGAATGGCGAAGCTGTTGTGGGTGAGCATTGGCGGACACATAGTCAAGTTTCGGTATCATTGTTTACTTGCATAGTTACAGTGCTAGTAATCGTCGTCATATGCATCGAAGAGGTCGCAGCAAGCGGTGGATGCAAAGTCACCCTCTACATTGCAGTCTTCCACCAGCTCGACGGGCGAAGCTACCACTATGTCCCGCAAGGCTTGAACCATAGCGAAGCTGGAGGATTTTTTTATACGTGAGCACTGAAGGACACATCACCACGCTTTTGTGGAAGTTTGAAATTGTTTTTTTGCACGTTCCATCGTTGCTTTGCACTGTGCTAGTAGTAGTCATCGTCATATGCATCGATATCATCGTGTTCTTCATGTCAAGCATTACATGCGGGGTAGCGTTTGACTAAAGCGCTGGATTTCTTTTTTGTTTGTTTGTTTGCTAAATTCACTGCGTGAGCCGGGGCTTCGGCGGCGGTTTCCGTGAGGCGCGCGCTCAGGAGTGCTCCGCATTTTCTTAGTATTTTAAATGTAGAGCATTTCAGTAACTCACGATGTCACCCGCGTTGACGTCCGTAGTCCGCACCGCACCCCTCCCTACTATATAAAAAAAAATACTATCCGGCGCCCGGTTTCGATCCCTCGACCCGGCGGGCGGAACGCAATGTACATGGTGCTCTACCCACTGCGCCACAAAGCTGGCACAGAATGGGACGCTACGAACGCGCCTTATATCGTTGACTCATTCAAATTACTGCTGACGAGCGCTCTCTCGTCAGCAGTTGCCACAACTGCAACAACATTAACGTAACGCAAACTACTTAACGTCGTGTGCCCCCGGAATGCTCTGTATTTGATCGTGCCCCTCGCGAGGGGGATGTTTCACTGCGTCTTTCCTTCGCCACCGAACTTACGGCTTGTACAACGGTTCCGCTGTCAAAAAACTCCGTCTTGGTATTGGTCATGCTATCAGCCCACCGCGCCACAGAAAGAAGAACGGTAGGAATAACACTTACGGATAGGAAATGAGCGTCTTGAATTAGAAGGCAACCTCGAATAAAGAAACTTTAACAACTCTTCCTAAATAAAGTTGAGAAAAGCGCAAAAGCTTTCACACATAAAAAGGGCGCCCGAAATTCGCTGAAAGTGCTTCCAATCAATCGTCGAACCTTCGTTGACACAAATCACAAACAAAGGTTGAACTCATGCGACGATTTTTCGCGCTTTAAGTAACCGCATATACAAACGATCTCAATGCATACCAATACGTGGCTTATGAGACAGAGGTACGCTATTGTACTCCTTCTTTATGATCAATGCGTGTGGTGCCTTAGCTAGAAGCGTCCCTCTTCGACGTCTGGCAAGTTCCTGTCTTTACACACTGGAAACCCTGTTGCAGGCACGCTCCGTGTGTCCAGAGACCTGATCAGAGCTTTTCGGTCGACCAACTGGTCTACAGGGAAATGAAATGAAACGAAATACATAAGTTTTTTGACAGGACGCTATCGGTCCCAGTGAGAAAGCTTTAGCTTTAATATACCCTTACTCACAATAAGATGAAGTAGTGTAACTGGACGCAACCAGGCCGACGACGCCGACGACGATGATGATGATGATTGTAGCTGGGCAGGACTTGTAGTGTGGAGAAGCGATAACCGGTGGGCCACCAGGGTAAATATATTGGCTACGGAGAGGAGTAACGAAAAGTAGGCGAAGACCGATAACTTGGTGGAGCCGCGAGATGAGAAAAGTTCAATGCAAAAAAAAAAAAAAATGGTCGCGTATCTGCTCCTTTCGTAGCAAATGTCGACAAAAGACGATAGTCTTTGTAGACATTTGCCAAAGAAATGCCCCCCTTTGCTTTCCCGCTCACCTCTCACGTTGCTCCTCTTGCGTCGCGCACCTCTCAAGGTAAAGACGCCAAAGGTTTGCTTAAATCATTTTAAATTTACCGCGTTCCACTGCTCCAGGCCAGGTGTCTCGATGCCAACGCTGCCGTACGGCGAAGACGCGCGTAAATGGAGGCGCCTTACTTCAGCGTTTATAGAACCACGTTGCCCTTCGTAAGGGAAAAGGTTTGGGCGTGTTGGTTCATCGTCAGACGGAAAACAAGCGCTAAATAAAAACACAGGACGAGCGCCTGTCCCGTCCACTCCTCGTCGTGTGTTTTTATTTAGCGCTTGTTTTCCGTCTCACGTTGCCCTTCGTAACTGCTGCCGGTTGATTTCTTAAAACGGGGCCAGAAGCTATAGTGGCGCGGGCGACAGCAGGCGACGGCGGAGTGAATTTTGTTTCTGCAGTTGATGAAGTATTTAATTTCGCAAAAATCAAGCATGTAAGATTTTTTATAAAGCAATACTGCAAATATCACTTCTGTATTAATTTGTTGTCTCATACTTGCGTAATGTCTTGTTCTTCTTCAACAATGTTGACAAGTATGAACATTACACCGGACTTAGACGGGTAGCTTTAGCTGTGACTATACAAGACTATTGCGCAGGCCTTGTATTACTTTGGCCGGGTGGCTGAATCGAGTCACAGACAGACAGACAAACAGACAGACCAACAGACAGACCTGAATCCAAAAAGTGGATTCAGGTAGCGCAGGATAAGAGCAGTTGGCACTGATTGCAAGATGAGTGGACATGATGATGATGATGATTATGATGATGCCGTTATCACAGTCAAGTCACTATGTGGACATTATGTGATGGAAGCTCAAAATAAGCGAATAAAATGGGCATGTGCGGGTCGCGGAATGCGCACGAGAGCCCACAGGTGGGCCATCCGTTTATCGGAGTGGCTCCGAATAGAGCGTAAACGCGATAGGGGTCAGCCATGGACTCGATAAGGGGGTGAGCTACGAAAATTCGGGGCAAAGGTAGAACTATCTAGAGATCTTCGGTAGAGGCCTTCGACCTGCTGTGCACACAACCAGTACGACGATGACGACGACGACGATGATGATGATGGTAATGAACGATGATGGCCGACAAAAGTATGGCACATACCCTCCCTTCTGATGATTGATCAAGAAAATGACATGCCAGTTTGTAGTCACTCGGTAGGACTAGGGCTTTTTGTTTTCATGTATCGCAATTTTTAAAAATCCAGGTAAAGCAATAATCGAGCGGCCAATCGACAGTTGGGAACCGGAAAAAATCGAGTTTTCAAAAGACTTGTTAATAAATGAGGGTTTCATTTTAAGGATCATGGAAGTAGCATAATTATCCTTTAAGACTCAAAACGCTTTGCCACGGTACGAAGCAGAGGGAAAGCGAGTAATCTCGTCGAACTTGTAAAAACCCTATAGCCGTTTTGAACGGGTATGGACAAAAGAGAACAGACAGGGACACAGCGCTGACTATCAACTGGCTCTTATTATCGCTTCTCAGGCGTCAGCGCGCCCTCCACCGCGCTCGCAGGCAAGAAAATCGCATACCTCTATTGCTTGATGTCATCTGCCTTTTCTCAAGTATTCCTGGGTAGATAACTTCGAAATTTCCAATAAATGCCTTTTGAAAATTCCCTTCAAACATGCTCCGGCGAAAACAACTTTCAAACAAATATTAGAGCGCCGTTAAGCAAGTAAACCGAATTCGGCAGTATGCGATTGTTTTGGGCTGCTCGTCAGTTCAGCCCTTTTGAATGGCATATTACAAGAAACCGCCAGTTGGAGCTACAATGTGCAATATAGTATAGTAATCTATATTACATGCGTTTTTTGTCCAGGAGTATTATACTTTTGTTGAGGGTTGCAAATCCACCTTTTTCTCTAGGTCTAGCTTATTTGCATCAAAACGAGTTCGCAAAGCTGAAATAGCGTTCTTTAAAGTGATGGGAAGGAGGAGAGGGGTGGTGTGAAGTTTTTTTTTTATCTATAAGCATGGCTGATTGATTGATTGTAAGGTTTGGTTGATTGTGATATGCCGAAGCTACAACCGGGCTATGAGGCGCACCGTGGTGGAGGTCGGCTCCGGATTAATTTTGACCACCTAGTGGTCTTTAACGTGCTCCGAAATATCAACAGACGAGGGTTCCACTTTTCGTCTAGCATCATTAGATTAGAGAACCTGGGGGAGCATATTAAGTGTCTTTGTGCGCGTACGCCAACGTGTGTTGAGGGAAGCGCAATTAGGATCCATCTGCTGTATTCACCTCTCCCTCTAGTGGAATGTACCATTTTGTATGGCGTTTATTCATTAAAATTTCTTAAAATTTGAGTATTTGTAAAGGTCTTTCCTAAACATGCAGCCGCTGCTGTAACTTTGAGTACTTGTTGATGTGTTGTTCCCGCATTCAACATAAACAAAAAGAATTCACCCTCCTTCCCCTTACCCCCCTCCGGTCTCTCCTATCCTTCATCGACTTCCTCTACCATCTTTGCTTTTAAAGTCTTAGGCAGCCTATTTAAACAACACCGGTATGTCGGGCATGAATGCGTTCGTTTCCACTACTGAAAAATTCCCTTCTGTGTCTCACAGCCTATTTTTGTGTTTTTGTGTTGAAATAATTCGAATGAAAGCTAAGCCAAACGACAGCAAAATATCTTTCACGGCGGAAGTTCTCAAAAGCACACTTCTTCTTTGGTACGCATGCCAAGGCAACACTGCCATGCCTTGTTGTGGCTTCTCCGCAATAAGCCTCTGTTTGTGGTAGAGCACCCTTTACAGAAACTAATACAAGCAAAGCTGGACTGAACTGATCGCACTGCTTTTAGGCGCGAAGCACCTTAGGACCTCGCTTCGTCCGGGGCTTGGCGTCCGTGTACACAATGTTGCGCATGCGCGAGGAGCATTGGATTAGATTGAATTGGATTAGGACTGTATTAAATTGGATTGAAATTAATTAGATTGGATTGGATTTGATTAAATTGAATTGTTCGGATTGGATTGGATTGAAATTGTATATACTGTACACACGCGTTGTCACTCATTTACATGCGTGAGTGGGCAATGCCACGGGGGATTTACGATAAGAAAGATCCCCAGTGCTTCGCCCACTCGTCATGATTCACTTTGTGGAGATGCGTGAATTTTTTTAGATGTAATGTAGTGCATGTTAAACAAGCATGCTTGGTGCAATGTGCTAGGCCTACAGTAGCTTAATTTGCGCTCACTTGAGTGCACGGATAACGAGCCAGTAAACCACGCAAGCAGATAATAATATCGATGTCGGCTCAACGAGATAAGCGCCCCTCAAAAAGCCACCTGCGATCTTCTGAGCCGTGCAACAGGCTTCCCCGTTCGCGCCGTCGCCATTCCCTCTTTTTTAAGCGTTCCCGGGAGCCCAATATTTCCAACTGCCCGCTCCTCCCTCTCCCCCGCTTGCTTAGCTCTCCCCCATTTCAACTTCAAAGCCGGCGAGCCCGGGCCTAAAATCCATCGCCATGCAGAGCCGGCGAAGTGATCCAAGGCTAAGCCAGCACGCCGTGTTCAGCAAACCCCGGCGCGCGGGGTGTTCGGGACGAGATCACGTGGTGCGCCTGCAAAACTTTGCGAGAGAGTGGCGGCAGCAACCGGTGCGTCTCCCGGCCAGGGCAGGAGGGAGAGGGGAGAGGGGGGGAGCGGCGAGTTTCTTCCGAATCCCGCCATGAGGCGCTTGGCCACAGTCACCACTACGGACGCCTTCCCTCTTGACCACCGCTCTCCCCCTCTTCCACGCCTCTCCATTTCTCCAGCAGAGCCACGGCTGTTTCTCCCCCTCCCCTCGATCCGAAGACTCTCTCCGCGCCCGGGGTTTCGGCTCCCGGGCCATGGCGGCCGATAGAAAAGCGCGTCCGCCAACTGACTCGAGTTCGTTCTCCGCGCATAACGGTCACGAACAGGCGTGCGTTCCCCGCTCTCGCTCGACTTCGGCGTGCGCGCTAGCAATGTCGTCCTCTTCGAGTGCGTTCGCCGTGGACGGATGAGACTCTTGGTCAGCGTCATCTGCTGGAGTCGGGAGCCGCATTCTTCCTCTACCACTGCTGAGTCAGCATTACTGCACGACGAGTGAGCTAGAAGACAAAAAAGGACATACTTCGCGTGGACTTTGGACGTAGTGCGTCGCAAGCATCCGTGCAAGAATCTGCAAGTTCGCTGCAAACAAGCCGCTTGGGAAGGTGAGCTCTATTAGTGCATATGCGTGCATATTTTTGCCTCTACGCATTTCCTGCGTGCGCTGTTAATTCGACCCTGTTCGCAGGGAAAAGTACATCGAAAGCAAACGTTACTTCAAAAAAGGAGGGTTTTTTGGACAATGGTAATTATCTTAATTTTTCTTCGTTCCTAAACGACGGAGTAGCGTTTGCACAAAAATTAGTCGGATATGCTTCATATTTTTGTCTCTACACTTCTTTTTTTTTGCATGGGCTGTTCATTCCATGTTATTCGCAGAGAAAATACTATCGAAAGCAAACGTTAGTTTAAAAAAAGAGGGTTTTCAGGACAGTGTTAATTAATATTATTTTTTCTTCGCTCCTAAACGACGAAGTGGCGTTCGCACAAAAAGTAATCGGATATGCATTATATTTTGACTCTAGGCTTCTTTTTTTGCATGCGCTGTTTATTCCACGCTGTTCTCGAGGCAAAGTCTATCGCAAGCACCGTTAGTTTATAAAAGGATAGTCTTCAGGACAATGTTAATAATACTATTTTTCTTCGTTCCTAAACGACGGAGTAGCGTTTGCACAAAAAATTAATAAGATATGCATCATATTTTTGTTTCCACGCCTTTTTTGCATGCGCTGTTTATTCCACGCTATTCTAGAGGATAAGACTATCGAAAGCACCGTTACTTTAACAGGGGACGTTTCTGAGGAATATTTAACCACCGGCATTTTTCTTCGTTTACGCACGACCTAGTGTCGTTTGCACACACACAAAAAAATTGCAACGCGCAGGTATTCGTTAGCGATGTTAGTTCTTTAGCGAGAAAATTCAGCACCGTTAGCTTCGCGGCGCAGAGGATTACTGGCGGCTGATCGTGCGTCGTTTGCTACCTCATTACGGAAGCCAGTTTTGCGACCGCGGCTTCGGATTTGGTGTACGTGTTTGGCGTTCACTCGCGCCGCTTAATTGCGCTTAGATGCTTGCTCCATCGTTTCCGAGAAACCACTGGCTCCGACTAAGCGGCGCCGGTAGGATCTAACGGTGCGTGCTTGTGACTCACTCCCTGTCTAGTAAACCTGTTCTGCTGAGGTTGCTACACCTACATAATCCGCCGAAGTTGGTTTTTTCAACGCATGCGCTCTTGCGTGTCTTTACAGCAGCTGTTTAGAGCGTGGCGTGATCCTTCGCCGACATTCTTCGATTTTCCTCTTTTATTCCGCACGGCTCAGACGAAGTTTAGTGCTTGTGGCGCTTACGATAAAAGAAGACAAATATAGTGTTATCTGGCGTGTCCATTTCACTGACTTCAGAGGTGCGTGGGATCTGTGAAGGCGTGTCCGCTGCAAGGACTAAAACGTGGAAGCCTTGAGGTCAATACCTTGTTTTTCTCCGGGAAGGTTCTCAGGAGGTTTAAGCGCAAGAGGACGTTTTATCGACGCTTCCCTTTCGCTTACCTTATTCGGGATGTGTTTCAAAATCGGAAGAAAAATCCTCTTCCCGGGATTTTTGAATGTGGTGGACGGGCAAAAAACGTTGAAGCACGTGAGAAACACCGGTGTCGTTTTAAAAACGTAAGATGAGGGTGGTTTCTCAGTACGAAGCTCTCGAGCGCGCTTTTCCCGCTTTCGCTATGCGTGGTGACAGCTGCTACGCTGAGCGAAGAAGGTGCGAAAAATCGGTGCATCTCCTTGTTGCATGCCCAACTCTCGCGTTTAGTACAGAAACAAAAGAGCGTTAGAGAAGCCGAACCTCGCGGAATCCTTACAACTCGGCCAATGATTTGCGAGAAATAAGCATGTTATTTGCATTACAGATTTTCTTTTTGGGAAGATTGCACTGCTCGCTTCTTCCCGCGTTTTCTTTCCAAGGAACAAGCCGTTTTTAACCGGAAATACCGCGCGAAACGTCTTAAAATAAATTTCTCAACAGGTCGACAGAAAAAAAAAATGGTTGAACGCGCTAGCAAGCTGGAACTTGTAGCGGGAATTCGCGGTAATAATTCACAGCGGGAATTCGCGCTAAGCGGTTCTTTTCGAGGCAGTTGAAGTGTGTAAGCAGTCAATCCTCGCGCTCGTTGCATTTCAACTACCCGAAATTACCATGCGTGCATCAACATTCCGATCTAGGCTTACTCCAATCGAAGAAAGGGTGCTTTTTTTTTTCTGCGCTTCCATGAAAAGTTTGACTGCATAAAATGGCAATGATTTTGGTCGTTACGTTTGATAAGAACTCCGCTTCACTAATCGCTTTGAATACGCAGAATGAACGACAAAGAAATGCGTCCGGGTTATTTAGACGAATGACCCTGCCTAGCATTTTGAAAACGTTATCACGGGAATTTTCTAATGCGGAACAAGACTGAATGTGCTAAAGATCGCCCAGAAACGGTTCCGTCCCGACGCTCATTGGATTTATTTTGTGTTACTTGATTTATATTTTGAAGAAATTTAGCTGTACTCTCTGAATTTGAAAATCACTCAATGACAGCTGCTAGAAACCAACTTCTTTATGATGTATTTTATATTTCAATAAAAAATTGTTTTATTTATCCAATTTGCTAAAATGGCATTTAAACTCGTTGTCTGGTGGTGGTATTCAGAATTACATTGTAGAGCGCGGAGACAAAAAAAATTGCCGTAAATTTCCTAACGAGTGGTGGCGTTATCAAAAAGAGCTGTACTATAGATAATTTTGTAGGCTGACCTGGCAACACCTAATTTAACATTTTTGTTAGAAAAACTGCGCGTAAGGTCGGAACTCTGGAAAAAGAACGACAGGTTTGGCGCGGTCTCACAACTGTGCAACATACTGCACGCAAATTTATCTAAACATTTTAGGCATCAGTTTTGCATGATTTTTAATTTATAACAAGTGCGTTCAGAACCTCTTATGCAAGTGTTAATGCCTATTTTATATATTGCCCCCTTCCCTCAAGAACTGTTGGGAAGTTCGTAGTGTTATTACCTTTTCATGATGGCATATATGCCATAAACTCGCAAATATTACGCAGGATCCGTTAACAAAACAGGGCCTTCAAAAAACGTCAGTACCTATAAAGTATTCAGGAAACCATAGGCAAACGCAATATCACAGCGGTCGAATTTCAGAACACCCTGAAGCTACTGATTGATACATGTCTCTCTTATCTCGCGCCTTACGGGCAAAATTTCAGGACTTTGCACTTTAAGATTTTTTTTTTTTGAGTGCCTCATCACTGCTTTTTTTTTTTTGGCAAGCGCCCTCTGTGGTGTAGACGCAAAATAAGCGCGACAGCTTTGGGACGTCTCCGCAAACTAAAGCCCAGAAAGGGAGAACCATTTGCAGCAGCAAATACAGGGATGTTCTACTGTAGTTGCTTAAAACGAAATTCTCGGGATATATCTTGACACGAGCGTCGCGATATTGTAAAGTTTAAGTTCCCACTCGCCCTTGACTGCAAACGCTGGTGCATAGATGGCGCCACTTACACAGCTGCAGAGTAATCTACTGCAGTTAGAGTGGGTTATGTAGATTTCTTTCAACCTCTTTGAACCTGCTCGCCCTGAGAGCAGCCATTTTATTATAGCGAAAAATCAATTGGCGCAGTCGACAGCATGGACAAACTGCGCATGCGCAGCGTAGTTTAAGACTTGACAGGATGTTATCGAGGCTTAACGAATGAAAAGGTCAAAGGAGAGCGACGAGAACTGGGTTGAGGTGGGCTTACCGACATTGCCGTTTGTGACAAACAGACCCATTGGTTACAGAGGAATTATACTAAATGGTGTATTCTTGTGTAGTATGATCTGATCTGATCATACTGCATGAGATGTGATCGCATTATGTGATTTTTTCATAGTCGGGTCTTCGTAAAGAAAGCCGCCATGGCTGCTATAAGTTCCGTGGCTCTTTGCGCCCTTAGGCGTCACAGGAAGGACGACGATTAGCAGGTTTTGGCTTCGTTACCAAAGAAAGGATGGTGCTTAGCAATTTTTTTTCTTTTCAGACGTTCTCCTAGCGCGCAAAAGACTCGCAATTTCGAATTTGAGGCTTTCGCAAATCGTCATATATTCTGCTGGCGCGAAGTAGGCATTGCGCCATTGCAGCCCTTTTTTGCTTAACCAGCCGCATTTTACGAGCGAGGTTGTTAATGATCTTTCTAAATCGCGCTCACAGCCCAGTGGTGGCCGCGAATTTTGCGTACAAATGCACGGCAAAAAAGCAAGCGCTAAAACGCGAGCAAATTAACAGCTCCAGATGTTTTTAAAAAGAAACGCGCGTTACTTAGAGAGACTAGGCTTTCGAAACCTGTGCCGGGTATTTGTCTTTCGTCCAACCAAGCGCGAGGATTAAAAAGAGCGCACAAGAAACGATGAACTAAAACCGCCCAACCTCACTTTCTTTGTTTTTTTTTCTTTCTTGTATTTACCTGTTCTTTTTTTCTCGCGTTTTTGCCAGGTACAGCTGCAAGCCATTATGGCTGCAAATGGCCGGCATAAAAGCTGTTTAATTGGCGTTGTTACGAAATATCGCGACCGTTTGTCTCTAGTTTCGATTCTTTTTTGTTTCTCTGTGAAAGAAATCTGTGACTTTCAAGCGCTGCGTCTCTAAACGTTTGATATTCACCTTGCAACTGCCTCAAAATCAGAAATTAAAAATAAAACGTACCAGTTTCTAGAGACAGGATAACAAATTACTTTCGGGAATGCTGTATTCACCGAACGCATTAAAGCAATGTTTCTCTGGGTAGCTAACATTTACCGAAACCATTGAGAAAAAGAAACTCAACTATCAATGAGAAAATATTTTCAGAGTTAACGTGGGCGCTAAGGGTGTTATTTTCAAAACGTCAGTCATAATTGAAGAAATCGATTTTTTAGTAATCCTCTATCCCAAAACAAAACAAACCCTCGCACTCTATAAAATAACAGTAGCGAGATAGCACAACGAGTGGGATGCTGTGCAAATAACTTGCTGCTCGCGTATACGCAGTCAGAGGTCGGTCGTGCTTTGATTGCGAAACTGCGGTTTGGCCGGATCGCCCGTCAGACCGTGCAGACGATTCTGAAACTACTCTGTTCGCACAATTGTAACTGCACTAACGAGCATAGCCGTGTGCGAGGGCCCAAAAGCACAAACCCCATCTCCCCCACGCACTAGGAAATGAGATCCGTCTTTGAGAAAATCTTCCAACGGCGACATTACCTTTTTATTGTTTTTTTTTGAGAAGCCGATTTTTTCCTCACGTTTGTCGCATTAAATGGCATTGCCTCCTTTATGTATTAAAGATACGCGTGGGCCGGAGAAGGGTCATATAAAGACACACGTGCGGAATCTCTCGTCAAAGACGTGTGCGTAGCGTAGGTTGGTTATGGCGGCGTCAATTCTTCGCGGAAGTCAGCGCAAATTGATACGAGCGTTGTCCGTACTCTCACATAAGCAGTGGCCCGTACAGAATCGGTCGCCTCCGCGTGATTGAGCGCAACGGCGTAACTGCTCAGGCGGAACCCAATTGCAGGTGGAACTTCGGAACGCAGACGTCACGTGGTTCTCGACAGTAGGTGGGACGGCGGAGCTACGCGCTGACGGTCATGCCATTTGGCAACGTTTTCAGGTTCGAGGCTGTTCCATTTAGTAGCCCATTCCAGATCAGCTGGCCATTAATCAATGCATGACAAGTAGCTCAAACAGTTTCGTTTGCTTTTTTTGTCTTTTGTTGCTAGCTACCGTTTGTTTCAGCATCATTTACGCTCTCTCTATGCGCCGTCTACGCCACGCATACGAAGCAGGCGAAGATTTACGTTTAGAATAAAACGCCACGTGTGTATAAAAACACATGCTGCAGAAGTATCAGCAGCAGCTTTGCAAGTACGTTCTAAAACTTCAGTTGCTGTGACCAGATGTGACTGCTATCAGAAGTACACCTTCAAACATATTTTCTTCAACGACGGCCTGTGCTAAGTTACCACAGTTTACCGTACACCATCGGAGCCATCGCACTCGTTTTAGCTTCGTATTTTATCAAATACTGTCGTAAGTTGTTCCAAAACAATTGGGGTTGAATTTATGCTGACGGAACAGGTAGCTACATCTCAAAACTTTTTTCTATTCGTATTTCTGGTATCTCTTCCCTCTTTGTTCCTGTCGAAAAAAAAATATTGGAAAATTGCTGCTAAGCAGTTTTCTAGGATATGTGAGCCGTATGCAACGCAGAGCAATCGCGGTAGCACATACGGCTTAAACAGTTGGTAATTTCAAGTGTCTTTGCGACGTCATACCACCAACCTGCAACTCCAATCCAGTTCCACACAAGAAAATTACGCGCTCATCCGCCGTCATGCAGTGCATCCTAGCAATTGCGGCGTTCGCAGCAGCGCACGACGTGTGGGACGTCGGTGTCGGAGTTGTTTCAAATTACGCGCGCATTTCCCAGCTTGAAGTTCATCCAACCAACCACGGCATACACAGCAACGCGCGACGGGCATGCATCCCCTAGCAACGATTATGTTATGCAGGCGTGTAATGATTGTGATAGTAGCAGCGCCTCGTCAGTTTATTCTGAGTTATTTCAAATTACGCGCGCATTTCCCAGCTTGTCGTGTGTCCAAGCAGCCGTGGCGTCCAAAGAAACACGTGACCTTCAAGAACCTCCCTACGTTTGCGGTAGTAAATGACGTCCCATCATCTGTGAGCCTGTCCCCCCGCTTGGCTACCCTCTCAATAACCACTGTTCAACATAACCTACCCCTCACCCCCAACTTGACCTCTGTTCACTATCAACTCAAGAAAATATTAAGCTTTCTGGTACGAAAGGCCTCCGCCACATGCTACCTCGACATTGTGGTGACACGTGACGTCACACCAGCTTCGCGTCTCTCTCTTCTTTCATTGTCTTTTCTCTTTCCACTTGACCTCGTTACATCGTTTCACATGCGTTGTGTGAAAGACCGGCGGTTGACACGAAAGTGCTGGGTTAGCAGGCTACCAGCGTTTCACATTAAAATTCCAATCCGCCACATTCGATGCAAAAACATGTCCGTGCACTTTTACTGCGCCCTAAGCCTCGCCTCACAGTAGATTGTTCTCCCTTTTATTCGGTAGGAAATTCCCTTTTTAGAATGCCCGCAACGGATTACCATACATTTACGCGCATAACGGACGCGCAATGGACGGACTGGCCTTGCGTTGATGACGCAACGTCAGACGCCTGTTTTTACGTCCTTTTCCGCGGCCAGAGATTAGCGAATATTCTGCGGACGCAGCTGGCAGCACGTGCACGCTAATCTGCTTAATATATAGCGACTCGTGCCGGGGGGTCGTGCTCGTAGCGCCGGCTGACGGCTTTTCGTATACGGAAAATTAGGGCTGTTTCTTCCCACGCAGGTTCGTTGCACTACGCTGCGTTGTCAACCACTGTTAACCCCGGTTCGTACGCAGAATGAGAAAGGCGACTTTGCCCTAAAAACAGCTCCACTTACTAGCCGAGGCTTATTTGAACGCAAACACGGTATCTAAGGGAGGCAGCACGCACCGTTAGACTGAAAGTAGCTTTACCGTCCATCACGGTGGTTTAGCGTATAGTAGACGCGGTCTCACTGAACATGTGTTCGCAGGTTCGATGAACGGTCACTGTCGCCTCATATGAAGCGAGCCTGATTTTAGACTTTAAGGGCGCGTTCGATAATGTAACACACAAAGCAATCTTCGCAAATCTTGGCAACCTGGGTTGCGGGGAAAAGACGCAATCCTACATCAAGAATTTTCTGTCTGATAGAACTGCCATCATTAAAATTGGCGACATCCAGTCTTTCCCGATACAATGCGACAGTCGTGCTACACCACAAGGGGCAGTGCTAGCGCCCCTACTTTTCGACATATCCATGATAGGCCTTCCCAGAAAATTAGAGAAAATCCCGTCTTCACCCCTTCCCCAACCCCTCACGCGAGCAATGGGAGAGTACGCTGGCCAGCTCTGCCCAGAAACGCAGCTTTTGCTAGCGGAAACGGCTGAGACAGCCGGCCGTACCAACGGAGTCTTGGACTGAAGACCCCGATCATGAATGCGCTCACTTCAACTGTGATCAAAGTCTCCCTCTATCTCTCCTATGAAAGGGGACATTGTATAATTCCTGTTTACGACTTGCAGCGGAAAGACACAACGCCAAGGCAGTGTAAGTCAAGCCACAGAGCTCCCTTCGATAGTGCTTGTTTGTCCCATGTGCTATCTCGGGCGAAAAAAACTATACTCTAAAGACATCATCATCAGCACCATAATAATAATCATCAACATCATCATTATCATCATCTTGCTTGTTTTTAACGCAGAATGAAGGTCTCTCCCGTATTCCTCCAGCCGTTCCTGCCTTGCGTTGCCATAGTATATTATTTGCCCACTTCAGGCATAATGTTCTTTTTTCTCCTTCTAAGTTATCGGAGGTGACGGTTTAGTCAGCCGAGCAGTGAATTTTAGCGGATTTTTTTTTCATTCAATATTGTTATTAAAACAACTTACCTCTTAACCCGCCCGGGACAGACAAGAGATTGCCATTTGTGAAGCCCCGTTACGTACACACAAAAGAACGAACATAATGACATCAGTGACAGGCCTCCACTTTTCCTTTCGGTTTTTTCCCTACTTTGAACGCGTGGTTTACAGAACAGAAGAAAAAAATACCTCACCAGAACACAAAAAATTCGAGAGCAAAAGTTCGCTGAAGCAGTTATGAGTATGGCTATACCACCCTCGACAGACATCAGATTTTGAAGCTCAAATGAGCAGGGAGCTTGTTTTTCTTTCTTTTGCACCATAATAACGTCGTCACTGACGTACCGCTTGCTTCCACAGCCTGTCCCTCGAAGATAAATATTAACTACAAAAACGCGAAGCGAGGACGTAACGGCGCATTACGAGGTAATGTCGTTCGCTCGAAGTTAGCTCGCTTCGTTCCGCGTAATGGGTCTGCATAGGAGAAAAACTGAAAGACAGGCCGTTAAGGGGCTTCGCTTATTGGAGATACGAACGGAAGCTGTAGAGTTATTATTTTGCTGGGAAGCCGTGCGGACTAGAAAGGCCGCCGTGCAAGCCCAACTCGTTTCATTGAATAGATGGCTCGCGTCCCCGACTCCCTTTGAAATGGCTGCGGAGCAGGAGCTTTCAACACAACTTGGACCAGGGAGAAAACTAAACACGAAATATGGCGTTCGAAAGCGTGAATAATGGTGTGAAGTTTCAACAAAGGGTTACGTCACAATCACCTCTCTCCTAGAATGCCCTCGTTTTTTCCTCGTTGGTTTTGTTGTGTTATTTTATGGTAGAAAGCGACATGTAAGCGCAGTTTAGGCCTTCATCCAACTCAGACATGAAGCTCCGGCTTAATGCATTAAAAGTTGGCGCGCAAACACAACTCCTCCTACTCTCCTGATTATTTATTGTCTTAATCTATTCTGTATTCTCTATTCTCCTAATATCCTGATTATCTCAGGTTATCTGTGGCTATTTATTGTGATCAATGATGATAATCGCAGATAATTTTTGTGTTTCATTTCCAAAAGAAAAAAAAAACATTTACAGTGACCTGGAGTGTAAATAGCAGAAGCAGCCACTATAGCGAGCCAAACACCTCGTTAGCGACGCGGACCAGTTGCAAGACCTGTAAAGCTAGCTGTGCCACACATATTGCGATTCATAAGACGAGCTTTGCTACACGTGAGACGAGTGTGTCACACGAACTTTTACACTCAAAGCGAGGCAACTAGTCATTCCGAGCTTTCGATATACGTTCCTAGCGTTTTGTTATTTCAGATCTCTCAAACGAACTAACCGCCGACTGTAAAGAAGATACGTCGATCAAAAGAAAGACGCTAGCTCTCGCAGAGGGTGCAGTGTGGGCGAGCATTAGCTGACGCAGATAATGGCTAGTTCACTCATTAACGACCGCAGAGTCTTCGTAACGTGACTGTTCAACGCATTTTTTCGCGCGCTTATCCAATTGGCTTATGGCCTTTCAATGAGTGAGTGAGTGAGTGAGTGAGTGAGTGAGTGAAGGAGTGAGTGAGTGAGTGAGTGAGTGAAGGAGGGAGGGAGGGAGGGGGAGGGAGTGAGCGAGTCAGTGAGTCAATGAGTGAGTGAGTGAGTGAGTGAGTGAGTGAGTGAGTGAGTGAGTGAGTGAGTGAGTGAGTGAGTGAGTGAGTGAGTCAGTCAGTCAGTCAGTCAGTAACGACGGCAAGAGAGAAGAAAAGCCAAGGAAAAAAACAGCAATCAAAATATTCCCAGCCGCCATTGCAATCTCACTTCATAATGACCCGAAAACGAAAACTGCGGCTCACCTACCTATTGATTATGGCTAGAGTAAAGCCTTTTTCGAGATAATAAAAAAGCTAAAATTCTGCAAACTGTAGGGGCCCAGCTGGACGACGGACGAAAACTACAAACCTCTTCCACGCAGCTAGGGCCAGTCCTTCCTCGTTTCTAGCTACCCCACCCCACCCACTTGGGAGATTTTCTCGAACGATATGTTGCGCAATGAGCTTCAGGAAGGAAGCAGAGTTGGATGAGTATTGAGCCGTCGAGACGAAATTTGAAGTCTTCGCCGTCGTCGTCGTCTTCGTCTCCACCCAGACTTTTCGAGTTTTTCTTTTCACCCTTTGCGGGTGTTAGAAACTTTTCAATTGATTTACTTAACCGGACCGACATTACGCCTTCTTCATCTGAGGCCGCCGAGAAAAACCAATGCGCGGACGGCGTGCTCATGGATACTCCATGCTCGGGAAGCCGTAATGGAGATCACACACTTTACGACAAGATTCAAGAGGCTCGGAGAACTTATGTCGTAACTCATCCACGACGGTTTTATGATCTCTGCGGACGACTTTCAATACTCGTCTCACAGGTTCGTTTCTTTTTTCTTTTTTCTATCAAAATCTCTCATTCTTTCGTTGGGATCGTTGAAGCCGTTTCTTTCTTGGGTTCGACGTTTCAGCGATGCCTTCCAAGTGTAAAATTCATGGTGCTTCCGCGCTTTCCACTCACAACTCCCGGGCAGTAGAATAATTTGGCGCATTAGTTTAGCATGCCTGTAAATCCCAAACAATGGAAACGATAGATAAAAATTCTGATGCTTTATTACATAATCGTTTGTGACTCAAACAATAAAGAAACACGAAGGAAAAGTTTTTCTATGGGGTTATAAAATTACATAATATATCATAAACGCATAAAAAGTGAGTGTATATTATTACCTACATATATAATGTGGGTATATAATGTAGCCTATACACATTTACATGTAGGTATAATGTATACCTACATATAAAGTAGGTATATAATGTATTATATACCCCATAAAAAAGCGTATCATAGACTCATTGAAAGTAGGTGTAGACCCGCCGGGCGCGCTTTCGATAGAGGAATACATCTCTCAAACTGTATTTGAGACTCCATGCGGCCAGTTATCGAGCTATAGTTTTTTGACAAAGGCTTAGGAGGTATCAGAAATTAAACAATTGGTATTTCTTGGCGGTCAAAAAGCCCAGGTGCGAGTAAAAAAAAATCCTAAAGATGGTGTATCTTTTATGATACGTTGGGCATTACAGGGCTATCCTCGAACATGAAACGTTATATAAAATAATAACGGTATTCCGCTCGTTCCGGAGGCGTTCTTTGAAGCATTATTAGGCGTTTCTGGTTGTCTTCCCGCCATGCCGGTTTTGGTTGTTATGAATGAACATCTTAGCATCTGAAAAGACAGCTTACATTTTTTTTTTGCCTCATAAGAACAATTGTTGCCCCCTTTCTCAGCTCTGCTAATAACGGTTTGTCATCTTTCTAAAGACTGAACTGTCCGAATTCCACCTGGTGGACGAACTGGCAAAATCCGTTTCAGTCTGCCGAAGCAAGCGATGATTCAGAAACATAAAAAAACGGAAGTTCTTATTGTCCCCTATCACGCGATAGGTGGCGATAGCTACACCAAGAAAGCCAGCAACCTTAAAAGAAAGGAACGAAAGGGCAGTAACATTTTTCCGAGTTTGAAAAGAAAAATCACCTTCGATTCCCGGACGCGACCGCCACTATTTTGATGGAGGCGAAAAGGAAAAACGCCCGTGTGATCCCCAAGTGGTCGAACTTAATCCGGAGCCCTCCACTACGGCACGCCCCATAGCCTGCGTTGCGTCGGCGTGTGAAACCCTACAATCAATCAATCAATCAATCAATCAATCAATCAATCAATCAATCAATCAATCAATCAATCAATCAATCAATCAATCAATCAATCAATCAATCAATCAATCAATCAATCAATCAATCAATCAATCAATCAAAAGTTGCCCTGTTTCTTGTTTAGGAGCAAAGTGACACTGATTATTAAAAATGGCCCTAGCCATGCGCTGTGAGCCCTAAACCTTTAAATAGTGACGTTATCACCCTGTGGAAATAGTAGGTTCGGTAGTCACCTTGTGAACCACATTTTCACTTCTGTAGCCGAACGGATAACAGAGAAAGAAAAAGCGGACACTTGGTTTGGTATCTGGGAACATCGATTGCCTTTTCGAGCCTTCCATTAAAGCTCCTATTTGTGCCGTCCAGGAGACACAGTTGTCAGAGTAAAGAGCTGTCTTTGTGCGGCAACCTGACTGAACAAACAGCGAATCGGTCTAATGAACAGAAATATCTCGCTTATTTTGGCTTGAGACTTCCTGAAAGCCTGAGTCCTTGTTTGCGCTAACTGCTCAACTGTTTTTTTTAGATGCAAAGCATCTCTTGCTCTCGGCTCTGTCGTCCGTCGTCCGTCCGCACCTCTCCCCCTCTCCCCATTAGCTGTGCGATAGCGCGCGCGCTTCTCCTCCACTCCCTCTCTCCACGCCAGCTGTGCGATAGCGCGCGCGCTACTCATCACCCCAGCTGCGCGATAAGCGCGCATGCGCGTCTTCTCTCTCATCTCCTCCTCTCCACTCCATCTGCTCTATATAATAAACCCGGTCCGCGCGCCGCTCCCTCAGTTGCTGCTTCGGTTGAGTCACGCTGCGCCGCCCGGAGTTCCGTCATTTTCCGTTATTTGGATACCCAAGCTCGTGAACGTTTCGGAACCTCCGAGATGCTTCGCATCAACTCAGGGCTCCCTCGCGGGAAGGTGTTTGGCTTTTCTGCTTCCTGTTTTGTTTCAAGCATGAAGCAACGCAAAGCACAGGATGTGTGGCCACTTTATTTGAACTAAATTTGAAGTCGACTTGGACAGCCATTTCAAGTTCAAATTAAGTAAAAAAAATCAAGTTGCGAAAATATTTTGGCTGGCTCTCTATTCTTTTTGTTAGGTCAGCAGAAAGAAGCATTCATAAGTGAACTTCAATCGTAACGCACAGCTGAGTATATTTAATCGGGGCTACCGAAAAAGAAAAAGAAGCACAAATCTATGAATAATAAGGAAACTTGAAAAGGAAGCCGCGACGCATTGGGGACACATGCCACCACATTGAGTTGTACAACGGCGGGAAGCCAACGTGGTTAGTGTACACGTTTTCGTTTTGAAAAATTGAGGCGGGAAAACCAAAAAGTACCCGACAAGCACGAGTGCCAGCTTGCGCAACGGACTTTCGCAACCTGTAGCAGACGGACTCACTCCTGGCAGCAGTCACAAGATGTCGGAGACGGCACGGCAAGCTCTCATTTCACAACATCTTCGTGAGAACGCTGTGGGCTAAACGAATAAACATTTATCATGTTTGTTTTTGTATTTTCCCGCCATACAGTTAGGCACGTGCGGTCTCTTTATCGTATTGGTGTCCCGGATGTCTGTGAAGCAAACGAAATCAGCCAAGGTACTACTACGCGCGCATGTACCAATCCTCCATTTGGTTTTTTTGCTTTCAGTCTGTTACACGTACTTCCGAAATTGCAAATAATGTATCTAGCTTGTGTAAGAGATGTGCGCGCGAACAAGCTTGCTAGCACCGTTCTCCGGTTGGTATACCCGCCCTTATAAACTTTTGCTTAGCTTTTTCTGCTCTTTCATGGAAAAGCAGCCAATGTCATATCACTTTCTCGGATGTTAAAAGAGACTCTGTAGGAAAAAAACGCCACTTGTGACACCGGTATTTTGTTATACCTTGGCAAAGACTTCAAGCAGGCGAGGAAGAAAAGGAAAGAGAGGGAAATTGAAACACAGAGGATGAGAGAAACAACCACAGTTACCAAAAGCACGATGCAGTCAGCAGACTATTCGAAACCGTCTGCGTAGCGACGATTTCGCTCGCCATGGAACGTGCAATTCATGTACGCTGCGGGTTTCGCAAAAAGAAGAAGGGGGAAATTTCTTGTTGTGAACAAACGTCAGAAGCATGTTAATGGGATTTTGTTACGAAGCCTACCGCGATTTCATTTGTTTCCTTCCTGTCCGGGCGCAATCATTTATGTGGTCATCACCGCGCCGACAGTCGCGGAGGTAACGTTGATGTTGCACGAGTAAACACGCAACGTTGGATTGCTTTGTACACTTTCATGGGCTGAGAAAAGGGTTTAGTAAGGCGTTAATATGCCCTCCTCGTCGTTGACGGCTTTCGGTTCTCTCTCTCTCTCTCTCTCTCTCTCTCTCTCTCTCTCTCTCTCTCTCTCTCTCACACACGTTTGCGGACTCCCGGTATCCCTGCAGCTCGACATAGATGCTACAATATGGTGCTCGTACGAACAAAGAAAATGACAGACTGAACTGAAGTCTATATTGTGCAGCTGAGACCAATGTGCAGTTGCCGCTGTTTCTATGCAGACAAAAAAATCCTAAATTGCGGCAACTTAAGGTCACACGGACCTCTAAGAACGCACGATGCGTATGCCGACGACGACTACCAAGCGTCGGAAGGCGCACTTCAAGCACAAGAAAGCGTAAAGAAGGAGCGGGCGGAAAGCGAAGACGGGAGAAGCGAATGAGACGTTATCCCGCGAGTGTCCTGTCAGGGAAGCGATGGAAAGAGAAAGAAAAGAAAAAAGAACAAAGGTGGGCGCAGGGTGAGTCCTTGCGGCACTCCCTTCTCCCATTACGCGGTGTCGTTCGCGCAGGCGAGATGTGTGCACTTTCCGCAGCTACACTTTGCGCCTTCGTGTCCGAGTTGAAAAGCAAAAACAAGCCCCCAGGGCTGACTCACCGGGGTACACAGCCGCGCATAAAGGGAAAAAGAAAAGACCGATGGCGGATGTGTCAAGTTCCTCCGCGTTCCTGCTTCCGATATTCGTGTCGCTCCGGAACGGACAGGAGCCGAGGCTTATTGTCGTCAGGGGAGCGGACGGCGGCAACGCGACGTCGCACTTTGTGAGAGAATGGGGAGGGGGGAGGCAAGAATGCCGGGAGAATTGTGTCGAAAATGCGGGCGATATTAGTTTTACTTGTCGGCTGTCCGCTCGCGCGTTTTGCTAGCGCCCCTGTTTAGTGGCTGGAACGACGTAATTTCCGGGGTACAGCCTGCGATAAAATATTTGGCTGGAAAACCCCCGAGACATTCCCGCTTTGTCGCTTGGAATGGTTAGGTTAGGTAGCAGCCAGAGCGGCTGAATTGTTCTTCGATCTGACGGCCTCCTGCGTGGTCATGCAAGCTCGCCATATGTATGGTGCAGTATTCTGCTGCCTAAAGTATATGCAGGTGGCTAAACAAATATGACGAGATTATTCAGAATTGTGTTGGATTGTCTTACAACTTTCACCTCATCCGGCATAAATTATAAAATGTTATCGATGACTGACATTACTATTATCTATCAACACTGTAATGGTTTGCCTAGCTGCTGAGCTCGTTTTGTAAACTTCGCCGCAACAAATGTGTGCTTGCAGAGGAGCACCCTTTAAAGGGGCCATAAAGACTGACTTTTTTTTATTGAAAGAACTAGATTTTGGTTGCTCGCTAAACTCCATACGAGCCACGAAAGGAGCTCCTTTAACCGATAAACAATAATGAATATTCAAGAACTTTCAATTTTCTTGCTACGTGACGTCAGCGGTGAGGCAATACCAGAATACCAAAAACAAAGTGATCAGAATGTTAAGTCTATGCTAGCATTCACGCAGGACGATAAAACGAAACCAGAGGCATTAGTACGATCGTACAACTACCTTTATTTGTGGTACCTTCTCTTAGCCGCCGCCAATCGTACAAACTAATCCTTTTGACGTCCCGGGGTCAGTGCGGAAAAGTGGTTCTTGAGTGACCACTCCTTCATCGGTTTTCCTTATCACTTTGCTTAATTAAGTTTGCGTTTATATTGACCTGATTATCATTCCAACATGGTGATTGTTTGTATGAACCAAGCTAGCACAACATCCTTTAGTATTTTAATGCAAACTTCGCGAGCGATGATGATGATTATCATTTTGTAAACACGGGGAAACCCAAATCGAGTTCTGCGAGTACTTCCCTCCAAAAGCATGTTAGTTATGATGATGACGACGATGATGATGATCATGATTATGATATTGGCGCATAAATGATGAAAAGCAGACATACCTTTTACAACACCCAACGCTGCAAAATTGTTCTTTGCTAATACTGCGCTTGCGGTGAAGTGCCAGAGTTCTTTCTGAGCAAAGAATGGTGCGCTAGAAAGAGGGAGTGCAGCCTTCATTTCATATTCCACCGCCTACACGGTGCGGCCAATGAGGTCACGTTTTTTTGCTTGCTCCGCGAGCTTTTGTGTCTACAAATCAATATTCCGGAAGAGAGTATTCGAATGCTACCATCTTAAAAGGAAAACACAGGTCGTGAATAAATGCGTTTCACTGCAAATTGGTACGTCTATCTGCCGCACAACGGATGCCCAGAAACAGTCGGCACTTAAGGGGCAGGCGTCGGCTACCGGCGAAATCGGCCGTGACCTACCTTCCCGGATCCTCAAATTGCTTCAAAAACAATTCGTTTTTTCTTGTAGTAGAATATCTACCCTCATGCGTGCCTTTTGCTATGCGCTTGGGAACACAACGCACGAGTCGCTCCTGGAAAATGTGGAAGTAGCGGCAATCAAAGAGAGATCCAGGCGTCTCAGCGCGAAAGACCGTGTCGAATTCCTTCCCCCAGCTGCCGCCGACGCGTCCGGACACCCAGCTTCCCGACGCGACCGATGAGGAAATACTACCGCCTGGAAGCAAGACGCACAAAGCAAGTGAAAAAAAAGTAAAAGAGAAAGTTTCCAGGTGCCAGACGCCTGGACACACGAAGATATCAAAGACTCTCCCGGCAGCGAGACCGGGAGCCGGTCAATGTCAAGGCGACGCATGCGGCCAAGCCAAGCACGAAAGCCGCCTTCCCTTCATATTTCCCCTGCCCATTTCCCGCATGATGGATCGTCCCGCTGTCGTCTGGGTGAGGGCGACGCCACGCTTTCGCAACTTGCGCAAGAGCGTGTCCTTGGAAGAGCGCGGGGGAGCGGAAGTGCCGCTGAGCCCGCCCGCTCGCCCTCGCGCTGCGCCCTACTCTACTAACCGGAGTGACTCTCGCTTTACTGGAGCGACATTAACGGTGTCTGAGAGAGCGCTGAACTAAGTCACTTTAAGGAAATCCGGATGGCCTTCTTCGGGGTAAGAAGGATTTATATCTTCCAAGCGTCGATACGATTTGGCCAGGAAGAATAAAAATGATGAAATGGAAGGTTTGCTTGAAGTAGTTTTGCCTTGCGAAGGGAGAGATTTACTAGAAGGAGGCTTCGATATATGTCAGATAAAATGATGCGACGGCTCGGTGGATTACACTGTCGTTTAGGGGCGCGTTTTTATCGATAACGCTCTCGGGGAGGAGTGTTAGAGATTCGTCTAGCCGATCGTCGGTTGCTAGGGCGTCGGAAATGCAGGTGGTTGGTTAATGAAATATCGTGGGGCTACAAAGCATTGCACGCGATATACATTAGTTTTCGAAGGAACGGCTAATCATGGAATAGCATACTATCTTACTTCTTAATATCTTAATATGTCAATACTTCCTACTATCTTAATATGTTCAAATCTTAATACAGTTGGAAAATTTGTGAGAACGGTTTCTAAACTAATGCGCACACAGAGCTTCAGTAATGCATTTGCAGGCATTGTATGTAGTTATTATTAGCGCCTCGACACTTGTTTTGCTGTTATTTTAGATGCTTGCACGCTCGAGCGGGGACCTATAAGCATGTTTTTTTTAGTAATTCGGAATTAATGGGCCATGAAAGAATTTTCTAACATTCCACAATGCAATAAATTCGGTAGGTACAATATTCTTTCAAAGAGTAGTTTTTTTAAAACGTGCATCACTCAAAAAATAAATGTCCCTGTTTTAAGTGAAAGACAAATAATACGCGTAGCTTTCAGCCGCGCAACCTCAGTAAAGGTCAACGTTCAAAATCCAAACTTATTCGACCATGTAGGCGTGGCGCAGTCGGATGAGTGTCGGCTTAATAACGCGAAGGACCCAGGTTGGATTCCAACCGCGGGCAGCGTTTTTCTCTTGAGGCGCTTGATGCGCCTTTGGGGAAACCCGTAGTGTAAGTTGGATATTCTGCATTGTGTTTTGGGCGTAACGGTTTGGATTTGAGACTTTGATTTTGGACTTTGAAGACATTGGCTTCGGCCAGAGGAAGCTTCGCGTTTCGGAAAGTGGCGAGGACACACCCACCAACAATTTCTCCGATAATGATGATGATCACTTCACCCATCATCATCATCATTGTCTGAGAAAGTTGGCTTTCTTGAAGCGCGTTTTGGGCCAACGTCGCCATCAGTGAGGCATCAAAAACTTCCCTTTAAAAAAAGCAGACGGGCAATAGTCACTTTCTTTTGTCCTTCTTTTCTCCCAAGGCAGGTCGCATTTACAAGCGGACCCCAATTTGCCACTGTTCAGCTTCTGGTAAAGCAAACAGGCCACCGCCCTCAGCCCGCCACACTCAGTGAAACGTTCCACGATTAAAACAAAACTGTGGTTGACTCCTCTAACATAGGAATCGGTAAAACGCGAAAGCGAAATGGGCAGCGAAATCTGCAGGTGAGCATGATTTGCGGGTAGGCGACTGTCTTGTGGGTGTGCTTGTCAAGCGGCGTCCAGCTGGCGGGTCGCTTCGGCAAAGGTGTGCGGCGTCATTTCCGTGACGGATATGACGTCAGTGAAATCTTGGTGTATACCGACATAAAACACTTCCGTGTTAAAATATAAAACCCGGAAGCGAACAACCCCAAGTATAACGTACTCTTTACTACTAAAGGTTGCTTCCCCGCAAGGAGACCATGTGTGCAGGGGTGCACCCTTTACAGGCTGCTTGCTTCCTTCTGCTTTCTGCTGGCGTCCTTTCCGTGACGGATATGACGTCAGTCAAATCTTAATGTATCCAGGAATAAAACACTTTTGTGTTAAAAATCGTTGCTGAGGCCTTCAAAATTCGCCTCAGTACGTAATATTCTCCTGTTTTCTTTTCCACGCACCTTTCTAGTCCTTGCTACGCACAACAACGTCGCGTCAGCATGGAGCGCGGCAAAGTAGCCCTAACGAGAAGACCGCACACTCTTTTGCTGCCGTTGACGATGGCGGCGCCGAGACAGGGCCATCCACGCTAAGCGACGTGTCGGCCGACGCCGCGTGCCTATCGCTCGCCGCGCCCCCTGGGGAGTGATAATCGCCGTGGCGTGTCGCGGTGTCATGCGGGAAAGAGCCGTCATCAAGGGAGCGGCGCTGTCACACGCGAAGCCGCGCTTGAGCCTCCGCGTTTTCCCCTTCATGGCACCGACGAGCAACATCACGGTCGAGATACAAGTCCATGCGTTATTTCTTCATACTGGTTCTATTTGCTATTTATATTATCAGCTTCTTTCGCACTATTTGTCCTCGCCCCCTATATTTACTGTTTTTTTTTTGTGGTGGCTGTCTTTACCCTTTGTATAGCCAGTTTTTTGGTGCTGGTTGTCACTACCCTCTTTATCGACATTTTTTGTGCTGGTTGTCTGTACCCTTTCATCACTGGCGTTTATGTTTTGGTTGTCTTCCCCCTCTGCATTCCCAGCTTTTTCGTGCTGGCTGTCTTTACCCACTCTATTAGCATATTTCTTTTGTACTAGGTTTCTGTACCCTGCGTATATTCAATGTGTTTTTCAACTGAGTACTTTTACTGTTGCTTTCTTGGTCAGCACTGCTCTTCTGCAAAAGCAGCAAAAAGAAGAAGGCTTTCCCTGGGTTTTGGTTTATCTTGTGTTGATTCTCCCATAATTGGCCTAAACCTTATTTTTCCGTATTATATTTTGTGAACACTCGTACTGCTCTTAACGTTGGACTTTGACTTCTTCGGTGGTTGTTAAAATTGACATGGAGGATTTAAATTGGGGCCTTTTTACAGGCGGGGAAACACTTGCTAATGCGCGGCTTCTACAATAATTACTGTCGCTTACAATTTCATCTCACATTTGTTTTTGTTTCCTATGCTGCAGTTGGCGGAGTTTAAGTTGCCGGCATTTTGGCGAAGATTACCTGCCGCATAACTCGTTCATTACTTCTTTGGCCCTGAAATGGCGTCCAAAACTGATATTGAGGTCATCCCACCTGTATATGAATAGGGTACGGAAGATCGAGCTAGTCTGGTGTGGATTCATGGCTATAGAACGGCAGACGCACAAGATACGTTTGGGGGGAGGAGAGTGAAACAAAGCTCACACTTACGGTAAGACTTGAAAGTGGCGGAGCTGTACGCAGCCTTCACGACCATCACGACGGTTTAGGTACACGATTGCAGCCGATTTGCTTCTTCTTATCTGCCGCAATGACGTTTACTCCATTTTTGTTGCTACAAGAGTGAGCTTACTTCCTTTTTTTTTTTGGAAGTGTTAATCATTGGACATAATTTTGAGGGGCGCGCGCTGTGACGTATCTTTTTTCGTTCCGAGCAAGTGTTGTCACGATTACGGGGAACGCTGGAGTCCTTTTTTTGGCCAATCTTGGTCAATCTTCCTAGGTGGGCATTCTTGGCTTGACAAATGTACGCCGGCGACGCTGGGCGGTCGCCATTAGGCACGGACACGCGAGCGTTCGACGTTTTCTTGGTTTTTAAACTGCGGGCATTATACACTAACGATTTGCTCCACAGCTTCGCTGTTAAAAAAATGGCGACTAGTGGACCAGCAGCTGAACATGTGCCTTCTTCCCTGGCTGCCCATTTTCGATGCGTGGCCTTTTTTTTTCACCTTCGTGTAGAAAGCCCGTTGGGAAGGGGTGCGAATTCTCAGAAGGCCAAGCCGTTATTGTATAATTCTAGCCGGTCCGCTCTCACTCGAACAGTAAGGACATGCAAAAATAAATCTTTTAACTTTTAAGAAAGCTTCCCCAACGAGCCTTCCTCGACAAAAAACGTTCAGCTCCCGCAATTAAGATTAGTATATTGTATAATCTCTCCCTTCCGTTCTATTCTTAGCGACAATCTTCTCGCGTGCGTTTAACAGCTCGCTGGATTCTCCCGAGGATTCCCGTTTCGCCGTACCCTCGCGTCGTCAGGGACTCTCCCCGTTTGCTTAATTCTGTTTTCGCCGGTCTGGACAGGGGCGGGAACGGCTCAGTGGAACGGAAGCAACGAGTGTAGATACAGTCCGTCGAATCGTGTCGTCTCTTCTCCGCCAAAGGCTAGGCGGAGTGTTTTTATGGCGCCAGGTGCTTATTCGCCTGACAAGACGGCGGCAGTCTATTTGCTCTTCCAACTTCCAGTTCAGCCAGGAACTTATTTTCCTGCTTTTAGTTCGTGTCGAAATCGAGGACTTCACAGACACGAGCGGAACCGAGTGAAATGTCAGGGGGCGAGTGTGGCGCGCCGGCTGCAGCGGCGAATACGTGCTGGAACTGGAAAAGAACTGGGTGATCAGAATCGCAACAAAGAAAGAAAAGAAAATGGGGAAAAGGGGATGGTGAGAGAACATTTTTGCATTAATGGCTGCTTCTGCGGTTGTCAGGCGCGAAGCTTAACAAAAGTAACTAAGAAAGAAGTAAATGCAGGAAAAAAACTGTAAAAACCAAAACTGGCATTAAGTGGAATAAGAAAAAATAACAAAGTGGGAATGGTAGAACGGAAAAGTAAGCATAAAAGACGAAAAAGTTGAAGTGAGTAAAGAGAAAAAGGAACGAAGAAAAAAATATTTCCGGGAAACGTCTGCCCAAAATTTGAGAAAAAAAAAACGCCAAATGAATGACATAAACAGGATAATTTTTCATACCCACGTTCGTCAGATCGCCCCAAAAGGTTGGCGTTAACGACGAAAGGCCTCTCTCCAGTATTGCTTACCAATTGCTCTTCTCCTTGTATAGTATTTCCCGCTTCAAGCGGGATACATTTTAAAAAGATTGTCTTAAGTGCTGTAGGTCTCCCTTGCCTGCAATAAACGATACGAGCTGCAATAAAACACAAGGCGAATCGTGAGTGTTCTTGCATTTGAAACAGCGCCTGACCTTTCCTTGCAGGTTGTCGGGCTGTAGAGCGCAGCTTCTGTCTAAAAACGCATCCAGGCGGACGAGGAGGGCGCGTAAGGGAACCGATCGAAAGGAGTAATTGATAGCGCTGGCGTCGGTGAAATAATTCTGCTAAAGGTCGAGATTTATTTCTTTCGCCCGCCCCCTAAGCCAGTAGACCGCGGGACCGTTACTGTGGGTCAGAGTGTGCCTTGAATATTCGAATCACACTCATGATGAGATCACTGTCGCAACACCCAGTCTAAAATAAGAACAGGAATACCGCAAAAACCTAACACGAATTCCTGTCGTACAAGAAAAAACCTTGTTGTGACAACAGAGCTCTGGTTGTTACGACAAGACCATCTTTTGTTACGACACACATTTCTGTCGTAACGACAAAGTCAATTTTACAACGACAAACATTTCTGTAGTCACAACAGAACTGCAATTGACGCTACTCCTAACAATGGGAAATAACATTCATAAAATGTTCAACTACTGAAGGAACATAGAGATCACGTCAAGACAGGAATTCGGCACAACAGAACATCAAAATCAGGACCGGAACACGACACGCGACAGAGCATCAGAATTACGACATGACAAGAGTACGACACGCGAAAATACGACAAAACTACAGAAATTTTTCATGTCGTCATTTTATACCGGGAATTGACAAAAAATGACGCCATCTGGCGCCTCAGCCAAGCAAATTGCATGGAATGCCGTTTCTTACGTGTATAGCTTACGATATACATAAGCGTTTAGTATTCTTATCATGGTATCACTGTTACCACGCGGAAACAACGTTAAATTCCACGCCATCGTTGAGCTGTCTGGCTGGCTGTATTTAAAAATCAAAGCCCCTTTCTTATGAAAAAGATGGTTAAAACGAGAAGCTTTCCCCCATGAAACCTGAGTCAAAGTAAAAAATCCGAACTGCTTCGACCGCGTATAAGCGGCTGCAAAAACTTTCTTTTTTAAGTTGCACACATCAACGTTGCCTGTTAAAACATGGCTCAATAGTAAAGGTGTATATGTGCCTTGGTCTGTTAACTGCCGCTTGTGTAACCAGCCGGAGACAATTGATTACTGCTTTGTTTTATGTCGGGGTGCTGTGTTTTTTTGGGATGGATGTCCTGCAGCGGACTCTTAAAAAGGACATAGACATCACCCCTTACAGTATACGATTCCTGCCAGTGAGGAAGAACTGTTCCGTGCCATATGACCTTTTCGTGCTGATAGGATTGTTTAGCCTATGGAAGTGTCGCATGATTGACCGCCATGCCGAGGAACCTCGTTAAACAAAGTCCATTTTTTCGCGAACAATGTGAGCTTGTGTACTGCAGTGTCTATGCGGCGCAATCGCAGCCGCCGGACTGGTTGCATCTTCTTGAAGCGTGTGTGTGCCTGCCTGACTTTTAAAATGTATTAGTGAATGTACCGTTATTGTAGTTAGGGTGGTACCTTAAGCTATTCGGACTAGTTTCCCATGCAATAAAGAAAAAAAAAGTCAGTATGGCGCAATCGGGTATACGTCAGCTTCATAACGCGAGGGACCGAGGCTCGATTCCGACCACGGGAGGCGGTTTTTTTTTTCTTTGTGAACCCCGTTGTGTAACGTTCGAATTCCTGCAGTGCGTTTTACTCCGGCGACCGACACCATCAGTGAGGCATAAGTAGGAAAAGTTGCGGCGCATTTGCTCTCGACAAGAACAAGGCGCTACGAGCTAACGTATTGACTAATTACAGAGTTTTTTCCGTCGTCTAGAAAGTAATCGGACTCCCAGACAACAGATACCTGGAAACAGCCTGCATTAATAACGGGCCACGCTTGTTTTGCAATGTGCACGAGGCGCGTGGTCGCAGTTACGACACATCGATCAGCGCGCGTGGCTTTCAGGACAATTAATTTTTTGCAAGATCTCGTTGGCTCGTTTTTGAAAAAAAAAAAAAAAACAGCTTTCACGGGCATTCTCGACAGCTTCTGACACCAAAAATTCCTCGGGGAACTTAAAGGTCTTGCGGGCCTTGAAGACGAAAGGCTGGTGATACTTGACAAATAAATGTTTAAGGCGATATTGTATTGAAGTTCCTGTATTCGCCTTTGTTACTCGCCTTATGTCACGAAACACTTCGACACGGCCTTTTACTGCTACATCGTGTTGGCGTTTCTTCGTTTCCATTTCTTACTCTTTGGACGCGAATTAAGCCGACAAGAAGACTCATAACACGGGCCACAGTTTCGCAAGAATAAGATTTATCCACGGCTGGAGTGTCCCCGTTCCACTCACGTGCAGTCTCGTTCCCGTGTCACGCGGCCCGCACTATTGTAACTTTCATTCCACCACTGGCAATGTGCGACGCTAGCGCCGTTGTAATGCGCTCGACAATGGAGGTTCGGGTTCGAACCCCACATGTTGTAATTACTCTTTACAACGGTGACTATTTTCTGTGCTGCACCACAGCAACAACAACAATAACAAAGACCACCACCACCACCACCACCACCACCATCATCATCATCACCACCACCACCATCATCATCAACAACAATAACAACAACAACAACAACGACGACGACGACGACGACGACGGTTTTCTGCAGAATGCGGCATTTAAAGTTTTCTTGAAAGATTTCAGCGCCTCCCCCACATTTCTAATCTTCCGTAGAATCACACTGCTTTCGCGTGCAAAGCACAAAAACACGGGAAACTGTTGAAGGTAAATATTTTATTTTTCGGGAATTTATGCGCTGAAGCGCTCCGTGACTTCTTCGTAATCCCACTTCTTTGGGTTTCAGTAAAATTGCTAAGCACAAACCCGAGGAGTTTGCAATCACGTTGACGTAGGAACCTGGGTATAATCAAATGCATGTCGTAATGCTTCAGTTACCAGTTTTATGACAAATGGGTCAATTTGCCGTATATATGCGTTCACTAAATTGTTCGTCGGGGTGGTGACTTTCGTTGCTTGCCACCGCTTTAAGTCTCCGACCCTTCGTCCCTTATTCGTTATGGAAATGTCTTTTTTTACATTTCTGGTGACCAGAAAAAGTTAACGCAAATGTCCTTGTCGAGCTAACGCAGCCTACTTTGGCTATAAATGCTGACGCTAGCAAACAGGTCACATTGCACTTTAGTCTACTTCAAATACTTGCCACAGGGATGAAACAGCTAACCTTTTGGATGAAGGCATGTACAGAGAACAGACGTAGTGCCGCGGGCGAGTGTATTCATGCAAGAAGGGCAAGAAACATGCAAGCCTGGCACCAAGACGACGGACACAAATACAGGACGTGGGAATCACAGCGAGATAACTATAGACAACACTGTCATGTGCGCACATTGTCTCAGCGACGACAGGAAGATGGTTAATTACACTCGTTTGTTTTACGTTTCGAACTGTGAAAGGCACACGCACGCACGCACGCACGCACACGCATTATATATATATATATATATATATATATATATATATATATATATATATATATATATATATATATATATATCTTTGGGAGAGGCTTTTGTCCTCCAGTGGACGCGCGCAATCAGGCTGCTGCTGCTGCTGCTGATGATGATGATGATATAAAGAGCACTACAGGAATATGTGGCACGACGAATTCCGTACGAGGCACAGCGTTTTGGATACGACCGCATTGACTGCGCAAATTTTCCCCTGTTATGGGGTCGCCTCAGAAGCGTAATAAAAAGTCAGCTCATCCGAAGAAACGTACCGTGAGATTTTACTTTTTTTTTTTGAGGATACATCAAACAGTGCGTTGTTGCAACTGGGCGAGTAATCCTATCAGGGCACTCTAAGAAGAGTGCACGCTTCGTGGTCGAAAACCTTGAGCCGGTCATCATTGTCGTAGGCTTTTCTCAAATTATATCTTTCTTCCTTTTTTACACTTTGCGCCACGAATAAGAATCAACGTTATTGCTCTTCGCCCCTTATTTTTCGTTAATTGCGCTTGGGATACAAGAAAGGATAATTAGGCGGGTGGACCCAACTAAGACAACTCAATTAGGGTCTGCCAATGGCTATAACAGAACAAGGAAGTTCGAACGCTGCCCTGGGCGTGTACCGCACTAAGATCTAATATATCTCTCAAACACAGCCGCTGAATTTTTTTTTCTGAAACACCGCACGTCATATCGACGAAGAAAAATTGATTCGCAGAGGGGTCAGTGAGTGAGTGAAAATAGGTTTATCGATGGGCGGCTCCTTTGTCAAGAAGGGCCGGGCTGAGAAATTAGGGAGGTTTTGGAGAGGACCCTAATCTCGTACGTGAAGAAATGAATGAAGCACTAGTCTTAATTTGTTAACTTCGGGGAGTTTGTTTCGAAGAAACAAACAGAGACAGAACCCACAAAAAACATGACGTAGAAGCGGGAACAATGAATAGCAAGTTTCCAAGTTCGGTGAAACCTGGCCTCGGGAATCGACCGTGTGCAGCGAGGCTCGGCTGCCTAAAATAGTTCGCTAGACATGCAGGCAGTATTTCGAGGATGCGAGAGCGAGAAAAGCACGTCCTAAGGACCAGACGATCAACAAAGCGAAACGAACTTTGACAGAAGGGAGAATATAGGATGTTGTAGCCACCAACTTGAGTGAAGACAAAAAAAAAGGATGTACCTATAATGACGTCAGGTGCCACGCGGGGAAGGCGCCTTTTGCATCATAATGAAGGGGATATTCGAGGAGCGGGATAGGGGTGGGGGGGGGGTGGGGTGTTGTTTTTCCTGCACGTGCGCTTATTCGTGGGGGAAAATGATGGATTCATGCAGGCAGTCTACCGAAGCTCTCTCTTTGCCCACGCATGCCCTCGTGTTTTGAGACTGCATCGACACGTGTTATTTGCACACACATGAGGGCGGAATCGACCTTGTTTTCGAGCTCAAGGTAACCACCTGGATGTTTACGTTAATACAATAGAAAATTGTACTACTCGCCAGCTGTTGAAAACTATATGACGTTGCACGGGTAGCGGCAGACAGCACCAACCAGATAAGCAAACTGTGTTTACGTTGCTCACAAGGTCAAGCCGTGAGCGAATTTTATCGAAGCCGGCATAAAAGCGAGAAACGTTGGTCATCTTCAAAGCCCTTTTTCCTTTTCCTTGCTTCTGGGGGTGTGACAAGATACTGCTCTGATTAGTCACTACTTCGAATGTTTAACTAACATGTTAAAGAAGAAGAAAGCTCCTGTCAGTGCCTCCTATGTAGCAAAACATTTAACGCTTATATGCGTCGTGCGCCGTTTGCAAAATTTCTTTAAAGCACAAAGAAATGTTCACTTCCAACCCTCGTATTTCTCGCAGTATTTAATCAGTGTTACCACGCGCAAGGTGTGGGGAGTTCATTAAAATTCGCTCAAGGCTGTCGACTCGCAACGTGCGAGTTATTTTGGGTTTTAAACTCATTAAACCGAAACGAAGTAGGGGTCACCAAACGCTGAACAATAAAAAGATCTGGACACTCTTGCCTACAACGGTGCGCGCGTAATAATGTTAGAAGATAATCAGTCTCGGCCATGGGTTTCATTTCCACTCGGAAAACTTCCCCCTGCGCTAAACTCAAACCCGGTCTTCGAGTATCACGGGAAGCGACATGGTCTTTTTCTTGTAGTCTCGGCGAAACAAATTCCAATTCAAGACGGAAGCAAAATCAAAGGGGCTCAGAAGTACCTCACTTTCAATGTCGCCGTTTTAGAACCGCGACGCCAAATTGAAATACGCAAACAAACCCTTACTCACCCTCTTCTTTTCCCCTGATTTGAATGCGTTGGAGGACGGTAACCCTGCATAATTAAATTTGCGGTTCACCCTACCCTCTTGTCTTCACCGACTCGTTCGTTTAAGGTTCCCCACTCCGTCCCGCCACTGATTTCAAACTTCAGACTCAGACCCGTTTAACTTGCTCGGCCAACGTTCAATTCCGCAGAGTACGTGCTTTCAAAGCGCGCCAAGGTCGGGCGAGGTCTAGACACGCGCTGCCCTTCCAATTCCACTTTCCGGATTTGTTGTTGTTGAGTTTCTATTGTCCCAACCCAGGCCATGCCTGGCTCTCTCTCTCTTGATTGTCTCAAACAAACTTCGAAACGAACCGTCGTCTGCCCAAACCCGCTTATTCCAGTCTCGTTGCTTAACTAATGGCCGGGGCGGCGAAATCTCGGAGTTCGGACTAAACGGCTTAACCACCTGACCTCGAAGGAGGCGGGTCACGTGCTCAGGTGCTAAGCGGCTTACCTGAAATAACGGCTCGCACTTCCGAAGCCGTTCAGAAACACCGCTTGGGAGGGTGGCAACGAACGCTGGAGAGATGTTCAAAGTCTCTTTTTTTTTTTTTTCCCTGTAATGTTGGAGAAGGGGGAGGCACTACTTTCGACGGCAGCCAGGACAATGCCAAGTCGGTTCTTCGATTAGTTTCTTTTTTTCTTCCGCGCGATGCACTTGAACCCTTATCAAGACCGGTCGATGTCCGAAGGAGAGTTTCGGAACCGCGGTTCGAGTGGATTCGACACGGTTGCTTCTTGCCGGGGGGCTCACTGCTTTGTTGGCAGGAACTGGGGTTCCTAGAGTCGCTGGAAGGCTTCTAGGCCTTTCTTTCCGCCCTTTCGGTATATGATGATGATTATGATGGTTATGATTCTTATGATCAATTAATCGGGAACTTAATTATACACGCATGCTTCGAAGACAAAAGCCTAGCTATCATTAAAGACTTCCTTACTGCTGCATAGTGTTTGCGTCTCTTCCTTCGCTCTCGTTTCTTCCTCTCTTGACGTGAATTATCCTGGCAGAGAGCGGCTGCAAATGACGTGGAAGCGTTCCCACAGCCAGAGCCCTCCTCGGCATGTGCATGTTCTACTCACATGCTGTCACGTTCACTGGTCACGTGACCCGCACCCGGGTAATTCTTGTATCATTTTACTTTGTTTCTGGGCTTGGCACCTGACTACTGCTATGGAGACGTGAGTTCAACGATTTGTGTTGATGCCGAAGGTGACATCGACGACGGTCACTTTTCGCTTTTCGTTAGGAATCTAGGAGTGGTCTCGTGACCAACTCGGATAGTTGTTGCTGTATAGTCAATTGGTCACCTCTCATCGGCTTCCAGGCACTCAGTCGCTCGGGCCTTATTCTGGCTGCATTTACGTGAAAGGATGTGATTCTAACCTCTTGTATGCGCGAAGCTTCGTCAGTGTTGAAACGAGAGCGAGGGGTTCGAGCTTTCCGGGGGTGGGGGGTGGGAGGGGAGGGGGGCAATGAAATTACGGCGCTCAAAAGATAAACGAGCCTCTTTATGATCAGTGAGCGATATTTCAGATTGGATGCTTATAACGTTTCAACGAACAGCGTGCAGTTTTGTGCGTTACTGAAATAGCGGTACCGAAATTGCATACAAATTAAAGCGAAATCAAAGGGTTCGAATGTTCGCACTACTCGTAATTTCGGAAGGAGCAGTTCACCAGTAACGAAATAACTTGGCACTGCAGTTCTATGTTTGGCTTAAAATGTAGATACCCTGAGCCTAGCTCTGTTCTTTCGCCAAAAATAACAACCACGGGCTTCGTCATGCTGCGTGTTAGGCAATACATTCAAAGAGGTAATTCCAATGTTTGACGTTAGTACCCACTTCTTCTAACAGCATTTCACATGTCGGCACACGCACGCACTACTGATACTACATACACATAATCATGACGACGTGCGCCGTCACCATTGAAATGCATGTGGTAAACGAATGAAGCACTGTTTTTCATAGAGTCTGCGGAGAGTCCGGGACCGATAAGCGAAGAACCCCATGGATGTAATTGCGGTACTGTGGAATGTACCAGGCGGTACGAGGTTTTTTAAAGCAATTTTTGCATAATAATGCGGGCAAAAATAACGCCTTCTTTCAAAGTTAGGTATAGATGGCCGAAATAGCTCGCTCAATCTAATTCCTCGCAGGCGCGCTGTCGAAATCGCTCGAAAATAAACACCTACAACGTCGATTCACACAACCAAAGAAACACTCGGAGTTCACGACCCTTCGTACAAGAGCCCTTACTAGAAACGGCTGCGACGGGGCATTCGCTCATCTTCCCGGAAAGCCATCAACCGCTAGCTCGGCAAAGGAGGGCCGTGGATAGAAGCCTGAATTATTGCCGCCTCTCGCGAACGACAGACGCTGCCAGCAGAATACATATTTGCCACGCAGACGAACAAAGACGCGCTCGCAGGCGACAAACACGGCGGTCGTCTGCTAGGCCGTCCGTAGCAGACGACGTCAATGCTTTCTCGGCGGGAACAGAAGGCGGAGCAGACGAGAACAATGTGCTCGCGCGATTCATTGCCTAATGCCTGCTGTCACTATAGCTCTTCCCAAATGGGAGCCGTGGAGGAAAGCAGCAAGAAAAAAAAAAACAAAAAAGAAACGGAGCGGACCCCCGTTCATTGCTCGACGCTCGACAAGCTAAGCCTGCCGCTTCGAGTGCGTCTGAGCCCTCGAGTGCGAAAAAGGCGCCAAAAACAAAAACAGAAAACTGTGCATCGGGTTGCATCTAAATTAATAACGTTCCCCGATAAGCACTGCGTGGTCGGTGAGGCCACGATAGCGGGGCCAAAGGCATGACCTTTTTATATCTTTCAAGGGTGGGTTGCCCGGTAGACTCCTTGGGGAGCAGAACGGTGAGGGAAGGGAGATAATATGAAGGAAAACGGCAACGAAGTAAACAGTATACGTCGGGAAACAACAGAAACAACAGCCGGGAACAGGCGCATGAAGTATGGGCGTTGTTATAGCGTCGCGGACTGCGGCTTGCCCCGTACGTGTCATGGCCGCCAGGACTAGAACGGCGGTGGCGTAGCAGACGATAATAATAAAAAAAAGGATCTCGGATACCCGAGGGTTTTTCTACGCAGTTGGCTCCTGAGAGTAGATTACCGGACTTAATCATTTATTACCGGTGTGTCGGATGCTCTTGACGAGGAAATGGTTATGATGATCCCCGGGATACCTAGTTATGCTACGTTAGCTTGGGCGTTTCCTGCTATTTTGGACAGTTATCGATGATGGAAGAAGCTTCTTCTGCTCTCCAAACCTGCGTTATAAATATATCAATAAAAAAACCTAGCCTTTTCTAATAAGATACGACTAACGAAAGATCAGGGGCGGCAATTCGTTTTTTTTTTGTTTTTTGTTGCACGTAATTGTTTGGGTCGCTGATTTTACGAGTTTACTTTAAAAATGAAATTAGCAAAACATATTTACTTTTTTTTGTGCATGTATGCTTTCCTCAGACAGCCGGTTTTTGCCGCATTTCAGCGAACCGAACCTACGCGCTACGATCAGTTCTGGGATGTCCGGATGACGGCAATTTTTCATTCACGTCGCGAAAGCTGGCGGGCACAAATACTTCACGGTCGAGCTTCACTCTTTCTTTTTAACTTCAAGGCTCAGTGTTGCCAGTCGTTCACCCCTTCCTGGGATTGAGCCGTCGCTACAAGAGGAGAGAAAAACACTGTTTCGTCTGACCTGCGGTTTTAAATGCAGAGCATTTCTTAGCCTCGCCTCTTCCTGCGTCGGACGGCGTCCGCAGCTCCGCGTCCGCAGCAGGTGCGCCTCTCCTCCTTCCCTCCTCTCTCAACAGCAGCTGGCGCGCGCATGCGTCGTAGTCAGCCCGTTCGCTCCGTTGCGGTCTCGGCGTAACAGGTGCGTGATAGCAGCGCGGTGGGGCGTGGAAGGGCGCGCGCTGCTTGCGCATGCGCGCTCTCCCCCCCCGTACTGCTCTCCCTCTACTGCGCGCGCTGCAAATATAAAGCGGCTAGCGGTCGCTCGTGCTTCAGTCACTGTGTTGCTCCTTCCTTCCTTGGTTGACGCTCGCTCCACCCTAACGCGACTTTACTCTCCTCTCTCTACCCCAAACCAACACCAACGCAACTACGACCCAACTACCTACCCTTACGCGACTTTACGTCGCGTTAACGACCCCCAATGCTCTGCATTTACTCGTGTTCCCCTCGCGGGAAGGCGCGGGAATTTTTTTGACTTGTTCGTACTGTCGTTATAATGTTGGTGGACTGTGACTTGAAGGACGTTCTAGAAGAAAAAAATTGTTTTCGCTCTTTAAAAGTTCAGAAATTGACCCAGAATGTGATGTAGGGCTTCTTTATTCGTAAAGGAATTGTTGTTAGAGTAGTTGCCAAAATAGCTTTAGCTGTCTGTCTACGTATATGAAGGTCCCTCACGGTGGATTGACCATCATGATCAGCGTTGCTGGCGAAGAGTGATGATGATGATTATTACGATGATGTTGATGATGCTGATAGCAACGACTACGCCTTGTGCTGTATGCCCTACCGAAGCAGAAGGTTTTCGCTAGGAGCCCAGCATATACATTCTGTGAGAAATACTAGCAGATATTAGGGTTGTTTCGAACAACGTGAATGTTGCACGCAAAAAAGCATAGCATGTGATGCTTTATTCGAGGGGCGCGAGAGATGCTCGCATAGCGAATCATCCATGTAGGCTAAAAAACAGAGAGTTGCCCAAAAGCTTTGCTTGAAAAGTCTGCATCAAAATTGGGGCCTTACGATTTATGCTCCCATGACGGGTCACGGTAGAGAGCATTATGGTTAAATCCAGCCCAGGGAACCGAACCTACAACTGAGTCCCAAAGTTGAAGGTCCGACTTGCAGTTGGAGAGAACTAATATCAATATTTTTTTAGTACCAGCCGCGGTTTTAGTACCACTCACGAGACATAGGGGCAGGTGGTAACAGTAAAGAAGCGCAACTTAACTTATTTTTGGTACGTACCAAAGGCATAATTAATACCCTAAGAGGATCTGATTCCCGTTTCGGTTTGGCTTGTATTGGCTGCCGGAAGTGGTGCGGAGGCGGGCCGGAATCTCTGAGAGGAAGCACCAAGTCTAAGTCAGGAAAGCACTCCACGAACATTTTCTCTGCATATCGCATCCTCGCCACTCAATTAATCTGGTTCGAACCTCGTAGCCGCCAACGCGACGTAAATTATTCCATCTAGTATATATACCCACAAAAAATGGTTACGCTCTCACCGTCCCGTAAAAACCACTCAGTTAATGTGCCTCCGGCCCCAACAACATTTGCTTGCAATCCTTGTTTACTTTCGAAGCATCCCGTACCTCTTGTTATAAAGAATTCAGCAGAGTAGGGACTACCGCGTCGGGGACGTACATCGATTGGTGACGCCAAGTTTGCTTACCGTCTGTTATCCCTCTTTTCTGCCCCTTCAGTCTCCTTTTTTCATTATTGTGAATCCTTGTATGCGATACGTTTGCCTTTAGATAACGCTTCTTTTGTCGTTTTCGTCCTCGCTTAGCGGCTGCAGTGTTCGACGCGCCGCCTTTATTGATTGCAAAGCACGCAGCGACGTTTAAAAACATTCACAACAGCAAACGCGCGGGAAATTGCACCCGGGAGTCACTGTGCGCGTAGGGTAGGGTTTAACGAGGCGTCGGGATTCTCATTATTTTCTTACGAGCCGCGTCGGATGCGGCTTTGACTACGACCCACGCTTCGTCTGCCTCCGCTGTGGGGCTTCGCGGGGAAGACGAAGCCGTAGCCAAACCCTGCAAAATTTGTCCTCGCAATAAGGCTTCGCTTATGGCCTTTTGTCTGCGTTCCTGACGCCTTCTTTTTGTGCGTTCCAAATATTCGTGCAGAAGAGAATGACGCTGCGGGTAAACACTCTAGACAAGAGTGTTTTTTCTTCGAAGAACTAGGTGAGTGGGATGAATGAGTTTGAGAGGAAAGGGTGCGAAGGAGGATACAACGCTTGAATGCGCGAAATCAGATATCTTTTTTTGTGTGTGTGTTGTTTCCGGACATTTTAACGTCGCGTGTTGTTCCTGCGAGTCGGAACAAAAAAAAAGAGAATAGGAGACAAAAAACAACGTGACATTGATGGAATAGGGGAGCCCTAAATTGTTCTGAGCGGCATCCTTTTTTTCTGGACATTGCCATACCGAGCATTTCTCTTCTCAGAAACAGTGACGAAGGCATTAAAAGAAAATGGCCGACGTAAAAAAATAGCTTTTACGCCCATGCACACAGATGCACGCAAAACACTCGTAGGCATACACATACACACACGTATGCACACACGAATAGGAAGAGTGAACAAGAATTGAAGGCACGCTTCAGATAAAACACGTCATCGTCTACAGCAGTCTCTATGAATATGCGAGTGTCCGGAGAAGTTTGCCGGACCGCGCACGCAAGTTTCTCACACGTGTACAAAGAACCGCGCGCGATTTACACGTGTATTGTGTTTGTGTTGTTTTGGGGGAACGTGTTCGGTTTCACGCGCTGATATTCCATTCTCTACGGCAGAAGTAATTGCGAGGAAAATAAACGTCCACTCAACTTATCCGCCGTGCGGGAAGAAAGCGCGCGGTCTGGTGATTAACTCGAAGAAGTAATTGAAGAAAAACATCTCGAAGGCGCTCGACTTTGTGAATCTCTGAGGGCAACCCAGAGTACGGTGTTCAAATAAGTAAACGAGCCCTTGTGGGAACGCGCGCGGACAAATGAAGATGTTTGCATGCACCGTTAGTTGTCTCGGGGAAATATTTTGCGAAGGTAATTAGCTTGTCCGAGCCTGTACTGGCCGGAACGATGCAAAATATTCTGGCGGGAACCTTAAACGTGCTGTCGATAACCGAATACAGGGTTCGTCCGGAGCGAGGCGAAATTACGTTTTCACAAGGTGGATGCTGCGCATGCTCTACTGAATGGGGCGTGTCATATTCGGTAAGGCATTGGGTTCGCAAACGAAAAGCTCGGTTGGCTCTACCCCGGCCTGGGCAGAGTATAATTCTTATTATTTTAGCGGGAGTTTCAAATGCGAAAAGTGACCGCCGTCGTCATCGTTGCCGGCGTCAACAGGAAGGATACCAAAATGGCCTCCGCTTTAAACAGAAAATGCATAAACTTTACCGTCCCTTACCAAAGGAAGTTAGGAGAAGCGCGAAAACTTTCTCACGTCAGAAGTGCGTCAAAATTGCGTCAAAACTTTCCCTAAAAGTGCGTTCAAACTTAGCTGAAAGTAAACCCGATCGATCGTCAAACCTTCAAACAGCCAAATCGCAAACGACGAACGGTTCCATGCGACGATTTTTCCTGCACTAAGAAAACGCATCTACGATCAATCTAAATGCATACCGATACGTGGTTTCTGAGGTAAAGTTATACTATTGTACTCTTTCTTCATAATCGATGTGTCTATTCTTATCTAGGACTGTTTCTTTTTCGGGATTTTCAAGTAACCGCTTCGGCACAATGGAACCCCGGTTTCACGCTCGCGCCGCTTGTACGGAGATCCAATCAGAGCTCCTCGGTCGACCAATCTGTCTACGAGGAAGTGCATTGGTTTTTTCACAATGCGCCATCGGTTCCACTAAGAAGGATTTAGCTTTTAAAACACGTTTGGATTCGCGTGGGATTCGAACTGGGGTTCTAATATCAGAAACCAAATGCGCAACCACTGAGCTAATTGAACGCCCTGCCGCAGGGTGAACAAGGGTTATCCGTGGTGCGTGCCGAGTGACGGTGGAACGTGACGGCATATGAGTAGAACTGGTGCAAACGGAGGAACGCTCTGACTACTGTGGGGAACCCTGCCTGTCGTAGTAATCCCCGTCCAACGACGAAGAAACGAGAGCAAAGAAAGAGACGCAAACACAACGAAACAGTAAAGATGCCTTTGATAATCGCTAGGCTCTCGCCCACAAGGCACGTAAGCACACTCAAGTTCCCGAGTAATTTTCCATTAGCTGGGCAGAGGCTTCATAAGATAAAGGCGAGATTCAAGTTAAAGGGCGACTTAGCACAAAAAGCGGCTTTGTAAGCACCGGGAAAGAAGGGCACGTAATGTAGCATCCAGGAGAGATAAGGCGGGTAGGCTTTTTTGTTGCCGAAACCGGAAGATTAGCATAACGCTATCTGTAACGCTATCTGTAACGCTATCTGTAAGGCCTGAGAGTGCGGGTGGTTTAGTTAAAGGGACCCTGCAACACTTTCGATAAGCGCTTTCACTCTTTCCTTCGCGTCTGGAGCCACTGCGAAAGCTATAGTTGTCGCCAGCACGGAGCGGCACTGCGTGATTTGCTCGTCGCACCAGATACGCCTTCCATTTCGGCTTTGTTTTTGTGACTTTTTTAAAGTTTCTATCTAATAGCGTTCGTTGCTGCAATGGAAGGCAAACCAGCCAACAGCCGCTACCTGGCCTTAATGACGTAATTTGAGCTGTCGAAGAGTCAAGACCGGAAACGAGAGAAAAATCTTTTGAGCGAGTTTTCAAGTTATCTGTTGGGCACAGGGCCATACTTTTTGGCTGAGGTATACTGTCCGACCCCCTAATCTAAGTACTGGGTGCGTTGGGTGACTACATTCTGCAAGCATTTATGATTTAAGAAAAAGTGATTGATTGATTGTAGGGTTTAACGCGCCGACGCAACGTAGGTGATGAGGCGCGCCGTTGTGAAGGGCTTCGGATTAATTTTGACCACGTGGGGATCTTTAACGTGTGCCGAAATCTCGTACACACGGGTGTTTTTTGCTTTTCGCCTCCATCAGAAAAGCGGCCGCCACGGCCGGGAATCGAACCCGTGACCTTGTGCTCAGTAGCGCAACACCTTGGCCGCTGAACCACAACGGCCGGTATTTAAAAAAAATTGAAGGAAGTGTTGCAGGGTCCCTTTATTCGGATTAGCCGCTACGTTTGCCGTAAAGCGAATCGGGGTATTTAAGCAAGCCCCATTGACAACGGGAAACAAAATTACCAGGGAGCGCGGTTTTGCAAAAAAAAAAAAAAAAAACCCTGCCTCTGTGAAATAATTGTTGCGCGTTTGATGGAAGAGGATTAGGTGTAAGAGCCTTTTTTCGTCCCTTTACAATTTCTTGGAAAAAAAAAAAACGCGTTATGCAAGAGTGCAGATACATTGACGAGCTTTGAAGCGCTACTGTGGAAGGCGTGCGATAGAAAGCCGAAAAAAAATTTAATCCCCTCCAAAGTGCGCTCATTCACTGCACGACCACGTCGAAAGGGGGGCGACATCGACGAAATTTTGTTGCGGTTAACCGAGGAGCCTTTAGTGCTTGGGAAAAATTTAGAAAAAAAAATGAATTCGTGAATGCTTTCTATGGCACCTATTATAGATTGACCGTGGTCATTCAACGTCGTCATGGAACGTAACTTGACCCGGCAGAAAATGGTTTCTGAGAACACTTGTGCCCAATCACGTCGCCAGGTTTATTTATTAATGGATATTTTAGGCAAGTTAATCTTGAATAACGGTTACTGAAGTAGTATGAACAGCCGTGATGTGGATTTTCTTAATTTATTGATATTTCATTCGTTCGCATGGTGATGCCAGAAGCTTTGCAAAAATTCTATTCCAGCGATGTAACACTAGTGGTCCTTTCTCTAGTAGCGGTCTGCGCATGTCGTAATCTTGTACCCAGCGCATGTGTGCCTGCGTTAGAGAGTATGGCTGTGGCTTAGAGAGTAACAGAATGCAAGCCTGCAAAAGTCCAGCCTGCACCTGTGCAATACGTTAATTCATGGCAGAGGGAGTACTACACACTACAAAAAGGTACAGCAAGAAAGGTGTCTCCATTGCTGAAAATTGGCCGCGTATCTGCTCCCTTCGTTGCAAATATCGTCAAAAGACGATAGTCTTTGTAGACATTTGCCAAGGAAATGCCCCCCCCCCCCTTCCCCTTTGCTTTCCCGCTCACCTCTCATGCTGTTCTTGTACTGTCGCGCTCTTTCCAAGGTAAATACACTAAAGGTTTGCGCAAGGCGATTTGAATGTACGGCGTTCCACTGTTATAGGCCGGGTTCCTCGATTGCAGAGCTGCAGTACGGTGGAGACGCGCGTGAAAATAGAGGTGGCTGACTAGAAGGTTTATAGAGCCGCGTGGCCGTGCTCCACGTGCGTTCCAAGCAGAGCGTGGAACCTAGCTAGTGGAAGCTTTCTTTGCTGTTGCCGCGTGATTTTCCATATACCGCCAGGAGGCGCCGGTTTTCTGCAGTAGATGTAGATTATCATTTGCTATCGAAAAACCAAGCACCCAAGAATTTTTTAATAAAAGAACACTGTAAATATCCCTTGTGTACTAATTTCCTGTCTTATATTTGCGTAATATCTTGTTCTTGTTCAACAAAGTTGACAAGTATGAACATATAAACCGGGCTTAGACGTTTACATGTGGCTGTGAGTATATAAGACTATTGCGCAGTAAGCATTTCACATTGGCCGGGTGGCTGAATCGAGTCACAGACAGACAGACATACAGACAGACCAAAATTTCTGGGTTTAAGTAGCCCAAGAAAGACTATCGTCTTTAAAAATTCGTGCGGTAGCATGCACCTGTTTTATTGGCCTTCACGTGAACCGAACGAGCGACAGATGGTTGGCGATAGAAAACTTAAGCGCTGGGGTTGTACCGTTTGCGGGTTTCCTAACAGCGAGATTAGTGAGGAACTTGTACCCCTCACAGTTTTTACTTTCGTGTGCGGGCCGCTAGGGGTACTGACGCAACAAACAGAAAAAATTCGGGACCATCTCCACTAACGTGAAATCTGAGGAGTAGCGAACCATGCATTGCATAAGTGTATTCTTGGCGCCTTCGCGTTTTTGCCAACGGAAATGAAACCGTTGGAGGGTAGAGGTATACAGCTTTGCTGTAAGACTTTGCTGTAACAGCAAATTCAACACTAAGAAAAAAAAATCGTCTGCGTATTGCGTACCCGCGAACCCAACAACAGAAAAAAAAAATCGTCTGCGTTCTTTGTATACCCTCTAACCCATAGCAGACAGCCCCGGGCTATGTACAGAACGTTGTGGAACCAAAGCTACACGTTTCACAATACTCTCCCAATTGTCTTACTGCACTTGTCAGCGACTTCATGACTCGACAGTCCTGTAGGAAGCGCCGCTTGTTATCGTAGATTCAAGCAGGGGAAAATCGAAGCGGAATCGATAGGCCCGAACATTGAACAACATGTTTTTCCCGGCCTTGACTCTGCCAAACAAAGGAGGCTAATTAGCGCGCGTGCAAATCAAACAGACCGGGTGGCACAGCCCACTATTGACTGCAAATAGACACCCGGAAAATCCGTAGTGACATTCAGAGTGCATTTGAGCAGTGTAGCCCCCGGGCAGGTTCATTACCACTCGTGAAATACAGAGCTAACGGGCGGCAGGAAAGGAATAAACCAATCGGCCTGAATTAAAAACCTTCATGCATCATAGACACGTGTGTGGCTGTGACGTTTAGCTAGTGAAAAAGTTTTAGCGCGATGGACGTTGAAGCGAGACGCCTGGAACTCTGTCCAGCCAGATAACGACTGAGTCCGGAGCTCTCACGGCAAAATCTTACGCGCGCGAAAACATTTCTCGTGGCTTGGATATACCGAATTCGTTGCATTTACTGCCTGTAGCTTAACTCACGAAGCAAATGGTCTGTGCTTGCGCATTCATTATCGTCCGAGGCCGGTGATATTTTGAGATGACGGAATAATTTATTCACGTGCGGATTTTAAATCGCAGGAATACGACGTTCGCTTGCAATTTCCTGGGCGAGTGAAAATTATTCATAACGCCGTTTGTTTTGTGCTGGTATCCGTCGAGCGAGACGACGTTCTTTTGATAACGAGAAAGAGAGAGAGAAAATAAACCTCGTTTTCTTCAGTCATGTTTGTCACGCGAAGCACTTTCGTCTAGTTATTACTGAAATTTTTTCAAAGCTCGACTATCAAAAAGAAAAAAAAAAGAAAAGTCGTGGTGTCATACCTTGCGCTGGTACGACGCTCTGCTTAGGTTCTTATTCATTGATCTAGAGGACGTTTAAAAAAGTGAGAGCCGGGAAATAAAATATGCGCGTGCTGTTGGAGCGGTTGGTATTGGCAGAGACAGGCGGTGTCTTCGTCCGTTTGATAATAAATGGAATGATGAGCACTGTTCGACTGCAAAGAATGTGCTCCTCTTTTTCTAGCGATGGAACGTTTTTTTTTTATTTACAAGCGCAAAACAGTTCGGTGTAGTCCAAGATTACAAATAAAAGAGGCAGGGTCTACTGCGAGTTTAAATTCAAATATTATAAAAGCTTCATTTGACATAAGCCCTTTCATTCAAGACAACAAATTCCTGGCTAAGCGGCGCCTGGAGCAATATCTAAAAGGCTCTTACTTCTCGCTTCTTCGTAAATGGGATTTGCAAGAGGACGTGACCGAAATGGAGGACCCGCTGTCGATTCTTTCCTAATGCCTCCTATATTTCAGGATCATGGCTGCCTCTTTAACGGACGGAAATTTATATTGCATTAAGGTAGATAAATGAATTTGGTGCTGTCGAAGAAACAAAACAGTGTGGCAAGCATGTAGACAAATACATCCCCCTCTTTAGGAGCAAGGATTGCCGCTAGGATCTTCACAATAACAAGGACCTTCTGTGACGTAACCTTTTCTGGGGACTTGTGCCACACCCAAGGGGGATTAGTAGGGACACCCAGGTTTAGGGTATATAGGTGAGCAACATTGAGAGACAAAGAAGCAGTTATTTGCTGCCCTCAAAGGCGTAAAGTCGTAGTTGAAAAAATGAGGATATTGGATAATTTCTTAAAACAAGTAAAAAGCATTTCGTCTAACCAGTTAGTATTTAGACACTTCAAATGAAAGCACAAAAATGCGTAACCATCATTTTTACGCGTGACATTTTATTTGAGCATTTGACACAAATTATCATTGTTGTCGTTGTTTTCATGTGTGACGACGACGATGAAGGCGATGATGATGATGATTTTGATCACACAAAACGTAACACCATTACGGGGTGGCAGGACACAATAGGAGAGAATGATAGACGAAACATTGGATGAATTGAATCGGTGCCGACACATCCAAGCGAGAATTGAACCCTGCAGTAGCGTCGGCTTCTTATTCTTTCAATAATATAGGTACAGCGTGACATACGCAAGCACACACCTTTCTTCTCGGGGCAATATCACCCATTATTAATAAGTACTAAGCCCATTACGGGTGCCGGCAAAGCGCCCTGAGGGGCGTTTCCAGTGCGCTTTTCAGCTCCCGCAGCCTTATATCGTCATTTATTGTTTTTGTATTGAATGCATTATCGTGTTTCTGTTGAAGGGGACTGTCCTATACTCGAATACTTATGTTGAGATACAGCTCTTACGTCTTGACGTTCCACTACGATCCTCTGAGTACGGAGTGAATACGGAGGTAACATCATCTGAGTACGGAGGTAACAAACGCATGAAGTTTCGAGTAGAGTATGGCGAACTTATCGCGCGCAAAAAAATTAAAAAAAAACCTGTACGATCTCCGGGCGCCATAGAGTCATTATCGCCTATGAGAAAATACCTTCAGTACAACTAAAGGTATGCCTCGATGACCCCACATACAATATCCTTAAGAGGTTGCTTGATTGAAGTCGGCCCACGTTGTAATCGACACGCCCGTTCCAATAGCAGGGGAGTCTGAGTTCGTGCCGTAATTTTACCAAATTGACCAGCAGGTCTCTCCGACGGATAGATTATTCACGGCCATCTGTTAGGCCTCTCCGAAGTTCCTGCCGGCCCAAGCTGGTAATACGAATCTTGGCCGCGCGTTGCCATGCGTGCTACCGCTTCGTAGTCCGCACACCCGCGAGCTTGCCGGACATGCTGGGAGTTCCCGCCTACGAGATTATTTATTGGGAACTCGGCGGGCGCATTATTAAGCTTGATAATATGCATGCAGCAAGCTTGTGGCTTCAGACCTAATAGCGCGAGAGAACGCTCGCGAACACTCGAGAAGATTTATGCAATTTTTCATCGAATGTACACCTGGTCTTTCTTAAATTTTTATTTAGTTCGTGTTTTTCGCGCCAAAAGAACTCCTGGGCTATCAGGCGCGCCGTATAGTGCAGGGTTTCAGATTAAGTTTGACCACCTGGGTATCATCAACGTGCGCGGAAATGGCACAGTATAGCCGGTTTTAAAGCAACGCTACCATATGTCTTCTGTCTAGCGGAAACTTAGTTGCACCGTGTTGGCGGCTGGCCGAGCCAAAGCGTCAAACCAAAACATTTGTTGATTTATCGATTGATTGTAGGGTTTAACGCGCCGATGCTACACACGCCGATGCCACCTCGTCTATGCATTCTTCTCCAACAGCAAGCATCAAACACATTTATAAAATGCGTTTCGCTTGTAGCCCACGGGAACATACTTTATTTTACGGCCGAAGCCCCTTCGGGGCTGGGGCTGTTGGCGTCTCCTGTCGTCGTCGCAATCGTCGTATCATGTAGTCACGGTACTAAAACACCGGAAAACTCGTTTACTCGTAACTCGTACTAAAAAAACGCCGGAACACTCGTTTACGCCTCGCACTAGAGAGCTTCGTGCTTCAAAAACAAGAGACTTTTACAGCAAAGCTGTATACCTCTACCCCATACCAGTTCCATGTCCGTTGGTAAAAACGCTAAGGTGCAAAGAATGCACCTGTACACTGCATGCTTCGCCCCTGCCCAGGTTTCACGTTAGTGGAAATCGCCCGGGATTTTTTTTTTTTTGTATTTCCTGTTTGTTCCGCACGTGGGATGGGCGTATATAAGCGAGTAAGTAGACCACGTGGCGCTTAACCAATTATGTGCGCTGCTTATTGAAACAATTCTCTGCGGATTGAGTGAGTAAGTAAGTAGCCAGCGACAACTTTTATTACCGGTGCTCGCTTAAAATAGCACCGTTGCCGGGTCCTTTTCATGCAGCGAGTACAAGGGCTAAACATGGTACGACAGGAACAATAGACGCGTCAGAACCCTTATAGGGCGCGGAGACAACTAATGACTCTTCGTATAATTTCCCATTGATATGCGCTGGCTGCGTTTTTTTTTTTTCTCTTTCGTTCGTCTTTTCTTTATCTCTTTCTTTGTGGGGTGCATTTGTCGACCCTTTTAGGCAAGACAAAGAGAGCGGGAGGGAAAAAAAAAAACAGAAGGTCCAGTGGCAGCGGGTTCCAGAAATAGCGCTTGTGCGAAGGGCTCTCGGCGAACTGACGGCCTGGCGGCAGTGGGCTTAACTTGATTGGCGGGAACAGCTTCTCCGGAAGCCGCTTTGCAATACAGGATCGCGTGGTGCGAACGCCGGACCGCCGGGAGCCCCATGAGTATTAGGCAGCCGATGGGGACAAAAATAACCAAACAAACAAGAAAAACGCCTGCTCCGGTCACTGGAGCAGACGGAGAGACATTATCTTGAATCTCCTTATTTCTGTTTCGAGCCCTAAAAGGCGAGCGAACGAAGATTCGATGTATACGAGAGAAAAAATTACTCCCACCTCCCCTCGCGGGAACCCCTGTGTAGATGCGACGCATAGGGGGTTCCGTTGTTGTTTCCGTTAGGTTGATTCTCCCATCGCGTGAAACGTGCCGTGAACCCCCTGCCGCGGCTACGACGCAACGTGGTGCGGCTATGACGCAACACAATCCAACACAATCCACTTTAATCCAATGCAATCCAACACAATCCACTTTAATCCAATCCAATCCAAGCCAATCCAATCGAATCCAATCCGGTGCCCCTCGCGAGAGAGTGTTCGCTATCGGAGAGGAGAGGGGGTGAGCGGAGGAGAACGCAGCTCGCGTGGCGAGGAGAATGAGGGAGGGGTGTGGACGGACAACAACGCCGTATGGAGGGACAAGGCGAGTGAATGAGATGCCGTCGCATCTAAAAAAAGATTACGCATCATTGAGATGAATAACATTTATTGATATGGGGAGGCCTCATAGCCGTAGTTGGGGAAGGGAACAAAGCAAGAGGAGGAGGAAGTGGCTATCAGTCGAGAAACTTCTCTAAGAGTCATCTAACTGATGCGCAAGCATTTGCTCGTTTGTCCGACACACTGCGCGGACGTAAAGTAACTATCCTCTTTGCGTCTGCTGGAACGTCCCATATTTGGCCCAGTCACAAACTGTTATCACCAAGTGCTCTAAACACTCCGCATGATGTAGCGAATGCGAAAGAATAAGTATCTCTTGGCCGAACGTGTCCTCGAATCATCATCATCATCCCGCCACCACCACCACCATCATCACCATCATCATCGTCTTTCATTGCGCCTTTTTCTTCCTCCACATTTAAATGTACACCCTCGTATCCCCCTCTACCTTCTCCACTCCTAGGCCATTGGCCATCCTTTGTGCAACAACGTTTACTCGATTCAATTCAATTTTCCCGCGGTTCGTTTCTTTGTGCGAACTGCTTCGTTCAAGTAGAGTTTTACAGCCCTACTCCAACCAACCTGACAGCTACCTGGGCGTTTTCTTCTAAAAAAATTGGCTGACGATGTTCTCTTGTAGCGTGACCACCGGGGCGCATGTCTCGCGCCGCTTCGGCACACCGTTCTCCCCCTCACACTTTCGCCATACTTTCCTCCTCGGCTTTTCTGCTCGCTCTATCTCGTCTATCTTTGCTGTCCTCTTCGTTCGCCCGGTTACGACGAGGCCGACGGCGACGCGAAACCACAAGTGCGGGCGCTTTAGAGCTGCGCCCTAAAATAATGTAACCGTAGTGAATAGACATAAAAGAAAGGCGACAGTCTTTGTTCATACCAAACAACGGCCTATGCACTTAACCGGAAATAGTGGTTGACGGGAAAGAAGCGCCCGATTCTGACTTTCTAGCGGGACAGCTTACATGTCCAAACGTTTCAAACTAGAGACTTGTGGGGGGGTCTGCGGTTTACGAAAGAAGCTCGTTCGCCTTCGGCGGTGACAGCTCCTCGCTCTACTACTACCGAGTGCCTCAACGCCTACGAAGCGTCTGGAAACGGATGTTGTCACGGCCATATCAGAAATTTTGACAGGCCATGTCGGAATCTTGTCGGGATATTCGAACGCGTTCCCTTCAGGACTGTATCGCGCAAGCTTGTCAGATTTCCTGTCAGGACTTCCTCCCTATCCTTCCGTGATTGCGACAAAACGATGTTAGATAAACGGCACGCCGAAAAAAAAAAGAAGTGTTTCGAAGAGATAAAGCCTCACAATGTACGCGTTGGGGATCTCGAGACTTGTAATACGAAGTATGCATACTTAGACAACGCGGTTCAGGCTGCGTAACACACGAGGCATTGAATTTGCGAGGAAATCTTTGAAAAACAAGGCAAAGCCTTGCCTGTGCTTTTGTTACGCAAGTTTGTAGCGCGAGTTATACAAACTCCGAACTCGAAGCACATAAAGAAAGAATGAAAAAAAAAAAAACAGCTTCGCCGCGGAAGCTTCCTTTCTTTTTCTTTCTGGGTCTGCATACTTCGCTTTTTTTTTTTTTTCTAAAACAACTTGCGTAATTCGATCGTCTGCAAGCTCATGAGATGAAAGGGAAGTGATAGGGAAGAAACACAGCGGGAAGTGCTGCGCGTGCGCCAGGCTGTCGCTTAATTGGATGTCGCAGACGACAGCTCCGAGCCAAGAGTCGAAACGCCGTCTCGTCCTAGACGTCCGGGCTGTGTTTAGGATGGCGGAACGCGACATCTTCCGCGACATTCAACACGCTTCGTTGACAGGTTGCGGGCTCTTTCAGCGGCGCGGGATTTTAAAATCTTTGCAAGTGCTGCCACGCTAAAAAGAAAAGGAAAGGCAAGAGCAGGAGCTCCTTTAGGGACGCCCGGGTTCAAATATCGTCCGCGTCTTCACACCGCCCGTATACTTTGTTGCGCAAGCGGCTGCTGCCGCCTAGACTTTTGAGAAGCGACTGCGCAGGCTCAGTGAATTAGGCAACCTGTTTTCAACGAGCGATGACGGTGGAAAGAGGATGTAAAGAAATGGCTGATGGCGGGAGGCTAAGGAGGAAAGAGAGCAAAGTGAGACCAGCGAAGCGGAAAAAGAGAGGGCAGAGTCCTCATTTGCATAACGAACCACGGTGGCACCCTCCTTCACCTCGGGCAGCTTCTTCTGGTGCCGTTGTGCTGTCAACGAGCGCCGTTTACATGTTTACGCGCAGCTTTCTTGGAACTCCGCACGCGGAGCTCGCGACTGGAGGAACGTGGCCACTTCTGAGTGGTCACTTGCATGGACACGGGTACTCAGAGACGCGGTCGAAAACATCTGGGTTAATACAACTTCTCTTTTTTTCTCTTTATTTTGGTGGAAAGGAGGATGGTGGGAGTAACGCTCAAGGATAAGAACAAGTATGTCTTCCAGCACCTTCTCAACTTCCTGGTTGTGACAGGACTAGTGCATCGTTTGTAGCCGTCGAGCCTTGGACGAGACGAACGCGACGTAGACTATCCCCTACTCACCTCCTTCTTCCCTCTATTTCTCTCTTCCTATCCCTTGAAACCCCCTTCCCTTCCCTGAACTGTGTTGTATGAGGGTGAACTCCCCGACTGAGTTCAACAGATTCCCCAGTTCTTTTCTCTTCCCTGCCCTCTTAATAAATCGCCACCACCAGTATCGTCCCATATCAGCGAATAAACTCGGGAGAAACGTGGCATCATAACTCAAATTAAAAGGAAGAAGTAGAGTGGGGTTGGGCATGTGATACGGAGGAGGGACGGCCGGTGGACTACTAGGGTAAAAGGGTGGCTGCCGAGAGACCGGATTGAAAACGGAGAGGAAAACCATCAATTCGAAGGAAGGATGAAGGCCGAAAATTCGGAGTCAAACGATGGACTAGGGAATCGCAAGACAGCAATGGCTGTAGAAACATGGCAGACACGCAAACACGACGACGACGGCGACGACGACGATGATGATGATAATGATCTCATGCATCCTGCTCTCTCTCTGGTTAGGAGAAGGTTCGAGACTCCGCATCTTGCCACGTTTCCAGCGTTGAGGAGTATAAGGATGAACCGCCTCTTATAGGCGGAATGCTGAGCACAATTCCACGCGCTCACTAGTTAGCTCCTCCGTCGGTTACTGAGGAGGATGTCAAGGCGACGATGATCCCGATGGTCGTCGTGACGTGCGTGCTTGCACACTTCCTTGAAGCCCGGCAGAGGCCATAGTTAAGCAATAAATGGGGCCCTGAACACAAAATACAAGTTCAGTTCGTCAAAAAGACCGTTTTCTTCCGATAACAACAATACCGAATTTAAGAAAAAAAATTGGCCGCGTATCTGCTCCTTTCGTTGCAAATACCGTCGAAAGACGATAGTCTTTATCGGCTTTTGCGAAGTAAATGCCTCCCTTCGCTTTCCCGCTGACCTCTCATGTTGTTCCTCTTGCGTCGCGCTCCTCCCAAGGTAAAGATGCCAAAGGTTTGCTGAATCATTTTAAATATCCCGCGTTCCACTGCTCCAAACCGGGTGTCTCGATGCGAACGCTGCCGTACGGCGAAGACGCGCGTTAATCGAGGCGCCCTACTTCAACGTTTATAGAACCGCGTTTCCCTACTTCACGTGCGTTGCAAGCAGAATGTGGAATCTATCTAGTGGAACCTTGCGTAACTGTTGCCGGTTGATTTCTTAAAATGACGCCAGAAGCTATATGGCGCGGGTGACAGCAGGCGACGGCGTAGTGATATTTTTTTCTTCAGTTGATGGAGTATTTATTCTCGCCAAAATCAAACATGTACGATTTTTTATTAAGGAACGCTGCAAATATCACTTTTGTATTGGTTTGTTGTCTCATATTTGCGTAATGTCTTGTTCTTCTTCAACAATGTTGACAAGTATGAACATTACACCGGACATACACGGGTAGATTTAGCTGTGACTATATAAGACTATTGCGCAGGCATTGTTTTGCTTTGGCCGGGAGGCTGAATCGAGTCACAGACCGACAGACGGACAGACATACAGATAGACCAAAATTTCTCGGTTTAAGTAGCCCAAGAAAGACTATCGTCTTTAAAAAACTGTGGTTGATTCCTCTGTCATAGGAATCGGTGCAACACGAAAGTGAAGTGTGCAGCTCAGCATGATTTGCGGGTTGGCGGCTGTCTTGTGGGTGCGCTTGGCGAGCGACGTCCTGCTGGCGGGTTGCTTCGGCAAAGTTGTACTGGCGACATTTCCGTGACAGATATGACTTCAGTGAAATCTTGGTGTATCCCGGCAAAAAACACTTTCGTGTTGAAATATAAAACCCGAAAACGAACAACCCTAAGTACACCGTACTCTTTAGTACTAAAGATTGCTTCCCCGCATTAAGACACTGTGCGCAGGGTTGCACCCTTTACAGGCCGCTTGCTTCGTTGTACTGGCGTCATTTTCGAGGCGGATATGACGCCACTAAAATTCGGGTATCCCGGAATAAAACACTTTTGTGTTAAAAACTTCAAAAAAGAAAAAAACGTCTGAATTATTACAGAAGACACATTCAAGAGTAACAGATCCACTTTCCGGCCATTTTTCCACAACGTCACAGAATCTTGTTTGTGCGACATTGGGCCGCTGACCTAAACCAATGCCAACAAAACATGACTGGAGATTTCAGTGGAGCCTCTAGTTCAGTTTTATCGCATCACTTGAACGCCAACGCGCAGTCAACGCATTCCCATGCTACGTAACTATGGCGCGAAATTTGAAAGTTGTTCAATATTTCTCGCGTTTTTTTTTTTTTTGTTTTCGGTTAGAAACGCCTTTCAAGGCTTGAATGGGGCTGAGTGAGCTACCAAAGTCCAGTCCAGTTCTTGCAGATTGGAGAAAGTTGTATTTTGTTTTTATGGCCTCCTTAAGTTCTGCTCTTCAAGAACGTATTAACAGTACACTTTCATATAAACGAAGTCTTGGTGCAAGAAACTGGCCTCGTTATAAGCGACTCTTCGTCGAAAAAGGGCATAATAGGCTTTCTGTATACTGCAATGTGGATTATGAAACACTTCGAATAAAGTGATTCCGTTATGGTGGCTTTTGTCTTCTCTGACGACATCGCGAGTTTTATGCGAAAGAAAAAAATTCGCGGATATTTTTTATTTATGAACGTTTTGTGTGTGCGGACGCACAAACAGAATTATCTCCGGAGCCCACTGAACGTCATGTCAAATTGTGCGACTTCAAAAAGTGCGTTCTTTCTTCTGGTAGCAGAGAAGCGCGAAACGAGATTAAACCATGCTGCTGTGCGTTACGCCATGAAAACATGAAGCTCAACTTCTCCGATCAGCCTTCAAGTTTCTGTTTGCTTCGAAGTTGCCCTTTTTTTGTCGACGCGGAACTGGTAGCCGGCACTGTCTACTAACAGCAGGTACCGTGGACGGTGGTATGAGCTTGTTCAGTTCCCCCAGAACTACAAGCGGAAAACGGGAAACATCTGTTCAGTCTGTCAGGTTTTCGGGCTCATTTGTTTTGTTTTAGTGGCATATAAGATAAAGTACAGAAAGCAATGCAAGGCACAATCTATCCATACAGTAGTCTGTGCTTCGCTATCTCCAGTAACGCCACTTATCGCGCCCAATTTGCTCCTTCAAGCCCCACTCCTTGGAGCGTGCGGCACGATAGATAATCAGCCCGCCGACTAAGCGTCAAAACCACTCGCTTCCCATATGTGCCGTGCTTTTTTCCTCGAGACAGCGCTCATTTCCGTCTCGTGTTTCCCAGAAAGCGCGGGAACTCGAAGAGAACGAGAAAAAAAGAAATCACGGTTGAAATTTCCTAGCAAGGGTAGAGGTACACGAAGGAGGGAGAAGTGAGAAGAAGAAACGCCACTTAACGCCGACGCTGGTGAGCACCGGCTGCCGTCTGGCTAGCGGCTCGGTTATCGACCTGTCTTAGCTTGGCTGGTGCTATCTTCTCCGCGGCATTTTTGTTTGTTTGTAATATTTCGTGTTCGAGGGAACAGCGCTTTCCGGCCCACGGCGGCGGCAGATGTTCCATCATCTCCTGTCGTTTGCAAAACAGAGTTATTCTCCCTCCTCCCCCTTCCCCTAAATTATCTTTTCATGCGCGCATTTTTCTCCTTCAGCTCAATTCGCGCTGTCAGAACATCCCGTTACGGCTCCCCCCCCCCCCCCCTTCCCTCAAATTAGCCTTTTCTCGGAGGTCATTATTCAAAACATACTCTGGCAGTCTCACCCTCTCTAGACCTCTCTCTTCCCGAAATGCTTCACACCGCACGCGCTGAACTCCAAAAGGCGGCGTCAAATTTTGTTCTGCCATTAATCCCATGCCTCTCCTTCGTTCCCTCTTTCTCTTCACTTGTTATTTTTTTGAGATAGCGCCGTAAAACTCCAACTCCGGTCTTTATTACAGGTTTGTTTCCAAGCGCGTCTATTTATAAACCTCATGAGTATTTATGGGATCCCAGCAGAAGACCAAACTACCTATGAGTAACAAACTCAACCGATGTCGCGCGCAGTCCAGGGCGCCAATAAATATGCATGAGAGGCCCGCCCGGTCACCGGCGAACTGTCCAGCATGGCTAGCTAGAACAAAAAAAGGAAAAAGAAAAATGGGGAGTGGGAAGAATGGGAGTCGATAGGAATGGGGTGTATATAACCCCGAATAGTCACGGCCAAAAATAGCCCGCGTCACGGTAATTCTGCTCCGATACAAGGAGACCGCATAAGAATTTAGCGTTTGCATTTATGACACGCGACCGCATGTATAAATAACTGCCTGGCGTATCAAGGACAGCTCGCTTGCCACGATGTAGCCGAACAAGCCCGAATGGCTGCTCTGAAAAGGGCTGTTTCTGCGTGCCCTGTGGGAGTTACTCTTCTTCGTTTCGTTCCTTGGACCGACCAATACGAAGAAGAAAAAAAGAAATCGTGAGGTAGAGGTGCCTGTGCGCTTAATCTCGTTTTTTCTTTTTTCCCCCCGGTGAACGCGGTGAAGGAATGAACACAAAAGAACACCTATTTGTCTTTATTATAGGTATGGGCAGATAAAGCAACCGTGAAGGTACAGAAGCGGCGAAATTGCTGGCAGGACTAAACTGCTTCGCCACGTGGCAAGGCGGCCGTTATTTTGTTGCTCCGCGCACAAGTGATTTACCATTCTCCCGAGGCATCCGTCTAAAGAACGCACGAACACGTTAGAAACGCAAATCGTGCCGGTTTAGATGACAGTTTAGTCTGGTCAACAAATATGGGCTCCCTCTTCGCTTCTTCGCACCTGTACACGTAAACAGTGCAACCGTCGCGGTCCAGCGTTTGGACGGGCACTATGCGCAAAAGAAGATCGACAGAAAAAGCGCACGGGGAGCACGTTATGCTTAGTTGTTGCGTTTCATAGTTTCGTTTTAACCGTAATATATAACAGTGAAACTACCTGAGCGGCGTTTCGTGAACCTTGGGGATATCGGCCATGCTGCTTTATAGTTTCGGACCGCATTTTGTGCATCAATCCTCACCAAGTACGTCTTTCTAGCGCGAAAGCGCTAGAGGCCCACCTCACAAAGTCGCGTTTGTCTGTGGGAAGCCCGCCGGTCAAGGTCAGAGCGCAAAAGAATGTCGCTTGATAAAGAAAAAAATAGCGTTTTTAGCAACGCTCTAGAGGCGTTCCAAGCGCGTGCTCTGCCATCTTTCTTTCGTCCATCGTTGTCTCGGTACCGAGTACTGGCACTACATTGGAACTACCGGGGGCTGGATCAGTGACCATTCTAGGCATAGCGGCTGCTGTAGGGTCAAATGGAGAGCGCACTAGCTGCACAGGATGCACAGAAGGCGGCAGTAGTGACACTAGATAAGGTTACAGGGTATCGACACTCTTTTCTCTTATTGTTCCGGGTCGCAGCCATGATCATTGGTCAGTTCGCACTACGTGACATTTGTTTACACTGCGACGGTTCATGGGTGCCGCCATTTTGTTGTTTATGCGCTTTAGTCGGTCAACTCTGGTAGGCTTAGCTTGACCTCCCTGCTCTGCGGCTGTCAGCGACTGACGTCGTTCCGAACGCGAATCAAAGATATCGGGTGTAGCAGCATGGCCGAAGATGCCGTTTTGCTGCATCTTCGGCGGTGTTGTTAACAAACCACCCGGTCGAAGTTAAAGGTGAGGTCGCAGATGCGGCAATCTCGTTAGACTGATGAACGACAAAATGGCCGCCGTTGCTGACTTGCGTGCCTCAGTGGTGGTCCTCTGATACCTTATCTAGTGACAGTTGGCGGCAGTATGGAGAGGAAGTTAGCGTATACATGGCCGGATTCCGGCTTAAGTGGCCTTATCTTCTCGTCTGTGGGCAGCGTGCAGCGCCTATTACCATTACCTTCTCGTAATAGTTTCAGGGAGTGGACGGACCAGGTACTTCGACGGATATCGATGTTCAGCGTCGCGCTCGTCGAGCACAACAGCAGCGTAAACGATGCCGAGCTCAACGTTCGTCCGTTGATACATAATGGCTACGCTAAATAAAGAAAAAAAAAAAAAACAGACACAGTGGTAATTGACAGCGCTCTGCCTCGACCCCGAAGCTGTCCCTTTTCCGTCTCAAGAAGTTGAGTAACAGACAGCTGTCGAATCTCACGCCTATCAAATTCAAGTCAGGAGACGCATCGGGCGACGACAGCTCTGGCAACCTCCGGCACTGGCGCCTTGCCAGAGGAAGTCGTACGACGCCATTAATACGTGTCCCGGCAAAAGACGCTCCGACATATCGCAGTGCTCGAGTGGACATCGACCTTTAATCATTTCGAAACCTGCATAGCCTTTCTCGCGACAGTTCTCCGTGATGCACGACGGGCGCTATTGTTACAAGCAACAATAACAAAATAAAAATGATTCTTCTTTCGTGCAGCAAAAGACTGAAGTGGCCTTTTAGCGAAATCACCGCCATAAGCTCTCTTTTTACCTTTCTTGAGCGTCGTAAAAAATTACCTTGCACTGTAATAAAATATGGCTTTCATGAGCACTTTTACGTGCAGAGCACTTTGTGGGCTCGTCTTGTCGTCGTAGCTCGCTAACGGTCGATGCGACTGCCGGAATCAGGCGGCGCATCGAGATAACGGGCCCAAGTAGAGTCTAATGTACCGTCGTCAGGGTGTCACGCTGAGGGTTTGAAAACAAAGCGGCTTAAATAGTCATAACCGTTCGAACCCCGTGAACCACCGGCGCTTGTCATACATCTCCCCTTTGTTTAGCGCAAGGAAAACTGCAGGTACATTTAACATCTCTGTATATAACCGGCAGCCCCCGCGTTCACTTAGTTAGGAACGCTCGTTGGGTTGGTTCTTACGATAGTAAGCGAAAAAAGCGGCCGCGCAAGAAAAAAATGGCGCGTTCGAAATCGCACACAAAGGCTCCAGCCACGCAAGAAAAAAAAAATTCGCGTTCGAAATGACGCAAAACAGCGCCAGCATACAATATTAAAGCAAGCACAAAAAGAGCAGAACTCCCGCTGGCGAAGTTTCAGGGGGCCCGCGAGCAGTGCAAGGCGGGAAATTTGAAATGCCTTGGGTGGCAGCATGCAGTGAGCGGACAACGGCGCTGCAGCCCATTATGGCGAATCACTGCTCTGCACTTCCGAAAGCTTTCAGATTGAATGGAACGGATTTAATTTTTTTCATATTTGTACCCACCCCTTATGTATGCCCCTCCAATGGTGTCTTTGAGGAAGAAGGAATAAACCTTTATTTAACTGTATGAGCTTCGTTGGCGGAAGCTTCCCCAGTCCAGAAAGCCTCGGTCTTTGGCTGTTTGGCAGGCCAATAAAATGAAATAAAAGAGCGAGCCTGTTAATTGCTTTTTCTGCTATGTATACTCGTAAGGCCACGTTTCGTTTCCGTAGTATTTTTTTCCCTTTGAGCAAACCTCAATTTAATTATATGGCGTAATTTGCAGCTTAATTTTCCGTTGTTGAGCCCCACCCTCTGCCACGCTTTGAAGCCCACTCTCGTGCTTTTGTATACGCACTGGCCTTTTGTATCACCGCCGAAAAGGTTCTTTATCCTGGGCTTAGGAGCATTTTTTTCGCCCTTCATTTGCGTTATCCGTGGAAACGGAAGACTCAGCGGTGGTTGCCCTCCCTGGAGGAACAGTTTGGACGTCAACGTCGATATTTTTAGTCCGCGCATACTCTTTTGACGCAAGGTCTACCGTCATTGCAGCGCTGCCAGGCAAATGGCAGGAAATATCAAATCCGACTCGCTACCGCGCGTTTTGTGCAAAACTTCGTCGATAGCCGGAACAGCGTCGGAAGTACAGCGAGCAGCATTTTCGTGCCTTCGGACGGTAATCCGTGAAGCCTTCCGGAAGACGCTGCTATTCAGGGGCTTCAAACGGGCAACGCAAACGAAATACAAGTTTAATTCATTCAAAAGGCCGCATACACGCAGTAACAATGATACTAAATCTAACGCTTCATTCCAACGACTACGCTATATGTTAACGAAAAGAGATGAAACGGGGGTGACCCACCAGCCTGGTTATTATGACGTCACAGATACTTGCGTGCGCGATCGGCGACCGCCAATCAAAGCCACGGCAAAGGAACACGACTGGGATTGCGTGTAGTGGTGCCTCTAGCTGGGTGCGATCGTATAACTTTAATGCGAACACGCAGCTAGCGTAGCGAAAACTGTTGTTAGTATTACCATTATTACGTGAATGTTCGCGTTGTGTAGCGTGTAATATCAGCTTTTCAACATTTATTACTCTGGCTCGATAAACGGAGATGACTTAATCGGAATCGCCGCTTGAACGGAACAGTAGCATGTACACCCAAGGGCAAAAGTTTACGCACCACGAAAGCAGCAATTTTGAGTTATATCTCTGCCGCACGGCAGCCCAGAGTACTATGTACAGTAGTTTTCATTAGTTCAGCACTTATACGACATCTCGCATGCATTCGACATAACCTAAAATTGCCATTTCTCTGGTCCGTAAACTTTTGATCGTGGCTGTACGTTGGTTGGTTTGTAGTCAAATAACGTAAAAAAAAAACCTTTTGGTAATTGGATCTAAAATTTCGGCGTCATCGTCTAAACTGAATTCAAAATGGAACTTCTTGCAGAACTATTGCCATAAGCATCAGCTTTTGCACAAAACACTACTCTCTATGAAGTAAACGAACTCTATCGCCCATAGTATCGTTACGCTGGCCACACCCCTTTAGGCTTTGTCTTTACCTTCCCCTTCTTTTACTGTTTTAATCTTTGTTTTCACGCTGTTCCCTTTCCCCACGTGTGGGATAGCAAACGAGGCCACAGCCTGGTTGACATTCCTGCCTTTCCTTTACATTTACTTTTTCCTTCCTTTGCCGGTTCCGGCTGTTTTGCATTTCTCTTTTTAGCCTCGTTGGCGTCGTCAGCCTCGCCTCGTTCGTAGTCAGCCGTGTTAGCACGAAGAATCCAACATCGCAGCTCTTGTTGTAGCCGTTAAGTCTCGATTCAAGTCGCCGATGTCACACTCCCCGTTCGTGCCACCGTGGTGCTATTCGTGCTTCATTGCAGTGTTGCTGTCTTCTAAATTCGATGGCTCGTGAGTTGAGGCCGCTAGCCTCCGTTGTTTCAACGACGGTTGTTCCAAAAATTCGCACTTTTGCGAATGGAACTCTTAGTGAATGGAACTCCTGTTATATACAACTAATTTTTTCGGTCCGTTGAAGTTCCGTTTTTCGAGAGTGTACTATATATTCGGTCAAAGATACATATTTCGGGGATGTAATGGTGGTGAGCGTGTTACCAAAGATTAGTTTTTTTCTTGGAATGAAGCCAAATTGTGTTTTCTCTTCATTACCCCTTTAATCCTCAAGTGATTGTGGTTCAGTTTCTGAGCCACAATAGAAGCGGAAACACCAGATGGAGATTCTATCGCGCCAAGCGTTGTAAAATAAATATAACGTCACGTGTCAAGCTTACCTTGTATGACGGGAGACGCGTACCTAGTTTGTTTTTATCAGTACTGCCTAGCGGAATACACGCGTTCAATGACCGCCGGTGTTCACCTTTCTCCGTATTTACAGGGCAGTTTTTTTCATTTTGCCTTTCCTGCTTTTCTTTCCGAAGTTCCCTGCTGCAGCGACGGTGCATACACAAGCGCCTCCACAAGGTCAATGTCCCGAAAGAACTCCCACATTATGATTTGTTTATCATTTTTGTATTCTTGCTATAAACCCATTTTATATAGCTGTATCTAAGGCAGCGCAAGTGGGTTAAATTTTGACGCGATGCTGTTATTTCTATTATCATGTAATGGCTGACGTTCGACTATCTGGTTACGTTTGGTAAAACGGATTTTAATTTTAAGAACAAGTTGAGGAGTTCCTAATAATTAACAGTGACCCTTTTATAAAGCTTACTTAGAAGGGGAGCTGTGTGATACAAATGTAGTCGAAATACGGAATACGAAGAAAAAAAAATTCCGTGCAGTTCCCTGTAGGCTTACGGATTTCACGATTTTACGAAGCTCCAGATTTAACGGAAGAATTTGCGGATCCCGCTGACTTCGTTAAATAGACGTTGAACTGTAGTAGGATTTAACTGGGACTAGTTGGCTGATATGATGGCTGATGCTGTGACAGGTGGTATAAAGGTACAGGCACACGACGCTGACGGTTCAGCGTCTTTAAGAGCGTAGAAACCAGCCAGAAACGCAAAAGATAAGTGGCAAATCGGTGGGTTAAAAGAAAAAAAAAAACGGCGTTGATGGCCGTGACGACAATAAAAACAAAAATTACACTTTTCAATCGCAAAGCTTCCTTGATTTGTAAAATTTTACATGTCACCTTACAAAAGTACCTCGTTTTTTATTTAGTCATGTTTGCTTACTGTGTAAAATGCAAACAGCTACCCAATTATTAATTCGACATTTTCTGACATATGTTAGAATGAAGTTTATGTGGCAGCGCTGCGATCAACAACCAAACAGTTTGTTATGACTAGGAGAGAAAGCCCGGTGTTTACAAACATATATGCGCACGAACACACGCACACGCACACACTCACAAAACGACATATGTTGTGTCTACCTCAGCGCGTAACATTGCTCTACGTTTTGGACCTGGAGGGAAGGAGAAAGAAAAAAAAGAAGCTAGAAGGAAGGCATGAATGTTAACCAGGCTATGGCTTGGTTTGCCATCCTGCTCGGGAGAAATTCGAAAGCCGACAAGAAAGAAAAAGAACGTAAAAGAAAGAAAACGGATGTTGAAAGCGCAAGGCTAGCCGGTTGAAAGCTGTAATACATAAGGACAAAGTGGCTGGGGAGGTAGAGTTGTTATTGAACGCTCTATGGGAAAAGCAAAATAACAAAGAATTACGCCAAGTTCTCGGCCCTTAGCATGCTCTTATGTAGTGAGGAACGACTTTGGGGGCACTTTTTTCGTTGGTTAAGCGGCCACCTTTTTAAAACTCCAAAAAAAAAAAAAAAACAAAGGACCAAGAAACTTAGCCAAAGAGAAAGGCACGTAAGCGTCGTTACGAATGGAGTGACTATTTTGTACGAGCAAACAGGGACGCTGTCGTTCACCGGTCCGTGCCTCTTTGTTCACATGAATTATAGCCCACCTGGCCCCTATCACCCTTTGCTTCAGGTAGCAACGCTCGACACTAGCGGTCTTTTTCCACGCAACGTTAGACGCGTAACGCTACAAAACTGCTGCCCCATTAAAAAGCGTGGTCGTGGTAGCCGCTGCAAGATATGGCTTCAAAAAAAAAAATGATTCTCGTTATACCTTCTCGCCCATAATACAAACTCAGGAGGAACAGACGGGTGGTTAACAAGGCCGCTAAACCGGGTGTGCAGCTCAACGGCGACTTTTTTCGCCGTTTTGCACCGTTTGAAAGAGCGAACCCTTGGCCAATACCTCAGCTCCACTTTAGCCTCTAACAACCTTTTTATCCGAAAAAAAAAAAAAACCTTCAGAAATATCGATAAACTTTCGAATTCCGCGCTCCAGTGACGTAATATAGAAAGAGTGCTTAAATACGGGTCAGCGTTAAAAATATAGTTATGAGGCTGTTAATTGCACGTTCACATTAGAGTGATACGATAAATCTCAACTAGAGGCTCCACTACAATCGCCTAGTTGTGTTTAATTGGCACCGGCTTAGCTTGGCCACCGTACATAGCACACACAAGATCCTCTGACGTCATGGAGTCCATCGCACACACAAGATCCTCTGACGTCATAGGGAAATCTCCGGAAAGTGGCTGGAGAAATCGCACCGCTTTGCGTTTTCTTAGATGTCAAGATTATTTGATTCAAGTTTGCAAAATATATAGTTTAGAAGGACTTGTTGTTGGGCGTAGCGTCTTACTTAACGCAGTTTACCCTTTCTGAAAAAATTGCAAATTATAGTATCAGTATTAACGCGGCAAAGCAATCTCTTTAATACACCAAACGTATTAGGGGCTGGGGCTGTTGGCGTCTCGTGTAGTCGTCGTAACACGTCGTCTTATGTAGTCACGGTACTAAAACACGGGGACACTCGCTTACGCCTCGTGCTAGATCATAACGCGTATTAAAAAAAACACCGGGACACTCGTTTACGCCTCGCGCTGAAATGCTTCGTTACAGACAGACAGACAGACAATGAACTTTATTGAATGTCCTGAGGAGCACTGCTGCCGTTCAGGGCGGCAGCGCTGCGGGCCGCTCCCACGTGGGGACGGGGAGGCCGAGCCTCACCGCCGCGTCGTGGGCCCTCTGGACGGCCCTTAGCTGGTGCATTAGATCAGGGCTCTCCACGTCAGAGCGCCATTCTTCCTCGGTTATGCGTTGAGGGCCCCGAAGTGAGGGACACCGCCAGAGCATATGATCTAGATTGCTACGTTCGCCACAATCCGGGCAGTCCGGTTCAAAAGTGTCCGTGTAGAAGCTGAGAGTGGATAGACTAGGATAAGACCTGGTCTGCAACATTCTGAGTGTGGCTGCCTGCGGCCTGGAGAGTTTCTCGTGCGGAAGAGGAAACGTTCGCCTGCCCAGCTTATAGTGCTGAATAATCTCGTTGAACGTGAATAAAGTGTCTCTGAAGACCTCCCAACCAATCCCCGATGAATCGCCTCCGTCCGACCCGGCGCGGTGTGTTATCTCGCGCGCGCGGGTCACTCGTTCACGCCTCGTGCTAGAACGCTTGGTGCTTTGAAGACACGAGACTTTTACAGCAAAACTGTATACCTCTACCCCCCAAACGGTTTCATCTCGATTGGCAAAAACGCCAAGGCGCCAAGAATACGCTTATACACTGCATGCTTCGCCCCTCCCCAGGCTTCACGTTAGTGGAGAGGCCCGGGATTTCTTTTTCACGATCCCTTTAAACCGTTTTTATCGTCTCCAACCCCTCTTTCGAGGGTGTGATCGAGAAAACGACACGCGTGCGTTGGGCCGCATCTAGCCAAGGACATGTCAACGAATTCTTGGAAAGCCTGTACGTGCTTGCCGCCACAATCACATTTCAAAAGCCGCGGAAAGCGGCTCGGAAGTTTATCATTAAGCGATGTGTGCGGCTGAGACATCGTGCGTGTCGTATGCTAAACGCGGTCCTTCGCAGTATATAGCCTGAAGAACCCGAGCAAGATGTAATCAAAAGAAGACCAAAAAAGAATTAGTCGCAGGTTTTGAATGATGGATCATGTGGTGTTATTGTCGCCACGTGCCGCCTGACGAACATCTGCTAGAGGCGGCCTTATACGTAGGGGCCGAAACAGGCAAGCAAACAATGAGCATGCACTAACAAATGCGAGCTGTTTTACATAAGTGTTGTACTTGGGATCTCCGGTTTAGTCATTTCATTGCAGAGGATAAGAAGGAGATGAGATTCGCTGCCCGTACCCTTTTTCGGTTTCCTACCATTACACTTTTCCCTGCGAGTAGAGCTACGACCGAGAAACGTTGATTGATCACGGAGCTCACATTTTTGAGCGGTCACTTCCAACGGGTCTCAGCGCTTCCTAAAAGACGTGGTGACTCACACTTGGAAGAAATTTCGCCAGGCTGCGCCTTCCACGCACGTGAACATGACATTGTCGTTGTTGTTGTTGTTCCTTGGGGTGGGGCACATATCCAATCAGGTGATCGGCCAAAGATCAGGAGTTAGAGAAAAAAAGTTTTATCCCATTACATCCCAGCGCGCTCTTCTTCTTCTTGATCATCATCATCTCCTTCTTCTTCTTCTTCTTCTTCTTCTTCTACTACTACTACTACTTCTTCTTCTTCTTCGTCTTCTTCTTCGTCTTCTTCTTCTTCTTCTCCTTCTACTTCTACTACTTCGTCATCAACAGAATAACTATAATACTCATCATTTTCGTCCTAACCACCATCATTAGCGTCACCATTATCAGCAGCAGCATGGTCAACATCGCAATTATTAATATTATCAGCAGTAGCAGCATCATCGTCACAATCATCATCAGCATGGTAAGTACCGGCATTGTCATCGTCGTCGTCGTCGTCCCATTTTACTAGGCCCTGGGCCATCGCCATCGACATCGCCATCGACATCGCACCTTTCAATCATAACCATCGCGAGCGCCCCAAAAACAGTGCGAATGACGCAAGCAGCGCCAGAGCAATGAAATGTAATTAGCCCTGCGGCTCGAGAATCCGTGGCGGCGACTCCGCGGCTAAGACGCAGTAAGGGGTGACAGGCCGTATTTCCGGCTGAAGCGTGACTAATGGCGGAGCTCTTGTTGGCGTGCTGTTTCAGGAGCTTCAAGTGGCCGGGACAATATATGTGACTGGATATGCTTTGCTGCATGAACTTTTTTTTCCTTTATACATATGCAGGATGCATGCGACTGTGCGGACGTTATCGTACGGAAGTAAATATAGCCATCACAAGGCCAATGCTCTTTCGCGCAAGGTCGGGGCTAGTTATAGATACTAGGCCGCAGCGGCTGTATTTCTGGTAAGTCCACGATAATAACAAATAAAAAACTTCCCCGCATGTGTCACGCACACAGAAATTTAAATGGCCTAAATTTATTCGTGGTCCTTCACTAGCGCGAATACTAGCGCGTAGCTACGGTGTGTTCGAATTACCTTTACAGCAACTGCTCACAACACGAGTAGTTTGTTACACGGGGACTTTTGGCGTAAAGTAGCTTTACTTTTATTCTGTTTTGTCACGAAGAAGTCCTAAGACCAGAAGAATCTATGATGGCGTTCATTACTGTGTCTGCGATGCAGATTGCTTGCGTTATGCTTAACTTTGCGCTTTGTTTATTTCGTTTCAAAAGGTCGGCGGTTTTGTAAATGATGCCTCTACCAAACCTCTTTATGCGGAGCGATCCAACTATAATTACCGGGCTGCCGCTACGCATTAGGGGATTTACGTATACCCCCGTGACGCACAACTGCCAACGAGTGCGTTTGCGTATGTTGTTCTTACTGCCTAATTATTTTTTCCTCGACAAATCACTTTTGGAGGTTATAAGGCTGCACGGACGACAACCGAGTTTAACGATTTTCGCTAATTATGTATGGATTTTTTGTTGTTTACTGGCGCTGTGAAAATACTCCTGCGCTTATTAGACGCACTTGGTGTAGGGAACGCATGCCATAATTAGTGTGAGTACTGCCTTAACAAGCACACAAGCAAAGTGGAGGATGAAGGGAGCCCAGTGATGCTTGCTACAAGCAGTGTTGATGACATTCTCTTGCAGTTTTTTTGCAAATTGTTTTTCAAGTTTAATGCACGAAACCTCCCTCCCTCCCTCCCTCCCTCCCTCCCTCCCTCCCTCCCTCCCTCCCTCCCTCCCTCCCTCCCTTCCTCACTGCCTTCCTGTCCCCGTTAAAAGATCTTGTTAAATCATGGAAGTTTTTTAACAGCTCATTGAGCATTTTTCAGACCGCGGTGCATTTATGAAGGCTGGACAACAGCTTTGCAATGACCGAAAACAATGAGAAAGCACAGTAGAGCGTTCAATCCTGGCCGACACCTTCCAGAGTCACTTTAAAAGAACAGACAGCCTACGTTTGCGTCAGCTCTGACGTCAGGAAAAAGAAGTTGCAGTGGCCTCTGAACACACGAGACATTACAGGGGACATGCAGACAAAATGCAACTTTGTTGTATTCGAACGTTTTGGTATTTTATAGTGCCCCCAGCTTTGTCCGGCAGCAAACGATACTTTATTCCCTAAAAAATTATTCAATTTAAGTTACAATTTTGATTCTCCCGCCAAATTGTGTGCTTAGTGACGTTTGCAATGACGTAACAAGGACAAATCTTCAAGCGAACGTTAGTATGCCGTTTAGTCTCCAGCGGATTGGGAACGTCTTGTTTACCGTCAGTCCTCCTACATGACGCCACCATACTGCGTGATACCGCTGTCCACCCTCGCTTTGTTCCTGACCGTATTAGCACCTGGTGTGTTTTTTGTTATGGTTGGAAGTAATCGTTTCGTGAAACATCCGGTGCGCTCGACAAGCAGGGTCACGTAACGCAATGTCGCTTGCTCTCATCGGCCAGTGTCGTATGAGACAACCCCAAAGCGACGGACTGCAGTGCGGCTATAACAAGCATAGTGCGCGCAGTACCAACAGCAGTACCCACTGGTACTTCCACCTTTACGTGTACTTTCGTAACTTCCATTGTATACCACACTGTTCTTACAGCTATAAAATGAATACGCATTACATTTAAGCGAGAACAGCTCGTTCTGCAAGCTTATAAGCCCTGAGTAACTTGCGTTAGCGTTTGCCGGCCTCAGCCAACCGCACGGCTGTGCATATGACGTCAATGTTCTAGTGCGGGAAATGACCTAGTGAGTCGCATGACCATTCCTTTTTTCCTTATAGCTTATTTGAACGATGTTTACGTTAATAGTGGTGTCAGTATGATTCCAACAAGGCGATCGTTCGAATGAACCAAACTTGTGCTCTGTCTGCGTGGCCTTTTAAGGTTTTTAATGAGGAAGCAATATTAAGTCACTTCCCCCTCAAAATCTGTCCGTCTGTCTGCAACAGCATTACAAGATGCACTGCATAGGTATAGACGGGGTGAAACGTATTTTATGGTTACTGAGTTATGATTATGACTCTGCCATGACTTATCCCTATTTTCTCATAAATATGTTATATGACTACAGCACTGTACTCTCCATAGGTATAGAGGGAGTCGTACGGGGTATACATTACATTTTGATCATTATTACTTAATTAGCATTATGACTATGCTCAATTTATAGTGTTTTATGAGTATCGTATATGACTGCCTGAATGAATACATGTGGCATATGACAGCATTCTATGGCTTACGGGTTTGCTGTGCTAGGAATGGGGTCATAGGGGTAAATACGGCATTTATGTTATGAGTACGTAGTTATGATTATGACGGTTATGACTTATGACTATGCTCAACAGACTGTGTGTTATAGCTATGAGATATAATTATTTTCATGAATATTTGAGAAATATGACTTATAAGAGTCTTCAATGGCTTACGACTGGGCTATGCTAAGATTGGAGTCATATGGGGTGTACATGATATTAGTGTTGGGGTTACCAATTTCTTTCGGTAGTGGTTCAGAAACTAGTTCGATACGTCGACGTGTATATGCTGAGATGACCGCCTTATGTAGTTTTCTACAAAATGTACTAGCGGCTCATTAAACTTTGTACGAAATATACTAGAGAGGAAAGTATATAGGAAAATAAAGGCAGGAACCGCGTATCACCGTGTGAATTGTAAAAAATAGCATCAGGATTGCATTAAATTTGTAATTTGCTTGGTTTGTAACGTTTTGTGAATGTGTAAGCGTAAAGCGCAGCAAAGACGACGATAAAAGTGTTTGTTTACATATGTAGGAAATAAATACACGCTGTGGCAATTAGAAAGTGAAATGAGGGGAATTATGGTGTTCGGTCTCCCTTTTAATCTTTTTATCAGGCGGTCTACATCAGCATTGTTCGACTGAGACCCGTCTGCAGTTCTGACGGGCTAAGCCAGCCTTTACATTGAACTCTTAATGCTTTCAATATCTAACGAAGACATATTTTATTCCTTTCATTATGGATTTAAAAGGATTAATTTATGAGTACAGCCAGTAAACGTCGTATGTGTACTAAAAATGTCCAGTGTTGTCAACCTACAGCTAACCGATGCGTGCGCAGGTCGTAATGGCAGACAAACTGCTTCGGTGGGGTCGACTGCGGTGGAAATGTTTTGCCGCATGTACGCAACACTTACGAACGGTTCCATAATTTATTCCTTTAAATTATTACTGAAACGATTAATGTTCGCTGTAAAAACCGGCATGGCTCGTCAGAATGGCAGACGTGTCGCAGACGACAAATGTTCACATGACCGATGAATCGCAGACGATAAATGCCCACGTAGACCTTCCAATAATACGTTCTAAAAAAGGTAAGATGCCTTATTTTAATTATTCATCGCTAAGGCTTGTTTTTGTTTTCTGCCTATGTAAATGAACACTTTTATCGCTGTTTTGGCCGCACTTTACGTGTTTTCACATTCAATAGGATGTCACACGCCAAGCCAACTACGAAGCTAATGCAAGCCTGTACTCTTCCCATGATTCCTTTCGTGACACGGATGAGCACGAGCGATTCGTATTGAGGGTAACGGCAAATTCTGCACCAGCATATATGTAAGAAACGTTGTGAAGCGGCTGGAACGAATGGTTACGTGCTATTCGACAATTCCCGTTTGAGAGTTCAGACTCAGCTTCCTCGCTCAAAATTCCAACCTCTCAGGATCCTAGCTAAACCACTTCAGGAAATTGATATTAAGCGCGAAGCAAGAAGTTAACGTGGAAATGAAAACTCTGAAACAACTATCCAGGATTCTGAATATTTTTTTGTGTGTGATTCGCTGTCAAATCTTACTCCCCATGCATTTGTGTGAAATAGTTTCCATGGCTCCAGAGCTTACTCGCGCAACGTGCAAGACTTGAAACTGTGCACGATGCAAGTTTTCAGCCCCAATATTAGCTGCGCAAAAATATTTTACATTTCGCTGAATAACTACAGATTAATCACTGCTGAAAAGACTGCCAAGAGCGCGAAAGCTGCAGATGTTCTGCAATTCCTTCTGTTTTTCTTTTCGCCTCCTGTCCTCTTGTGTGCAAAACAATATGCTTATACGAGCTCAGTATGGCTGAGCAAGGTATTGCGTTCTGCCTTTCTATTCGATTGTGGCTCCATTATTGATTTGTGAATGCATTGAAACTTTGGTGGAGCGGTCTTAAATGGATGACTCGAGGTTCTGAGTCTTGAAATGATTCCTGCGAAAGCGCAGTAGAGGAGTTTTGAGAAAGTGTTCGAGGTGTTTTAATAACCGGAAAAGAAATGACTCAGGGTCCTTGCACCCTCCCGAAGAATAGGGCGGTGCACAATGGTGAACCCGTTTCAAAAGAAACCTTAGGCAGTTCGCAACGCAAGGGAGACTTGTTATTTCATCTTATTTTTCTTTTTTTGCGATCCCGCTAGGAGACATTAGCTTGTCGCGTGGCACGAAATGAAAATATTTGTTTGGAAAAACAAGCCAAAACTTGCATTTCTTTCAGAGATCAGAGCGAGGGGTCGATTCAATACTTCCCTTTACACTCATTTTTTTTTCTACTTTATTCTTGTTATATTCTGTTGCATAAAACGCCAGTGGCCTTGCCTCATTTGTTTTCGCGGCTTGGATGCGTCGCGCCTTGGCGATGGTCAACACCACTGAGATGACAAAGCCTGCAGCAGCTTGAGACATCACTCGAAATTTTCTTTTTGCTTAAAAATAAGTAAAAGTAAATATTCAAGCGGCATAATGAAGGCCGAAAAATGACTGCCATTGAATGGGCGCGCTGAAGCAACGATAAAAATAAGACCGGTGGGCCTTCTACTACCTAGGGGTGAGCGAAATAACTGAAGAAAGGCGCACACAGAGATCCGCACAGGCCTTGTTGTCCGCCTGTTCAGCCCAAGGGACGAGCACAGTGGAGCAGCTGCGCTTGCTTACGAAGAAAAGGCGGGAAAAACAAAAATAAAAAACAGGGCCGGGCGGGGGGAAAAATAAAGCAGCAAACGACATTAAAGAACAGCCTCGCAGAAGGCAGCAGCGGAAGCCGCGGGGATTGAGCGCAGCTGGATCTTTTAGGGCACTTCGTGCGTCGCCGGGAGCATTTTATTCCAACCTCACTCTCCCCCTCCCCCTCTCTCTTTCATCTCTGTTCTCGATTTTCGGCGCCGTTTTTTTTTTTCTTCTTCCGTTTCGATTTCTCCATTCGTGCTTGTTACGCCTTACCTATCGGAGATACCGTTATTGATGACCTTTTTTTTTTTTTCTCTGTCCCCCTCTCCACTTTCTTTTCTCCTCCCTGTATTCTTCTTTGACGCAGCTTGTGACTGACCTGCGGATCTTTAGCGTACGCGCCGCGGCCCCAGCTCAGATCGCTACCGACCAGAGCCCGGCGCCTCGCTCTCGTGGGGGGCGGTGTTCAGTCTCGACACAGCTGGGACCCTGACTCCGGACTTTGCCTTCTTCTGCTTCGTCGGTAGTGCAGAACGGTTCACGTACCCTTTCACGTATCCTCAAGGTGTGTATATTTGCCGTCTTTACTCGTACATAGGCATCGGACGACTAGATTGCGTAAGGGGGAACTGCAGGTGCGAAGCTACAATGGCTGAATAAACAGCAAGCGCGACAAATTTCTCAGCACGACAACTTCGCGAAGCTGTACTTTGAAGAGAATGCAAGATAAAATCTCTTCAGCTGAGCTTTCTGTAGAATTGCTTAAATAGCTTGTCAGCGAAGAAGAGCGGTACGTTTTTGGTTCAACTCCGTGCTAGTGTCACGCTGCCAATTCTACCCGTCAAACGCCGGTTATGATGTTTTTTTCCTTTGTCAAAATAAGCACTTCGTGTCTTCTTGCTCGAGTACGTGCAAATTTCCTGCGAGGTGAACAACGGTTAACAATTAAAAATATGAGACAGACAACGTGTTCAACAACGCTTAGTGAGTTCAAAGAGTACGAAGTACACAGTGTTTGTTACGTACCGTCTGGCATAAAACCTCAATTGAATACACCAAGATACTACCAGGATGACTTTAGCTGTCTGTGGTTTTGGCGAGCTCACCCTACCAGCTCACCCTTCCATTGAACTCTGGGGATCTGATTCTACCCTACCATCCTACACATTAATGGTAACAGTTTGGCGCGTAATTCGAAAGGAATTAGTTAAAAAGAAACAAAATAAAAATTTTCAGAGCTTCATGCCAGTGCATCAATAAGTTATCCGAATATTGTTGCCAACAAAAGAGTGTCATTACGAAAGCCACGTCGACGCCGAAAGGCGTTCGTAGGTCGAGAACCAAACAATGGAATAAAAACAAATTTGGCGAGCGTTCACTGCCTGTCAGTGGAGACACTGCTTGTTTAGAAACCCTGTCGGCTTGTCTTGTAGCTTAACGCATAGCAATTGGGGTAGCTGGAAATTATGTCGCGGCAGGGAGCCGTTACTTGAGGTTTGGAAACTGTTGCCATAGCGGTACACATGTGCGATTCAGTGCTTGGATGATTTAATGCGGCGATTGTCAACTGTAACGTGCGCTTCCCGTTTCTCATGAGGTACCGAGACAAGCGCTGGTAGTGTCGCAGCAGCTATAAAGATTTCTTCAATGTTCAGCTGTCATCGTGGAGCTCGTACATTTAGACAAGTATAAACAGTTCCCAGACAGCCATATATTAGAGAAAGAGAGATAGGGGAGAGAGACAATATATGTTTGTTCAGAGCATAGAGGCTTTATAAATAGAAGGAAATAAGCAGCGTGAAGGTGCGCGCATCCCTAAAAAATGGTACCTTGAATTGCGTTCATGTCAAGCATCAAGACTTGGTTCCAAGAGGGGTTTTGGAAAGAAATCTCCCTCTACGCAGTATGCACCGCATAGAGAAGGGATACCAGGCACCCGTTAAATCTCATCCTCGAGGCCTTGATACAGCGCGGAATATCATGGCTTTTGAACTACTGTACACACCTGTAAACATCTGTACACATCTGTACAAATCGCCTGTGCACATCTTCCCGTGAGCGCCAAACACTGTGACTCGTAGCGTTCGCAGCTTTCCGGATCCTCATTCTCTAATGGCGCATTTCCTTCGAAAATTATCACTTGTTGGCACACTCCTCCCCCATTCGGGCATTTGTTCCGCTGACACACTTCCTTGCCACGTGAAGGCCCCCCCCCCCCCCCCCCCCCCCGTCCCTTACATCGTCAACTAATCTGGCACCTATCCGTTTTATTTCCGTAACGACTAATGGCTGCTAGAGGGACGCATTGTTCGAACTAATTCCTTTAAAACGTGCATTTCTCCATGACTGTCCATGATTTCATTGAAAACTGAGCTGATGTTACGCTTTAATTTCAATTGCTAATAGCTTCCCTTCTTCTCTGCCCCTTCCCCTCAGCGGCGCCCTCAAGTCGGAAAGGCGAAACGTTTGAGTGAGCCTTAACCGGAAGGAGGAGCCCGTGCGCCTGGTAGGGCCACCCTCAGTCCGCTGAGCATGCCAGGAACGAGTCAGATGCCGTCGCTCTCGGCGCTTCAGCCCCCGGCGCACGACGACGGCCACCACGGGGGCCACCCGGCCAAGGACCAGTACCGGGTGGTGGTCTTGGGCGCCGCCAGGGTGGGCAAGACGGCCATCGTGCACCAGTTCCTCTACGACGAGTTCCCCGTCGACTACTTCGCCACCGTTGAAGAGGTAAGGGCGAACCGCCGCGGACTGTACCACTCACGAGCGACATGCTAACAAACATAAACGTCGCGCGAAGAGGGGGCTTTATGATTAAGTCGGCCGGGAAATTAAAATTGTTTTCGCCTGCCTGGTAGTTGAGAGGCTAAGGCGTCGTGCTGGTTACCACGAGGGGACGCAGGTTTGATTCCACACCGCAGGTGACTAATTTTGGCACGAAGGTGAGAAACAAAAAAAAAATTCCGAATGTATTCATCTGAGGGGTTTGTCAACGGATGCGATTTTTTTTTTTGCAATCGCGAGCGAGCTCACCTTGAGGTGTCCGTGAAACAAAGAAGGTTCGTACTTTATTGCAGACTGTTTTCGAATTTCCCGCGTCCCAGTGATCCTCCAGAAAGGACGTCCAAGGAGTGCCGGCATTTACCACGAAAGAAAAGATAATTTCCAAACTGTCATCAAATGCACCACTCTGGCAGTAAGGCCCATAAAATTTTGCAAGCTTACGTATTTATGGTGCCAAGCGACATAACTATAATAGGGCATCGCCACGTAGTACCGGATGGCGCACACTCGCGCTTTTGCTGCGGAATTGCGCGGAACCAACGCCTCTAAACGGTCGGGACGCAGAATGCAGGCTATGCTACAGCCGAAGGTCGCATATTTATACTCTCAGCAATGGTATTATCCAATTCCAGGCCAACTTCTTCTTGTCTCTGCCCTGACTACTCCGATAAACGGCCAGCAAGCTGGAAGTGTTCTTGCTTCGTGTTTCTGGAAGTGTTTCGTGGTTCTCGCGGGCATCGAAAGCCGAGCCCACGTATTGTTTTCTAGCTGCGTGTTTTGAAACGTGGCTCATGTCTGTAATATATATATATATATATATATATATATATATATATATATATATATATATATATATATATATATATATATATATATATATATGAGAAAATGCATATACACATACATATATACACACACACTTCGCTCCAGGCGTAACGCCTGTGCGTGTAACGTGCTCTAGTTAACCCCATTCTATCGCCGTCGGAACGCCCGCACGTGGCGTCGACAGGAAAAGACAGGTGGTGAAACTGGGTCACCAGCCTTATATCGAATGCGGGTATCCCCGAGCAGATGCTTCTTTCAGAAGCGATAAGGCCACATAGTATTATATTATCGTTGTAAGCCGGGGGTCGTTTCTGCTCGCAAAGGTCGCTAAAGCGCCAAGAAATAAAAAGTACGGGGGAGAGATAATGCTGACTTCAAAAATACAGCACAGCAAACTGTCCTATACTATTTAAATGGACCGGAAATGAAATGACGGGCTACAAAGTGCATTGTAAAGTCGTGAAATTCTGGGGACAGTTTAATGGGGACAGTATATATATATATATATATATATATATATATATATATATATATATATATATATATATATATAGCGAGAGAGAGAAAAAGACCAATAAGGGTTGGCAGTCAAGAATGCCTCGGAGAGCAAAGGGGAGGATGCGGTAGGTTATTGAAACAGATGAAGAATTTTGAAAGAGCCAGGAAGTGGAGAAAAAATGCCCTCCGGGTGGGATCCGAACCCCGGTAGCATTGTGGTCATCGCACCAGACGCGTATTCTAGAGGTCGTGGCTACGGATCCCACCCGGCGGGCGTTTTTTCTCCACTTTCTTGCTCTTTCGAAATTCTTCATCTGTTTCAATGACGTACCACATTCAGCCCTTTGCTGCTCTTCCAGACATTCTTGACTGCCAACCCTTATTTCTGTCTTAAGTCAACGAGCACCTCATTTCCCATCCTAAATCGCTATATATATATATATATATATATATATATATATATATATATATAGCTAATCAGAATAGGAAATGAGGGGCTCGTTGAAAATAACACAGAAATAAGGGTTGGCAGTCGAGAAAACCTCAGAAAGCAAAGGGGAGGATGTGGTAGATCATTGAAACAGATTAAGAATTTGGAAAGCAAGAAAGAAAGTGAAGAAAAAATGCCCGCCAGGTGGGATCCGAACCCACGACCTCCAGAATACCGGTCTGGTGCGATAACCACTACGCTACCGGCGGGGCGATTTTCCCATTCACTTTCTGGGGTATTTATGTTAGGTATGTTTGTTTCCTGTGCTTGGGGGTGGTAGCCAGCGCCATTCGGACTAATCGGGGTGAAGGGGACCTTCTTTTTAACCCCCGGGTCGTGACTCGAGTGTCTGCGACATGTCCAGAGTGGTCGACCAGCTTTGAACCCTCTTAAGCTCCCTTTGGCAACAAGACTGCCAGAACAGAGGCCCTCGCTATGCATGTAGCTAATCAGAATAGGAAATGAGGGGCTCGTTGAAAATAACACAGAAATAAGGGTTGGCAGTCGAGAAAACCTCAGAAAGCAAAGGGGAGGATGTGGTAGATCATTGAAACAGATTAAGAATTTGGAAAGCAAGAAAGAAAGTGAAGAAAAAATGCCCGCCAGGTGGGATCCGAACCCACGACCTCCAGAATACCGGTCTGGTGCGATAACCACTACGCTACCGGCGGGGCGATTTTCCCATTCACTTTCTGGGGTATTTATGTTAGGTATGTTTGTTTCCTGTGCTTGGGGGTGGTAGCCAGCGCCATTCGGACTAATCGGGGTGAAGGGGACCTTCTTTTTAACCCCCGGGTCGTGACTCGAGTGTCTGCGACATGTCCAGAGTGGTCGACCAGCTTTGAACCCTCTTAAGCTCCCTTTGGCAACAAGACTGCCAGAACAGAGGCCCTCGCTATGCATGTAGCTAATCAGAATAGGAAATGAGGGGCTCGTTGAAAATAACACAGAAATAAGGGTTGGCAGTCGAGAAAACCTCAGAAAGCAAAGGGGAGGATGTGGTAGATCATTGAAACAGATTAAGAATTTGGAAAGCAAGAAAGAAAGTGAAGAAAAAATGCCCGCCAGGTGGGATCCGAACCCACGACCTCCAGAATACCGGTCTGGTGCGATAACCACTACGCTACCGGCGGGGCGATTTTCCCATTCACTTTCTGGGGTATTTATGTTAGGTATGTTTGTTTCCTGTGCTTGGGGGTGGTAGCCAGCGCCATTCGGACTAATCGGGGTGAAGGGGACCTTCTTTTTAACCCCCGGGTCGTGACTCGAGTGTCTGCGACATGTCCAGAGTGGTCGACCAGCTTTGAACCCTCTTAAGCTCCCTTTGGCAACAAGACTGCCAGAACAGAGGCCCTCGCTATGCATGTAGCTAATCAGAATAGGAAATGAGGGGCTCGTTGAAAATAACACAGAAATAAGGGTTGGCAGTCGAGAAAACCTCAGAAAGCAAAGGGGAGGATGTGGTAGATCATTGAAACAGATTAAGAATTTGGAAAGCAAGAAAGAAAGTGAAGAAAAAATGCCCGCCAGGTGGGATCCGAACCCACGACCTCCAGAATACCGGTCTGGTGCGATAACCACTACGCTACCGGCGGGGCGATTTTCCCATTCACTTTCTGGGGTATTTATGTTAGGTATGTTTGTTTCCTGTGCTTGGGGGTGGTAGCCAGCGCCATTCGGACTAATCGGGGTGAAGGGGACCTTCTTTTTAACCCCCGGGTCGTGACTCGAGTGTCTGCGACATGTCCAGAGTGGTCGACCAGCTTTGAACCCTCTTAAGCTCCCTTTGGCAACAAGACTGCCAGAACAGAGGCCCTCGCTATGCATGTAGCTAATCAGAATAGGAAATGAGGGGCTCGTTGAAAATAACACAGAAATAAGGGTTGGCAGTCGAGAAAACCTCAGAAAGCAAAGGGGAGGATGTGGTAGATCATTGAAACAGATTAAGAATTTGGAAAGCAAGAAAGAAAGTGAAGAAAAAATGCCCGCCAGGTGGGATCCGAACCCACGACCTCCAGAATACCGGTCTGGTGCGATAACCACTACGCTACCGGCGGGGCGATTTTCCCATTCACTTTCTGGGGTATTTATGTTAGGTATGTTTGTTTCCTGTGCTTGGGGGTGGTAGCCAGCGCCATTCGGACTAATCGGGGTGAAGGGGACCTTCTTTTTAACCCCCGGGTCGTGACTCGAGTGTCTGCGACATGTCCAGAGTGGTCGACCAGCTTTGAACCCTCTTAAGCTCCCTTTGGCAACAAGACTGCCAGAACAGAGGCCCTCGCTATGCATGTAGCTAATCAGAATAGGAAATGAGGGGCTCGTTGAAAATAACACAGAAATAAGGGTTGGCAGTCGAGAAAACCTCAGAAAGCAAAGGGGAGGATGTGGTAGATCATTGAAACAGATTAAGAATTTGGAAAGCAAGAAAGAAAGTGAAGAAAAAATGCCCGCCAGGTGGGATCCGAACCCACGACCTCCAGAATACCGGTCTGGTGCGATAACCACTACGCTACCGGCGGGGCGATTTTCCCATTCACTTTCTGGGGTATTTATGTTAGGTATGTTTGTTTCCTGTGCTTGGGGGTGGTAGCCAGCGCCATTCGGACTAATCGGGGTGAAGGGGACCTTCTTTTTAACCCCCGGGTCGTGACTCGAGTGTCTGCGACATGTCCAGAGTGGTCGACCAGCTTTGAACCCTCTTAAGCTCCCTTTGGCAACAAGACTGCCAGAACAGAGGCCCTCGCTATGCATGTAGCTAATCAGAATAGGAAATGAGGGGCTCGTTGAAAATAACACAGAAATAAGGGTTGGCAGTCGAGAAAACCTCAGAAAGCAAAGGGGAGGATGTGGTAGATCATTGAAACAGATTAAGAATTTGGAAAGCAAGAAAGAAAGTGAAGAAAAAAAAATCGCACCAGACCGGTATTCTGGAGGTCGTGGGTTCGGATCCCACCTGGCGGGCATTTTTTCTTCACTTTCTTTCTTGCTTTCCAAATTCTTAATCTGTTTCAATGATCTACCACATCCTCCCCTTTGCTTTCTGAGGTTTTCTCGACTGCCAACCCTTATTTCTGTGTTATATATATATATATATATATATATATATATATATATATATATATATATATATATATATATATATATATATATATATATATATATTGGTTGATATTGTTTACTGCGCTGCGTGAAATAGGAAAGGAAAAAGAGGAAGTGAAGTAACTGAATTCTAGCGCATTTGTTACGCAAGACCGCGAAACCCCAGGAAGATATACCTCAAAAGTTTCCTTGCTCGGAAATGCACCTTGCTCAACAATAAATTGCTCTTGCTTGCTGGCAGAGGCTTATCTTCCCGGCATTCTTTAATGCCCGGAAAGGCATCACCAGCTGACGTTTCATCAGGCACGCAGTACCGCTCGTTTGAAAAAAAACTACAGAACAAGCGTGGCAAAGACAAACAACATACAAACAACGAAAGGCGCTGTGGCAGGCATCACCAGCTGACATTTCATCAGGCAGACAATACCGCTCGCTTTGAAAAAAACTTCAGAACAAAGGCGGCAAATACAAACATACGAACAACGAAAGGCGCTGTGGCAATTTTAAGTCATCGCTCGCGCGAACGAACACCAACGCTGTTAACGAGGACTTCCTTTTTCCCTGAGGATTTTCGGCCGAGATGGACGTGTTATCTCTTAGTACAAAAGATTCATCGCGGAAGGGGTGTGAGGCAACAACTCACGCAACGAAAGCACAGGCAAACTAAAATGAGTATACAAAGAGCGGAATTAATGTATTACCTCGGAAACTCTTCCTTCCTCGAGATTCGACCCTCACTTTGTTTCTCTTTGCATCAGTTTGGCATTTCCTTGGAGATTCCGTTGCGAAAGCGGCTTTTTTCCCCCCAGGAACTTGTTGTTAGCGCCCTCCTACCCTTCACATCTCGCGGAAAGAGGCTGCACTTGCGGCGTTTCGATTGTTCGTCCACGCCTCCCTTTTGTCTCACGCTTCCGTTCTCTTGAAGGGATTATCGCAATTTGCCGGCGCATAATCCGCGCGCCACATGGCAGGCAGAGGCGTCGCCACTAGAGTTTTCAAGACTACGGGGCCAAACTTGGGGCGAGACGGAATAAGCAGCCTTTGTGGGAGCTTGTGAATAGCGAAGGAGGAGGCGCGGTGAGCCGTGGAATGTGCAATTCAACCAGGTAAAGGTCAAATGCTTCGGCGCACGTGTATGGCACGCCGATACGCGCGAAGGCGCAAGGCTTGCCCTTTGCATGCGCGGGGAATCCAGCGATGCGTCAGTAAACGGATTTGTGCCCGGCGCAACTCTAGAGAAGAAAGCCTTTGTTGTGACTTTAGCTTTTGTAATGCAAGTCTTTTGTTTTGTGGATCCCAGAATCCGCTTTTGCGTGATCGTTGGGAGGCCCTTAAAGGAGCGAGCTGCGAGCTTGACAGAACGAGGCTTTTTTGCTTCCCAAGGCTCGTTTCTTGCGGGAAAAAAAATCGATGTTAGATCGTGGCGGCGAGGGAAGTTGCGTTATATGTTGCAGAAAACATGGTTGGCGCGTACAGGCCCCTGTGGACAAGAACGAGTTGGTGAAGAAAGGTTAAGAATAGACAGAGAGAGAGGGAGAGAGAGAAAATACATTTAATGGTAAAAGCGAGGTTAGCGGAACCATTGCGCTTAGCTTGCTACGCTAATGGGGAAACGAAAATATAAAGGTCGGTGAATTAAAATACATAAATAAAAAAGTGAGGTGAAGAGCACGAATTTTCAAACACATACACAGAGTTAGTCACAACACTTCGTCAGAGGTAGTGCTCCGCGAGAACACCAACTGAGCTTCGGTAGACCGTACGGCCTGGCGTTGGTCAGTTTTGGGCCCTTGGTCGTTAAGACTATAAATAGTATTGAGTACTTTCAATACAGCATCAGCGTTAACTCACTGTTTGTATATTCATTTTAATGAAAAAAAGAAAATTAACCCGTCTTTTTAATAATTTAATTCTGCTAGGACGTGAACAACAGAGACCCCTGGGTGAACAATCATCTCTTTCGGCAGAATCTTCAGAGGTGCTTGCAATGCGTGCGTGGTGGACACTTTGTTCACAGCTGGAAATTTAGCTCTGAGGGAGTGTACAGTGTTCTCTTTGATGGTTCGGGGTTCACCTCCACGGTTAAGCCTGTACGCATGGTTGTCGGGCTTATAGGGCATTTTTTATATTAAACCTCATGTCACGCATCCTGTCACGCCTTACAGACAGACGGACAGGTTTCTGGGGAAGTCACCAAAGAACGCCGACGCGTAAAAAAGCGTTATGGCAAGGATAAACACTCGCCCAAATTACCACTTTCATTCACAGCAATAAATTTACTATATTCCATTCAGTGGTTCTGAGTTGACTATTACTCAGCTCGTTATTGCCTGCTTGCTTGCTTGCTTGCTTGATTGATTGATTGCTTGCTTGCTTGCTTGCTTGCTTGATTGATTGATTGATTGATTGATTGATTGATTGATTGATTGATTGATTGATTGATTGATTGATTGATTGATTGATTGATTGAAATATTTATTGAGCATAGAACTGGGTGTCTTTGTTAGTCCAGAAATCCACCAGCCAGAGCAGGAGCTTGGGCACCACCATGAGATTTAACGCATCTATTTCTTGTGTTTTGCCAATGCAGTTTCACACCGGGGAGTACGAGCTAAACGGTGCCTCGCTGACCCTGGACATCGTGGACACAAGCGGCAGTTACCCGTTTCCAGCCATGCGCCGACTGGCCATCTCGACGGCGGACGCGTTCGTGCTCGTCTACGCCATCGACGACCCGGAGTCGTTCGAAGAGGCGCGGCGCATCCACGACCAGATCGTCGACCTCCGGTCGGCGAGGGCTCCCGTTGTTGTAGTTGGAAACAAGTGCGACCTCCCAGCCGCCTCTCGCCGAGTTCGACGGGAGGTGGCCGAGACCATCATCTCCATCGACTGGGAGCACGGCTTCGTAGAGTCCTCGGCCAAGGAGAACATCAATGTTCTGTCCATCTTCAAGGAACTCCTGGTGCAGGCCAAGATTCCCTACGACCTCAATCCGGCGGTGGTGAACAAGAGACGCCGATCGCTGCCCGTTTACCCGACCAGCCCGACGATCAAGGACAAGACTCTTCTCAAGAGGAACAGTTGTGCCGTGTCATAGCTACGAGGCGACCGTCGTTAGTGCTTCTCTTCTTGCTTTATTGAACTCTTGGGGGTCTATGCCTACGATTGGGATGTCCGGCGACACTTCTGACATCCCGGGTAGCAGCAGTGTGACGTCACGACTGCAAAACAGCCTCCACAAGTTTTTGTCTACAGCTTCGCTCGTGAAGATGTCTGTCCGTAGGGTTTATATTCAAGAAACGAAGGCCTTGACAAGCCTAGGTCATCTTGTACTGGTGGCTGAACCATCACCCCTCAGGTGCAGAACGTACGGTCTAGCGGCGGGCACATCTTCTGTTGGAAGTTGAACGATCAAGGCGAAGACTTGCAGCTTAGCCCGTACTGATGGGGTCATGCTCATGCAGCTTTGACACCTATAAAATGAGCTAATGTTTGTCCCGCTGGAAGGGCTGTTTCAAGCAGGCACGCAGAAGAGAAGAGCACTTCGTGGTTGCGGTAAACAAGGAGTATTTGAGCACTTGACAGTCATCTCAGAGACGAACCCCGGTCACTTTCAAGTCCTGGAGATAGTGCTCTGGGTAGGGGCGCAAAACATCATCCCCTTAATCCAGCGTGCCAAGCTCGACACATAATCGCATCATCCTTACTGAGCTCGAAGATTAGCTCCCTTTAGACTGTGGTGCAATAGGAATGATTCCAAATCCGAAGGAAACGGTGGTGCCTTGTTTGTCTTCAGGATCTTCAAGGTGCAAGGTGCCCATCTTCACGGGTCCCTCAGACACGAAGTCGCAAGTTACTTTTCGCCAGCTGGACAGGGTGTGATTTACCGACTTGAACAATGGGGACGCTTCCAAGTCGCGTGGTTCTGCAAGTTCTGCAACGAACGAGTTCGTTGCGCTTGTTGTGTCTGACTGTGCTGGCGGCGTCAACGAACTTTCGAATAACTGCAGATTGTGCAGCTTCCATGGAGAGAGGCGATGAAAAACATTCCGATGGTGTGGACTGCCGAACGAAAGAAAGAGCTGCAACTTGATCATGAATGCCATCAGTGCAGCTGGAGTGCATCGACTAAGCAGTATAGTGTCGCTCCTGGGAACTTTTGCATTTCCGTGCGCGCTTTGTCCCGACATTAGGAGGTTTCCGACCCGACGTCCTGGCCGTTGGGTCAAGCGCATGAACGTGCACGAAAAAAAGAAGTGTCCGAATCGAGAACCTCTGAACAAGTGTCAAAACTTTTGACCCTTCTCTTGGCACTGTTAAGGCACTAAAAGACTGGCCGTAAGAACAATTGGTAGCGCGCAAAATTAAGAAGTTTTAGAATTAAAATGGTGTATAATCGAATGTCTGAATACATTTCACTGATAAATATTACTCCTGGTGAGATGACAGAACCGGACTTTAGCGTCAGGCCAAGCCTTGACTGAAACACTGCCCAGGAAATTGTAACGTATAAAGTTTTATTTGAAAAGGAACACAGCTTAGTATTGAGTAAGACCCCTGAAGGTTACATTGGCTAACTACTATCACCTTTGTTGGTTCAAAATAAATCAATCTCACATAGCTGAGGTTCATATGCCCCCTGTTTTCTTTTTCTTTTGGTGAAGTCCATTTTAATCCCATCTCTCTATAATGACCGATAACTACATCCCATTCAATAACATTTACCCAACTTTACCGCCTCGTGTACGTGTCACTGTCCATTTAGCTTTAGATTAAAAACTTAAACTTTTTCCACCCGCCCTTTTCCACCGTCTTTACTTGACCTTGTCAAACTGTGTAAACAATTAGCGTAGCATAGTATAACCGTACCTAAGAAAACATGCCAGCTTGAAACAGCCGTATGTCTGCCATATACAAAACAAACCAGCCTATAAATGAAAGAGTGTTCGTACTCTAAACTTTTTCACCACGTTTTCCGACCATACTTCTACCCCTCACTTCTCCTCAAGCCTGGAAAGTCTTTTGCGAATAACCGCTCTGTTTTGTTTGCTTTTTAAAGAGCTTTAACCACAAGTCGCATGCATAACTTGACATTCCACCTCAACAATGTGTATCCACAATAATGCAGCGGTGGCATTCGCGTGATTTCACAGAAAGGCGTAAAATTAAGGAAAGACATGTTTACCAACGGTGGCTTCTGTGCGCTAGCTTGAAGGCCAACATTCCAACAGTTTGACATTGATAGGAAGGGTTCTATAGAGTGTGGGCTGCGGCAATGTCTGACATTTAGTATCGCATGCCACATTCGCTGAACAAAGCGTCAAGTAGTTGCAGACATATACTAAATAACTTTGAAACGACAACACTGGTTACCAGCTGTAGGATGCTGAATGTTAGTGCTCCGTTCAGCGTGACACTTTCCCCAGACCAAGCAAAATTTCACAATGTATGGCAGCTGGATTGAGCAAAAAATAAAACCCATTGACGTTACCATTTGGGTGCCACTAATGCGTAGGACATAACTGCAATAATAACTCGAAGACGGAGTGCGCACACCTGCGATGGCACGAAGTCACGATGCCTGTTCATGCAGCCATTATGTTGCCGATTTCAATGTATTCGCCCTTTGGAGCAAGAACAAGCGTCGAATTCCGCTGCTTTGCGCGTTTCTTTGCATTGGGCCATTGCATAGCCTACGTCATCTCGTATCGCGAGAAATGGTGACGCCGCGACGCAAACGCATCACGTGACTGACAAGAAGAATGTCCTGAGTTCAGTGTTTTCAGTGGATATATGAATGCCAAAGAAATGTTCGACAACGCTTTCACAACGTGCCTATGAGAAGGGTTTTAGGTGGTGCGTCCCTGTCCTCATGCTGTACATGCTGTCACGCCTCAAATTTCACTGCTGCTATACTCAAATTAAACAACGGCTGTCGACGCCAGCGGACGTCTCTGTGTCCGAAAAATTCAAACTACTGACATGCTTAGGGAAGTAACTAATTGCTGAAAGATTGGTGTGACGAGTATTAGGGGTGACGAGTATTCGATGCTTTGAATTTTAGGGGTGACGAGTATTCAATGCTTTGAAGCAAGCTGTATTTTGGCCGTTCTTAGCATACATCGGGTTCACGTGCTTTTTTTTTGTTCTGATCGATCACGTTGCGTTCTGGCGTCTGTGCAGTGCTGATACTCACGAACACGAACCCCCTGATGCAAGTCCCGTGTCTCCTTTATTTGCGTGTTCGGACACGAACGTGATGTGGTGTCATCTATCGAGCTTTTGGTGTACTTATCTGTAGTGATTGCGCTTGCGGTGTCTTGATGGCAGTGTCTTATGCGTTCTTTCTCCCGGGAACTGAATGCTACTATATTTTGCTAGAAGGTTGCGCAAACGCGAAGGGGAAGCTCGAAGCTATCAGATATGGTCCCAGCTTGCTTAAATGGGGTTTCTTACAGCCGTCCGGCCACCCATAGAAAACTGCGGTAGAAAATCGTCGTTAGATGAAATTGCCTTGCGTCAGGTGCTGTGCCGTTTGCGACGTGTAACGGAGCCGTCCGGACGAGTCGTGTCCTGCGGACATCAGTGGGGCCAAAGGTCGTCCGGAAGAAGTTGTCTGGAAAACGCGTATTTTGGTAGACTCACTACTGCAGCTGGATTTGATAGCCTCACTGTGGAATTCAATCGGATGTGCGCGTTCTGAATGGTTTCAGGTTTGGTCCGTAATTTCTTGCGGTTCATTCGTTTTCAGCATCGTAGTACTGATTCAATAGTAGGAATTTCCTTAATAGTGTCAAATCTTGCAGAGTGGTGCCAGAAATTGTCAAAAACAACAGAAACGATGCGAATCATCTCGTACCAAAAATGTAGAAAAGTGGAGCCTTTGATTTTGAGTCGTACCTGCATATTTGCCCGAAAGAGATGCTCAAATGCAAGACATATTCACACGAAAGTGGCAGCGTAAATCAAATAAGTGCTGCGTACATAATCGACATTCTGTCCTACGAAAGATCCGCGCAGCACAAGAGGCATTTGTGCGCTTACAATGTGATCCTACTGAAGGGCCTTAGCAGATATATGAACGATAACTTGACGAACGTGGCGGTCAGATTTGAAGTTTTATCTCCAGGCTGTTGAGGTGTGGAGTGTTCGCAGGGGCCGAAGCATTCAGTAAGCAGTTCCACGGGGCATGATCGCGTGTCTCCTTTGCCTGTGCTTGTTTCGGTGATGTAACGTGAGTACAAAAAACGTGCTGTTCGGCGTTGTTGTATGATATGTGCAACTTTGCAATATTTCGTCGAACATTCGTGGTTTTGCCGTGGTTCTTTATTTTCCCATGTCGCGAAGGCTGTGCTATGCCATCATAGCGAGGTCTCTTTTGTGCATTTGCCTGTACGAGAAGGCTTGTATACTTCAGTTTGAGTGTGTCTCGCCAGCGTACTCAACCCTTCCCGTGACTACATGACGATGATGAAACAGACGTTGCTTCCATATATGTAAATAAAAGCCGTTCAAGAGTAAAAGAAGGAAAAACACCTCGACTTCTGATTCTTACGGACCGAGGGGCACTGTCGCTGCTTGCTCGACAGGCGGCGGGTTCGTTGCGAACAGGGTGGGATTTTAACGACCTCAGGGTACACACTTGCTTATGCGGATTACACTAGGTTTACACTGGTTACACTGGATACAAAGTAGGTATACAAATTTACGCTGTTTCACTATAGAATACAATGCGCACCGGCTGTCAAAAAAGCACTGAGTGCCCACAAGGTATGTTTTACATCACTATTGCACAGACAGCACAATTACTCAGCTTGGCGTCACGGAATGGTACTCCCAGATAAAACAGTGCAGCAATAATAGTATAGTGCATCCAAAATCGTGCCACACCACTAAGCATGCTGCACTGCCCTTAGTAAGTGCAACTGGGGGTTATTTTGAGTCGGGGTAAAAATGAAAGGACGTGATTCTCTGGAAACTACAACACTTTTGCACACAGACCTCTCTTCTTCACGGAACAACAAAGGTTGCTTCATTTTTTTTCGCTTCGCTGCACCGAAAAGATAACCGATATAAATAAAACGACCCCGCAACCTTCACAGTATCCATTTATTTGCCACATACGAATCGTGCTATACGAATGGCTCGAAACACTTAGTCTTGGGACGAATGTGAACCATGCAATCAATTTTTATATCAAATCTGAATTGGAATCACTTTTACTGAGGACACTAATTTTCTTGCAGGGAAAAAATGTCGCCTCTTGCTTTACTGATTCTTGCGGCGTGCATGTGGCCCCTTGGCAACAGGTGGTAACAAAACATGAATTGAGCGTGTGTTTCCAGTGTATCGGAGTAATTTTTTCTGAGAATTTTGCCTGTCATTGTCTAGGCCAAACCAGTTCATGGTCATTGAAGCGTCTGTGGGAGAACTGGCGCAACAATTGCTCCTTCGCAGCGCTTGCGATTGACTAAAACAGCCCTACCCGTTTCCTCTCACCGCTGCTTCTGAACTCTACAGACCAGTAAATGCCTCCCTACTTTAAACCTACTCTGTGTAAAGAGGAACCATAATAACAGAGTGAGACAAAGATATATGATCCTGCCGTAGTGGAATAGTTGGCAAGGGATGTGCTTCAAGATGCTGATGACGGCGACGACGATAAGGACGACGATATGGTGATGATGATGATGATGACGAATACGAAGATGATGATGCGGAGACGTTTTCCAATCTAGAGCTCTTGCCTCGCCTCTCTATAACTCTTCTAAATAGCTGTAAGGCATTCATGATGATGATGATGTCCTCAACGATTTTGGCATGTACCCTCAAGAGGAGATTGGCCAGGGCTAAATCGGTTGTTGAAATACGCGGGGACTTCAAAATACTAAATTATTTCCGGAAAGAGGCCGGCAAAAGAAACTTAGTGGTTAATAAAACCCGAATTACCCATTGTAATTAGCACCCTTCAGCAATTCAAACGACCTGAAGCAGAAAGAAAATTTTGAATGCAATTACATATACCCCTTTTTGCAAACCCCAAATTTGATGCGCCAATAGATAATATAAGTGGAATAAAAAAAGTCAACCTCGAACGCTCAATTGGGCCCTTCAAAAGCAGTTGTCTAGCTGTTGAGAAACGGCAGCAGTCGAGAAAAAAATGCTCGATTGTTTCAGGGACCTGGCACCGCACACATAGTTCCGTCGGTGAAAGTCCTGATCTGAACAGACAGAAATTAAGCCTTGGAATCCTGCAGCGCAGCTCGGTGAAGGTGACCTCGCATATCCGAGAACCACAAAAATGAACATTCCACCCGAAGTTTAGATGTTGGTACTCTTCAAATGACAAAAGTGAGTCTGAACGAGTAGCGTCTAAATGCCAATATCGTTCAATCTTGAAGATGCCAATAGAGCCAGATTAAGAATTCCGAATTGAATGGGAGCTGTAACAGAGAGATTAGCTAAATGGTCCGCTAACTTGTTGCCCCTGATGTCCGTATGGCCAGGGACCCAAGACAACCGTACCTCCTTCACGAGCCTAAGAACAAAAATAACATTGTGCGGTACACTGGAGAGTCGGAAGAGGAAGTTAATACCGATATAACTGCCATCTAATCGGATAATATGATGATTTTTGATACATGCTGCGGTAATTTGGTTTCCTAACCAAGAGAGGATGCTGATGATGGCGACGAAGGCGATGGCGGGTATGATGACGACGACGACGATGATGATGCTGAGACGTTTTCCAATCTGGAGCTCCTCGCCTCTCTATCACTATTCTGAATAGTTGGTACGGCATTGGTTTCGTAAACAAGGGACGATGCTGATGATGGCGACGAAGACGATGGTGGGTATGGTGGGGATGATGGGGACGATGAAGATGATGATCATGATGAGACACTGTACCAACCATTTCGAATTGGCGCTCATTCATGAAAACCAAAACGTGCGTTTCTACGCCAGTATGGTTGCACTTTCGTTACGCTTTTCTGGGCCCCAAATAACAGCGGGAACCTTAAAAGGGGCAAAGAAAGGTTCAGGTACAGTGCACATTCACGTCGCATGCGCGCACCACATGGCTCCCGCAGTCATTTTTCCTGTACCATCTTGCTACCTGAGTGAGAGCATACTTTCCTGGTTGTGAAAAATGCGCGGTAGAGTCCAAAAATTCCACACCGATGTTATATTAAGAGTACCCGATTGAATACTGCGTGTTTGGGCATTCACCTTTAAATGGCTGTCAATGAGCTGATATAGACTTTTCGAACCTAGATTATCAGAGGATCGATTTTGGTGCAGAGAGAAAAAACGCGAATATTTCCTACACGAAAAGTGAAGATATTTACTGCCGGCTATATTTCCCCTGCAGGCCATGAAACGTCCCTTAGAAAATCCCCGAACTGCGGAGTAAACAAGAACTTCAGAAAAAAACTAGGAAACTTGGATGGCTTTCATCTTCGGAGCAATATGGTTACGTAATGATGGATGCACGGCAAACAAAATTGCGGGGCAATCCATCGGGCCCTTTAATATAGGGGACAAGAAAAAAACACACATGTGTGTCTGTGTGTACATGTATGTGCGAGTAATTCTTGTTGCCATGGGCCCAGCATCGTGTAACCATATTACTAAGAAGAATGCGAAAGCCAGCTGCCAAGTTTGCATGTTTCTTCTGCATTTTTGTGACACTATATATATATATATATATATATATCATCATCATCACCACCCTATCTACGCCCACTGCAGGGCAAAGGCCTCTCCCATTATTCTCCAATTACCTCGGTCCTGTGCCAACTGTGACCAATTTATCCCCGCAAACTTCTTGATCTCATCTGCCCATCTAACTTTCTGCCGCCCCCTGCAACGCTTGCCTTCTCTAGGGATCCACTCTGTTACCCTTAATGACCAGTAATAATATATACATATATATATTCTAAGGGATATAGTTGACCCTCCGGTAGTAGACCGAACGTCGTTTATTGGCAGGAGCAGAATCAAGGCGAGCGCAGGTGCAAGCGTACAGACGATGGCGGAACTCGCGCGCCGAGCCCCTTCTTCCGTACTTCTTAACCACTGCTACCAGCGTGCGCGCATATCATCGTGCATAGACTGGTCACGATCGCATGGCACTCTTTCTTGATGTAGCGCATAACCCCGATAAGCTGATGGCGTTACAAGAGCTGCTCATGATCCTTGCTACAATATATATATATATTTTTTTTTTTCTGGAAAAGCCTAGCGAGACCAGCCTTGATGCTAAGGTAACATAAGAGGGTTTCCTGCCAGCTGTAGACGTTCGTATATATATATATATATATATATATATATATATATATATATATATATATATATATATATATATATATATATATATATATATATATATATATATATATATATATATATACGAACGTCTACAGCTGGCAGGAAACCCTCTTATGTTACCTTAGCATCAAGGCTGCCCTCGCTAGGCTTTTCCAGATTAATATTATAATATCGGTAGGAAATGAGGGGCTCGTTGAGGAAATACAGAAAGATAGGTAGGAAGTCTTCAACGCCTAAGCAGGCACGCCCTGGTGGTTGAAAAGAAGGTCCCCTTCTCCCCGAGTAGTCAGAGTGGCGCTGGCTACCACCCTCATGTGTCACGTACAGTTGTAGTAAATATAAATACCCCGGAAAGTGAAGGAACACACAGTCGCCCAGATAGCCGAATTGGTAAGGCATTCGAGATCAAATTGAAAGGCGTGGGTTCAGTCCCCACTCAGGGTGCGTGTTTTTCTTTCTTTCTTTCCTTGTTACGTAAAATTTAAAAAATGTTAGCTTCACAAACCGTAGCAACAAAAAATCTTAATCCTTCCCCTATGCCTCCTTAGGCGTTGAAGACTGTCGCCCTATCTTTCTGTATTTCCCAAACGAGCCGCTCATTTCCTAACCATATTATTCTGCGAAAGCCTAGCTAGGGTCTCGGTTCTGGCAACCTTGATGCCAAGGTAGCATAAGAGGGTTTCCCGCCAGCTGACCGCTCATGACAGGCTGTAGAAGTTCGAGTTACGCCCCGGGGGTTGAAAAGAAGGTCCCCTTCTCCCCGTGTAGTCAGAGTGGCGCTGGCTACCACCCTCATGTGTCTGATATAGTTGCAGCAAATATACATAACCCGGAAAGTGAAGGAGCGCACAGTCGCCCAGATAGCCGAATTGGTAAGGCATTCGAGATCAAATCGAAAGGCGTGGGTTCGGTCCCCACTCTGGGCGCGTGTTTTTCTTTCTTTCCTTGTTACGTAAAGTAAAAAAATGTTAGCTTCACTAACCGTAGCAACAAAAAATCCTAATCATTCCCATATGCCTCCTTAGGCGCTGAAGACTGCCGACCTATCTTTCTGTAATTCCTCAACCAGCCCCTCATTTCCAAACTATATATATATAGGTCAAAACTTGGGTGCAGACACTTGGAAAACACTGAACAAGGGTTTTATTGTTCCCAACAGTTGCGAAAGGAGAACCTTTCTTCTTCAGGGGTTGTTATATATATATATATATATATATATATATCGCTCGAGTCATGGCCCGGGGTTTGAAACAGTTCCTTTCTCTCCGAGTTGTCGGAGCGACGCTGATGGCTACACTACCACCCCAAGCGTAGGATAGTTACAATTACAATTAATTGTGTGCGTGTCGGTGTATGTGCGTGCGTGCTATAAATAGGTAAACAAATACGAATACACAAATAGACAATTACATCGTGGAACCATGCAAGGGTGGCTCCCTGGGTTCCAATAGCACTCGCTTGCCAGAGCAGACTTTGACTGCAGCCGCCCTATGTACTTACAACTGAACTCATGGCTCCCAGTTCCCAACAGCTGTAGAGCACCTAACCAAGGCGATGGTCAGGCCCCGCATATACCAAAGCACAAATTCTTCAAATAAGATGAAACGGCCCTCCACCTACTTCAAACCACATTTTCTTCTCACCCAACCGGATTCCACTCTGTGTATCCTAACAGATCCTCTGCGGATTGCCATTATGGCCACCAACCAGGCACCCATCTCACATCGTTCGTGGGTGTGCCCAAGACCCGAAAATTCCCCATCCTCCCTCTCCCCTCTCCCCTCACCCTCTCTGAGCTGTGGAAAAACCTTATGACCAGCGGTAAACTGGAGGTGCAGCTCCTTCCAGCGTCCAGAGCGAAGACCGCCCGATTGCCCGAAGGATCCCTTAATTGAAAAAGAACGCTCCCAAAAAAACAGCGCAATAAATATTTCCATCAAAACCACACCCAGAAGCACAGCGTGCTAAGAATGTCTGTGTATGAACAAGCCGCCCCTGAAACTTTAACCTGGCAACGCTCAGTACTAGAACTCTGTACAACGAGGAGAAGTTATGTGTGCTATGGGTGCTTCAAGGCGTTAAAAGGGATATTATATGTCTAAGTGCGGTTAGAAGAACAGGTGGTGGTTGTGGAGGTGGTTGTTATGTTTATTAACGGGTGGGCATAGTCTTGCGTGTGATGCCGGCAATTGCTCCCCCGATCAGCCCCTTTTTACCGATATGCGCGAGAAATCGCCAAGAGTCACTGAGGCTTGTGTCCTTCGAAAACCGGAGGACAAGGCGCAAAATGTGCCTCCTGGTAATCACACGGTCTTCTGAGAAAATCCCATCGTCCGAACAGGCAAGCTGAGCGGCTCTCATTTGCAGTTCTTTAAACAAAGCGGAGCGTGCAGCGATGGCGTAGAGGTAGAACACCCGCCTCGCGTGCAGAAGGCCCGTGGTTCGAATCCCGGTGCCGGACAATTCCCACCGGATTAAAAAAAAAATCCGCGTATTGATGGAATTGCACAAAGGGGCTTGGGGTGCAGCCTGACCCCGGCGACCATTGCCGGTAATGCACTCCCTCACCAGAGCAGGATTGGCCACCCTGGTGTAGTAACGGCCACAACCTCCCATGAATACGCCAACTAACCCTCGGCCCTCAGTCCCCAGCGGCTGCGAAGCAACTGACCACGGCGGCGGTCAGACCTGTGACGCAGCAGAGGGTGCTAAGAATCACTGGATCCGGACAGGCCGCCAATGGAATCTGAACCTGGCAACGTTTAACGTGCGAACCTTATCTGGCGGAGGTGTTGTTCGAGGAATTAGAGGGCGTTAAATGGGATGTAATAGAGCTTAGCGAGGTTAGGAGGGCAGGCGAAGCCTTTACGGTGCTGAAAAATGGACACGTCTTATGTTACCGTGGTCTAGAGGACAGAAGAGAACTGGGAGTGGGATTTCTAGTCAATAAAAGCATAGCTGGCAACATCGACGAATACTACAGCATTAACGAAAGGGTAGCAGCTCTTGTAATTAGGCTCAATAAGAGGTACAAGCTCAAGGTGGTGCAGGGCTACGCGCCCACATCCAGCCACGACGAACAAGTAGTGGAACGCCTCTATGAAGATGTGGAATCGGCTATGGCTAAAGTAAAAACGTAGTATACTGTAGTTATGGGGGACTTCAATGCTAAAGTAGGCAAGAATCAGGCTGGAGACAAGGCAGTTGGGAACTATGGCCTGGGCTGTAGAAATAGCAGGGGGGACCTACTAGTTGAGTTTGCAGAACGGAATAACCTACGCATAATGAATACCTTCTTCTGTAAACGGGAGAGTCGGAAGTGGACCTGGAGGAGCCCGAATGGGGAGCACAAAAATGAAATAGAATTCATATTATGCGATAACCCTGGCGTCGTGCAGGATGTGGAAGTGCTCGGAAGGGTAAGGTGTAGTGACCACCGTATGATAAGATCTCGAATTAGGCTAGAGTTGAGGAGGGACCGCAACAAGCTAGTACGAAAGAAGCCGATAAATGAGCAAACAGTAAGACGTAAAGTAGAAGAATTCAGGATCGCGCTGCAGAACCGATATTCCGCCCTTAACGAGGAAGCCGAGCTTACGACACAAGAAGCCAGCGACAACCTTACACGCATTCTCACGGAGTGTGCAGTAGAAGTCAGGGGCACTATGGCTAGACAGGATACTGGTAAACTTTCACAGGAGACGAAATATCTAATCAGGAAACGGCAAACCATGAGAATCTCTACCGCAGCTGACAGAATAGAACTAGCAGAGCTCTCGAAGTTAATCAATAAGCGCAAGACAGCTGACATACGGAAGTATAATATGGAGAGGATCGAATACGCTGTAAAGAACGGAGGTAGCCTGAAAGCAGTAAAGAGACGTCTTGGCGTGGGGAAAAATCAGATGTATGCACTTAAGGATAAGCAAGGTAATGTCATCACAAATAGGGATAAAATAGTCACAGTGGCTGAGGAGTTCTATAGGGATCTGTACAGTAGCCGGGACATACAGGATAATGCCGAACGAGACAGTAGTTCAGAGGAGATAGACATCCCACCAGTAACAACCGAAGAAGTAAGGAAGGCCTTGAAAGAAATGAAAGGGGGCAAAGCACCTGGTGAGGATCAGATAACAGCAGACCTCTTGAAGGATGGCGGAGAAATTGTACTTGAAAAACTGGCAAACCTGTATACGCAATGCCTAATGACCGCAATGGTACCGGAATCTTGGAAGAACGCGAACATCATCCTAATCCATAAGAAAGGCGACATGAAGGACTTCAAAACCACAGGCCGATCAGCTTACTGTCAGTCGTCTACAAGGTATTTACCAAGGTAATCGCTAACCGAATCTCTGCAACCTTAGATTTCAGTCAACCTAAAGAACAAGCAGGGTTCCGTAAAGGTTATTCAACAATGGACCATATTCACACGATCAATCAGGTGATAGAGAAGTGCGCTGAGTATACTCAACCCCTATATATAGCCTTCATAGATTATGAGAAAGCATTTGACTCGGTCGAAACCCTAGCAGTCATTCAGGCATTACGGAACTAGGGGGTAGATGAGCATTATGTAAGAATACTAGAGGATATCTATAATGGGTCTACAGCTACCATCATCCTCCATAAGGAGAGCAGTAAAATACCTATAAGGAAGGGTGTCAGACAAGGAGACACAATCTCTCCAATGTTATTCACAGCATGCTTACAAGAAGTATTCAGAACGTTGGATTGGGAACAGGTGGGAGTAAGGGTTAATGGAGAATACCTCAGTAACCTCAGATTTGCTGATGACGTTGCCTTGCTAAGTAACTCGGGGGACGAATTGCAAAGCATGCTTTCCGCACTGGGCGAACAGAGTAGAACCGTGGGCCTGAAAATTAATATGCAGAAAACTAAAGTAATGATCAATAACCTCGGGACAGCACAGCAGTTTGAGATAGATGGCGAGGCAGTGGAAGTGGTAAGCGAATATATATACTTAGGCCAAGTTGTGACCCCAGATCCCAACCATGAGGCAGAGATAATTAGAAGGATCAGAATGGGGTGGGGTGCATATGGCAGACATTATCAGATAATGAATAGCAGCCTACCATTGTCGTTGAAGAAGAAAGTGTATGACAGCTGCATCTTACCGGTACTCACCTACGGGGCAGAAACTTGGAGGCTCACTAAGAGGGTTCAACTTAAATTGAGAACGACTCAGCGGGCAATGGAGCGGAAAATGATAGGTGTAACATTAAGGGACAAGAAGAGAGCGGAGTGGATCAGGGAGCAAACTGGTGTTAAAGACATATTAGTAGAAATTAAGAAGAAGAAATGGACTTGGGCAGGGCATGTAATGCGAAGGCAAGATAACCGCTGGTCATTAAGGGTAACACAGTGGATCCCTAGAGAAGGCAAGCGCTGCAGGGGGCGGCAGAAAGTTAGATGGGCAGATGAGATCAAGAAGTTTGCGGGGATAAATTGGTCACAGTTGGCACAGGACCGAGGTAATTGGAGAATAATGGGAGAGGCCTTTGCCCTGCAGTGGGCGTAGACAGGCCGGTGATGATGATGATGATGAAACAAAGCGGACCGCCCCGCCTCTTGTTGGTGCTTTAAAGGAGCCATGAAGACAAAATACAAGTTGGGTTTATTAGAAAGGCTGCTTAGTGCCGATAACAATGATACCAATATCATCGCAATCTACGAACAAATGAGTCGCTCTCAATTGTTTTGTGGTTTCCTCAAACTCCACACCGACCGTTCCTCCACTGCACGCATCGGTACAGCACCCAGCGCAATGCACAACATCGTTTTGTTGCAGCCATCCATTCGTCAAGACAATGCACGAGTCACGGAACTTTGTGCGATTGGCGGCCGCCTAACTGACCTCTCGTGACGAGACATGACTGGACGTCTGTAATGGGGCCTCTAGTTCCATTTGACCACATCACTTGAATGCTAACGTGCAGTTAACGCACGGAAAATTATGTTTTATTGTTGGCCCGTATGACGTCATTCTTGCTCATAACACGTCACTGTGGCGCAAAATTTGAAAGTTTTTAAATACTTCTTGCTTTTTTTCGTTAAAAAACATCTTCTGTGGCTGTAATGGAGCTGAGTGAGATACTGAACCCTAGTTCTGTCAAACCCTAGTTCTATCAAGTTGTATTTTCTCTTCATGGCTCCTTTAAGGTGTTTAAAAGCGGTTATATTCTGAGCTACCGAGAGCACGAAGAAAATAAGGAACTAGAGGTATGTGTCTTGGTCCACAAAGAAATAGCAGGGATATGGAATAATTCTACAGCATTTGTGGTACGGTCGCGTAAATTGTGACCAAGCTGAATAGGAGGGAGAAATAAGAGGTAGTGCAAGCCTATCCACCACCCTTAACTCCTTTTGTCGCCGGTACAGCCGTAATAAGCGCACATGCCGCGATTTGTTACGGGGCAAACATTTGGGGATTTATTAAGCACCTTCAAATACAACTTAGCTCAGCCTAGCTATCATGGAAGCAAGGAAGGAAGGAAGGAAGGAAGGAAGGAAGGAAGGAAGGAAGGAAGGAAGGAAGGAAGGAAGGAAGGAAGGAAGGAAGGAAGGAAGGAAGGGAACATTGTTAAGTAGCGGCGGAAAAAAGAGGTACGTAGCGAGTGTCATAGATTAGGGAGCGAACTCGGATGGTAGACGTTACATTTCAAAGTAAGAGAACAAAATGGAGCTGGGATGAAGATCTGGTCATGCTATTCGGAGAACGAACAATAGTTAAACCACCAGGGTAGCAGAGCGGCCACTGAAAGACGGGGCTGGAAATCGGGGAAGATCGATGACTCGATGCCCTGGGGAGATGAGGAAATCCAGTGCCAAAGAATGGACTCGGACAGCGCAGGGCACTAGGCGTGGAAGACCGCATACGATTCATTACCTTCTGACTTCAAAGGGAAAAGCGAGCACCTTGCGTACTTTTAGGAATATTCCTGCGGGCCGACTTCGCAAACCTCGCGGCCAATGGGTCGTAATAAAGTGCGGTGTCGAAACTGCTCCACTTTCGGTTACTGCCGCGTATTGCGTCACGTTAAAAAGAGGCTTTTATGTGTTGTAGTTGCAAGAATGGCTTTCGCTGATGACCTGAATTCTTTGCTTTCTTAACTGCAACCAGCATTTTTCTTCGAAATGAGAGAGGGGTTGTTACCTTTTCTTTGGCGCATTTTTACTGCGCACGTCGTTTTTTTTTTCAGAACCCCAGTTCTTCGGGATGAGTTCTTCTCCTGCATTTATATTGCTACTATGGATGTGCGCTTTTTATCCCTTTGTAGTTTTTCTTGACAGCTGTTAGTTTTTGGATAGTCTCTATCGGAAGTAGGAAATTTTTCTTAGCATTGTTTTTATTGCGCCACCTTCAGTTTTTTCTTTCTCCGGAATATTATAGTCATCAGCATGGACATGCATTAAGAAATAAAACTCAATTTTTGCCGCAAGGAAGCCCCGTGACTCGATGAAATAAAGTATCACTCACTCAGTATTTCCGTCACCTAAAAACAACTTCATGCTTGTGGCTATCCTGAGAAGTTTCCGGAAAACGTGCTTCGATATTGCAGCTTTCCATTGCTTTAACGTCTTTCTGAACCAATGGGCGGGGCAATACCTTCAAAGAAGCAATTATTATTGCTTCTTTGAAGGTACGGTCCCGCATAACCGAGAACATTCTTTGTTCTGGGTTATGTACAATCTACCGACATCACTCACGGTTCATTTATACTACCTAATATAAATAACGGCAAATGGGAGAATTACTGTCGGCTGGTAGTGATTCTGTAAATACAAAAAAAAAAGAATGAACACTGAGCTACCTCTGTCACTAAAAAGCAACGTGCACAAGCAATGCGTTCTCCAGGGGCCAGGCGGCCGCGGAAGTATATATGGGTCCCGTGAAGAGGGAACCACCTCATCCGACACGTAGCCGCCGCAATTTTATTTGGCTCCATAAAGTTGTTCTCTCTCTCTAGAGATGATCATGATAATGATGAATTATGGTTCAGAGACTTGGGTGCTTATTAAGAACCTTTAAACAAATGTTATGTCGCCCCAACGGGCCATCGAAAGAGGAGAGACAGGAGTAACGCTCAGGGGTATGATGTGAATTATGAATCAGGGGTATGAAGTTGCCCCCTTGGATTAGGGGGCAAAATTTGGTCGGGGATGTGGTAGCATATCATCATCATCATCAACAACATCGACAGTCTAGTGGTAACCTGCACGACGAAGGCCTCTCCCAATAACCTGTAACCTCACCTGTCCTGCGCTGTTCGAGTCCATTCTGTACACTCAAATTTCCTCATTTCGTCCTCCATCGAGTAATTGGCCTTCCTCTTCTTCTAGTCCCGTCTCGTGGGATCCACTACTTTAATTGTCCACCGGTTGTCGGTTCGTCTAACTACATGGCCAGCCCAAGCCTATTTATTATTCTTTACTTCATCTATGATATCACCTACTCGAGTTTGTTCCCTGATTCAGGAAGCTCGCTTCCTACCCCTAAGCTTTACCCCCGATCATTCTTAGTTCCATGGCCCTTTGGGCCGACCTAAGTTTGCTTTCCAGTTGTTTGGTGAGGCGACAAGTTGATTGATTGATTGATTGTAGGGTTTTAACGCGCCGACGCAGCGCAAGCGATGAGGCCCACCGTAGTGGAGGGCTCCGGATTAATTTTGACCACCAGGGGATCTTTAACGTGCGCCGAAATCTCGTACACACGGGCGTTTTTGCTTTTCGCCTCCATCAGAAAAGCCGCCGCCGCGGCTGGTAATCGAACCCGCGACCTCGTGCTCAGCAGCGCAACGCCTTAGCCCCTGAGCCACCGCGGCGGGTGAGGCGACAAGTTTCCGCTCCATATGTAATCACCGGAAGGACGCATTGGTTGTATGATCTTTTTTTGAGTGACTGAGGTAGCTTACTTTTAACCGCAGCGCTGTAGTAGCTGGCCGCCGTAATGTGTGTCGCAAGGCTATGTTTAGACTACCAACGCAAAAGGCATATCGTGATCTATGGAAGTAAAAAAAAACTGCGTGTCACGCAGTTCGGTTGACTGAGACGTGAAATGACGACATTCTTTAAAGTTATTGCGACAGTAATGACAACAGTCTGAGCCAGGCCTAACGCGTATCGCGTTAAAAATACCAAAAAAAGACCGAGCGCTCATGAGCGCGCGCCTTGCGGTGACCGCTGAGGGCCCACGGTTCGCGCAGGGGCTTGTGCAAACAAAAAAGAAAAAAAAAAAAAAGAAAACTGACGAAAACTTTCAGGAGTGCTCGCATTGTCTAGCCAGCAACAACGCCACAGCTGACGCATCACCTGCTCTACGGAACCTGTACGCGACCCCAAAAACGCCGCGCATGCATCGTGCACGTACGCACCGCCACTTCGTCCCAGCTGTTGTCAAGCGCTACCGTGCATGTAATGCTTGGCATGAGGAACAGGACGATGTCGATGCATATGACGATGACTTCTGCTAGCACAGTGCAAAGCGACGAGGGAACGTGTAAATGAACAATTTCAAACTGGCACAAATGCGTGGTGATGAGTCCTTCAGTGCTCACGCAGAAAGAAATCCTTCAGCTTCGCTATATGGTTCAAGCCCTGCGCGACTTGGGGCAAGCGTCATCAGTTGTTGTTTTTTTTTCTTTCTTTTTTGGGACTGTCAGAAGGTTTGGGTCTGCAATGACTTGTCCGAGGTATTTGTACTTGATGAAAAAAAGCAGTGAAATTGAGCTGGATATGCAATGCGTAGAGCTAACGACTGGGGCAAAACCTGTGTAGCGGGGTGGCTACCGAGAGAGAGGCCTAGAAATACGGGAAGCCAAATAATCCGATTAAGGTGTCAGATAAAATTTGGCGGAAAGAATAGGTTGGGACTGCGCAGGATAAGGGTTAGATGATTGAAAAATAGAGCACGACTTCGACAACCACACAAAGGAAGAACAACGGGACGAGCGCTACAAGGAGTAGATGGATGTCAATGGGATGGGCCCTCATCCTGCAGTGGGCGTAAATGGTCTCGCGATGAGGATTTAATTCACTGCAAGGACAAAGGCCATAGAATTTTATTTGGTCCTATGATACTCAGTCCGAATGCATTCAGTTTGCACCAATTCCATTGCCTTGCACCTTCAGAGTTACTTGTGTACTACTTGTCTCCCATCTCTCAGTAGCATTCTGTCATCGTAGCCCTCTCAATCCTGGCCTTCAATTTTCTCAGTTAATAGGCCTTCCCGTAATTATCGATATTTGGCACGGAGACAGAGAGAGATAGATAGATAGATAGATAGATAGATAGATAGATAGATAGATAGATAGATAGATAGATAGATAGATAGATAGATAGATAGATAGATAGATAGATAGATAGATAGATAGATAGATAGATAGATAGATAGATAGATAGAGACAGACAGACAGAGAGAGAGAGAGAGAGAGAGAGTCGGGGCAACGGGTATGGTGCTGGTGGCAAACTCTGCGCGTTCAGTCAACTGTCGCTGGCCTTGAGCGCTTGAGTCGGACAGCCACTCCCTCTTGGCGAAGGTGGCGTGACGTATGGGCGGTAGGGCGGGATTTCTTGCGCAAGTCCAAACTGTGTGGTATTGGTACATGTCCGGGTACTCCCAGCAGTGTGGCCAGGGGGGGGGGGGGGGGGTGCCCTCTATTTTTGCAGAATTTGTGTATAATGTGGGGAGTCGGAAGGGACCGGGTCTGTATTTGTCTGAGTATAGCTGAGTTCCGTCGTGCTGGTGTACTGTGAGGTGCCGGAGAGCGGTAAAATTACTCCCACCTCCCCTCCGGGAACCCCTGTGTAGATGCGACGCATAGGGGCTTCCGTTGTTGTTTCCGTTAGGTTGATTCTCCCATCGCGTGAAACGTGCCGTGAACCCCCTGCCGTGGCTATGACGCAACGTGGCGCGGCTATGACGCAACACAATCCAACACCATACACTTTAATCCAATCCAATCCAATCCAATCCAATCCAATCGAAGCCAAGCCAAGCCAATACAATCGAATCCAATCCAATGCCCCTCGCGAGAGAGTGTTCGCTATCGGAGAGTGTTCGCTATCGTTGTTGTCCGTCCACACCCCTCCCCCATTCTCCTCGCAGCTCGCGCGGAAGGGAGAATGGGGGAGGGGTGTAGACGGACAACAACGCCGTATGGAGGGACAAGGCGAGTGAATGAGATGCCGTCGCATCTAAAATGCGCTGTCCAAGGTTCCGCTGGTGAAAGGGGACTGGGCTGGACTGAAAAAACGTTTACTTATATTTTTTAGTGGTTGGGCGGCACTCCAGCGGTGTCTTGTGCCAGGTGCTACAGTTCCCGACGGGGTCAGCAGGGGTGGCAGCCTCGGTGGCGGCTCCAGGGCTCCAACGGCATCTGCTGCTTTGCGTGGCCGCTGAATCAGACCGATCTGGTCTACACAGCAGTCGCTGGCCAGCATTGCCTCCCACCACTCCGCATTATGGTTTCTGATTGTGGGGACAGCCGTTGTGCTTTGGCCTTCCCATGTGGTGAGGACAGAAGCCACCGACCGGAGACAGAGTTGCAGACAGGCACGTTCTCAAGCTTAAACATGCTGAGAAGAATTTACCTGACTCGACATGCAGACGCATATCCATTGTGGAACCAAAAACCCACCGGTGGGACGGTGGCACATCTGATTGAAAAAGAGGACGAAGAATATGGCGACCGGCTGCCTACTGATTGACCCGGACTGTATCTGCTGTCTTATTATTTAGCTCCGGGATAGAGGTCGCTGAGCAGTACGGGCAACGTGGCGGTGGTGACTTTCCAGGGTGAATCTATTTCGATATGATGCGAGGAGTGAGAGCAGCATTGCAGAGAGTCTAGTTAATGGAAATTGTCGGCTGGGCGTGGTTCAGAAGGCACGCCTTTGAGGTAGCCAAGCGGGGGGCTTGATGCTAGGCGGCATTGGAGCGCCAATCTGACATGTGACATGTCGCTGCATACTCAGACCACCGCTATTTTCTCGACAGTGCACACTCCAATGATTCTTCACCAGACAATCGCTCATACCATGATCCCCAATTCCTCGCCACGCTAAGCACTTTTAGATGCGACGGCATCTCATTCACTCGCCTTGCCCCTCCATACGGCGTTGTTGTCCGTCCACACCCCTCCCCCATTCTCCTCGCCGCGCGAGCTGCGCTCTCCGCCGCTCACTCCCTCTCCTCTCCGACAGCGAACACTCTCGCGGGGGGCATTGGATTGGATTCGATTGGCTTGGCTTGGCTTGGCTTGGCTTGGATTGGATTGGATTAAATTAAAGTGGATTGTGTTGGATTGTTTTCCGTCATAGCCGCGCCACGTTGCGCCATAGCCGTGGTAGGGGGTTCACGGCACGTTTCACGCGATGGGAGAATCAACCTAACGGAAACAACAACGGAACCTCCTATGCGTCGCATCTACACAGGGGTTCCCGCGACGGGAGGTGGGAGTAATTTTTTCTCTTGAGAGCTGTAGGGCACGAGTAGAGTGATCCGGGACCTGCGCCCGACTCGGTGCATCAAACTGGGCAATCAGAGCCTCCGTTGGAAGCTACCTACATGACCCTTCAAGATTCAAGAAATATTATTCCTCCCCTTCTTCTGTTCCCATTTCGCCCCTCTGGCCAACCGGCCTTCCCTTTCCCAATAAAGGACCTTACTACTACAGTCGAACCTCGTTATAACAAAGTAGTATCGGGACAGCAAATTATTTCGTTATATCCGATATTCGCTATACCAGTAGAGGTAAAAAGCGGCTGTAACAAATCGACAATCTGGCTCGCGGAAAAATACCTGATGAAAAAGGAATTTTTAGGCTTCCAACCTACTATGTACAAAGTAACCCTTACCTTTATCCTTGTTGCATTTCAAGCTGAATGAGCCGGAACATGAGTACGTGAAATTACAACGGAACAAAGTTTCTGTGACAAAACAGGCCTGCGTCTTTATTTATTTGATGAAGGATGTGATCTTCGTCTGGTGGCTACTCACAGCACTGAGCCGGATGGAGTTTTCCAAAGTGTCCCCGGACAAAAGGGCCTTTATAATTCTGCAGTCTCGGATGTCGGAGGATTTTTAGAAATAGATTCTCAGCCTCCTGGTCAAATATTTCTTCGTTATATTCGATATCACGCGCGGCTCACGGTTTTAGTTTCTTTATAGAAGAATAAGTGCCATTCGAATAATGCGTGACCAACCAAAGTTCGCATTTAGTTCGCTATAGCCGATAATTCGCTATATCAGTGTTCGTGATAACGAGGTTGAACTGTACTATTTCTCCCATTCTTCTTTTTTTGTACCTAAATAACGCCACTTCATAAGTCCGTTTCAGTCGTATAGATGTCTGGAGGGGCCCTTTAGACAATTAGTATTAGACTATCGGCAAGTACTATTATTATCTTGAATCTCCAAGCAGCAGAAATAAAAAAAGAAAACTTCAATGACTGCTAATGCTTGCGTCGCAAATTGATTAGCGGGGAAGTATGCTGGGACGCATTTTAGGTTTTTAATCTAACGGTACAGGGCTGCATATCTGACCATTGCTGATCACATGCCTCTTAATACGCTACGGACTCTCTTCGAGAAGTCTGTCTTTATGAACTTTTTGATATATGGACTTCCGTACACGTTCGGTTTTTAATTGCTTC